>NC_090446.1:1371131436-1371813936 GCF_031143425.1 Pleurodeles waltl
GAAATGAACATCCTCCACCAGAGTGTTACATCTGTTCCAAGTGCTACCTAAACAAGTATACACAAGCTTCTTCTAAATCCTCCAGAACATGACTCAGCAGTTTATAGGGAATTCATGGTGTCCAAGACTACTGATGAAGCATCTTGCTAAACAGAAGCCTTCGGGGACCTGGCTGCTCCAGACTTAGGCCCTCATTATGAACACAGCGGGAATCCCCGCCGTATTCATGCTGGCGGTCTGAACACAGACCGCTAGCCTGTTGAGGATCCCGCCGGCCCAATAAAGTACATTTTGCCTGGGCCTGGACATTGGCGACGGCTCCACATGCCGTCCCGCCGAACCCAACGTGCATATCACTGCCCATAAATCGGGCCGTGACCTGCACGATGGGGCAGTGCACGGGGGCCCCTGCACTGCCCATGCCAAGAACAAAAGGGTTCTTTATCCGGAGGGCAGTGCTGCTTGCAGCGCTGCCCTGTCAGATAAAGAAATCTGCCATCATCAGGGTGCCTGTCGGCGGTAGCCTGGCGGTGGTGGAGGGCCGTCTGTGGCGGTCTTCCTCTGTATATTATATCGCGGTCCAGACCACCAGGCCGGTGGCGGTCATTTCCGTCATCGCCGGCATGGCGGTCTGGACCGCCATGTTCATAATGAGCCCCTTAATGCTATGTTATTGAACTCCCCAACTGAGGCTTACGGTGGAGAAATCTGTGATGTAGATAACAAACTATGGGTACAAATAGAACGGTCTTTAAAAGGAAGGTGATTGTAGGCAGTAAGGGACAATTATACCTGGTACCATTTATATTAGTGCACTTTCTTCTTACACAGAAACAAAATGGACATCAATTGATCCAGACCTCATTTTTATCCCCCAATTATGCCAATACATTTCAACCCTGAAGTTATGCCGGCATTGAGCTCTGGTCTTTAAATGGTGAACAGTTGGTTACAGATTTTTATTGATTATGAATGATCAAGTCCTTTGATAAATGTATGGAGAACTCTAACTTTGTAGAAAATAAAAAGCTGCGTCATATACAACCCAGACCCTCAGTAATGCACCGAACACTGAAAGAAGTGGCCTCAAGGGTAAAGACAAGATTTTGGAAAAGCATTCCCTCCTTTGTTGGTACTACAAGCCTTAATTGTGGTTTCTTTCTGTCTTGATGGCGTCTAGGCTAACATTGTTTGTCCCACATGCATAGGGTGGAGAAGGATCTCTGTAGAGAGATCCAGATTACTGAGTTAGAAAAGCTTTGGTGTGACATAACAAAGAGCACTGTTTGTATGCACAACACAGAGATCCACTATAAACTCCTGTCTGGGTGGTTCTATACCCCAACAAAATCTATTGTGGTTCCCATTCCTATTGCTGGGGTGCCATTAATTAGGGACATGCTACATACGTGGTAACAACTTTTAAGTTTGTATTTATCTGGAAAGTAATTTTTAGCACTATTAAAGATATTTTGGTATATGGGGGCATGGATGAAAAGGTGGCCAATTGGAGGTAGGGTCCTCCATCTCTAATGCCCCTCCAGTAATACGGTGATTAATCTAAAATTATTCAAGTATCATTGGTAAACATGCTGAAAACATTGATTGAGTGATTTGCACCGCATTGACCTAAGAAGTGGTTCTGCAGCCTGTTATCCACATGAACAAACTGATGGCCAGTGAGAACTCATAACCTGGCACTTCAAAGGCAGGTAGTGCTACTGCTGGAGACAACCCTTAGTGCTGCATTTTGAAGGCAATTGCAGATTTCTGATCTGCATTTGAACATACAATCTGATAAGGACTTCTAGCTGCAGATTCCTTACCTTTGAATTTGTCAGGCATCAGATTAGACCCGAAACTTTTGCATGAACAGTACCCCTGAGCACTGTTAGGTGGCTTTGTTCCCTTCTGCTTGGCATCGTCGGCACTGGATGTGATGTTGCGGTAACCTATATAGGCATCGCCAAGGCGCGAGGACAACAGTTCTTTTCTTTCTGTGCCAATTAGCTCTGATACGGAGAAGACCTAATCCTCTGTCTCTTTTTGACAGTGTTTTTTCAACTTTTTGTCGGTTATTTTTCTAAGTGTTTCAAACGATGCGTTCTAGAGAGTCAAGTTTCAAGTTGTGTGGCCTCTGTCACCACGCCATGTAGGTAACGGACCCGCACTTTGTGTGCTTATGGTGTCTTGAGCGCAACCATGACTTGAAGTTATGTTCGGACTGCTGAGTCCTGGCACTGAAGGCCATGAGGGGGCGGTCCCTAAAGCTGCTTGCATCCCAGTGATTGATGCCAGTTAGCAGGACTCCTATGTGCTTTCAGTCCCAATCGAGAAGAAGGCAGCGGGACTGCTCCAGGAGCCCCAAGACCTCTTCCTCACACTCGAGGTCTTCTGGACACTCGGGGAAGAGGCACAAGATGAAAAAGTCTAAACAGACTTCGACTTCACCTCGTCCATTGGCCAACGCGACGAATGAGGAACATCGGTGTTCCAAGCAAGGTTCTACAGTTGTTTCCAGGTCAGACTCTGTGCCCCTCCTCCACATTTCTGGGAGCCGGAGCAACCACCGTGCAAATAAAGGACTTCTATAAGGCCATGCACCCGGTATTCGAGCGGGCCAATCCCTCCGAAGTGCCTTCGGGCCCCGCGGGGTCAGAGAAGGCCCCATCGGTTTCCGTGCTGATAGCTCTAGCCTCGGCTCTGATGGGGTCTCACAGATCCGATCTGGGATCTGGATCGGAGTCAGTCATGCCCACGTAACCTTCTCCAGAGCTCCATTCTCATTCCTGACAACTAGGAGTTGGAATGGCATCAATCGATGCTAACCCCGGAGCCGGCAGGGCCCATTGGTCCTAGGCATGGTAGAAGAGTGAGCGGGGTCACTTGGCCCTTCAGAATACCAGTTAGAAACCCCAGTTCATTGGACTGGTATAAGAAACTAGGAGAGGCCAGTAGACAAGACACCTCTCCGACTACAGGCTTTCTCTCTCCACTTACTATGGCAATGAAGGAGGGAGCATCTAATGGAATGGTGGTGAAGAGGGCAGTGGAGGTCCTTGACCTTGAACTTCCCTCTCTGGAAGACAAGACTAACCTCTTGACGGAAGTGCTTCAGCCTGGGCCTTCCTCATCTTAACTTCTATTTCCCTTTAATGAAGCACTGACTGTTGTCCTGCTGGGAACTTTGTCCAGGCCCACCATAGTGGTTCATGTAAACAGGACAATTGCCTAGAGCCATCACCTTGCCTCGAGTGATCCTAGTTTCCTCACCCAACACCCCACCCCTGAGAGCTTGGTGGCCTAAGCCTTAACTTCCCATGGTTTGTTCCCCACCGCTCAGCCGTATAGGGAATTCAAAGACTAGCAAGAAAATGTTTTCTTCCACCAGCCTTACATTGCTGTCGGTGAACACTGCATGCCTGTTGGGCTGTTATTCCTATATCTTGTGGGATATGGTTGCACAAGTGCTGCCACAGGTCCCAGCGGAGGCCCTGGCCATCCTCTCCCAAGCAGTGAAAGACATGAGACATCCAGCAAAGATTACCATTAGTTGTGGTTTGGATACAACTGACTCACTGGGCAGAGCAGTTTCCTCAACAGTGACCCCGAGGCGCCACGCCTGGCTGAGAACATCTGGGTTTTTGGGTGATGTCCAGGCCAACGTCATGGACATGCCCTTTGACGGGACTCATCTCTTCAGAGAGATGGAAAGAAGGCAAACACTGTGCTGGAACACTTCAAGGACTCGCAGGCTACCATCAAGACCTTGGGCCTCTCAGTGAAACCTCGCCCCAGTCTGTCTTTTGCCCTTTTGATGGGTACAGAAGGGGCGTGCTACAGCACCAGCCCTTCGCTGGCCACTGTCCTGCACCTGCTTCCCAAACTGTGCGAGGACGTGGAGGTGGTGCATTCCGACCCCGTGAATATGGTAGCCAGAAATTGTCCACCACCAACCCTCTGGCAGCTGGAGCCTCTGCGCCTTCCTAGTTTGGTTCTGCAAGACCATGGGTGCCCAGTTGGGAAAGAATTCAACATCATCTCCTTCACTGGCAGTCCATTACATCAAACAGGTGGGACTTCCAGATCTTTTAGAGGGACTACTTCCTCCCTTTCCAACCTTTTCCTCCCCAATACCCCCAACACAAGAACAGCTGATGGAGGATCATCTGTCTTTGTTCCGAGAGCAAGTTACAGCTCTTTTGGCCAAGGGAACTGTAGAGAGGGTTCCAATATCAGAAGTAGGCAGTGGTTTTTATTCCAGCTACTTTCTGATTCCCAAGAAGAACAAGGGTCTTCGCCTTATTCTATACCTCCAAACCGTCAATCTCTTCCTCAAAAGGGAGAAGTTCACGATGCTCACTTTGGCTCAGGTCTTGTCTACCCTAGACCAAGGAGACTGGTTGGTAATTTTGGACTTGCAGGAAGCATATTTTCACATCCCTATCGTGCCTGCCCACAGATGTTACCTGTGGTTCAAGGTAGGCCACAAGCATTTTCAGTTCACAGGGCTTCCTTTTGGCCTTACCAATGCCCTTTGGGTGTCCACCAAGGTGATGGTGGTGGTCACAGCTCATCAGCCCAGGTCAGGGGTTTCAGTCTTCCCCTACCTTGATGACTGACTGTTGAAAGCCGACTTGCCCCAAGCTGTCGTCTCCCACCTTCAGACATCCTGCATTTGCTGGAGTTCACTACAAATGTGCTGAAGTCACACCTGACTCCTTCTCTGATGGCCCCTTTTATTGGAGCAGTTCTGGACAGAGTGCACTTTTGGGCTTATCCTCCCAAACAGCGAGTCGAGGATATTCAGACTGTGACACATATGTTTCAGCCTCTGTCCTGGATTTCCTGTGAGGATGCCTGAGACTGCTGGGCCTCATGGCCTCCTGCTGGCATTCTGCTGGTGAATCATGCTAGATGGCATATCTGGGCTGTGCAGTGGGACCTGAAGTTTCAGTGGATTCTCTCCGACATGGTCTAGATCTCAGAGGGAACTGCAAAAGACTTACAGTGGTGGCTGATCAACTGGGATTGGGCCAAAGGCAGGCTCCTCTCCCTTCCCTAACCAGGTCTGACAGTAGTAACAGACGCATCACTCCTGGAATGGGGCATCCATCTGGGAGTGGTGGAGACCAGAGTACTTTGGTCTCCAGGGGAATATAAACTTCACATAAACTTGCTGAGGCTCTGGGCGATCTGGCTAGCATTGAAAGCATTTCTTCCCTCTGGTAAAGGGAAGTTAGTGCAGGTGTTTACGGACAACACTACCGCAATATGTTATTGCAACAAGCAGGGCGGAGTAGAGTCGTGGACACTTTGTCAAGAGGCTCTGCGTCTCTGGACATGGTAGGACCAGCAGGGCATAACCTTGGTGCTTCAACACCTGGCAGGCTCTCTGAACGCCAGAATGAATAAACTCAGCAGTCGAAGCCTAGTGGATCACGAGTGGTGTCTCTGTTCGGAGGTGGCACAAGGACTTCTTCAGCAATGGGGAGAGCCTTTGTTAGATCTGTTAGCCTCAGAAGAGATCTTGCAATGTCAGCAGTTATGAGCACTGGAGTTTCCAAGGAGGCTATCGCTTGGAGACTCTTTTCGTCACAAGTGGAGTTCAGGCCTCCATACTGATACCAGTATTGGATTTATTATGACATGCACCCAGAGGGAACCTTAGAGGTGCCCCCTGAAACCTACTAGTCCTTTAGTGTGTTGGCTTACTGGTTTCGACCAGCCTGCCACCACAGATGAGTTTCTGTGTTATCACCTCCACCAACAGAATGGCAAGTAAATCTGCATACCAAGGCCAGGGACTTTAAAGCCCCTGCTGCCGCTGGTATGTGACCCCCACTTCAGCACAACCTGGGACTGGCAACCCCCCTGCCCTGAGGCTCATTTGGCACCAGAACAGGTGGGAAAATTAGTTATGCAGCAGGTTTGTTGTCTTTCCGGCTGAACCCACCTATAGGGTTACCAGCCTGAAGTGAACACAAAAGTAGGAATTCCACTTTCTTGTATGTGGAATTAGGAATTCTGGGATAAGGTGATGCCCACTACCCAAAGGAAGTGGTCATCTAGGGGGTGTGGGACCTTGGGGTAGGTAGCCAATTGACTCCTGCCCTTCAATCCCCTTAACTCCCCTAAATTGAGTATTTAAGGAGTCCCCTGATACCAGTGCTTCAGATTCACTGGACTAAAGAAGGAGGACTCAAAAAGCCACAAAAAGCAAGAACTGAAGAGCAGCAACTGAGTTGGCCCCAACCCTGTCGGCTTATCTGCTGTCCTTGACAATTCCACCAAAGACGACTCATCCAGCAGCTGTCCTGCCTCCAAAAGCCAGCACTTTGAGAAGTAGCCAAGATCTCCCATGGAGTAGTGAACCTGCTTCCTTTCACCCTGCAGGCACCAAGGAAGAGTCTTAAGGACTCCGGACCTTCAAAACTCAACAACAGACAGTACCACTGGACCCATGCCCCCTAGCCTGATTTGAAGTGGGCCAACAGTGCCAGCATTGTCACAGACCTTCCAGAGCCAAAGCCCACTTTGGGTTTGCCCATTGTGAATTCCCGGTGCCGCCTACAGCCTCTTTGTGCAGGCCTCCTTTACCGCCAGTGCCCCCAGTGACAAAAGCCTGACACCTCAGGACACCTCTGCACCTGGCCTCCCCAGATCAAGGAGAAGAGGACCAAAGGTGTCCCCACCTTCCTGAGCCTTATGAGATCAGAGCCCCACTGCGGGTTCCCCAGACTGACCCCCAGGCCCTGCTTGCAGCCACTTTCTAACCAAACTGATCTCCATTGAAGTGAATGAGGCACCCAACACCACAACACACCTCAGCCCCCGTTCACCCCAGAGCCCCCTGAGGTGATGTGTTGGTGTGGCCTTGGACCTTTCCCCATACTCACCTCAAGTCCAGAAGAACAGTCCTGTAAGTCATTGCCAAGTACCTGTGTAAGGAAATGCCTCCTTGGCATGGTTACCCCCTGAATTTTTGCCTTTTGCTGATGCCAGTTATGATTGAAAGTGTGCTGGGACCCTGCAAACCAGGCCCCAGCACCAGTGTTCTTTCCCTAAACTGTACCTTTGTTTCCACAATTGGCACAGCCCTAGGACCCAGATAAGTCCCTTGTAAATGGTACCCCTGGTACCAAGGACCCTGATTCCACGGAAGGTCTCTAAGGGCTGCAGCATGTCTTATGCCACCATTGGGACCCCTCACTCAACACATGCACACTACCTCACAGCTTGTGTGTGCTGGTGGGGAGAAAATTACTAAGTCGACATGGCCCTCCCCTCAGAGTGCCATGCCAACCTCACACTGCCTGTGGCATAGGTAAGTCACCCCTCTAGCAGGCCTTACAGCCCTAAGTCAGGGTGCACTACACCCCAGGTGAGGGCATATGTGCATGAGCACTATGCCCCTACAGTGTCTAAGTAAAACCTTAGACATTGTAAGTGCAGGGTAGCCATAAAGAGTATATGGTCTGGGAGTTTGTGAAACACAAACTCCACAGTTCCATAATGGCTACACTGAAATCTAGGAAGTTTGGTATCCAACTTCTCAGCACATTAAATGCGCATGCAGAGAGAATCCAGAGGCTCCCCCTGACTTGACTGCTTGTAACAAGGAACCTGACGCCTGGACCAAGCACTGCATCTGCAGCCCCCAGGACCAGAAGGAACCGAACCTCAGTGCAGGAGTGACCCCCAGGCAACCCTCTGCCTAGCCCAGATGGTAGCTGGCCCGAGAAGCCCCCCTGTGCCCATCCTGCACCGCAAGAATGACCCCCGGGTCCCTCCTTTGATTCCTATCACACTGCACCCAGCTGCCCCTGTGCCGCTGAAGGTGTATTTTGTGTGCCTACTTGTGTCCCCCCAAGTGCTCTACAAAACCCCCCTGGTCTGCCCTCCGAAGACGCAGGTACTTACCTGTAGGCAGACTGGAACCGGAGCACCCCTGTTCTTCATAGGCATCTATGTGTTTTGGGCACCTCTTTGATCTCTGCACCTGACCAGCCCTGAGCTGCTGGTGTGGTAACTTTGGGGTTGCCTTGAACCCCCAACAGTGGGCTGCCTATGCCCAGGAACTTAGACTTGTAAGTGTCTTACTTACCTGAAAAACTAATCATTACTTACCTCCCCCAGGAACTGTTGATTTTTGTACAGTGCCCACTTTTAATATAGCTTATTGGCATTTTAACAAAAACTGTATATGTTATTGCTCTAATTCAAAGTTCCTAACTTACCTGTGTGGAGTACCTTGCATTTTATGTATTTACTTCAAATCTTGAACTTGAGGTTCTAAAAATAAATTAAGAAAATATATTTTTCTATATAAAAACTGTTGGCCTGGAGTTAAGTCTTTGAGTGTGTGTTCCCCATTTATTGCCTGTGTGTGTACAACAAATGCTTAACACTATCCTCTGATAAGCCCACTGCTCGACCACACTACCACAAATTAGAGCACTAGAATTATCTAATTTTGCCACTATCTTACCTCTAAGGGGAACCCTTGGACTCTGTGCACACTATCCCTTACTTTGAGAGAGTATATACAGAGCCAACTTCCTACATTGGTGGATCAGCGTTGGGGTCTAAGACTTTGCATTTGCTGGACTACTCAGCCAATACCTGATCACACGACTAAATTCCAAATATTGTCATTAGAAACAGATTTTTGCAATTTGAACTATTTTTTCTAAATTTGTAAAAGTCCTGATAGGGCCTTGTGTAAGTCCCTGTTAGCATTTCTTTTAGAGTTTAAAAGTTTGTCAAGGTTTGGATTCAAGTTCTAGAAGTAGTTTTTAGATTCTTAAAAAGTAATCCCAACTTTTAGAGAAACAATGTCTAGCACAGATGAGATGGTGGTGGAACTCAACCTCACCCCTTACCTGCATCTAGGGATGTCAGAGTTAAGGACTCTCTGTAAGCTAAAAAATATAAAGAATGGGTCCAACCCCACCAAAGTGAAGCTCCACGAGCTTGTAAAGGACTACCCCTCTGAGGATAATCCTACGGAGGGAGAAATTAATGACCAGGAGGATGACTCTCTCCCTCCTGTCCTAATTAGGGAGACCAGGGTCCCTCAAACCCTGTCTCCACAAGTAATAGTCAGAGAGACTGGTTCTTCCACAGGGGAGACCAGTAACTCTGGAAGCATTGAGGGCAGCCTCAATGAAGATGACCTCCTTTTAGCCAGGATGGCCAAAAAAATTGGCTTTGGAGAGACAGCTCCTAGCCTTAGAGAGGGAAAGAAAAGAGATGGGTTTAACTCCCATCAATGGTGGCAGCAACATAACTAGGGTCAGAGAAAATACTGATATCCTAAAAATCCCCAAAGGGATTGTAACAAAATATGAAGATGGTGATGACATCACCAAATGGTTCACAGCTTTTGAGAGGGCTTGTGCAACCAGAAAAGTAAACAAATCTCAGTGGGGTGCTCTCCTTTGGGAAATGTTCACTGGAAAGTGTAGGGATAGACTCCTCACACTCTCTGGTAAAGATGCAGAATCCTATGACCTCATGAGGGCTACCCTGATTGAGGGCTTTGGATTCTCAACTGAGGACCACAGGATTAGGTTCAGGGGGGCTCAAAAATCCTCGAGCCAGACCTGGGTCAATTTTGATGACTTCTCAGTCAAAACTCTAGATGGTTGGATAACTAGCAGTGGTGTAAATGATTATGATGGGCTGTATAACTTGTTTATGAAGGAACACCTGTTAAGTAATTGTTTCAATGACAAACTGCATCAGCATCTGGTAGACCTAGGTCCAATTTCTCCCCAAGAATTGGGAAAGAAGGCAGACCATTGGGTCAAGACTAGGGTGACAAGACTTCCACAGGGGGTGACCAAAAGAAAGTGGTCACAAAGCCTCCCCAGGGGAAGAGTGTTGAGACATCCAAGGGAAAAAGTAAAGAGTCTTCTACAGGGCCCCAAAAACCTGCTCAGGAGGGTGGGTCCAAAGCCTCTTCACAATCCTCATTTGGGTATAAGGGTAAAAACTTTGGGCCAGATGTATCAAAAAAGTCTTTTGCGAATTTGTAATAGCGAATTTTAAGAAATCAGTATTTCTGATTCGCAAAATGCTATGTATCATATTTGTGATTCAGTAATAGCGATTTCTTAAAAATCGCAAATGCTATTATGGAATCGCAAATAGCGATACAGCCCCTATTCACACCTATGGGCCTGTAGGCCCATATTTGTGATTTTTTTGCATTTCCCAAAAAGCGAATTCCTAACTGGAATTCGCAATTTTGGAAATGCAATACCCCAGGGTGCTGGGGGTCTAAGGCCCCCTCTGCTGCACCCCAAAACGTTTTTGGGGACATGTAAGGCGCACACATGCCAAAGGGGCATGTGTGCGTTACATGTCAATTTAAAAAATGCATTTTTAATGTATTTTTAAAATTTGCACATGTTTACCACCAAGTTTTACTTGGTGGTAATTGGGATTCCTTAATGCCAAATTCGCATTAAGGAATTGCTTGATACATGTGGTTTGGAAATCGCAAAAAAGGATTCCTTATTTGTGATTTCTTATTTCGAATCTCTAAACAGGCTCGCAAATTTAAGGAATCGCTATTTTAGAGATTCCTTAAATTTGCGTTGCGAATGCCTTTCATAAATACTGAAAGTCATTTTTGCATTCGCAAACGGTCATTCGCACTGTTTGCGAATGCAAAAAGGCTTGATACATTTGGCCCTTTGATCCCAAAAAGGCCTGGTGTTGCATCTGTACTCAGCATGGACACCAAACTGGAGAAAAGGCATGTCCCAAGAAAAGTCCCACAACTACTACTCCAGTTAGCACTGGAATAGCCAGTCCAGTCTCCAAGTGGGATCAACAGTGTGCCCAGAGCAAATCAGGGTTCACACTGAAGCTACAATAGTCTCTGAGGGTGGGATGGACCTAGCCACACTTGCTGTATGGCTGCCTAACATGCTAAAATACAGGCAGCAGCTCTTAATCAATGGGACTAGAGTAGAAGCCCTGAGGGATACAGGTGCCATTGTCACTATGGTGACAGACAAACTGGTTTCCCCAGGACAGTACCTGGCTGGACAGAAATATTCAGTCACAAACACTGACAATCAGACTAAAGTCCATCCCATGGCAATGGTAACTTTAGAATGGGGATGGGTCAATTGCCTGAAACAGGTGGTAGTCTCTTCTGCAATCCCAGTAGAATGTCTGCTAGGAAATGATCTGGAGTCCTCAGCATGGGCTGAGGTAGAGCTCAAAACCCATGCAGCCATGCTGGGTATACCTGAACTGGTGTGTGCCAAGACAAGGGCACAGTGCAGGGCTCAGGGTGAAAAAGAAGTGTTGGAGTCTGGAATAATGGCCCAACCTTCCAAGAGAAAAGGAAAGAAGACAAGACACAGCACAAGAAGCAGAACCTCTCTTCCCAGGAAGATGTTCTATCCCCTGAAAGAACTGAGTCCATGGAGCTGGGACCTTATCAGGTTGAGTTCTTGGGCCCAGGGGGACCCTCAAGGGTACATCTGCGTACGGGGAAAGAAACTTGTCCCTCTCTTGAAGGGGTAAGGCAGCAAGCAGCTGAGCAAGAAAAAATAAATGTTAGTGGAACTCACAGGGTCTATTGGGAAGAAGGACTCCTTTACACTGAGGCAAGAGATCCCAAACCTGGTGCCACTAGGAGAGTGGTAGTGCCTCAGGAGTTTAGGGAGTTCATTCTGACCTTAGCCCATGACATTCCCCTTCCTCGGCATTTTGGGACAAACCAAGACATGGGAGAGGTTAGTCAACCATTTCTATTGGCCCAATATGTCCCAGAAGGTTAAGGAGCTTTGCACCTCCTGTGTCACCTGTCAAGCCAGGGGTAAGACAGGTGGCCATTCAAAGGCCCCCCTCATTCCACTTCCAGTGGTGGGGGTCCCCTTTGAAAGAGTGGGAGTGGATATAGTGGGTCCACTTGAACCTCCCACAGCATCAGGGAACCAATACATCCTAGTAGTAGTGGATCACGCTACTAGGTACCCTGAGGCAATTCCACTTAGGTACACTACTGCCCCTGAAGTAGCCAAAGCACTCATTGGTATTTGTACCAGAGTGGGATTTCCTAAGGAGGTGGTTTCTGACAGAGGTACCAACTTCGTGTTAGCTTACCTGAAACATATGTGGAAAAAGTGTGGGGTGACTTACAAATTCACCACACCATACCATCCACAAACCAATGGCCTTGTTGAGAGATTCAACAAGACATTGAAGGGCATGATCATGGGGCTCCCTGAAAAACTCAAAAGGAGATGGGATGTCGTCTTGCCATGCCTGCTTTTCGCCTACAGAGAGGTGCCACAGAAGGGAGTAGGGTTTTCCCCTTTTGAACTTCTGTTTGGCCATCCTGTTAGGGGACCACTAACACTTGTAAAAGAAGGCTGGGAGGGACATCTCCATGAGCCTAAACAAGATGTGGTGGTCTGTGTACTAGGCCTACGTTCAAGGATGGCAGAGTACATGGAAAAGGCAATCAAAACCTTGAGGCCAGCCAACAGCTCCAGAAGATGTGGTATGACCAAAAGGCTGCTCTGGTTGAGTTTCAGCCAGGGCAGAAAGTCTGGGTTCTGGAACCTGTGGCTCCAAGGGCACTTCAGGACAGATGGAGTGGCCCTTACCCGGTTCTTGAGAAAAAGAGTCAGGTCACCTACCTGGTTTACCTAGGCACTAACAGGACCCCCAAGAGGGTGATCCATGTGAACCGCCTCAAACTCTTTCATGATAGGGCAGATGTAAACATGTTATTGGTTTCAGATGAGGACCAGGAAGCTGAGAGTGAACCTCTCCCTGATCTCCTCTCCACTGACCCTAAAGATGGCTCAGTAGATAGTGATCTATTCAGACACCCTCTCTGGCCAACAGCAGGCTGACTGCAGGCACGTCCTTCAGCAGTTTGCTGAGCTCTTTTCTTTAACCCCTGGTCAGACACACTTGCGTACCCATGATGTGGACACAGGAGACGGTATGCCTGTCAAAAACAAAATATTTAGACATTCTGACCAAGTTAAAGGAAGCATCAAGGTGGAAGTCCACAAGATGCTGGAGTTGGGAGTGATTGAGCACTCTGACAGTCCCTGGGCTAGCCCAGTGGTCTTGGTCCCCAAACCTCTCACAAAACATGGCAAGAGAGAGATGAGGTTTTGTGTGGACTACAGAGGGCTTAACTCTGTCACCAAGACAGATGCTCACCCCATTCCAAGGGCAGATGAGCTCATAGATAAATTAGGTGCTGCCAAATACTTAAGTACCTTTGACTTGACAGCAGGGTACTGGCAAATAAAAATGGCACATGAAGCAAAAGAGAAAACAGCATTCTCTATACCTGATGGGCACTACCAGTTTACTGTGATGCTCTTTGGCTTAAAGAATGCCCCTGACACCTTCCAAAGGTTGGTGAATCAAGTCCTTGCTGGCTTGGAGTCCTTTAGTGCAGCTTATCTTGATGATATTGCTGTGTTTAGCTCCAGTGGCAGGATCACCTGGTCCACCTGAAGAAGGTTTTGCAGGCCCTGCAAGTAGCAGGCCTCTCTATCAAGGCATCTAAATGTCACATAGGGCAGGGTACTGTGGTTTACATGGGTCACCTTGTTGGTGGAGGCCAAGTTCAGCCACTTCAACCCAAGATCCAGATTATTCTGGACTGGGTAGCTCCAAAAACCAGACTCAAGTCAGGGCATTGCTTGGCTTGACTGGGTACTATACAAGGTTTGTGAAGGGATATGGATCAATAGTGCCACCCCTCACGAACTGACCTCCAAGAAAATGCCCAAGAAAGTGAACTGGACCATGGACGGTCAAAAGGCCTTTGACACCCTGAAGCAAGCTGTGTGTACAGCACCAGTTTTGAAAGCTCCAGATTACTCTAAGCAGTTCATTGTGCAGACAGATGCCTCTGAGCATGGGATAGGAGCAGTCCTGTCCCAAACAAATGATGATGGCCTTGACCAGCCTGTTGATTTTATTAGCAGGAGGTTGCTTCCCAGGGAGCAGCGTTGGAGTGCCATTGAGAGGGAGGCCTTTGCTGTGGGGTTTGGTCCCTGAAAAAGTTGAGACCATACCTTTTTGGTACTCACTTCATAGTTCAAACTGACCACAGACCTCTCAGATGGCTAATGCAAATGAAAGGAGAAAACCCTAAACTGTTGAGGTGGTTCATATCCCTACAGGGAATGGACTTTGTAGTGGAACACAGACATGGGACTGCCCATGCCAATGCTGATGGCCTTTCCAGGTTCTTCCACTTAGAAAATGAAGACTCTCTTGGGAAAGGTTAGTCTCATCCTCTTTCGTTTGGACGGGGGGGGGTGTGTGTGTGTGTAATGAAATGCCTCCTTTACATGGTTACCCCCTGACTTTTTGCCTTTTGCTGATGTCAGTTATGATTGAAAGTGTGCTGGGAACCTGCTAACCAGGCCCCAGCACCCCAAACTGTACCTTTGCTTCCACTATTGGCACAGCCCTGGCACCCAGATAAGTCCCTTGTAAATGGTACCCCTGGTACCAAGGGCCCTGATGCCAGGGAAGGCCTCTAAGGGCTGCAGCATGTCTTATACCACCCTTAGAGCCCCTCACTCAGCACATGCACACTGCCTCACATCTTGTGTGTGCTGATGGGGAGAAAATGACTAAGTCGACATGGCACTCCCCTCAGAGTGCCATGCCAACCTCACACTACCTGTGGCATAGGTAAGTCACCACTCTAGCAGGCCTTACAGCCCTAAGGCAGGGTGCCCTATACCCCAAGTGAGGGAATATGTGCATGAGTGTCTAAGTAAAACCTTAGACATTGTATGGCAGGGTAGCCATAAAGAGTATATGGTCTGGAAGTTTGTGAAATACAAACTCCACAGTTCCATAATGGTTACACTGAAATCTGGGAAGTTTTGTATCAAACTTCTCAGCACAATAAATGCACCCTGGTGCCAGTGTGGAGTTTATTGTAAAATGCACCCAGAGGGCATCTTAGAGATGCCCCCTGAATACCAGTCCGACTCCTAGTGCTAGGCTGACCAGTTTCTGCCAGCCTGCCACAACCAGATGTGTTGCTGGCCACATGGGGAGAGTGCCTTTGTCACTCTGTGGTCAGGAACAAAGCCTGTACTGGGTGGAGGTGCTTCTCACCTCCCCCTGCAAGAACTGTAACACCTGGCGGTGAGCCACAAAGGCTCATGCCTTTTTTTACAGCACCCCAGGGCATCCCAGCTAGTGGAGATGCCCACCCCTCTGGCCACTGCCCCCACTTTTGGCGGCAAGGCTGGTGGAGATAATGAGAAAAACAAGTAGGAGTCACCCACCAGTCAGGTCACCCCTTAAGGTGTCCTAAGCTGAGGTGATGCCTGCCTTTAGAAATCCTCCATTTTGAGATTGGAGGATTCCCCCAATAGGATCAGGGATGTGCCGCCCTCCCCTCAGGGAGGAGGCACAAAGAGGGTGTAGCCACCCTCCAGGACAATAGCCATTGGCTACTGCCCCCCAGACCTAAACACACCCCTGAATTTAGTATTTAGGGACATCCCAGAACCCAGGAAATGAGATTCCTGCAACCTGAAACAAGAAGAAGGACTGCTGACCTGAAAGCCCTGCAGAGACGACGGAAGACGACAACTGCTTTGGCCCCAGCCCTACCGGCCTGTCTCTTGACTCGAAAAACTGCAACAGCAACGCATCCAACAGGGACCAGCGACCTCTGAAGCCTCAGGGGACTGCCCTGAACCTAAGGACCAAGAGACTCCCGTGAGCAGTGGCTCTGCTCAACAACAAGCAACAACTTTGCAACTTTCTTGCAACTTCTAAAGACTTCACTCTTCCCGCCGGAAACGTGAGACTTCACCCTCTGCACCCGATGCCCCCGACTCAAGCTCCAGAGAACCAACACCACAAGGAGGACTCCCAGCCGACTGCGACCTCTTGAGTAGCCCGAGACGATCCCCCTGGACCCCCACAGCGACGCATGCAGAGAGAATACAGAAGCTCCCCCTGACTCGACAAGGAACCTGACGCCTCGACCAAGCACTGCACCCGCAGCCTCCAGGACCAGAAGGAACCGAACCTCAGTGCAGGAGTGACCCCCAGGCGACCCTCTGCCTAGCCCAGATGGTGGCTGGCCCGAGAAGCCCCCCTGTGCCCTGCCTGCACCGCTAGAATGACCCCTGGGTCCCTCCATTGATTCCTATACAAAACCCGACGCCTGCTTTGCACACTGCGCCTTGCTGTGTGTTTTGTGTGCCTACTTGTGTCCCCCCCAGTGCTCTACAAAACCCCCCTGGTCTGCCCTCCGAAGACGCAGGTACTTGCCTGTAGGCAGACTGGAACCGGAGCACCCCTGTTCTTCATAGGTGCCTATGTGTTTTGGGTACCTCTTTGACCTCTACACTTGACCGGCCCTGAGCTGCTGGTGTTGTAACTTTGGGGTTGCCTTGAACCCCCAACGGTGGGCTGCCTATGCCCAGGAACTTAGACTTGTAAGTGTCTTACTTACCTGAAAAACTAACCATTACTTACCTCCCCTAGGAACTGTTGAATTTTGCACTGTATCCACTTTTAAAATAGCTTATTGCCTTTTTAACAAAAACGGTATAGGTTATTCCTCTAATTCAAAGTTCCTAACTTACCTGTGTGGAGTACCTTGCATTTTATGTATTTACTTCAAATCTTGAACTTGTGGTTCTACAAATAAATGAAGAAAATATATTTTTCTATATAAAAACTGTTGGCCTGGAGTTAAGTCTTCGAGTGTGTGTTCCCCATTTATTGCCTGTGTGTGTACAACAAATGCGTAATACTACCCTCTGATAAGCCTACTGCTCAACCACACTAGCACAAATTAGAGCATTAGAATTATCTAATTTTGCCACTATCTTACCTCTACGGGGAATTCTTGGACTCTGTGCACTCTATCTCTTACTTTGAGATAGTATATACAGAGCCAACTTCCTACAACCTGTATACAGTGTCTGTTACTTTACCGTAGGATAACGTTAGGGCCCCAGAGGTTGAAAAGCACCTCTGCACCTGGACGCCTCAGTTCCTCCTGAAGTGACCTTTTGGTGCTGCTTTGGACTTTGCCTCATACTTACCTTACAAGAAGAGCCTTGTAAGTAATTGTTAAGTGCCTGAATGCAGTAAATGTCTTTCCCCATAGGATGATTTAATGCTTAAGAAATTGCACTGTCAACTTTTGAAACTTATAAAAATTCACAGCTCGAAAAGCACTTATTTGATTCTGATGATCTTGGTATCTAAATTCATATACAAATAAGTGTTATTTTTATAAATTGGTGTCAGATTCTTTATTGAGTGTGTATTTTGCTTACTGGTTCTGTGTGTGCAGTAAATGCTTAACACTCTCCTATTCTCATATAACAAGCCTAACTGCTCGCCACTCTACCACAAAAGATAGCTTTTAGGGTTATTATTTTAACCCCTGTCAGCCAATAATGGTCGCTGTGGACTGTATTCTTAGTGTCCCCATACACTGGTACACTACATAGATACCTTTCTACAACTCTCCACATTGTTTACTATATACGTGGCATAGTCATTGTCCCAGGCTTCCTACATGGAGACTGAGAGCAGAAACCCTACCTTTCAGTAGAAGAATGGATATGTTGGAGATGTTCTAGTGGATCATTTTGGCCACAATTAGGGCACTGCATCTACTTGGGCAATAGGAGTTATGAAGATTATAATGAGGGTTGCTTACGGAGGGAAGATAATAGAGTAAGTGAACACTTTAGATTAGATTTTACACAAAACGAAATGACAGGTTACCTGTTTTATAAGGGCGGGCTATGCATTGGCCCAAACTTTAAGGAGAACTGCTAGATAGTAAACATAAAGATGATGAGCTGCATGCCTCTAAAGATACAATTTCCTGTGTGTCTTATAGATAAAGATTAAATAAGAAGGGTGACAAATCATGAATACAGTTGGCCTGGCTATTACAGAGAGGGAAGCACATATACATCTAAAGGTTGAGCTGTCAATCAAAGCGGCGGTGTGAAGTGTACACAGACGGCAGTTAAGGAAGTGTCTGCAGAGAAGAGCAGATATCTTTATTTAAAAGAATATGGAAAAAGGGGGACGGCTCCAGGTCTGGATGAACTCTTTACAGAGTACTATCACACTTTTTCAAATTTGCTGATAGAAAAATATTAGAAGATCTGTAATGACACCTCTAAAAAATGTAAGCTCCATGAGGGAAGCGAAGATTGTTGTAATCCGCAAACTGGAAAAATATCCAGAAGCCTTTAGGTACTATAGATAACTATTGATGATGACGGTGGACATCATAATCCTTAGTGGCGCCATTGTGGGAAGATTGCTCACAGTAGGTATAGGTTTAGTACACACTGATCAAGCAGGGTCTATTGTACAATGAAATACTATACACAATTTAAGGCGTTTGGCCCATGTGAAATTCTTTTTAGATATGTGGTAGCCTGTCTTGACATTGACATATCTATTGCTACTGTGGAGTAGGAATCTGTGTAAAAAGTACTTCAAGTATTTTGGGCCCTCCATCATACACAAAAGTCCTAGCAAGGTTTTAAACTAGTAAATATTTACCGAAGAGCTGGTCTTTGGAATGCAGGAATCGTTAGGAATGCCCACAATCACCAACCATTTTTTGCATTCGTCGTGTAGCCCATATCATATGTGTTGTTACAGCACCTGGGTGAATGGGAAATTAGGATAGGCGGCAACATGCCTGTAACATCTCAATATTAGGATCATACTCATATTTTAAAAATATGATGTGTTCTGTGCTAAAGATGTTGACTAATTTGTTTGGGTATGGTAGCTTATCAGCCTCAACACAAACTTATGCAAATCAATTTTATTCCTGTCAGATAGAAGGGCTTATGCTGACGGAACTGTTTTCCCTGATGTGGGTCTGCAAGGGCAAACCACAGCTTTAAGATACCTGTGTATTACCTTAACATATGGTCTCCAGGATGCCTCATGCTGAGACATGTCACAGCCTTCTGCAACCAGGGCCACAGCGAAGCCTCTACTTCTGGCTTCATACTGTGCCTTCTCCGAGCTCCGTGCCAGGCACTGTTTGGTGCACTTTGCATTTGTTTCAGCCGTCATCTTGGTTCCTTAAAGCTTCTGGCAATGCAACAAGATTAATTCGGTTTGTCACCTAATTTAGTGCTTCACCACAGTGCCTAACACGATGGTAGGTCATTAGAGGTTTGCGGGAATCCACACCTCCAGCAGTGCCACGGCACTCCTGTGATTCAAATGAATTAAGGCAGGGTTATAGGAGCATTGAAGGAGTCCAGCAGGTGCTCTGGAGAGTAGTGTTGCTCCATTGAGCTGTCAGTCACGCCCCTCAAAAGTACCCCTCGCTGTGATTGGTAGAGTGCTCCCTAGGTGTCTATATGTTTAGCAACGAGTGTTCTGTCTGATACCTCAGAATACATTTCGAGATTTGAATAGTGTGCAACAGCACCCAAGGCACAACAGTGCGTTGTATGGGCTGCTACTCATTCTAGAGCTAAACTAAACACACTGAAATGTCCATATGAAGATAGATAGATAGATAGATAGATAGATAGATAGATAGATAGATAGATAGATAGATAGATGGATGGTAGCCAGGTTGGCAGACAAACTGGCAGGTAGATACACAGGTAAATAGACATGCACGTAGATAGGTAGGCAGACGAGTAAATCAACAGATAAGATAGATAGATAGATAGATAGATAGATAGATAGATAGATAGATAGATAGATAGATAGATAGATAGATAGATAGATAGATAGATAGATAGATACTAGACATCCATGTAAGCATGACAAACCAGCTAAATTTGTTTACAAGTACATTTGTAGCCTTAAATTAAAATGCACACCTGCCTGACGCACAAGAATGCAGTTATAATTTTTGCTAATATTAATAATATTAAAAAGAGGATTACTTTAAGAAGAACATTTTCAAATGGACTTAATCTGGTATGCTGTGAAACATCAGCAATCAGATAAAGAAAGTCAACTGAAAAGGAATTTACAACAGCATTAGTTGGAGACAGGAACTGGTAAATCTGGAATGTGCCCTTCGCTTACATCTGGTAGAATCCTGCTATTAGGCTGTAAATACAAAGATAACTCTGAATAATAGAGTGAAAACAAAAAAACTGGCACTTAAGAGAACTACCTTGTGTGCGGATGTGCTCCTTGTGAAAGAGCTAAATGCAGTCACTCAAAGTGGCTAAAGAAGGCTGATCCACTGCCCCATGCTGTATGTTGCAGTGGGAGGAAGCAAAATATGAATGACACAACAACAGACCAATAGACGAAGTCAGCTGGCTGAGAGCCTCTTCAGATAAGTATATTTTACACATAATTTTAGTAAAATCTAAAGGTCCTAGCTAACCCCAGACCTAAAAAGGCAACGAGTAACACTAGATATGGCCTTACTCATTTTAAATACCTTTACTTGACCATACCTTACACCTAAGGTTCTACATAATATTTACCAGGCTGTCCTAGGGAAGTGCCCGAGATGCTCTTCTGGAGATGCAGGCCTGATGCATATGATCTGGACATTCAGGGCCATATAATTATTCTGGGATCAAGTACTAACATACCTGTGAAGGGTGGTGGGCAGTTTTACTAGCATGGATATTAAGCAGTATATGTTGGGATTACATTACACCTGTGCCTAAAAAAAGTGTATGTATTATTTTATGATGGATTTGGGGGCTTCATCTGACGTATTACAGTAGATGTATTACAGTACACTGAATGCAATCTAGTGGCCCTGAGTTTATGATTTGTGGTGCACATATTTAGAATAATAGTCAATGGCCGAGTCAGTATGAATTTTTTATCGTTTAACCTAATCCCCAAAATGAGCAATGACTTGGAATGTTGGAAAGAGATATGTACGTGTTTGAGCGCAAATACAGATTCAGAGACTCCCATGAAACACTTGTGTTTAATCCTTGTCTGAAATGTAATTGTATTATGCCTAAGAGTGCATTTGTAATTATGCTCCTCAGAATCTAAATATATGGTTGCATTGTACTCTGCTTTGTTTTGTTGCCTTGTTATGGAGAGAAAAATATTTTAAAAAGAGAGATTCTGGATACCGTTTAAATCCTCCTGACACCAACCCTGATGGTGATATGCATGTGACGTGTGCACTGACTCTGTGCCCGACCCTCTCCTGCTTGTCCGTTTCCCGCCACCAGCTCTTCGCTGAGCGGAGATTGTGCCTGAACAGCTTGGAGAGGAAGAATTCTACAAAGTAAAGCATTGTAGGGCTGCACTGACCAGGAAGCATTATTTGTGGTTACGCTCGTCCCGAAGCAAACATTGTTGCGGAGCCTGTGGAGGGTTGAGCAGTGACTCTTGTTAGTGAGTTGCAGGTTGCAGACACGGTTAACAGGAGCAGCTGTGCCTCAAATTGCAGAAGACGCAGCTGTGGGCTATTTTTGGCTCCCGGATAGGTTTTCTGTGGAACAAGCCAGTGCAGTTAAGCTGCCATTGTGGCTGGTGGCGGTGGTCTCTCAGAACTCAGGACTTGTGATTTTGTGCAGCCTGAGAAGCTCATTTTGCTTTTATCTTGACCCAGATCTTACAACTGCAAATAAATAAGGCAACAAATACATCCGTGGGGTGTATGTTGTGATGCTTCCACAACAGAAAAGTGGCACAAAGCCCCAGGCTCCAGCTAAGAACACAAAATGAGCGTGAGGAGTGAAGGGGCTTTTTCGGACTGGAAAGAGCTCCACCTGTGGAGGGGAGTATGAAGGTCACCTGCAAACAGATCAATCCCCAAGAAATGGGACTATGCAGTATTCAACAAAGGTCTTAGCTGTCTCAATCAAGAAGTTTATGGAGAAACGTTTTAAGAATATAGCACTGCAGGATTCTGGGATGACCTTCCACTTTGGCCCCCCAGGTGCCCAAGTGTAATTGAATACCCAGGAAAGAGAAGTCCTGGATATGGTTGAAGACATTGAAAAGATCCACTCCCTTTTATCTTTTACTCCTTGCCTGTTCCGTCCCTCCGAGCTAAGCTTTGCGGGCTCTGAGGAGACCTCAGGAGTCACAGGGAGGAATGGAAGAGGGAGGAGTAAGGAGATGCCAGAAGCCCACATGTCTCAGAGAGTTATTGCTGACATGATTGATCGGGCAGGAGTGACTCATCAAGGGAGTTGGCGGGATCAAGGGAATCTGGCCTTGTCTATAGCAGATATATATTCTTCACTGTCTGGTCCCTCCCCAATACTGGATGTGTTGTTATAATTGCAAAAGACCCTGAAAGGCTTACTGGAATCATCCCTCTCTACTTACGAGTCTCTGAGAGCAGAAGCCCACATCCAAAAGGAGATCCTCTGCAAGCTAAGCTCAATTAACTCTTGTATACGTAGACTTGTTAGACCGGTGCCCTCTCAAATTCCTGCACCTGGTGAGGATGTGTCAGAGGTAACGGAGGATCCTGTCTGTGTATGTCTCAAAAAGATCACTGTTGGTGAAAAGAATGTATCATGGGTGGTTTGGGAACTGGTAGCTTTGCCATCAGAAGGCCAAGAAAGACACATGTAAAGGCGAAGGCTTGAGAAGTTTCCCTCAAGCAGCCAGGAATTCGTGCTCCACTAAGGAGTTGGATACATCCCCAAAAGCAGTGGAGAAGAAAGAAAGATGTGAAAGGGTAAAAGAAAGGGGAAAGGTTGCTAGGGAATGAACTAAGGTGCAGATAGAAAAGGCTCCTGTCGCAATGAAGTTGGGCCCCAAGGTCATGGGCAACAACTGTAAGGGAAAATCTAACAGTAATGGGACAAAGAAAGCAAAGAGAGTGGGAGGTTTGGTTGGTGGGACCCACAGAAATACTTCTTTGGGAAGGTTAGAGACCTCAAAACACATGAATTCTCTTGATATTTCCAGGGATAGTCAAGTTGATTGTGGTTCAGATCAGGTATTGTTACAGGTCCAAAAGCTGGTGCCCATGTGGTTCACTAGTCCCAAAGTGCCCCGGGATGGTATTGCTTGGGTATCTATTCTAAGGGAAGGAATCTGCAACTAGAAGTCTCTATCAGATGAACAAGTTTCTTACCTTCTGTGACTCATTATCTAGTAGCAACATATTCTGGTTGCATATTCCTTACTGACCCACTCTTTCTCCCCGCTCTGCAAACTGATTTCTAGGGACAGGGATTTCCCTTCCAGGACCCTAGTTCTGATGCACCAGGGTCAGTGTTCTTCATGGCTTTGCGCTTCTGGCATGGAAAGTTGAGAAAAAACAAACTGACGTCAGCATGCCGGGGTGGCGCCTATATAGGACCCACAACGTCATATCAGGCGAGCACAACGCCAACGACGGACACTGAGTCAACTGACGCCACCTAACAGCGCCCAGGGGTACTGCTCAAGAAAAATCTCGAGATCCAGACGATGCCTGGGGGAAATTCTAAGGCAAGGAATCTGCAACTCGAATATGTCTCTACCAGATAATGTGTTACCAAAGGTAAGTAACTTGTTCTTCAAGGTTAGGACACAGTACACAATATCCTAGTGGTTACATTGCCCGTTCGGACACAACTACTAACATCTAGACACATCATTGCATCACAGCTGTTCTTCTGACATAGTGTTGCTTTGATTATATAACCAATGCACCGTCCCATAAGGGCCAGTGGAGCCCTTCAGCCGCAAAGGTCCTAGGATAAATGTTGTGTTCAACATACAGCTCTGCTGGCGTTAATCTAGCAGCTTCCTGAAAGGGTTGCCTTTCATACTACAGGCTGGTTCCTGATGCTGTTCTCCAGGTATGGGCTAAAACTAGCCTCTTGGATCAGGCAGAGGCAGATGGTACACCCACTATGCTCTCAATCATTTACTGAGGTTGGAGTGTTCATTCTTTTTACCGTGTTCATAATGGTGGTTACTTTGCTTTGTGTCGTTTGCCTAATAATCACAGCTCATTCTCTCAATTCAAGTCTATGGGGGTTATTACAACCCTGGCGGACGGTGTTAAAGTGGCGGTAAGACCGCCAACAGGCCGGCGGTAAACATTTTGCAATTACGACTGTGGCGGAAACCGACAACAAAGACAGCCACTTTAACCCTCAGACCGCCACGGCGGTACAGACCAACAGCTTGGCGGTCACCGCCAACAGACATGCGGGAGACAATGTACTGCCCACACTATTATGACAGGCCAATCCGCCACCTTTTCCGGGGCGGATACAATGCAGATAAAAACACGGCGGAAACAGGCATTTCGAATGAAAAACTCTCACCTCTACACACTCCACGAGGAAGGAGGACAGCATAGAGCCGGAACTTCATATTCTTCCCGCGCTAGTCTTCCTG
Organism: Pleurodeles waltl; assembly: GCF_031143425.1. NCBI lineage: Eukaryota > Metazoa > Chordata > Amphibia > Caudata > Salamandridae > Pleurodeles > Pleurodeles waltl. The sequence goes on from NC_090446.1 coordinate 1,371,155,788, forward strand.
CTCTTCTATGAGGATCACCAACGCCGGCGGCGTAGAGCACGGTGAGTACTGCACCTACGACATAGGGGAGGGGGGATGCAAAAAACAGGGACACACACACTCAACACCCCAACCCCCACCGACCCTCACCCACTACAACACACACACCAATGCTTATCTATACATTACAGTAACACCACCCAACCCCCCCGGAAGAATGCAAAGACAAAAGGAAATTAGTGTAACTATTGTAATATATCAAAAATCAGTAAGCACAAATATACATATATATATACACCATAAACAAAATATCCACCTCGATTATTAGTGCAGGTTTTGCATCATTCATAGTCCGTGGACCACTGGGCCCAAAATGCATGGGCGAGGCCACACAAGATACCCGAACATGACGGAGAGAACACCGCTGGGGCATCAGATAGAAATACAACAGGCACCTCAGGGGGAATGGAAGGGGGGCACCTCAGCCGGATGAGTGCACGACGCCAGATCCACGAGGGGGCTCCATGCCCATTGATGTATCCTGGGGAGTGCAAAGCCACAGTCTCTCAAGTCTCTACAGTGGTTGGTTTGCCCACTGTACCATCCTGGGTAGTGCAAAGCCACAGTCTCTCAAGTCTCTACAGTGGTTGGTTTGCCCACTGTACCATCCTGGGGAGTGCAAAGCCACAGTCTCTCAAGTCTCTACAGTGGGTGGTTTGCACACTGTACCATCCTGGGGAGTGCAAAGCCACAGTCTCTCAAGTTTCTACAGTGGTTGATTTGCCCACTGTACCATCCTGGGGAGTGCAAAGCCACAGTCTCTCAAGTCTCTACAGTGGGTGGTTTGCCCACTGTACCATCCTGGGGAGTGCAAAGCCACAGTCTCTCAAGTCGATGCATGTCTCCACTGGTTCTGGAGGGGGACTGGTGCCCAGAGTGCTTCATCCTGCCAAGGAAAGAGGGAGTGGATGCATGTCTCCACTGGTTCTGGAGGGGGACTGGTGCCCAGAGTGCAGCACTCACCCCGTGACGGTCCCAGTTGCGTAACTGCCCCTGCCGCAAATGGGCTAGCGGTGTTTTCCATTGCTGTCTTTGCCCTGTTCAGCAGTGCTTCGCCTGTTCAGCGGTGCTTGAGTTGCCAGTTTCTGACCTGTTCAGCGGTGCTTGCCCTGTTCAGCGGTGCTTGCCATGGCGGTCTTTGCCCTGTTCAGTGGTCTTTGCCCTGTTCAGCGGTCCTTGGCCTGTTCAGTGGTGCTTGAGTTGGCAGTTTCTGACCTGTTCAGCGGTGCTTGCCATGGCGGTCTTTGCCCTGTTCAGCGGTCTTTGCCCTGTTCAGCGGTGCTTGAGTTGGCAGTTTCTGACCTGTTTTGCGGTGCTTGCCCTGTTCAGCGGTGCTTGCCATGGCCGTCTTTGCACTGTTCAACGGTCCTTGGCCTGTTCAGCGGTGCTTGAGTTGGCAGTTTCTGACCTGTTCAGCGGTGCTTGCAATGGCGGTCTTTGCCCTGTTCAGAGGTCTTTGCCCTGTTCAGCAGTCCTTGGCCTGTTCAGCTGTGCTTGCCCTGTTCAGCGGTGCTTGCCATGGCGGTCCGTCATTGCCCAGCTGGGCTGTGGCTGGCGGTACTTCATGGGTCAGCTGGGCTGTGGCTTGCGGGGCCCTCCTGGGCAGTGACGATCGGGCTGGCGGTGGCCTCTTCCTGGGTAGTAACGATGGGGCTGGCGGTGGCCTCTTCCTGGGCAGTGAGGATGGGGCTGGCGGTGGCCTCTTCATGGGCAGTGACGATGGGGCTGGCGGTGGCCTCTTCCGGGGCAGTGACAATGGGGTTGGCGGTGGCCTCCTGGCCAGTGGGGATGATGGCGGTCTTCTCCGCCGTGCTGCTCCTCCCAGACTTTGCAGGTTTCTTCTGCCCCTTCCCCACCTTGGGAGGAGTCACAGCTGAGTCCACACTCCCGCCGGGACCTCTGTGAGCGGCTTGGCTGGCTGGAGTCTTCCCCCTCTCCCGCCGGGCACTGTCCAACTTCTGGTGCTTCACAGGGGGGGGGGACTGGCTGTGCTGTGGCTCCGTGCCACACTGGCTGCCCTGGTGGCCGTGCACTCCACATACCTGTAACAACAGGCACCACTGGTCCCGGTGATTTTTTGGCTGAGGTGCTAGTACGGGACCTATGAGTTGGAGGGGAGGGTGGGAAATAGGTTAAGGGGGGACAGGAAAAGTGTTTTGGACACACTGGGACGGGTAGCTGGAGGGGGTTTGGTAGTGGAGGAAGAGGTTGTGGTTGTAGGAGGTGTACATTTTGTGGATTTGGGTGCAGGTGCATGTGCTGGAGGCTGTCGTGAGGTGGATGGCTGTTGGGTGGGTGTGTGCCTGCGTTTGTGTATCTTCGGAGGGGGCGTCACAGACACACTAGGAGAGGACAAAGGTGACGTGTAAATGGTAGTGGGGGTGGTGAGTGCACGTGAGTGGGATGTGGTGGTGGGTGTGCTGGTGTGGGACGTAGTGGCTGTAGTGGTAGTGCATGCAGGTGTGTGTGTAGACGAGACTGGGAGGGAGGAGGGGGACACAGTGGAGGCAGTGGATGTTGGTGTGTCTGTATGTGTGTGATGCACAGATGTTGCCGCCACCACAAGGGAGCTCCCATCGGAGGACGAATCCGTGTCGCTGGTTGCAGATCCTGTGACCGCCGTGGTGCTCCCCTCGCCCTCCGTCCCACTGGTGTATTCTGAGTCCGTAGTGTGGGCCTCCATGCCCATGTGGGATGCAGCTCCTTCGTGCTCTGGTGCCACTGTACCTCTGCCTGATGATGCTAATGCACACAAGAACAGGGAGACCGCAAAAAAAAGGGGGGGGAACAGAAGAAAGACAGGTTGAGTGCATGGCTTACCGCTACCGTTGGTGGACAATACAGACACAGCAGCCCCCTGAACTACGTCGCGCTGTTGGGCTCTACAGTGCAATTTCTGGGAAATGGCCTACAAGGCTATGGACGACATCTGCACACATAGATGACCCTGGGACATGAATAGCTGTACTTGGCACTCTACAGAGGTGGGGGGACACAGGGCCATGCCTTATGAATGGGTCTAGCCTACGGAACTCGCCCTGGCCTAGGGGAACCCACAGCCCTCCTCCCCCACCCAGACACCTTCACTGCACGCAAAGTCAGCTGAATGATAGTGTACTCACCCCCTTGTGTCTGCTGTGTTACCCTCAAGCGCCCATCCAACTCAGGGTAGGCCACCGCCAGGATCCGGAACATCAGGGGGGTCATGGTTCGACGGGCACCCCTCCCATGTTGGGAGGCCATCCCCAGCTGAGCCTCCGCCGTCTTCTTGCTCCAGCGGCGAATGTCCTCCCATCTCTTCCGGCAGTGGGTGCTCCGTCTGTGGTGGACCCCCAGAGTCCGGACGTCCTTGGCGATGGCACGCCAAATATCCTTCTTCTGGTGGGCGCTGACCTACATGAAATGTACAGGGGAAGAAGAGAAGTCATTAACAACTGCACCGTCAAAGTGAGTGGCCCCCATCCCTACCCTTGCCATATGGCACATGCATTCACCGTTTTTCATGCACTCAGAACTCTGCCCCCTTCCTTCTTACAACCAGCCCTCTCCACACAGGCATAGCCCATACAACATGCTCCCTGTGTACTTACCTGTTTGTCTGGAGGAGCGTAGAGTAGCGTGTACTGGGGGAGGACCCCGTCAACGAGCTTCTCCAACTCCTCTGCAGTGAAGGCAGGGGCCCTTTCTCCAGACGCACGAGCCATTGTCTCTTCCAGACCGAGGTTACAGCAGCACTTGCAGTGTAGGTCCTCTCCTGTCGAAGATCAGGTATCGAGTGATTAAACAGTTAGAAAATGGCAGTCACGTCCGCGGCGGTGCGTACCATCACCACCGGTGTACATCGTCATTGGCTCCTGGGACCCATAGGGTCTAATGTTAACCAATGCAGCATTGCGCCACGGACTTCGCCCGCCTACCGCGATGGTGAACAATGCCAGCGTTGTTACCTCACATCCAATTGTCCCGCTTTAGAGGTCAGGCAGCTGCCATTTCAGGGGCCCACATGGCCTAATTACCAACTGTGTCACACATACCTAGGCCTACTCTCAACCCACATACAGGCCACATTTTGTGTATGATTGGTGTTCTATGCATATTGTGGGTACATACCTCTGTGTTGTTTGACTCTGTGCTCGCTGTTGTCCTTCATAGGCACTGTCCACTGGGACATGTGAGGAGATGGCGGAATCCTCCGGTGTACCGACCGCTGGTGGACCTGTCGACAATGGAGGAAAGACATTTGATCATCACCTACAGGGTTGACCGTGCCACAATCCAGGAACTGTGTAGCCAGTTGGAGGTAGACCTGATGTCAGCAATCCACCATCCCACAGGAATCCCTCCTCAAGTGCAGGTGCTATCAGTGCTCCATTTCCTTGCAAGTGGGTCTTTTCAAACAACAGTGGCCCTAGCATCAGGGATGTCGCAGCCAATGTTTTCCAACGTGTTGTCCAGAGTGTTGTCTGCCCTTCTGAAACACATGCGGAGCTACATCGTTTTCCCTCAGGTGGTGGATTTGCCTACAGTGAAAGGTGACTTTGCTGCCCTTGGACATATCCCCAACATCATAGGTGCCATTGATGGGACCCATGTGGCTTTGGTCCCCCCCCACAGGAGTGAACAGAAACAGAAGATTTATCATTCGATGAATGTACAGATGGTATGTTTGGCAGACCAGTACATCTCCCATGTGAATGCCATGTTCCCTGGCTCAGTGCATGACGCCTACATCCTGCGGAATAGCAGCATCCCTTATGTGATGGGTCTACTACAGAGGCAACGGGTGTGGCTATTAGGGGACTCTGGTTACCCCAACCTGTCATGGCTACTGACCCCAGTGAGGAATCCCAGGACCAGGGCAGAGGAACGCTACAATGAGGCCCATGGGCGGACTAGGAGGGTGATCGAACGCACCTTCGGTCTCCTGAAGGCCAGGTTCCGGTGCCTCCATATGACAGGTGGATCCCTATTCTACTCACCAAAGAAGGTGTGTCAGATCATCTTGGCCTGCTGTATGCTTCATAATTTGGCTTTGCGGTGACAGGTGCCTTTTCTGCAGGAGGATGGTCCAGATGGCGGTGTTGTGGCAGCTGTGGAGCCTGTGGACAGTGATGAGGAGGAAGCAGAGGAAGAAGACATTGACAACAGGGACTCAGTCATCCAGCAATATTTCCAGTGAAACACAGGTGAGAATACATTCCTGCCTACTACAAGTACTTTTACACTTCTACCTCTATCCTGTATGTCGATTTCACCCAGTGTATGGTCACTGAGTTGTCACTTTCCCTTGCGGTTTCACAGGTGTGGGTCCCAACGTGTGTCATCTGCTTAGATTCCTCATGGACTAGAGCTGTGTGACATATGTATGTTGACATTACTCATTTCTGGAAATTTTGTCAATGTAATTGCAAATACACTATTTCAAAATCACAGACAGACTCCAGATCTTGGTGCTTTAGGTGTGTTTATTTAAATGCAAAATATTGGAGGGGGAAGTTAAATGGTGAGGGGTGATGGCGGAGGAGTGTCTATGGCAGAGTCCAGTCTATTAGTCTCACAGGTGCATTGCCCATATGGGCATAGGAAGTGGAGCTGGGGCAGTTCCAATATGGACAGGGTGACAAAGTGGGACAGTGGGTTGACAATCAGGGTGGTCTCATTTCTTGGCGGGGGTCTTGGCATTGTGCTCTGTCTTGTTCCTGGATCTCAGGGACCGCTTGCGTGGTGGTTCTCCATCTGCAGGGGGTGGGGTGCTGGTGTGGTGGTCCTTTGGTGGTGCCTCCTGTCCACTAGCGCCGGCGGAGGTGGTGGGCAGTTCATCGTCCATGCTAGTGTCAGGGGCCCCTTGGAGTGCCACAGTGTCCATCCTGGTGTTTAGTATTTCCTTCAGCACCCCTACGATGGTGCCCAGGGCAGAGCTGATGGTTCTGAGTTCCTCCCTGAAGCCCAGATACTGTTCCTCCTGCATGCGCTGGGTCTCCTGAAACTTGGCCAGGACCGTTGCCATCGTTTCCTGGGAGTGGTGGTATGCTCTCATGATGGAGGAGAGGGCCTCGTGGAGAGTGGGTTCCCTAGGCCTGTCCGCCCCATGTCGCACAGCAGCCCTCCCAGTTCCCCTGTGTTCCTGGGCCTCCATCCCCTGGACCGTGTGCCCACTGCCCCCAGGTCCCTGTTGTTGTTGAGGTGGTGGGTTATCCTGGGTTCCCTGTAGTGGTGGACACACAGCTGATTGACGTGTCCTGGGTACGGAGGTATGGGCCCGCTGGGTGGGTGCTGTGCGGGTGTTACCAGAGGGTGGAAGGTCTGTGGTGGCCTGTGCCTGTGCGAGGGGAACCGACTGTCCCGAGGCCCACGATGGTCCGGGTTGGTCATCAGGATCCAGTTGGACAGAGCTGCTGTCACCACTGTGTGCCTCTTCTGAGGGCTCCTGTCTGGTGACTTTGGGTAGTGGTCCTGCAGGGGTGTAAAAGCTCAATTATTGCATCTGTGTGTGTCATGGTGGGCAATGGGTGGGTGACCGGTGTACCCCAGTGCTTGTATTCCTATGTGGGGACTTGTGTGATTGTGGGTTAGGGGGTTGTATGAGTATGTGCAGTGGGCATGCTTTAGTGATGGGTGTCCATGCGTTGGGGTTGCATGTAGGGCTTGGTGTTGGGATGGGTGGTTTGTGATAGTTGGGTATATGTGAGTTGGTGGAGTGCTGAGGGTGAGGGTATGGGTAGGAGTGTGTGATGGCATGCAGGAAGGGTGGGGGATATATTAGTAAAGGTTTGACTTACCAGAGTCCATTCCTCCACCGACTCCTGCGAGGCCCTCAGGATGCAGAATCACCAAGACCTGCTCCTCCCATGTTGTTAGTTGTGGGTGAGGAGGTGGGGGTCCGCCGCCAGTCCGCTGTACCGCGATGTGGTGTCTTGAGACCACAGAACGCACCTTCCCCCGTAGGTCGTTCCACCTCTTCCTGATGTCGTCCCGATTTCTTGGGTGTTGTCCCACTGCGTTGACCCTGTCGACTATTCTTCTCCATAGCTCCATCTTCCTTGCAATTGAGGTGTGCTGCACCTGTGCTCCAAATAGCTGTGGCTCTTCCCGGACGATTTCCTCCACCATGACCCTGAGCTCCTCCTCCGAGAACCTGGGGTGTCTTTGCCGTGCCATGGGGTGGTGTAGGTGATGTGTGGGGTGGTGTGTATGGTGATAGTTGTGGTGATATGTAGTGGTGTGTGGTGTTTTGTGCGCGGACGTTGTGTGGGTGATGGTGTTGAGTGCCTGTGGCTGCTAGTATGTGGATGGTGGTGTCTCTCTCTGGCCTTCTCTCTGTAATAGTGGTCGTAGGGGTTTGTGGGTGATGTGGGTGTGTGTCTTATATTGTAATGGGTGTGTGGGAGTGGTGTGTGTATGTATCTCAGGTGTGTGTATTTCGAATTGTCCAATGTGGCGGTGTTTTGTATGTGTGTGTGTATTTTGAGCGCAGCGGTTTGTACCGCCAATGGAATACCGCGGTTGAAAGACCGGCGCGTGGATTCGTGTGTCGTGATAGTGTGGGCGTATTTCTGTTGGCGTGACGGTGGAGGTTTTGTTTTCGCCAGTTTAGCACTGACCTTTGGTGTGGCGGACTTGTGTGGGTGTCTGAATTTTGTCGGATTTCGAGATGTGGGTCATAATAGCTGTGGCGGAATTCCGCAGCCGCAGCGGTATGTTGGCGGTCTTCTGCACGGCGGTAAGCGGCTTTTACCGCCAGTGTTGTAATGACCACCTATGATTTTTTCAATAAATGTATTGGCAACCTATTTTATATCTCTCTTGTCTTTTTTCTGGTCATGCATGAGTAATACAACTAAAGCGTAAAATCTGTTTCCACGACTTGGTTGCCACAATCACCTTCCACCCCGGTAATGTTAGGGATGTAAGTGAAGCCCTGTAATCTAGCCAGGAATTTGGCCGACAGCTCGTGATGGTGTGGCTGGACTCGCCCCCACATTCTGAAGTTGTGTCGTCCTAATATATAGTCCTATTATTTCAATTGGAACCGTATAACAGATGTACAATCATTTTTGGTTCTCATGCTGACCTTTTTATTATATTTATAATTATTTAATGCCATGGTTTTAGTTCATAGTTAACATTTGTATACGCATCTTACCCTGTATCAATCAAAATATGTGCTAGCGGTCTCTGAAACTGCAACAGATTTTATGTTAAAGTTGCATGCTACCTAGTTCTACAGAAAAAAGAGGGGACTATGATTGTTCGGAAGGCTATCTTTGTGGTCGCCTGACACCTAGGGACATTGTTGCATATTATTTATGTTAATTAATGTTCTTATAATAATTTCATGATTCCACACCATCAGTGTAGCTATATTGTGATAAGGTTGTACTTCTTTGTGCACACACAACCTACTATGAAATGTCAAATGTATGGGACATTTTTAGTTTCAAATATTTAAGACAGGGACCCAAATAAATCAGTCTTAGATAGTTTCTCTAATAGTTCTAAACCTATAGTAATGTCTGGAACGTGCAATTTTGTCTCTACTAGCATTCTCCAATTCAACTTGTGTTTTAGCTTTTAAAAAAGAACTATGCCTCCCACAGCAATTATCAATTTGTGCAACTCCCTCCAGTAAAAGCACCTCTGGCAGCCTTCATCCTCAGAAGCCAGCATGTTGTGTCAAATGTGGAGTGGATTGTAATTGTAGTGGACACTGTACTGCACCTCCTCTGGCAAGTTAGAGCAAGAGTGGAAATCACCACCACTCCAACCCTCAAAACTCAATTTCCATCCTGCCGGGGTGTGTCCGCTTCTACCCAATCTTCCCACCTCAGCCCACCTTTCCCTCAACTGCGGCCTAAAGAATTATGCACAGACCTATTAGACAGTCCTTTGTGTCCCTCTTGCTACTGTCATGCTGCTTCATCCTCCGCTTTGTTCCTTTTATTCTAATAAAGCTTGGAATTTCGCATAGCTAGATACTAAGTTAGATTAAAAGGGAATGCACTTCTAAAATAACCAATGTATAGGCTTTGCCAATGTTTTTTTACGTTTGGCTCTACTGTATGCAATATTAGTGAAGATGTGGAAGACCCTCTGGTTTCCTTGTCGCTTATCTTCATTTTCCTTTTCCATTCTAGTGCTGGCACATTACCTGTAACCTTCCGCTGTCTGGAGGAAAACCTGAAAATTGATAAGCGAGTGACTCGCTTTGTGCTGCCCATCGGTGCCACAATCAACATGGATGGCACAGCATTGTATGAAGCAGTGGCTGCAATATTTATAGCACAGATGAATGATGTTTCATTGGATGGAGGACAGATCGCCACAGTCAGGTATTTACCTGATCCTTTATGTTTGGCTAAGCTTCATTAACATTTTGTTGCCTTTCAACTAGTCTTTGTACTCTAAGGATATGATCATACCTTCTAAAAACATGTCTCTCAGCGTTTAGCACCCACCTTCCAGCCAGTTGCTGTATGAGGATCTATCCAGACCAACCATAAATTTGCAATTTCCCTAGGGAGGTATAAACCGGGAAGGGTAAGTAGTGAGACCACATCTAACGTAAGATGTCACTTGAACTGGAAAATGTTTCCCAGAAACTGGACAATTTAAAATCTTTGGTAATGGTTATTTTGGGTAAACTTTCTGGACTATCTGAGCTGAAGGTACTGTGTAATTGTAAATCGCCCAGTATGAATGATCACATTCCTGAGCTGACTGGAGGGGCTAACTTGCTAGTAACTTTAGACACTGGGGATAATTCAATTTCTCACCCCAAATGTCCAAAGTTGGGGGTCAAGTCCACGAGCATGGCAACAAATAAAAAGGGGAGTTGTCTATCTCTACCTGTCAACCACCCCACCGATACCGGCCGTATGCTTAATCCTGCCTTAAAAAATTATGACCAACGTCTTCCCTGTATAAATCCCTTGCCCAAGGAAGCTATGGACGGGAAGGGTGCACAGGCGCCCGCAAGTCCACCCAGAGTCTCACGCCGAGGCCAATTCAAATTAAGTCAGGCGACAGATCCAAAGGGGAGACATGATCAGAGTAGAAATGATGCACACATCTATATGACAGGGGTCCCTAGGCTATCAGCTGGGCAGAGAGAGTCTCACGACTCTCTCATTAATAAAGTTGTCTATTGGTTTCGCACACAGAGGAAATGTCTGTCTGTTATCCGTTCTGATATTCGGGAGGCACGTAGACATGTTCAACCAGACTCAGACCTTGATTACATTTCAATCCTTTTTTTTGACACCTTTATGGTCGATAACCTTATGGCTTTTAACCTACGGACTTGTTCTCTGAAATCTGGCAGAGACATCCGAATTGGCCTCTGCATGTATTCTCCGGGGGGGGGGGTGACACGAGGGATTGATAGACCATCTAATGTTCTTGTGGGAAGGGTCCAGGGTCCACTCAATAGTAATCGACCAGCTTTGACCAAGATCCGCTCCCCCCGGTTATCTGATTTAGACTGACTAAATGATGTTCCTCCCTCAGTGTTCCCCATTACAGTTGCTGCGACTCACGGAGACAAACGACCAAGGGCTCTGAATCCCACCGTACCCCCGAGAGTTAGGCCCACATCTGTGCCCTCTGTACTTAACATTGTGGGGGTCATTCTGACCCTGGCGGTCATGGACCGCCAGGGCCAACGACCGCGGGAGCACCGCCAACAGGCTGGCGGTGCTCCCATGGGCATTCTGACCGCGGCGGTACAGCTGCGGTCAGAAAGGGAAAACCGGCAGTGTCCCGCCGGTTTTCTGCTGCCCTGGGGAATCCTCCATCGGATTCCGACCCCCTTACCGCCAGCCTGGTTCTGGCGGTTTTGACTGCCAGAACCTGGCTAGTGGTAACAGGTGTCGTGGGGCCCCTGGGGGCCCCTGCAGTGCCCATGCCAATGGCATGGGCACTGCAGGGGCCCCCTAACAGGGCCCCACTAAGATTTTCAGTGTCTGCATAGCAGACACTGAAAATCGCGACGGGTGCAACTGCACCCGTCGCACCCTTCCCACTCCGCCGGCTCCATTCGGAGCCGACTTCCTCGTGGGAAGGGGTTTCCCGCTGGGCGGGCGGGCGGCCTTCTGGCGGTCGCCCGCCCGCCCAGCGGGAAACTCAGAATAACCGCGGCGGTCTTCTGACCGCGCAGCGGTATTCTGGCGGTTCCCGTTTGGCTGGTGGCGCCCGCCGCCAGCCAAACTCAGAATGACCCCCTATGTCTTGGAATGTGGCTGGAATAAAGAAAAAGATGGGAGATCCTGGATGGGTCAACCTTATCTCTAAGCAAGATTTATGCCTCTTTCAGGAAACCTGGGCGGAAGAGATAATATATGTTGAGGGGTTCATAACTTATTTTGTCGCAGCTCAGCCTGCCTCTGGAGGCTTTGGTAGGCCTATGGGTGGGCTCATGATTTTAGTGAATAAGAAACTGCAATGCGACCATTCTGCACTATCCCTTAATTCGTTAGATTTATTGGGTGTTAGACTCACATTTCAGCCTGGTTTTACAATGACCTTGATCAATGTGTACGCGAGGTCCATCCACCCCAGTATGGAATCAAGGGTACTCGCTCAGCTAGCTGAGCATATGGAACTTTTGCATCCTTCTAACCATCTGGTGATAGGGGGCGATATAAACTGTTCCTTTGTATCCAAGAACCTTGTAGGTAATTTAACAACTGAAGAAGATGAATCTTGGGGTATTCCCCAAGTGAAGGACGATTTTCTTAGCATTGGTTCTTGTGTTGCTACACAGATGGCCTCCCTTTGCCTACGCTATGGACTCAGGGAATGCAATTGTCGGACTAGATCTGATCCAAATCGTGCCCCCACTTTTAAGCGGGGATGTTCTTCCAGTACTATTGATTATTTTTTTGTCGACATCAGGCTTTGGTCAAACACTCTGGACATGAAGGTGGAACCCCGCCATGATAGCGATCACCACCCCCTATGTCTTACTTTATCCAACAAAGCATTTAGGAGAACACAACACCTAGAGACCACCGATGTTCCGATCCCTTCTCTGAACTCCAGGCAAACTTGTGTTAGTTGGCCAAAGGTTACATCCAACCCACTCTTGATCAAACAAATGTATTCTTCTTTTGTACAGCTGTTCTCCGGTCTTGAAAAGCAAGAGGTCGATAGTCTTCCAATCTTGAAAATCCATGCTGAATTGATAAACATTCTACAGATTTTTTTTTATAAAGAAACCACTGTTAAGCATACTTCTGATACTATCTGATCCAGAGAATGGTTCAGCAAAGATTGCGACCTTGCTAGGCTCAATCTTAAATTGGCCCTCCACAAGCACTCACAGGAGGAGATCAGGGCCGCTAGATTTAGCTATACTAAGGCCCTGGATCTAGCGAAGAAAAATTGGGAATTTGAGATCTGGCAGAAGCTGCTGGAGGCAGTCGAAAATCGAGACGAGGGCTCCTTTTGGAGGTTGTTGACCTACAGGCATAGAGAGGGTAATGCTACTCCAAATCTTCATATCCAGCCTGAAAGATGGGTGGCTCATTTTTCCGAGATTTATGTTTCATCCATGCATCAGGACCATGAGGACCATAGGGGTGTCGAACGCAGACCTTTCATCGAAGGCCCTACGGAGGACATTGTTTTTACAACTGCTGAAACTAGAGCAGCTATTAGTTCTCTAAAACCCGCTAAGGCTCCTGGTCCTGATAAGATACCGGGGGACCTGTTTAAGTCAGAACCCGTTATTTGGGCGTGGTATATTAATACTTTATCAAACGCCATCGCAGCAGGTGGCCCCATTCTGGACTCGTGGCTCGGGGCCGAAATGATCCCTATTTATAAAAAAGGAGATGTGGGACTGCCCGTCAATTACCGCCCAATTAGCCTCATTGATAATCTTCAAAATATTTTCTCTAAGCAAGTCCTAGACAGGCTAATGGACTGGGTCCAAGCCAATTAGGTCCTATCTCCCCTCCAGGCTGGCTTTCGTTCAAGAATTAGCACTATGGACCAAGTTTTTAGATTCTTCCTGTTACTCTGGAAATACGTCACTTTGGCCAAACAAAACTTGTATGTTGCTTTTGTTGACCTAAAGTCCGCTTTCAATCTTGTTCCAAGACAGAAATTGTGGGACGTCCTAAAGAAAATTGGCATCCCGATGAATTTGGTGTACCTAATTCAAAGATTGCACAAGAACACCTATGCTCGAGTAAGATGGGACAGTCAGAGGGAACTTACTGATCGCATTAATATCAGGCGGGGGTACGCCAGGGCTGTCTCCTGGCACCCACTCTTTTTTCGCTGTTCATTAATGAAGTGGTGCAAGTTGTAACAGATTGTCAAAATGATGCCCCTTCATTGAACAATTCAAAAGTTCCAATTCTTTTATTTGCTGATGACTCCCTCTTGATCTCTAAAACACCTAAGGGCCTTCAGGTCCTCCTGGATAGGTTCAGTGTGTTTTGTGCAGACCATGGATTGGAACTTAATTCTAGTAAAACAAAACTGATGATCTTCGGTCTTGGTTGCACAAAACGATGTAACATCTTATATAACGAGGTTCCCTTGAGCAAGGTATGCTCTATTGATTATTTAGGGGTGAGAATCAGCAACGATATGAACTGGCAGGCCTAGGTAGGAAAAAGCCTAGCTCTCTTAGCACACAGGTCAGGGGCAATATTGCGTTTCCAAATGTCTAATACTATGAAAGTTGTTTCCCCAGCTATTAAAATTTATCTAGCCAAGGCTCAGAGTGCCACGGTCTATGGCGCTGAGGTCTGGGGTTGTTCCAAAACTAGCAAGTTATCTGTGGGGGAAAATAATTTTGTAAGATCGCTCTTGGCATGTCCTCGTAGCACGCCCTTGGTTCCAGTGTTTTTGGACCTAGGGTTCCACCACATTTCTGATGTAATAGCTTTAAGTCCTTTAACCTTTTGGGTTCGCATCCGGACTACCCCTGAATTAGACATATACAAGGAGTCTTTGCAAGACTTATTGGATAGACCAAACGTACTTTCTATCCCTTGGTTCAAGTATATTTCGGAATGGTTCCATACCTTGGGACTCAGTGATTTCTGGAGCCAGCCTAATAATCTAAGGAGGGTTCACAAGGACCACTTAAAATCAGTTTATTGGTCCCATGTTAGGGAAAAATATATTTTATGTACTTCACATGGTAGGCTGACGTCTCAATTTCTCGATTACAAGTGGTTTCCCCACTTTGAACCCTTCTTGGATTTAATTACTGATCAACTAAGTAAAAGTTTGTATGTTCGGTTCAGGTATGGATGCCTCCCTCTGAAGTCCTTCTCCAGTTCATGGTGCTCCACCCCGCTATCTGATCAATGCCCAAGCTGTAACGGTTCTGTGGAAACTGTAGTGCACTTTATGTTTATTTGTCCTGCCTGTGGCACTGCCTGGCGGAAATGGCTCTGTCCGGCTTGCAGGAATATGGGGTTGAGAATGTGAAAAGATGCCCTAAGGTTGATGTTGAGAGATTGCTCCTCTTTCCTAACTTGTGCGGTCAGCAAGTTCCTTGCGTCCGCCTGGCACATACGTACATATTTTTTAAAAGATCACAGTGATTTGTTATTAATTGAACCCTGATTCTAATTTATTTAATTCAATACTTTTACTCATTGACATTTTTATAAAATTATTGATGAGGAAGTTAAAGGCAGCCAATAATAAGGAATTCTGACGTTTCCCCCTCATATATAGGATGGGAGACACATGGGAAGATTTATATCTACCTTTTCTCTTTTGTACACTCGCAGATCTCTCATTTTATTTTTATCTCATCCTCATAATTTACTTTTTAATCTTGTTATTATATATTTATTATGTATAGATCATGGTTTTATTGTTGTCAGTTATTGCTTTAATGGTTTAATTAGACCGAATAAAGCTTGTGTGACTTGACTTGACTTGAGACCACATCTAACCTCCACCTGATCACAAACCCTCCAGTGTCAGCTCTTGTTACTGGTTAGTTATGCCGAGTTTTTGTCTGTTCTGAATGAGGTCGCCAGGGAATTTTCACAGGGGGGTCCCGCTGCCATTGTGTGGTCTATCATACACCATTTCTTATCGTTCTCTTGTTGCGTCCAGTGTATGAGATATTGAACAGCATAGTAATAAGTTAGGTTGGGGACACCCAGGTCCCCCAGGCATAGGTGCAAGAAACCCTGCTTCCTGTCAGACCTGCCCTGCATAAAATTGGTGCAAGTTGATTGAAGGTTGGATATAAAGTCACCTGTTATTGAAGAACTATGGTCTGGAACTTATACAATATCTTAAGATGTGCAGATTTCATTAAATGCTGCTATTCTACCTAGGAGAGAGAGTTTTATATTTCCAACTATTAAGCTCACTTCTGATGCCTCATTTCAGGCTTAGAAAGTTAATGTCTCAGGTTTTAGCTTACCTGGAAGCAAACGCGAGTCCCAGGCAATCTCTGGGTGAACAGGCCCATCGTAGTGGGGTTTGTTATTGTACCTGGCCCACAACTGCCCAGGGGGCAGACACAATCAAGCTTTGGATTTAGTGGCATTGATCCTAAACCCCGAAACTCTCTTGTAAAAGTGGAGCTCCCTGAGCACTTGGGGGAGGGAGGCAGTGGGGTCTCTCAGGGTCAGGGGAACATCTTCGGCAAACATGGTCAATTTAAGCTTTTATTGGCTGAATCGCATACCTCGCCCGATGTCAGCCTCAGTTGGAGAATAAACCATGAATCCGAATTTTGGCCCAGGGGGCTTATTATATAACACATGCAGATAAAAAGTTCTGAGGAGGGAATTCCAAGTAGGACCCTCAGTTACAGATCAGGTCAATATAGGCTCTTCTGTCTATAGAAGCAATAGCCCTCACACACTCAGTAGGGTGTCATGCTTCATCCTTGGGCTTGCTCCTCATCGGTCCAGCGCTGCAATACCCAACGGGCTCCACAAAGGGACTCTTGCCGGAGATCGTCTGTATGCTGCCGTGAAGTCAAGTGCAAGGGTGTATTAGCCCTACAGGAAAAATCAGGAACTGGAAAAAAAGATTAAAATTGACTATAGACCTCAATACCCTATGTATTTATTAACCTGTGGAGGCTATGTCAAGGTTAAAAGCAGAGTTTGGAGTGCCTCCAGAAGCAATGTTTTGCACTCGCCATGAAGTGATGTAGGGACAGAAAAAATAGATCTCTCTCTATAGATAGGTTAACATGTTTCACGCCTTAATATGTCTCTTCAGATCAGGTGACGTTTCATCATGACCACAAAAAAACTACATCCTAGTCCTCACTATGGAGACCCAAAATGTGTCTATAAGGTGAAAAGAATGAAAAATTGAAAAACGTACATATAAACCTAACGACCCTAATTCAGGGTAGACCCTCCTACATTGAAGAAAGCTTCCCTTCGGGGAATGCGCACCATTGGACTGCTGTAGAATTTATATTGTTAACGTTAACGACTCAGAACCTACCCGACGGCCACGTAGAAATTCTACAGCAGTCCAGTGTCTCATCTAGTGTAATATAACGCCCTCCGAAAAAACTCCAAATCAGGCCCAGCAGCTGGCCTTTTACTGCCTCAAAGAAGACTTTGAAGGACAATGACCTCTGGTCAAAATTGATGCACCTTATCTGTGGACCGGGGAATAATTGCAAGGACACCCCCGTCATCCATGCAGCATGCAGGGCATCTTTCAGCATCCTGCATGAGGACCACCCTATGGAAGTGTATCGCGATATTGGTGTAAAGTGTGGAATTTAAGTATGAAACTTGACTTGAGACTACTTTGGTGACCAGGTAACTGTCCAAATATTCCTTAGTGGCCCCCCTGACCTTCTCCCCACTGGATTTGGTTGCCCCACTCAGGCTGAAGTAGCCAAAAACAACACGGTTGCCAATGCTAGTTTGTGCTTTGGACTAAAGAGATGAGAGTTACATATTACTGAAAACTCTAAACTCAGCTACCCTCAGTGGGATTTTACTTGTCTTGGTGTCTAAAAATTCATAAAACTATAATCTATTTTTATTAATTGGTGTCAGATTTATTTTGTGTTGTGTGACTTTATTTCGTTATTTGGTGCTTATAAATGCTTTACTCAAGTTCCTTTGTTTAAGCCTTGCTGCTCAAAGCCACAGCTACTCAGGATTGAGAAAAATGTTTTACAAATAATCCTGACTGCACCCAAGACGGTTTTGCTACAGTATTACATTTAAGGTTGCACAACCATGCTATATTAAACACCACAGTCCTCACAACTGTTATTTCCTATTTCCTATTCCTCCTTGTTCAAAATGTATTTCCATATCAACCAAAAGATCTAGCAACCTGTAGGTGTATTAGAAATACAGTACGCCTTGGGGACAAACATTAATGACCTTGACCATATAATAGGATTGGTAATCAAAAATGATAAGTGCCATCACATTATACAGATAAAACAGCTATGTATCTCAAAAGTTAATATGTTAATTTTTTGTACAGTTAAGCCTGTAAATACAGTGACAAGGAACTAATTTACAGCATGATCCAACCTCAGTCATACAAAAAAGAACGCAGATGATTCCATCATAGAAAGAGAGACAAGAATCATGGAAAGCACTCTGCCAGATATCAACTGGAACACACTTCAAGATGGTGGCACCAGAGAAATCATTGTTCATACAACAATAATTGATCACAATACTTATGTAGACTCATCAAGTATTTTTCCTAATTTAATTTCTTTGATTGTGTTCCTCTTCAGTGTGGCCGCTGCACTTCTCTCTACTTTTCAATGACCTCTCCGTATTCACTTAACCTCTAACCAGTACAAACACATCCTTAAAAATTGGACTTCCTACTTCTCTTATACTGACAGACATGGACCACACTGCATGACTAACTTAGCAGCTGAATTTCTTACTGGGCAGTAGACCCGAAACAGGCGAGAGTCTCACAATTTCTTTTCACCAAAAATGGCTTTTTGCCTGTCTCCCATCTGAAATTGCCTTTCCTTCAGTAGAAGTCAATGAGAGAAATCCATTCTCTTTATTATTGTTTTTTTAAATCTCCTACTTTCCTCTTCTAAAATGTTGGCATTTGTGGAATTTGGACCACAGTAACTTTGTGCCTTACCAATTCGCTTGTATTTACGAGGTAAGCACTTTATCCTGAACAAAGTTACAAATGGTGCGATCTTTCTTCTTGGCAGACCGACATTTTAATCTCACTCTCAACTTCTAGTAGCAGGGTATTACCACATTTCCACCTCACTATTGGGGACAAGTGCATTCAGTATGTTTCTTTCTGTTTGTACTTTACCACAGCATAAATGATACACATTATTATGCCCAAACCCACTTTTATATTCACCTTGAATACACCTACGGTTTGTGGGGCATATGACCAGGTGGATGTTTTGAAGAATTCGTAATCGCCCAAAACCTGCACTGCCGCACTGTAATCAGAAGGAATATATCCATTGACATTGGTCAAGTGTTATTTAATACTGGAAGGTACTAGTCATTCAGAATGTCGCCCATGGAAAGTTGCATGCACTCTGATTAGACTGATTGACTGTTGCAGCAGGATGAGAGACATATCTTGAGGATTAAGAAGTGAAAGGATCTGGCCATGATAAAACATCTAGCAGCCACTTAGGAGGGGAATACAGTTTGGGATAACTTATTTGACTCTGCCATGTATGTGACACTAGGATGGTGTAATGGATATTGTGATCCTTGCGGGGTTGGATTTGCAATTGAAAGCTTTGTGTGCCACATAAACCTGGCGGCTGAAAACAGTATTTTGAACTAGGATGATTTTAGTTCTTTGCTTACTATGCTTTTATCCACCAATCAGAATAGTTTTTGGGATTCAAGTTAACTTGGATTGCGCCAGTTTCACTTGGTAAAGCAGCATTGATAAAGGCATTCCTGCCAAAATGCGTTTGCTAACTAAATCAAGAGAAAATGATCCCATAAGTGCCACGTGCAGTTTCTTTTTTTTGCATATCTACGTGAGAGCCACCCTACCAAACAGAGGCACCTATCCGCAAGTGCAGTAATGACCGGGTGGAGTTTTTGAGGAATATATATATAACACCTCCAATCCACAACGACCATCTCCTTGCGGTACAGATTGATGCAGACACTTGCAATACTACTTGATTTCAATTCCATTACTCAAAAATGCCATGCCATCACCATGACGTGTGCCATTATGCTCAATCTTTATACTTCATTGAATAATCATGAACACAAAAGAGTTACTTACAAAGTTATACTCTGACTGCATGATCCAACATAAAAGCAGCTTCAATTAATACATATATAAGTTCATCAAGTGGCTACAGCATGGACCATCAACAGTAGTACTAATGAATACATAGAAGACAATGGGGGTCATTATGACCCTGGCGGAAGGCGGAGAATCGGTGGTAAGACCGCCAACAGGCTGGCGGTCTTTTTTTCTAGTATTATGACCATGGCGGTTACCGCCATAGTCATCCGCCGGTTCTCTGTTCCGCCCGCCGGGCTGTAGACCAGGGTCTCCAGCCCAGCGGCCATCACTATACCGCCGGCGGTATTTGGACCCGGCTGACCGCCATGGAATTCATGCGGTTTGAAACCACCATGAAATCCATGGCGGTAAGCACTATCAGTGCCAGGGAATTCCTTCCCTGACACTGATAGGGGTCTCCCCCACTGCCCCACCCCACCCCGACTCCCGCCCCTACCCCCCTCCACCCCTGCCACCCCCCAAAGGTGGCAGGACCCCCCTCCCCACCCCGACCCCCAACATAACATCACTCATATACACACTACACGCACGCAGGCACCACCAACACACATACACGCACACACACCGACATACATGCAAACATCCACACACACAGTCCAACACGCACATCCACATTCAAACATACACGCACACATCCATAACGACATTCCTACAGACATACACGCACTCATTCCCAAACACACAACACCCCGCAAGCATACACGCACTCACACACCCCCTCTACATACACACACGCACATCCCCATGCACGCACACAACACACAACACCCCCCCCCCCCGCCCCCCTCATGGACGATCGACTTACCTGGTCCGACGATCCTCCGGGAGGGGACGGGAGCCATGGGGGCTGCTCCGCCGACACCACACTGCCAACAGAACACCGCCACGCCGAATCACAGGACGTGATTCGCTGGGTGGGGTTCTGTTGGCGTGGCGGTGGAGGTGGAGCAACCTCCACTTCCCTGCCGCCTGCCAGTATGGCTGTTGGCGGCTCTCCGTCCGTAAAAGGACGGATAGAGCTGCCAACGGTCATAATAGGCCGAGCGGCAAACCGCCACCACTGGCAGTCTTCCGCACGGCGGTCCCTCAGCGGTCTTGGAAAAAGACCGCTGAGGTCAAGATGACCCCCAATGTCTTTTCACAATGGAGCCCAAGTGGGCTAATACAAAAATTAATTCATCATTAGACTGTATTATGAAAAAGTAAATCAACATTATGTTGGTAAGTACATTGAAGACAATGTCTTTGCACAATCCAGCCCCAGTTGGCAATTCATTCTTCACCACCTGCAGCACTATGCCAATCAAGTTGCATTGCTGCTTCATTTTATAACCCTTCTACATTCCTATCATCTCATTAAGTAAGAGCTAAAATGAAACACCTAATGTACAAAATTAAGCAAATTATGAACAGTAGAAAGAAATAATATGTCTAACTCTCTTTATTTGTGTGTATATAATCTCCCAAAATAATCACTGAACTAAAATACCACCAATTTACTTTCCCAGCTCCCGATTCCCCTTGAATTCCCAAGAATTATGCATAGTTTATAAGCAGACATACAGTTAGTTCATCACCTACATTCAGGCCATTTGGAGCCTTGCAGTCTAAATTCAATATGTACTGCATTTTCTGTCACCTGAGCGCCTTCTCCCGATCTCCACCTCTCCTACCCAGCAGAATTGCATCTATAACAAAGTACATCATTTCCTTCATATCATGATTGTGAGCCTCGTCACAGTGTCTGGCCACCCGATGTGCATGATCGGAATTTTGTGATCGCCCCCAATGTGCTGTTAAATGCACCTGTGCACCTGAAGGGTCGTACTGCCCACATATCTTAAATTGCAACTGCATGTGAGCATATAGACCACATATTCAGTTTTACAGTTGGTAGTGCCTCCTGTATGTGATCAGAGGGTTCGTAGGCACTTTTTAATCAATCACCAGATCAGATTTTATAATGTGCCAGTTCTTATGGGTAAAAGACCGCAACACTCAATCCTGATTGCAATAAGTTGTGATAAATCTGACGCCACTCCTATCCTGCTTTACTCTTGGTCTAGCAAATAAGATTGCACCCCTCTTTTTTGCTCTCACTGCCTTCTGCAGCTGCACAAGCATCTCCCAGCTATATTCCCTTTAAATGAACCTTTCTGCCATTTCCCTTTGACACTGCACTACGTCTGTGTCGCTGCTACAATTCTGCTTAGCATGGAACATCTTCCTGTAGGGAATACTCACTTTTTAATGCCTGGGATGCAAACTTGATGCATGTAATATAGTATTGTCTGCAGTCTCCTTCCTAACTAACCTAGATTCTATCCCAAATTTCTAAATCTATGAATTTTATTTGCTTATTTGCTTATTTTGCTTGTGAAATGCAAGTTCACGTATTCACATTGCTATCTCTCACAGATTTGTCAGCACTCTCACTAGAGCTGTCAAAATTACAAATAAATAGTCAGTGAATGTTGACCAAATTACCACATGATTGTCCCAAAACTCAGTGGCATTTGCCTATATCTTTGGGGCCGCTTGACGAATCTTCATGAAACTTTTTGCCAGTCATGTCAGCTGCTGGCTGGAAAATGTCTGGTTGATCTGTCAGGGGGTAAACACTTTTTCCCCATTCATTTTTCGATAGTGATTTTGAAAAGAGATAGCAGCGGAACTACTGGATGGAAGTTTATATACATATATATATAATTGCAGTCACCACTAGGTAGTTATAGTTAGGACCTACTTTCTATAGAAAAAGCGTTTTTTGTTTTTCCATTAAATTTGGCACCGTTCGATGAATCTTCACAAACTCAAATTCCAAAAAATGACACCGCTCACTTAAGCATCTGTCTGGAATGTTTCATGGTGATCCATCAAGCAGGAGCCGAGAAGAAGGGGGAGGTCCCAAAACGCTTTTTACCCATGCATTTTTCCATAGGGATTTCTAACAGGAAAAGAGTCTGAACTACTGGACGGAATTACACTAAATTTGCCAGCAAAGTAGCCCTTGGTCCAGAAAGTGCCCTTTTTCTTTTATTGGTGTAAAACCATTCAGTAGCTTTTGAGAAATTAAAGGAAAACAAATGTGTATACATAGGGAGGCAAAGGCTCTGTGACCCCTCCCGATTTCGTGCAGAGATCTGATTGGCTGCTAAGACTTCAACAGGGAAGTGTTAGCAGCCATCTTGTGATTCAGCCCCAGAAACAAAGATTAAAAAAAAAAGGGCCAGGGTAGGCACACCCTGACCCCTTAGCTCCTGTGCTGTGGTTCTAGAGGGACCCTCGAGCAAAAAAATAAAAAAGTTAAAAAAACTAAATTTTGCTGGAAGTTGCGGCTGATCTGGTGAAAATTAAACAAAAAAAACGTGTGTGCTTCCACGCTTGTTTAAATCAAGCCCCCGGGTGAACCAGATCCCTGGGCATGTTAAAAATAAGAATGAGGGGTGCATTACCCCTCCTCTGGGGTTATTGAAGTCCCGGCAACTGCCACCTTCCTGGGGCAAACATACAAAGAAATGTTGTGGGGCTTCGCGGGCCCACCGTTACCCGGGGATGCCACCTCCCCAGGACAAATATTGAATTGAATATGGGGGGCTGCGCAGCCCGCCCTGCAGCCCCGGGGATTGCCACCTCCTTTGGGTGAAATAGAAAGAAATGCCACCTCCAGGGGGGGAGGAGGGGCAAAGTTTTAATGACTGCGGGGGGCCGCACAGCCCCAGGCCAACCAACTCCTGAGGCAAAGATTGAGTTGTATGGTGGGGCGCACCCCCCCCACCCAACCACCCCAGGGCTACCATAAATGAATGAAGGGCGTCTGTGGCGGACCCCCATCCCTGAGGCCACTACCTCCCTGGGGCAAATGCAACATTGGAGGGGTCGCATGGCCCGCCTCGAGGAGCCATACATGGCCCCAGGGGACTGCTACTCCCTGGGTCCGGCTCCTGCTATGCCCCGGGGTGCACAACCCTGGGACATAGCTCTTTGCTTTTGCTTGGTGGGAGTTGACAGCTCCCATCTAGCAAAAGCAAACTTGACTCTGCTTTCTGCATGCAGGAACTGTCAAGCAGCTCCTGCTTGCAGAAAGTGGAGTTTTCATCTGTTTCCTTGCACGCAAATATGAGTGCAGTGAAACATTGAAACAGACAAACTATTTCTCCTGCAAACAGGGAGCTTCTATTTAAAGCAGTTCCCTGCTTGTGGGAGCAATCCCGGCTCCCGCAGGACACAGGAAGCCAGCTAGGACTGCAAGGGCCTTCAGCCTCCCCCGTGGTCCTGTCTCTCTGTCTTCTATCCAATAAGGCTGATGGAAGAGAGAGAGAGATTGTTATTGCAACGGTCTCTCCATACAATGACTTCAGAGTCAGACTAGCAAGATGTTTGGTAAGAATGTAATAGTTACATTTTGATGGACAGCAGACCATGTTCACTTCTTGCTTAATGGTAAACCTCATGGACAGTCACTCAGTATGCTGAAGGCTCAAATTATTGCACCTCATGGCAGTGTGTCTGTTTATTTTCCAGTGTTTTGACTGTTAAACTTCCATAGTGATGTAACAATGAAATCTTTTTCCACTAAAAATCTTTGGGTTCAATGTCATAGCTAACTCTGGACACCGCATGCTAAGGAGTCACTTTTGGCCTAGTGGTTAAGGCAGTGATTCCCAAACTTTTTCGACTCACTGATCCCTTGACCTATTGCAAGTTGGCCACAGCGCCCCACTATGTTACTTATTTTTGGCGAGTGGGGAGACCCAAGCCCGAATTCTGGAGTACTTCCATTTTATTCCCTCAAAAATAATTGGTATGAAGCTGATGAAGGTATTATTATCATAGATAAAGCAAAATAAAAACATAACAGTTGTTTAATAAAATAAACTTTAATTGGTTAAGACAAAAACAATACTCTTCAGCACTGTGGTCTGCATATGTATTTTTCTAAAACTATTTTTTGTTTTTGAAAAATTGCCTCTAGCATAGGGAGCTCTCCTACATGTCATTTTAGTAGTTAAGAATCCACTTTTGATATATAAAAATGCTGCCCAATTAATCCTATTAGCCATTTGTCCCCATTAGTAAGGTTTTGGTGTTCAACATATATTTAGTGTTTCTTGTGTTATTGTCAAATATATTATTAGTTGTCACTTTTAATGCATCTTAAAAATGGGAGCTCTGTATCTGCTCGTTGCCGGTCACACTTTATTTCAAAAGTGTGGGTTACTGTATGCAAGGATAATTAGGAATTCACTTGTCCCTCAAGTGCATAAATGTCAGGAAGGTTGACAAAGCAAAGGGCCAATAATTTCTAGTTGCTGCACTTTTTGAAGGTTGTAGGGAAGCACTGGGAGGCCAAGCCTCAGGTAAACTCCTGCTGAGGATATTGTCACTCTCAGATCACATTTAACTACTGACAGTGATCCAATCCAACCTTGTAAACTAAGCCTCAAAGCAACAGAGTTCCCAAATGCACATGTAGATTTTAGCTAATGATTCACAAGTCATTCATAAAAAGGAGATAAGAAAATCAAGATATATTTCTTCATCAATTTCATACACGCCTGACTTTTAATGAACTGCTTATGGCTCAGTAAATTGTTCTAGGATTTATATGGCCTTCTGTTACAAACGGCAATATCTAACAAATAGGAGCAATTCATGTGCTATTTTGCATGTCGCACTGCCATCTAGCGGTACTAGAGGGAGTTTCGTCTTCATGATTTAGCAAAACATATTCTAGAAAGCCAGCTCGAAAAATGCAAGAAAGTGCAGAAGGAATATCCAGGCATTACATTGCTGCGCCCTTGGCTAGTTTTGCAAGCCAGGCCTGCAGTCAACTTCTGCTGTGCATGGTCAAAGGCTGTGCGCGGCAGCAGTTGGATTAACATATAGGCCCTCATTATGATCTTGGCAAAGCAGCCAGTTCACTACCACCCACCGCCAGGGCTGAGTCGACTGCCGGGCCGAAGGTAGCCACCGTCGACCTGGCGGTCGACCATCGACCACCGGTGGGATAATGATCCCATTTCATCAAGGGATTTCCTGGCAGGATAATCCTGGGCGGAAAGCATACTGGTGACAGGAATTTTCATTCCTGTCACCAGTATGTGACACACCAGCCCCCCCCCCACTCTGCCACAACCCCACCCACCCCCCAAGCTCCTAGAGCCACCCCGAACACAGAAAATCAAACCTCCACCCCTCCTCCCCCTGATCTCCCTGTAGGCCCTCCCCAACCCCCTCTCACCACCCACCACCTCAGTTCAGGACCTGTCCAACCCCCTCCCCTCCAAAAAACATGCACTCATCCACACATGCACACACCCATTCACACACATACCGACACTCCCACTCGCCCTCCACTTCCCCCGAAGCATACACGCAAACATCCACATACATGCCTACACATGCACACACCCGCACCAACACACTCAGTAACACATACACCGATTCACAGACATACACACACGCAGACATACACGCAGACACACATCCCCCTTTCACACACACACACACACACGCAGACCCCCATGCACGCACCCAGTCACTCCACACACACACACCCACCCCCTCTTCCCTCTCGGACAGCACTTACCTTTTCTGTAGCACTGTTCCAGAAGGGAACGGGCTCCCAGGATGCTTCTCCGCCGGCTGCGCTTTGTCTCCATATACCACCACGCCTATTATTGCATTATAATAGGCGTGGCGGTGTCTGGCTGACGTGGTGGTGAGGGTGGAACAGCATCCACCTCCACCACCGATCGCCAGTATGGTGTCTGGTTGTTCACATCACCATCAATGACGGTGTACCACCTGGCGTCATTATATGGTGGTCATAGGACCACTATGCTCTGGCGGTCCTGCCGCGTTGGTGATCTCAGTGGTCCACTGTTTGGACCACCAAGATCATAATGAGGGCCATAGGAATTAAAATTACTTGACATTAAAAAAAAACATAGAACTTCACTGAAAAGAAAACCAAAGGTTACATGGACGTTATAGTTAGGTCCTGAATTTACTCACACAAAACCATAGAAATTCAGCAGTTATAATTAGAATTATTTCAAGTAACTATAACTGGGGCTCTAAGGTACTTATAACTCGTGCTCTCGCCATGCACTGCTAATTACCCCACAAATTACAGCACTCGTGACATCGTTGCTAACATTATTGATAATGCCACTGTAACATCTGCAGTAAAATTATTGATCACGTCACTGTGCATGGCGTGGTCACGAGTTATAGTTACTTCAGGGCGTGAGTTATAGTTTAGTTTAGTTTATGGGATTTATAGAGGGCATGGCTATCAGAAGGCATGCCAGTGCTAATGAATGACCGCTAGGTGATAGGAACAGAGCTATACGGAGAACAGTGCAGTTTTCAGTTTTCTAAGAAAAGAGAGTTTCGTATGTTCGGACGTATCATGGTGAACCTCTAAGGGGAGGGAATTCCAAATATGACCTGTTTCAGGTCCTGAGCTCGCCCCCCACGACCGCAGCACCAACCTGCTGCCCTCTGCCTCTGTCCCACGAGCACGCTGCCGTTTGCGTGTTCGAGGCCCTCCTCCACCCGCAGGCATCCTCCTGCGCCTCATCCCTGGTGGCTAGTGGGCTCACTTGACCCGTGTGCCGCTTCCGCCGTCCTGTAAGTGTTTTTTTGGCTTTTTCGTTTTTTCCGCGCCTCGCCGCCGGCGCTTCTGCCCCCTTTGTGCCCCCCTGATTGCTGTCTCCCCGATCGTGTATTGTGCCATTATTGTATTTCTGATTGTATTTTCTCTTTGTAACTGCTTGTAGTTTTGCTTGTTTTCAGTGTTTTTTGCCCCTTGTGCGCTCCCCGTTCCCTGCCGCTGCCTCCCTGCGGCCCCGCCCCCCTCGCGCCCCCATTTGCCGCTCCCTCCCGCCTCCCGTCTCCCAGCTGCTCCTCCCTCCCCCCTCCCTTCTTAATGGCTGGCGCTGCGCGTCGCGAGTGAGCGAACTCTGACCTGTTTCAGGTCCTGAGCTCGCCCCCCACGACCGCAGCACCAACCTGCTGCCCTCTGCCTCTGTCCCACGAGCACGCTGCCGTTTGCGTGTTCGAGGCCCTCCTCCACCCGCAGGCATCCTCCTGCGCCTCATCCCTGGTGGCTAGTGGGCTCACTTGACCCGTGTGCCGCTTCCGCCGTCCTGTAAGTGTTTTTTTGGCTTTTTCGTTTTTTTCTGCACCTCGCCGCCGGCGCTTCTGCCCCCTTTGTGCCCCCCTGATTGCTGTCTCCCCGATCGTGTATTGTGGCATTATTGTATTTCTGATTGTATTTCTGATTGTATTTTCTCTTTGTAACTGCTTGTAGTTTTGCTCGTTTTCAGTGTTTTTTGCCCCTTGTGCACTCCCCGTTCCCTGCCGCTGCCTCCCTGCGGCCCCGCCCCCCTCGCGCCCCCATTTGCCGCTCCCTCCCGCCTCCCGCCTCCCAGCTGCTCCTCCCTCCCCCCTCCCTTCTTAATGGCTGGCGCTGCGCGTCGCGAGTGAGCGAACTCTGACCTGTTTCAGGTCCTGAGCTCGCCCCCCACGACCGCAGCACCAACCTGCTGCCCTCTGCCTCTGTCCCACGAGCACGCTGCCGTTTGCGTGTTCGAGGCCCTCCTCCACCCGCAGGCATCCTCCTGCGCCTCATCCCTGGTGGCTAGTGGGCTCACTTGACCCGTGTGCCGCTTCCGCCGTCCTGTAAGTGTTTTTTTGGCTTTTTCGTTTTTTTCCGCGCCTCGCCGCCGGCGCTTCTGCCCCCTTTGTGCCCCCCTGATTGCTGTCTCCCCGATCGTGTATTGTGCCATTATTGTATTTCTGATTGTATTTCTGATTGTATTTTCTCTTTGTAACTGCTTGTAGTTTTGCTTGTTTTCAGTGTTTTTTGCCCCTTGTGCGCTCCCCGTTCCCTGCCGCTGCCTCCCTGCGGCCCCGCCCCCCTCGCACCCCCATTTGCCGCTCCCTACCGCCTCCCGCCTCCCAGCTGCTCCTCCCTCCCCCCTCCCTTCTTAATGGCTGGCGCTGCGTGTCCGCGCAGCGGGCGCGCCGGAGGCGCGCCAGAGGCAAGCCCGTCTGCGCCCGTCCGCGCCTGGACCGCGCCCAACACCACACCCCCTGGCCCTCTCGCCCCCGCATCCGCTACTCAATCGACGAACTCCGCGCCTTCAACCCCGGCCCCTCCACTGAATGCTGCCGGGCATCCCCGAAGCACACTAAAGGACCTTTTTCCTGCCGTACCTGCAACTTCTCCTGCATCAGAACGACCAATCCAACTACTGAAACATTCAACCCCAACCACCTGAACTGCATCCTCATCAACACCCGCTCCGCACGAAAACACGCCATCGAGCTCTGGGATTTGCTCGACACCACTGCTCCTGACGTGGCTTTCCTGACCGAAACCTGGTGGAACGACTCCTCGTCTCCGGACATCGCCATCGCCATACCGGACGGCTACAAAATCACCAGAAGAGATCGAACCAACGGAATCGGCGGTGGAATAGCCATCGCTCACAAAGCTACCCTCAAAATCCACACCCACTCGGACGACACCCTCAGGACAGCCGAACACCTCCACTTCCAGATCCACACGGACCCCAACACGACCCTCAGAGGAACCCTCATTTACCGCCCTCCAGGACCAAGAGCCCCCTTCAGCGACACCATCGCCGACCTTGCAAGCACCCACGCCCTCGCCTCCCCGGATTACATCCTCCTGGGAGATCTGAACTACCATCTGGAAAATGCCAACGACGTCAACACCGCATCACTGACCTCCAACCTCCTCAACCTCGGACTCCGCCAGCTAGTCAACACGCCCACCCACATCGCCGTACACACCCTTGACCCCCTCTTCACCTCAAGCAACCACATTTCCTTCAGCCACACCTCCGAACTCCACTGGACCGACCATCACTGCGTCCATTTCACCTATAAGAAAACCACAGAGCAACACCGCATCCAGCTACCTCCCCACCGCCGCTGGGGCAAAGTCACCCAAGACCAACTGACCAGCACCCTCATCAACAACCTTCCACCCGACGCAACCGACCCGAGCACAGCCGCCATCAACCTCCATCAATGGATCCTCGACTGCGCCAACACCCTTGCCCCTCTCAAGAAACCCACCGCCATCCAAGGAAAGAAAAAACCAGCCTGGTTCACAGACGATCTAACCACCTCCAAAAGCATCTGCCAGAAGCTCAAAAAGAAATGGATCCAAGAACGCACACCCGACAACCTCGCCGCCCTCAAAAACGCCAACCGCGAACACCACCAACGGATCCGCATCGCCAAGCGCGCCCACTTCACCGAACGCATCAACAACAACGCCCACGACTGCAAAGAACTCTTCGGCATCGTGAAGGAACTCTCCAATCCAAAAGCCAACTCCAACGACATCCCGCCCTCCCAGAAACTCTGCGACGACCTCTCCACCTTCTTCTACCAGAAAATCGCTACCATCCACGACAGCTTCAACACCGGTCCACCGCCAGACCCCACCCCCGACGTCTCCTCCCGCGACTGCCGCCTCACCGCCTGGACCCACGTGGACGAGGCAGAAACCATAACAACCATGAACACCATCCACTCAGGCTCCCCCACGGACCCCTGCCCACATCATGTTTTCAACTCAGCCAACGCCACCATCGCCCCCGAACTCCGCAAGATCATCAACCTCTCCTTCACTTCTGCCACCTTCCCAGACAGCTGGAAACACGCAGAAATCCAACCCCTCCTCAAAAAACCCAAGGCCGACCCCAACGATCTCAAAAACTTCCGTCCGATCTCTCTCCTCCCTTTTCCAGCGAAAGTCATCGAGAAGATCGTCAACACTCAGCTCACCCACTTCCTCGAAGACAATTCCATCCTGGACCCCTCACAATCCGGATTCAGACGAAACCACAGCACTGAGACTGCTCTCCTCGCCGCCACAGATGACATCAGACATCAAATGGACAACGGCGAAACCTCAGCCCTCATCCTCCTCGACCTATCAGCCGCCTTTGACACCGTCTGCCACCGCACCCTACTGACCCGCCTCCAGGAAGCCGGCATCCAAGATAAAGCCCTCCACTGGATCTCATCCTTCCTCTCCGACAGAACGCAGAGAGTCCGTCTCTCCCCTTTCCACTCCAAAGCCACCAACCTCATCTGCGGCGTCCCCCAAGGATCCTCCCTCAGCCCTACGTTGTTCAACGTCTACATGGCCCCCCTCGCTCAACTGGCCCGCCAACATCATCTCAGCATCATCTCCTACGCCGACGACACCCAGCTCGTCCTCTCCCTGACCAAAGACCCGCTCACCGCCAAAACAAACCTCCACGAGGGACTAAAATCCATCGCCGATTGGATGAACAACAGTCGCCTGAAACTCAACTCCGACAAGACGGAAGTCCTCATCCTCGGGCGCACTCCCTCGGCCTGGAACGACTCATGGTGGCCCTCCGTCCTCTGACCCCCGCCCACCCCTGCCAGCCACGCAAGAAACCTCGGCTTCATCCTGGACTCCGACCTCACCATGTCCAAACAGGTCAGCGCCGTCTCCTCCTCCTGTTTCAACACCCTTCGAATGCTCCGCAGAATCTTCAAGTGGATTCCAACAGAAACCAGAAAGACGGTGACCCAAGCCCTCGTCAGCAGCAGACTTGACTACGGCAACGCACTCTACACAGGCATCCCAACCAAAGACATCAAACGACTCCAACGTATCCAAAATGCCTCCGCCCGACTGATCCTCGACATACCCCGCCGAAGTCACATCTCCCCTCACCTAAAGGAACTCCACTGGCTCCCGGTAGACAAGAGGATCACCTTTAAACTCCTGACCCACGCTCACAAGGCACTTCACAACACCGGACCCTCCTACCTCAACACCAGACTTAACTTCTACACTCCAACACGTCAATTCCGATCCGCCAACCTCGCCCTCTCCATCGTACCCCGAATCCAGCGCAAGACATCCGCGGCAGATCCTTCTCCTTCCTTGCCGCCAAGACCTGGAACTCTCTCCCCACATCTCTTCGCCAGACCCAGGACCTCCTCGCATTCAGAAGGCTCCTCAAGACCTGGCTCTTCGACCGCTAAATCAGCAGCGCTCCCCCCCCCCCCCCCCCCTCAGCGCCTCGAAACCCTGACGGGTACATAGCGCGCTTTATAAATGCTATGATTGATTGATTGATTGAATATGGTGGCACTATAGGAAAAGGATCTGCCTCCCCATCTGGATTTCTTAGCGCAGAAGGAGTTAGTTAGAAAAGCTGACAAGGACCTGATTTTGTTCCGAGGAGTTTAGGGAGTAATAATTTGTCTGAGAAAAAACGAACCCTTATTTCGAAGGTCTCGGTGCACAAAACACATGCCTTTAAAGATGGTGTGCTGTTCAATAGGAAGCCAGTGAAGAGAAGCCAGGGCTGGTTTGGTAGACAAATGTCTGGGGGTATCTGTAAGTAGGCGAGCAGCAGCATTCCACACCACTTGTAGTCTCTTTAGGACATAGGAGGGAGAACTTTTGAACAAAACATTCCCGTAGTCAAGACATGAAAGTATAAGGGCCTGGAAAAGGAGTCTTTTGGCAGAGAAAGGAAGAAGCATAAAACATTTCCTGACACTTCTCAGAAGGCCAAAGCAACTAGCTGCAAGTTTCTTAGAATGACATTCCATTGTAAGATGAGAATCTAGCTAGAAGTCTAAACTCTTTATAGTTTCTTTTGGCGGGGGAAGTTCTTTAAACCTGTCCGCAGCTGGAAGAGGAGACTTGAGGAAGGAGGGATTCCCAACCATCAAAACCTCTGTTTTTCCATCATTGATCTTGAGTTTGCTATCTGCCATCCATCTGGCCACATCTAGGAGACAAGAGGATAAAGTGGCCTGTTCTAAGTTAGCCATAGTATAAAAGGAGAAGACCAGCTGAGTGTCATCAGCATAAGATACCAAGGATAAGCCATAGGGTTCAATGATTTTTGCCAAAGGGGACATATAGATGTTAAAGAGAGTGGGGCTTAAAGAGGAGCCATGTGGCACCCCACTGCTGATGGGCAAAGAATTAGAGAAGAAAGACCGATCTAAGACTTGAAAGGTCCTATTCTTCAGAGAGGAGGAGAGCCACTCTAAGGAGGTCCCTACAAATCCCATTTGAAATATTCTATGTAGTAGTATCTTATGATCCACAGTGTCAAATGCGGTACTCAGATCTAATAGAATGATTGCTGCGTATCCGCCTGAATCCAGATGTTGGCGGGTAGCTTCTGTAACAAGAAGGGCAGTTTCAGTAGTGTAAAGGTCTGAAGCCCTTCTGGGTGTGGTGCAGAAGATTATGGGGGTTATTCTAACTTTGGAGGAGGTGTTAATCCGTCCCAAAAGTGACGGAAAAGTGACGGATTTACCACCAGCCGTATTACGAGTCCATTATATCCTATGGAACTCGTAATACGGCTGGTGGTATATCCGTCACTTTACCGTCACTTTTGGGACGGATTAACACTCCTCCAAAGTTAGAATAACCCCCTATATTCCTTGATAAAGCCTGTAACTTGTTTATTGACATGTTTTTTAATGATTTTAGATTCTATTGGAAGAAGATCACAATTACTCAATAACCTCGGATCAAGCCTAGGTTTTTTTAGTAGAGGTTTGATAACAGCATGTTTCCAACATTGTGGAAGCTGACCAGAGGTAAGAGAGTTATTAAGAACTTTGGTTAGGTCAGGCACTATAACATCTGAGCCTAAGGCTAATATAGACGGTGGAGCAGGATCAAGGGGAGAACCTGGTCTTATAGTACATAGATGTTTGGCTACTAGCTCGTCCGTCAGCGTCTGAAAGTCTGAAAGAGTAGCTTTTAGAGAATGGAATACATCTTGGGGTACCAATTTAGCCTCTTGGGAAAGGTTGTGAGGAAACGTTTGTCGCATATCAAGAATTTTCTGATGAAAACAACCTGATAGTTTGTTACTGTGCTCCATAGAGGCTTGAATTGAAATGCGTGGAGAAGGATCTTGGGTCAGTTCTTTGAAAATTAAAAAGATCTCTTTAGGGGAATTAGAAGATAGTTCAATTCTAGAAAACTAGAACATTCCCTGTCCAGCTTTAATTTCCATATGAAAGGATCTAATCGCTCTTCTATATTCACGTTTGGAGACATCGTCATAGGCTTTCCTCCATTTCCTTTCTAACAACTTACATTCCTCTTTTAACTGCTGTAGTTTGGGGAAAAACCAGGAAGACTTCTTGGTACGGACACTTTTATGGACAATCTTAGCCGGTAGTTAAATGTCAAGAGAGTTAGATATCCATTTATTAAATATATCTGTTGACTGCGACTCATTGATAAAGAAGGAAGGGCCATGAAGTTCTAGAGTGTCTATCCAGTCTTAACTTGGACCAGTGGCGCCAAGTGAAAATGCTAGATAGAAGTTGAATAGGTGCAGAAATTGCAGGAAGTGTGAGCAAAATTAAAAAATTATCGGACATACCAGAGGAAGCGGCGGCAGGGCTGATAAATTTAACAGGTTACTGAACACCAGATCAATGGTGTGGCCTTTAATGTGAGTGGGGCCAAGAATCAACTGTGCTAAGTCTAAGGCTGCCAGATCCATAAGCATAGTTTTCGCTGAATTATTGTGTTCTCCGTCTACATGAATATTAAAGTCTCCCAAAATGGTGAAATTCGAATTCCTGCAAGCAAAATCTGCTACCACATCTGGTAGGGCCTGAAGGAACGTCCGATCAGGACCAGGGGGGGCGATATATTAGAATTCCTGAGACTGTAAAGGTAGCATTAATTGCTAAAGAAAAAAATAGACTTTCACAATCAGGAATAGCCAGAGTTTGAGTAAGACAGTTAATAGAATTGTGATAAATAATTGCAATTCCCCCTCCCTTGGAATGGGGTTTATCTAATCTGTGGCTTAGATAGTCCTGAGGTAGGGCCATTTCTATAAAAAAATAAAGCCTTATGGGCAGTCAGTTAAAAGTGAGTGAATATAAGGTTTATGAACAGGTAAGGAGCGACAATTGAGTAGCAAAAGTTTGCCGACCTGTTCTAAATTATTCCTTTGCTGTGGTAGAGAGCGAAGCTGAGGAGTCCAATTACATGTATTACAGGATATAATGGGAATGCCCACATTTAAAGAGTTCTTACAGAGATGTAAAGCATGAGTCCTAAAGGCTAGAAGTTGAATGGCTGAGTAAACTAGCCTTGTGGTAGTTACCTGCCTAGCATTCCTGGCCCCTGGTCTCGGCAGGGCGCAGACAGGCACAGGAGGGCTTCCCTTAGGCACAACTTTGCCACGCATCCGCCTCATGGAGCCCTTTATAATGGCCCGGAACTGCAGCTAAAAGACTAGACCGCCTCCAAAGATGGCAGCGCTAGTCGGAACAGAATGGAGAGTAAAAATGGCAATCGTAATAAAGTAGAAGAAACCTAAAATGCCACTGAACACGGGCATAAATTCACTAAAAAGTAATTAAAACAAGTTCAGCAATAATACCAGTTCTGTTTTAAAAGGAAAATAGCACCATTAATTGCACCGTAGCAGCAGGGTGGAATCAAGTACCTTCAATTGGGCGGTCCCAATTATACTTACTTGAAATAGCATTACGTTTACTGAACACTTCACCTAGCTATAACATTACTTTAATCTCTTTTTCAGTGAAATTCTAGTTTTTTTTAGCAAAAAATAATATTTTATTACTATATGTACAGGGAGTGCAGAATTATTAGGCAAGTTGTATTTTTGAGGATTAATTTTATTATTGAACAACAACCATGTTCTCAATGAACCCAAAAAACTCATTAATATCAAAGCTGAATATTTTTGGAAGTAGTTTTTAGTTTGTTTTTAGTTTTAGCTATGTTAGGGGGATATCTGTGTGTGCAGGTGACTATTACTGTGCATAATTATTAGGCAACTTAACAAAAAACAAATATATACCCATTTCAATTATTTATTATTACCAGTGAAACCAATATAACATCTCAACATTCACAAATATACATGTCTGACATTCAAAAACAAAACAAAAACAAATCAGTGACCAATATAGCCACCTTTCTTTGCAAGGACACTCAAAAGCCTGCCATCCATGGATTCTGTCAGTGTTTTGATCTGTTCACCATCAACATTGCGTGCAGCAGCAACCACAGCCTCCCAGACACTGTTCAGAGAGGTGTACTGTTTTCCCTCCTTGTAAATCTCACATTTGATGATGGACCACAGGTTCTCAATGGGGTTCAGATCAGGTGAACAAGGAGGCCATGTCATTAGATTTCCTTCTTTTATACCCTTTCTTGCCAGCCACGCTGTGGAGTACTTGGACGCGTGTGATGGAGCATTGTCCTGCATGAAAATCATGTTTTTCTTGAAGGATACAGACTTCTTCCTGTACCACTGCTTGAAGAAGGTGTCTACCAGGAACTGGCAGTAGGACTGGGAGTTGAGCTTGACTCCATCCTCAACCCGAAAAGGCCCCACAAGCTCATCTTTGATGATACCAGCCCAAACCAGTACTCCACCTCCACCTTGCTGGCGTCTGAGTCGGACTGGAGCTCTCTGCCCTTTACCAATCCAGCCACGGGCCCATCCATCTGGCCCATCAAGACTCACTCTCATTTCATCAGTCCATAAAACCTTAGAAAATCAGTCTTGAGATATTTCTTGGCCCAGTCTTGACGTTTTAGCTTGTGTGTCTTGTTCAGTGGTGGTCGTCTTTCAGCCTTTCTTACCTTGGCCATGTCTCTGAGTATTGCACACCTTGTGCTTTTGGGCACTCCAGTGATGTTGCAGCTCTGAAATATGGCCAAACTGGTGGCAAGTGGCATCGTGGCAGCTGCACGCTTGACTTTTCTCAGTTCATGGGCAGTTATTTTGCGCCTTGGTTTTTCCACACGCTTCTTGCGACCCTGTTGACTATTTTGAATGAAACTCTTGATTGTTCGATGATCACGCTTCAGAAGCTTTGCAATTTTAAGAGTGCTGCATCCCTCTGCAAGATATCTCACTATTTTTTACTTTTCTGAGCCTGTCAAGTCCTTCTTTTGACCCATTTTGCCAAAGGAAAGGAAGTTGCCTAATAATTATGCACACCTGATATAGGGTGGTGATGTCATTAGACCACACCCCTTCTCATTACAGAGATGCACATCACCTAATATGCTTAATTGGTAGTAGGCTTTCGAGCCTATACAGCTTGGAGTAAGACAACATGCATAAAGAGGATGATGTGGTCAAAATACTCATTTGCCTAATAATTCTGCACTCCCTGTATATCTAACCCTGCTGCCTATGGCCTTCAGCCATGCGCAGTGAGGCTTTGTCTTCAGGCCCTGCGAGAAACCCCCTGCATGCAGCTGACCTCCGTGCTGCCCAGGGGCGAATGCTGTTTGCAGCAGGGGTTTGGCCTGGCCCTACAGCCAACCCCCCTAAAGACATCTAACCCCATGCTGTGCAGGACCTTAAGCAACCCCATATACATGTTGGGAACTGTGGGGGGAGCCCCAGGGCCCCCATGGCATCAGCCAGCTCCCTGCATGTTGCAGGAGCCAGCATTGCTTTTGCCCGGAGGGAGCTGCTATTTATGCTGCTCCCTCCAGGTGGGAGCAATATCTTGATCTGTTTTTCTGCCCACATCAATGCAGACAGGAAAACAGATCTCAAGTGTGCTCCCAGCCGGCGGGAGCATTTTTAATGCTGCCACCAGCTGGGACCAGACTTTGTGTTCCTGTCAGGTGAGAGCAAACAGAAATTTCCCTACCTGCGCCAGTGTGACAGAGAAACTACTGTATCCCAAGGGTGGGCTCCAGAACACAGTATGTTAGCCAGCCCTGGGGCAGTGTCGCCCCCTCCCTTTTAATTGAGTAACAATCCTCGGGGTGGGGTCACCAGGGGTTTTTAAAAGGTTTGGTGGGGGCCACACCCCCTCCCCACTTTAAATATACTTTAGAAAGCCTGGGGGGAAGGCTTCAGGAGGGGGGTTATACGTCGCCCTCCCCTTAAAAGATACTTCAACCATCGGGATGGAGTTCTCATGCCAAAAACAGCTTTTGGTGGGGACACACGCCTCACTTCCACTCTCCCCACCAAAAAATAAATAAAAATGTGTTATCCCTATGGGCCCTGGCCCACCCAGGGGTTTTTAAAAAGGAGCATGGAGCCTGCGCCTCGTTTCTTTTTAAAAGTTTTGCTTTGAATTTGCAGGTCCTCAACAAATTTGCCTCAAAATATGAAAAAAGTTTTTGGTCCCAGGCCTAAGGGGTCAGGGTATCCTTGCTTTGCCCATTTATGTCTTTTTTTAATGTTTTTTGGCCGAGTCCAGAGTTCTAAGAATCCTTCCACCACTTCCTAGCTTAGGTGGTGGCAGCTAATCATATCTCATTTTGAGATCTGTCGGCTCCACGGTTCCTCCATGGCGTGACATATACCTTTTTTTAACCTTAGTTTCTTCACAAATGCTGAGTGGATTTACACCAAAGCACAAAAAAAAACACTTTCTGGAACAAGCTCTAGCTTTCTTACAAATGTGGATAAATCTTTTTAGCGGTTTGGGCTGTAGCTGTGTCTAAAGTTCTTACGGAATAATTAATGGGGAAAAACGCCATTTGGAGACCACCCCCGCCATTTATTCGGCCCCTGCTTGAGGGATCACCACAAAGCTTTACATTGTGCAAACTAGTAAAAACATAGCACTTTTTTGGAAAGCTTTGTGGAGATTTGTCAAACACGATCCTAATTATCACTACTCACTTATCACTACTCCGTGGCGAATGCCACTGTATTATTGCATATATAAAATACTTATCTTTACACCCTTGCAGTGTTTGCCTCCAATATATATATATATATATTTATATATATATATATATATACTCTTAAAAAATAAAGGTTACTGGGAAGTTATAGTTATACAAAATCATAAAAATTCAGCTGTTATAGTTAGAGTTATGTCAAGTAACTATAAATCGTGCCTTAAGGTAACTGTAACTTCTGCCCCCGCCATGCACAGTTATTAATGATTTCACTGCAAATGTTACAATTACATTATCAATGGTGTTATAAAAGATGTCATGAGTGCTGTAATATCTGAAGTAATTAGCACTGCATGGCGAGGGTGCGAGTTATAGTTACCTTAGGGCACGTCCCTGTCCAATGGAAGAATTCAGTGTATTTAGTCTCATTCTCCTCTCCACCAGAAGTGTTCAATGTTAGACGTCGTCCGTTCTCAGCCCGTATTAGGTGTTAGACGCCTCTTTGCCCTCTCTCCTGGAAGATGTCTGCCTATTGAAACATTTCTGCCCCTTTGCCTGAAGGCACCTTTCTACGTCCACATACACATCCTCTCTCACCTTCTTTGCTTCCCCTCTCCACTTCGCCTGGGTCCCCTGCCCTCTCAACAGGACCCACTCTATGGAAAGCCGTTCATATCAAAATGACAGCTCCCCATATTGGACACCTCCTGAAATGCATAGCGTGGTGCAAAATTAATGACACACACCAGAATGAATGTACTATGTGTCAAAATAATTATGATACCTGGCAGAGTGAATCTGAATTGATCCAAAACAAATATGAAACCTGGCAGAATGAATATGCTGCTTAGTGATTAATATGAATAACACACACACCAAATTGAATAAGAAATATATTGAAATATATATAAATCATACTGAAATTAATATGGCCCTCACTGTAAACAATAAAGCAATCACTGAAACGAATACAATATTCACCAAAAAGAATAGGGCATTTCTTGAAATGATTGACTTATGCCAAAAGAAATATGACATACATTGAAGTTAGTATGGCAGATTGAAAATAATATAAAGTATTGAAATTAATATATTATATTCTGAAAAGAAAACAATGCACATTGAAACTAATACAATGTACATTGAAATGAACATTAAACATGTTGCAATGAATTTGAATTGTGTTGAAATGAATATTACCGAGATGGCAATGAATATGAGACACACAGAAATGAATAGGAGATGATTGAAAATGAATATGGCTTGTGTTGAAATTATTGCAACCCCATTGAATTGAAGTTGACATGTCTTCAAATGAGTATGATCACAGCTGAAATTCACATGAGATTTGTTAAAATGAATATGGCACGCCTTGAAATTAATGACACATATTCAAACTAATATGATACATATTCAAATTAATATGATATATGTTAAAATTGATAAGTTGCATATTAAAATTAATATGACAAGTGTTAATATGAATATGACATCTATTGAAATAAACTTAACACTGATTGAAAAGAATATAACACATGTTAAAATGAATATGACCTACGTTGAAATAAATATGACCTTCATTGAATCGAATTTGACATGTTTTAAAATTAATATGAGTAACGTTAAAATTGTCATGACATTTATCACAATGAATATGGCTTGCATTGAAAGTGATATGATATACATTGACATGATTACAATATATGTTGCAATGGTAATGATTCATGTTAAAATTAAGATGTGTTAATATGAATGAAGCATCCACTGAAAGAAATATGACACATGCTAAGAAGAATATGACATGCATTGAAACAAATATGAGCTCCACCAAAATAAATTCAACATGTCTTAAACTGGATATGACCAATGCTGAAATTAAAATGAAACTTGTCAAAATGAATATGTTGTGCTTTGAAATTGATATGATACACAGCAAAATAAATACTGCATACATTGAAATTAATATGACCTATGTTGAAATGGATATGGCCCATGTTAAAATTATTATGACAGGTGTTAAGGTGAATATGACATCCATTGAAATGAATGACATTCATTGAAAGGAATATGACACGTTAAGATGAATATGAGCCACTTTGAAATGAATATGACACCTGATGAAAATAATATGGCCCACATCAAAAGTTATATGACATTCTGTAACATGAATATCACACTTTTTTAAATTAAAATGAAACTGTGAGATAAATGTAACATGCTTTGAACTGAATTAGGCAAATATTGAAATGAACACAAGCCATGTTTAAATGAATATTACTGCTGTTTAAATGAATATGGCTTGCTCTGAATTTATGTGGATTTGCTTTAAAATAATATTACATATTGAAATTAATGTTACATATTCTCAAAGAGTCGCAGTACGAATTTGGCGGTTTGTGCACCACCATGGCGGCGGTGTGACCGCCATCTGCTTGGCAGTCAGACCACAGTATTATGATGCTGGCAGTCCCATAGGGAAAGACTGCCACAGTCCCGCCAGCGCCACCAGGCAGCGCAGACCACCGCAGTGGCGAGGCAGGCCAAAAAGGCCGACGGAGCCGGTGTTTCGGATGGAAACATTATGATGTTGCCTACCGCCAGCGTGACCGTGGCAGTCCAACCACCACATCCCAGCAGGTGGAAATGGAAAGCATGAAGGAAGCAACTCACCTGCAGGCAGTGTTGCATGAACTGTGCCGCCATGGAGCCCATCACACACACGTCCTGCCGCAGGTGCTGCTCTTCGATGGACCCACACAGCACCCACATTGCAACACAATGGAAGGTCAATGGGATGCACAATAGGTTGTGAAACGAATATTCAAAGCTCACAATGCAAACAATACCTGCATAATAGTGATGGCGACATCAGGAGCATTCATAGACACATTTCACTTTGCACATGCCCCTAAAACAGCATCTGCATAGGAACTGACCCTTCATGTATCTCAGGGACAAACAATATTTGAGCCAAGTGATATGCCTAGCTGCCAAATGTGTAAGTGCAAGTCAAGAAAGCACATACAACGGCAACAGCATGGTCCAGACATCTAGATGATGTAGCTGTAAGGTACACATATCAAAGTGGACACATGGTCAGTCAAATCCAAAGGAAGCTACCACAATTTAACACCCTCCATGTGTGGACAAACAAAACTCTAGCTCCTGCACATGAGACGAAAGTACAATCTATATCAGGGGACAAATCTACACCATACATGCTGACATTGGCCAACACAAGATGAAATACTTACACTAGCAAGCATAACACAATGCAATGACACCCCAATTGGATCAACACCCACATATCCATACAGTGAACATCTACCCTTGTCGTGGGTGACCAACACTTCCCACAAAGTCAGATATTAAAAAACAACAGCAAATGTGGTGGATGTGTCTGTGGGTGTTGTGGTGGTGTCTGCGGGTATGGTGGCTGTGGGTTGTGAGCTGTTGTAGGAGGCTGGACTGGCTTATAGTGGGTTCCTTAGGTACTTACACCTTGTACCAGGTCTAGTTATCCCTGTTCTAGCAGCTTAGGCTGAAAGAGGTAGCTGTAGCAGAGCAGCTTAGGCTGAACTAGGAGACATGCAAAGCTCCTGCAATACCACTTATAGTTACACAGTACTTATACACAATAAAAGACAATACTCAGTGTTACCAACAATAAAGGTACTTTATTTTAGTGACACAAGACCAAAATTATCTTAGAGGCAATACTCCTTCTGGAGGTAAGTATTATACACAATATATACACTAGACACATCAGGTAAGTAAATAGTCATAGGATAGTGCAAACAACAGAAAATACCATAGAATGCAATAGGAAGAAATAGGCCTTGGGGCAACACAAACCATATACTAAGAAAGTGGAATGCGAATCACAAATTCCCCTCTAGGCAAGTGTAGTGTGTAGAAGGGGCACTGGGAGTGTAAGAAAACCACAAAGGTTGGTAAAATACCCCACCCAGGAGCCCAGGAAAGTAGGAGTAAAGTACTGCATGTTTCCTTAGAACACACTAAAAGTCGTGAATATAATTATTGCAAGAACCAAGCAAGACTGCAAGCAGCAAATGGTGGATTTCTGAACCTGAAGACCTGTAAAGAGAGGAGACAAAGTCCAGAAGTCGCAGAAGATTCCAGGAAGGAGAGGAGCCCCTGCCAACCTAGAAGATGGTGCAAAAGGGGATTCTCCAGTTGGAAGAAGTCTGCAGAAGAGCACCAAAGAAGATGGCTGTGGGTTCCTGCATGATGCAAAGGATGTCCCACATGGAGCTGTTGGATGCAGGTTAGTTGTAGCGCTGGATTAGTCCAACAAGCCTTGGTTCAATCAATGTGGCGTATTGTGTCAAAATGGCGCTGCCTGGACCCAGGAGGGACCTGGGGGCCTCAACTCAGACTGAGGAGGCAGAGGGGGCTCCCAACACTGGAGGGAACCCACAGATGACCAGGCAGCACCCACAGAGGTCCCAGGACACGGAGACAAAGAAGGTGCAAATTCTGGTTGCTGCAGCACTACAAAAGAAGGTCCCACGCCGCCGGAGAACAACTCAGCGAGTTGAGCGTCACAGGATAGAGTGCTGGGACCTGGGCCAGGCTGTGCATGAAAGATTCTTGCAAATAGTGCACAGAGGCCTCAGGAGGAGAAGATGACATGGTGCACAGGGGTACTTTTGCAAATGGGGAAGACAAGCTCTTACCTCCTCCAAATTTGGACAGCTGGACCTTAGGACAGTCTGTGTCAAAGGGGTCCACCACCTGTGTTCCAAGGAGCACGCTCGTCATCAGGAGAGGAGTCCCAGAGAACCTGTTGTCGTCTTAGAAGGTGCCTGCTGGAGCAGATAAGTGACTCTGTCACTCCACAGGAGATTTCTTTGGTCCTTCTGGTGCAGGGTGAAGACATGGAGTCCCCAGACTGTGCACACCAGGGAAACTGTTGCAGTTGCTGGCTGGAGCTGAAGTTGTAGAGTCGCAGTAGCCTTTCTGGATACTTTGTTGCAGTTACAGCGGTTCCTGGAGCAGTCTGCGGTTGATCCGAGGTCAGAGGATGAAGCAGGACTTGCAGGTGGAAACTTGCAAGCAAAATCTGAACAGGAACCCACAGGAGAGACCATAAGTAGCCCTGAGAGGGGGATTGGCTACCTACCCAGGTATTCACCTCTCAGGAACGGTCTCTGATGTCACCAGTTGGCACTGGCCACTCAGAGATCTCCAGAGTGTCCCCACACCTTGGAAAACAAGATGGCTAATACAAGGTACACAATGCAGGAGCTCTGGGCACCACCTGTGGAGTGGTGATTGACGGGGGAGTGGTCACTCCCCTTCCCATTGTCCAGTTTCGCACCAGAGCAGGGACAGGGGGTCCCCGAACCGGTGTAGACTGGCTTATGCAAGGAGGGCACCATCTGTGCCCTGTAAACCATTTCCAGTGGCTCTGGAAGGCTACCCCTCCCAAGCCTGTAACACCTATTTCCAAAGGAAGAGGGCGTAATACCCTCCTCCCAAAGGAAATGCTCTGTTCTGCCTTTCTGGGACTGGGCTTCTCAGACCCCAGGAGGGCAGAACCCTGTCTGTGAGGTGGAAGCAGTTGTAGCTGCAGTGCAAGCCTCATAGAGCTGGTTTGGCAGTACTGGGGGTCCATGGTGGAGCCCCCAGGATGCATGGGATTGGCCCCCAATACCATATTTGGAATGGGGGGACAATTCCATGATCCAAGACACCTTACATGGCCATATTCGGAGTTACCATTGTGAAGCTACATATAGGTATTGACCTATATGTAGTGCACGTGTGTAATGGTGGCCCCACACTCACAAATTCTGAGGATTTGGCCCTGGACTGTGGGGACACCTTTGCTAGTGCAAGGGTGCCCTCACACTTAGTAACTTTGCACCTAGCCTTCAGTATATGAAGGTTAGACATATAGGTGACTTATAAGTTACTTAAGTGCAATGAAAATGGCTGTGAAATAGTGTGTGCACGATTTCATTCAGGCTGCAGTGGCAGTCCTGTGAAATGGTTTGTCTGAGCTCCTTATGGGTGGCAAAAGAAATGCTGCTGCCCATAAGGATCTCCTGGAACCCCAATGCCCTGGGGACCTAGGTACCATATACTAGGGACTTATAAGGGGGTGCCCAGTGTGCCAATTGGAATTGGCGTATGAAGTCACTAAACTATAGTGACTAATTTGGAAGCAGAGAGAGCATAAGCACTGAAGTTCTGGTTAGCAGAACTTCAGTGACACAGTTAAGCACTACTGACAACACACACAGTAGGCCATAAACTATGAGCACTGGGGTCCTGGCTAACGGGATCCCAGTGAGACAATAAAAACACACTGACATAGACTCACAAACAAGCCAAAAGTGGGGGTAACCATGCTACAAAGAGGCTACTTTCTCACAGGTGTTGTCTGGGTGTATGGTGGGTGTGATGGATGTGTCACTGGGTGTTGTGGTGGTGTCTGTGGGAATGGTGGATGTGGTGTGTGGGTCAGTGGGAGTGTCTGTTGAAATAGTGGCTGATGTGGTGTCTGTGGGTGAATGTTGAGTGCCTGCATGCCAGTGTGCCTGGTAGAGTTTGTGTCGCTGTGTGCTGCTTGTGTGTGTTGAGGTTGGTGCATGCGGATGTGTCTGTGTGCTTAGGACAAGTAGGGGAATAGGGAATTTGGATAGGGAAGAGAGAGGATGTGGGAGGGAGGATTGGGGATATATTGCTGTCATCATTGAGGAGGCCAGAGCCTGAAAAGATTTCTGTAGGCCAGACACCATCGAAATCATGAACACAATCCACTCCGGCTCTCCATATGCCCCCTCACTCACCACATCCTCAACAAAGCAAGCTCCGTCATCG
Source organism: Pleurodeles waltl (assembly GCF_031143425.1). NCBI lineage: Eukaryota > Metazoa > Chordata > Amphibia > Caudata > Salamandridae > Pleurodeles > Pleurodeles waltl. The sequence goes on from NC_090446.1 coordinate 1,371,200,684, forward strand.
CACCCCAACTACGGAAGATCATCAACAGCTACTTCGAGTCTGCCACCTTCCCGGAGAGCTGGAAACACACAGAGATCAACGCCCTCCTCAAAAAATTCAAGGCGGACCGAAAGGACCTCAAGAACATCCGGCCCATCACCCTGCTCCCCTTCCCAGCAAAATTCATAGAGAAGGCAGTCAACAGACAACTAACCCGCTTCCTCGAGGAAAACTGCACCCTGGACCCTTCCCAATCCGGATTCCGCAGCAATCACAGTACCGAAATCACCCTCATCGCCGCCACCGACGACATCAGAACCATACTGGACAAAGGTGAAACCACAGCCCTCATCCTCGTGGACCTCTCGGCCGCGTTTAACACCATCTGCCACCACACCCTACTCTCACGCCTCAGCAATGCAGGAATCCGCGACGGAGCCCTGGACTGGGTCACCTCCTTTCTCACCAGCAGAACACCGACAGTCCACCTCCCCCATTCCGCTCAGAGGCCACCAAAATCATCTGCGCCGTACCCCAGGGTTCCTCCCTCAGGCCGACCCTCTTCAACGTCTACATGGCCCTGTTTACTAACATCACCTGATCCCACAACCTCAACATCATCTCATACGCCGACGACACCCAGCTGATCCTATCCCTCACCAAGGACTCCGCCAAGACCAACCTCCACGAAGGAATGAAGGCCATCGCAGAATGGATGCCTCAAACTCAATTCCGACAAGACGGAAGTCCTCATCTTCGGCTCCACCCCCTCCCCATGGAATGACTCCTGGTGCCCTGCCACTCCCGGAGCCGCTCCGACTCCCACCAACAACGCACGCAACCCAGGATTCATCTTGGACTCCCCATTATCCATGACCCAACAAGTCAACGCCATCTCCTCCTCCTGCTTCAACACCCTCTGCATGCTCCGAAAGATCTACAAATGGATACCCACCGAAACCAGAAGAACAGCCACCCAAGCCCTCGTAAGCAGCAAACTGGACTACGGCAATGCCCTCTACACAGGAACCACGGCCAAACTCCAGAAGAGGCTGCACTGCATCCAGAACGCCTCTGCACGCCTCATCTTGGACATCCCCTGCCACTGCCACATCACAGACCACCTGAGAAACCTGCACTGGCTCCCAGTCAACAAAAGAATCACCTTCAAACTCCTCACCCACGCTCACAAAGCACTGCAGAACACCGGACCAGAATACCTCAACAGACGGCTCTCCTACACCCCGACCCGGCATCTCCGCTCCACTGACATCAACCTCGCAAGCGTCCCACGCATCTGCAGAACTACAACCAGCGGTAGGTCATTCTCGCCCCTCGCCACCAAAACGTGGAACACTCTTCCAACCCACCTGCGCCAGACCAAAGACCTCCTTACCTTCAGGAAACTTCTCAAGACCTGGCTGTTTGAGCAGTAGGAACACGTCCCCTTTCTCCCCTCCCCCCCCTTAGTGTCTTGAGACCCTCATGGGTGAGCACTGCGCTTTATAAATTCCTGATTAATTGATTGATTGGCATGTCGCTATGAATGTGGTCAGATGCTTCCCCACTTGGTTTCGCCCTGTCTCCTTCACTCTCCTGGGATGATGCTCCAAATAAAAAGAGGAAAAGGGTTTCCACATGTTCCTGATCACACCTGAACAAAAGCTGTGATTTGCAAACAGTACCATGGTGTCAAGTAGGCCCCAGCAACAAACTACTTCAAGGTGGCTCCTACATGAATCATACATATGCATGTATGTCATATGAACTGTCAACAGTTGCCCACAGAAAAATCAGGTCTCAGATCTCAAATTGCATGGGTGAAGTTGTGCAATCATAATAACCATTGAACAAGTAGAAGACCATATCACCTTCAATGCTTTGCCTCATGGAGCATACCTGTTACCTGTTGTCATACAATAGTAGGCCAACGCCAAGTTCATTCCAACAGATCCCACACAAGGTCATGCAGACATCTATTTGTCACATACTCAATAACACAACAATAAGAAATGATGCTCCAAATCCTGCCATGTTGCTGACAGCAGTACAGTATCCTGAAGAAGGTGACATGAAAATTCTCATGTCACACTGGAAACATGTCAACAATGCACACTTCACCATGTGTAAATTGTCCTAATTGAGCCATGGAGGTAGTACTAATGTTGTTCACATATACAAAATATTTGGCAAGGAAATGTACACTGTAGTCAAAATGTGCAAATTGACAGGGAGATATGTTGCTAAAATACATAACACAATGAAACAGCTAGCCCCCGGAAAATCACCACTACTATATGGCTCCCCTTGCAATGACAAATTCTGATTGCATCAGTAGAAGCCATTAGTTCTTTGTATATTGGAGAGGCCCAGGGATTTACAAGAACTTGTAGAAGTCCCTGGACATCTTGCCCAATGGGAAGCTACATCACTGTCTCCATTTTGGTCCTGCAAACCCAGATGTCCGTGGATGAATGGTTCTACCCAACCACATGTGATTCCAACAAAACTGCAAGTCACTCCATGATGTGTGGCAACAGTCAGGCAACAAATCTTTCCCATTTAACATGTGCAGTGCACTTTGCCACTTGATGCCACATCAATGGTATGGAAATGGACATTGTGTATAAAAACTCTAGTCCTACATGTCATATCTCTCATTGCTACTGAAGTTGTACATGCCAAATTACATGCAATGACGGGTGAGAGTATGTGTGAGCCAACAATCAATGGTGACACACTCCTGTCTGTGGCACCACATAAAATGTAGCCCCATTGCATATGTCCAATTCCAAAGACAGGTTGGCATGCAACTATATGTGAGGGAATACAGAAATCTTCCTGTGAATACAGGTAGACGAAGCATGAAACAGCAGTGCACACATTTTGTTAAAAGCGAATGGGACATATGCTAACATGTCAGCACAAGGAATTTTGGCAACAGTGAAACAGGGACATAAATCATGTCAATGGACATTCACCACTTACCAAGGGAAAGTTTTGATCTGTAGCTGCACCCAAAGAACAATGCATGCTCGGTCACATATGCAAAGCCACCTTCACGTGTCAGGCAGTAGTGAGGCACCAGCACTCATCACACACTGAAAATAAGTGGCCTTTTGGGAGCAGATGCCAATTTACTCACTTAACCAGACACATGGCTGAGGACAGTGATCCATCACTTCTTTTTTTTTGGATTGTAACACTGAGGAGTAGTGGTCTGTTGCGTAGAATTTAGACCCACTACAACAACAAACCTTCCTTGACTGATCACTGTACAAAGCAATGTGTTGTCCTCTGAGAGCAATTGTTTTGTGGATTGTACTCAGTTGTGATCTAGGTCCCTGGGCTACTAGGCAAGGCACATCAATATGCACCAAATTACATATCTACACAAACAGTTACTCATTTTGTGTGTCACACATGGTCCATCCCCAGTAATCAGGAGGAGATGTCAGAACCTAACACATTAACTTGGCTGTGTGACAGGCAGTAATATGTCCCATACTCATTGTGGCTGCTGTGCTCCCTGCAAATGTCCATCAAGGTCCAGGTATGCTACTGCCAGAATGCGGGCCCCTAGGGGGGTCATGCTTCGAGGTGTGCCCGCCCACTTTGGGAGGACAGCCCTATCTGAATCTCTGCGATCTTCTGGCCAAGCACCTGAGGTCCTTCCACCTCTTGCAACAGTGGGCACTTTGCCGGCTATGGAACCCCAGGGTCTGCACCTCCTGGGCGATGGCTCTCCAAATCTCCTTCTTTTGATGGGTGTTTACCTATATGGGTGCAAGAGAAAAATCTAGTGATTACAAACACAAGTTTTTGCTCAAATGGTTGTGTCACACATGTCAGAAACACCAAGCATAAAATGGGCAATTTGTCAACACACCACAAGTGTGAAGCACATGCCAATAAGTACAGGGACATGACTACACACTTTTGGATTCATCTGCAGACTAACCCACTACCCTGCTCAAGGCCTACAATGACGAAGCAAGCCTAATGACATCAGGTATTCGATGCTCCAGCAACATGTACTATGATGTGAGCCACAATGAAACACCACACAGCAATGTGGTTTCTGAAGGGTAAACCTGTTAGGCCTGACTGGACAAACACATTTACACTCTGCAACACTGACTCAATGCATACAGTCCCGACAGGCAACTATCATAGTACAGACTTCACCCTTACACTTGAGTGACAATGAAAGGGTTGGCATGGTGGGCATGGAAGGTATCTTCCCTGTGCATGTGTGGACATGTGGCCTAGCAAATGCAGACTCATGCTACTTCAGAGTAGGTTTCGGTGGTATGTACCTGTACCACAAAACACTCCTTTAAACATATGTTTCTAACCTACAAAGAGAACAACTCAGCGAGTTCAGCATCACAGGATGGAGTGCTGGGGACCTGGGCCAGGCTGTGTATGAAGGAATTCTGCAAATGGTGCAGAGGCCTCAGGAGGTGAAGAAGACGCAGTACACAGGGGTATCGTCACTCTCAGGGAAGGCAAGGTCCTAGCTCCTCCAAATTGTGTCAGCAGGACCTCAGGATAGCCTATGTCGATGGGTCCACCCTCTGTGTCCTTAGGAGCACGCTCGTCACTGTGAGAGGAGTCCAAGGGTACCGGTCGTCGTCTTGGAAAGTGCCTGCGTGAGCAGGGGAGTGAATCTGTCATCCCACAGGAGATTTCTTCAGTCCTTCCAATGCAGGATGCAGACAGGAAGTCCCCAGAGCGTGCACACTTAGAAACTGTTGCAGTTGCTGGCTGGAGTTGAAGTTGCAGAAGAAAAGTATCCCTTGTAGATACTTTGTTGCTGTTACAGCGGTTCCTGGAGCAGGCTGCAGTTGATCTGAGGTCAGAGGGTGAAGTAGTAGTTGCATAGGATTGCTGAAGAAAACTTGCAAGCAGAATCTGAAGAGAACCCATAGGAGAGACCATAAATAGCCCTGAGAGGGGGATTGGCCACCTCATCAGGTAAGGACCTATCAGGAGGGGTCTCTGATGTCACCTGCTGGCACTGGATACTCAGAGCCCTCCAGAGTGCCCCACACCTTGCAAAGCAAGATGGCTGAAGTCTGGGACACACTGGAGGAGCTCTGGGGACCACCCCTGGGGTGGTGATGGACAGGGTAGTGGTCACTCCCCTTTCCTTTGTCCAGTTTCGCGCCAGAGCAGGGGACAAGGGATACCTGAACCGTTGTAGACTGGTTTATGCATGGAGGGCACCATCTGTGCCCTTCAAAGCATTTCCAGAAGCTGGGGGAGGCTACTCCTCCCCAGCCTGTAACACCTATTTCCAAAGGGAGAGGGTGTAACACCATGCTCTCAGAGGAAATGCTTTGTTCTGCCTTCCTGGGACTGAGCTTCTCAGACCCCAGGAGGGCAGACCCCTGTCTGTGAGGTAGCAGCAGCTGTAGCTGCAGTGCAAGCCTCAGAGAGCTGGTTTGGCAGTACTGGGGGTCCATGCTGGAACCCTCAGGATGCATGGAATTGGCTCCCCAATACCAGATTTGGAATGGGGGACAATTCCATGATCTTAGACATGTTAAATGTTATGGCCATATTCGGAGTTACCATTGTGAAGCTACATATAGGTATTGACCTATATGTAGTGCACATGTTTAATGGCGTCCCTGCACTCACAAAGTCCCAGGAAATGGCCCTGAACTATGTGGGGGCACCTTTGCTAGTGCAAGGGTGCCCTCACACTTAGTAACTTTGCACCTAACCTTCAGCAAGTGAAGGTTAGGCATATAGGTGACTTATAAGTTACTTAAGTGCAGTGAAAATGACTGTGAAATGGTGTGTGCACTATTTCACGCAGGCTGCAATGGCAGACCTGTGCAAGGGTTTTTCTGAGCTCCCTATGGATGGCAAAAGAAATGCTGCAGCCCATATGGATCTCCGGGAACCCCAATGCGCTGGGTACCTAGGTACCATATACTAGGGACTTATAAGGGGGGTCCAGTGTGCCAATTTAAATTGGTAAATAAAGTCATTAGCCTACAGTGACAAAGTTAAAAGCAGAGAGAGCATAAGCACTGAGGTTCTGATTAGCCGAGCCTCAGTGGCACAGTCAAGCACTATACAGACACACACATTAGGCCATAGACTATGAGCACCGGGGTCCTGGCCAGCAGGATCTCAGGGAGACAGGCAAAAGCATACTGACATACAGGTAAAAATGGGGGTAACATGCCAAGGAAGATGGTACTTTCCTACAGCAGTATTTCATTATCAAGACATGTAGAATACCCCAGTATATGTCCTACCTTTAAAATACACTGCACCCTGCCTATGGGGCTGCCTTGGGCCTAACTTAGGGGTACCTTACATGTAGTAAAAGGGAAGGTTTGGGCCTGGCAAGTGGGTGCACTTGCCAAGTTGAAATGGCAGTTTAAAACTGCACACACAGACACTGCAGTAGCAGGTCTGCAACATGTTTACAGGGCTACTCATGTGGGTACAGCACTTGCACTTTAGCACTGGTCAGCAGTGGTAAAGTGCTCAGAGTCCAAAAGCAGGCAAAAACTAAATGTAGCACATAGTCGAAAACATATATTTATTTTAGTTAATTAATTTGTGTTCATATCATATCCATTCAGAATATGTAATATTAATTTCAATATGTATTTTTAATTTTAAAGCAAATTAACATCGATTCAAGGCAAGCCATATTTAAACAGTGAGCATTTTAATTTACACATGGCTTGTGTTCATTTTGATATATGCTTTATTCATTTCAAAGTATGCTATATTTATCTCATATACAGTAGTTTCATATCTATTTCAATAAGTGTCATATTAATTTTAATGAATGTCATATTAATTTTGATATGGGGCATATCAACTTCATCAGATATCATATTCTTTGAAAATGGTTCATAAAAATCTTAACATGTGCCATATTGCTTTCAATGAATGGCATATTCGTGTCAGTGGATGTCATATTCATCTTAACACCTGACATTATATTTTTAATATGGGCCATATCCATTTCAACATAGGTCAAATTTATTTCAATATATGCAATATTCATGTTGCTGTGTATCATATTGATTTCAAAGCATACCATTCATTTTGACACGCTTTACTTTAATGTCAGCGTGGGTCATATTCAGTTTAAGGCATGTTGAATTAATTTCAAAAGGGCTCATATTCATTTCCTGTCATATTCATATTAGCATGTGTCATAATCCTTTCAATAGATGTCTCATTCATATTAACGCATTATATTGATTTTAACAAGATTCATACCAATTGCAGCACATATTATAATCATGTCAATGTGTATCATATTACTTTCAATGCAAACCATATTCATTTTTTTATAAATGTAATGTTCATTGCACATTATATTCCTTTCAGAATAATGCATTTTCATTTCAGTACCTTATATTCATTTCAAGCTGTCATATTCATTCCAATGTGTGTCATATTCCTCTTGGCATATGTCAGTCATTTCAAGAAATGTCTCATTCTTTTTGACAAATATTGTATGTGTTTCAGTGGTTGCTTTATTATTTACAGTGCGGGCCATATTTATTTCAGTATGATTGATATATATTTCAGTATATCTCTTATTCAATTCTGAGTGTGAGTTATTCATAATAATCACTAAGTAGCATATTCACTTTGCCTGGTTTCATATTTGTTTTGGTTCAATTCAGATTCACTCTGCCAGGTATCATATTTATTTTGACACATAGTACATTCATTCTGGTATATGTCATATTCATTTTGCAACACGATATGCATTCCAGGAGGTGTCCTATATAGGGAGCTGTAGTTTTGACATGAACGGCTTCCCATACCACTCTCCTTTATATTGAAAACACAAACACCAATATTGTGAATACTCCAGAGAGCTGTAAATGTTGGTCCCATCTGGTTTGAGTTTTAAATACACACATATACCTTGGAAACACTTGTCGAGCAGCTGGGGTTGACGTGCTCCTATACTGTGTTAACAATTCTGTCTGTAAAGCTCAGTAACAGACTAGACCAAACTAGCTACAATTCACTAGAAAAACACCCCGATCTTGAACTACAGTGGGTCTTTACAGTACAGTGATTGCACGCCTTCTCCCGACTTCTGTGTAACCCTTCATATCACATACTGGAAGACAGTCATAATAGTTCAGAGGGAGCATGCGCCTGCTGCAGCCATGTTTCTGTGTGTGTAACCCTACATGTTAATTCACAGTATGTTCAGGGGACATGCCCCACAGAGGGAGGGGGAGGGCAAGAGAGAGAGATGAAAACCATTTGTGTAACTCGGCACGTTGGCATCACAGTAGAACAGGGGAGCAAATCCCAGTGAAACAGTTCAGGGGCATATGCGCTTACTACACTGGTGTATGTGCTTTCTATAAGTGGTTAGATTTGATCTAAGTCAAGGGTGACTCTGTTTTTCATTATTAGGAGGTCAATAATATGAATGCTCTTAAATTGCCTGATATATATACTTTAATACAAGACCTGGGTTTATTCTTTGCCCCTGACAAGTGAGAACTTAAGATGCCCTCAAGGCTCACGTGCGATCCATTGCATCTGTAGAAAGGGCAGATATTAATCCTGGTGACCTGAGCACATTTCAACTCCCTTCTGCCACTGCCTTCTCCAGGAAACATTACAATCTGCAGACACACCGAATTATTGGTCCATTCTTGTCTAGTTTTCTTTAGAATTTAATTTTAGTGGGCGCACATTGGGCCACAGATGAAAGTGGTGGGCCACTGACAAAGCAAATCATTTTTTTAAAAATTCACTGCAATATTTGTGATTATTCACGAATTTCACTGTTGTGAGTTTAAAAAAATAATATTTTTAGTCATGGGAAGGGGAATGAGGGGGTGTCGCTGTGGGACCCCTGGACCAAGTCTAGCAGGTTAGGGTAAACGTACCCTGACCCATTTTCTTTTTTTTCGTTTGTTTTTTAGACTTGGCTGAAGCTGAGTCTCAAAATGGCTGCCAACACTTCCTGATTGAAGTGCTGGCAGCCAATCAGATCTCTGCATTAGACTGGGAGAAGTCGCAAAGCCTTTGCACCTCTAGATATACAAATTTGGTTTTCCTTTAATTTTCCTTAAACTACTGAACGGATTTAAACCAAATAACAAATAGCTTACTTTGTGTACCGAAAGTTACCTTTCTGCCAAATTTGGTGTAATTATGTCAAGTGGTTCGGGCTGTAGTTGTGTTCAAAACAAAAATGGGAATTAAAATGGCAAATGCACTTTTTTTGACCCTCCTTTTTTACCCCCCTCTTCAGGGATCCCCCCGAATCTTCCCATGCACCACAAGATTCTTTGGCATACTTTTTTGGAAACTTTTGTGAAGGTTCGTCAAACGGTGCCAAAGATATAGGCAAATACAAAAAATGCTTTTTCTATGGAAACTAGGTCCTAACTATAACGAGTAACTGGTGAGCGCCAGTAGGTAATGTATATAATATATATATACATTACCAGTTGATGCTATTGATTTGTAAGCACTAGTTTTACTTTTATTCTTGAAAAATTCATATCTCTGTTTCCCTATATTGGATTTTTGTCATTTTGGTGTCATTTTAAAGATAAAAATATTTTATATTTTTATAAATTGTTGTGGGATTTTTATTGTGTTTTGTGGCTTACTGTATTGGTGTATTTAAATGATTTGCATGCCTGCATCCTTAGTTAAGCGTGCCTGCTTGTTGCCAAGCTACCTGGGGTTGAGCCAGGGGCTGATGTTTTAAGACCTTTACTGGACCGAACATTGTCTTGGGGCATCATTGCTAGTGGTAGGTATGTAGTTACCTCTACTAATAACTAGACTCCAGGAAGTGCCCAAAGCGATTTTCCAGTGGGCGTGTTGCTCCCAGGGAACCACACCTCTAGGATGGGCTACCAAGCTTCTCACACTCAAGGGAAGGTTAAAACATCTTGAAGGTGGGTAGAATAATGCAGCAAGGGATTGCCACATGCCATAATTTTCCAGAACTTTGACACCCAAAGGGAGGGCATCTGGTAGCCCATTGCCTAGTGACTGTTTGGTCCCCTCAGGGCACAATCTTGGGCTAAATATGGCACCTCTGGCACTCTGAATCTCAGATCTCACCTTAGCTAGAACAAATGCCGAAGAAGGAACTACCCTGCTGGCCTTTTTCCGCACAAAGAGCGTCTGCAGCGTCTGCTTGACTCCACTTGCTGCAGTTTGTGCTTATGTCATGCCCCAGACCCAGATCAAAGCCTTGACTCCAAAGATCAGTTGGCTGGTCCCCTGGAACCAGCTGCACCAACAAAAGAGCTGAAAAAGCCCATTCCAGCAAGTTGGTAGCCACTGCAGAAGATTTGCAGCTACCAGCCGCTGGGTGTCTGGTGGACGCCGGAGTGTCGTCAGAGTCCAGTTTGGTCGCCCAAGAGGAACATAAGCCTTCACCAAAGATTTCTGTCTCACTGTGTCCGGGGACCAGTAGCCCACCGGCAACAGTTCTTCTAGTGCCTTGAAGAGGTCTTTGTGGGGCCTCGACCTCTGTGGCCAAAGTTGCCCACATCACCCGTGGACTGAGGAACACCAAAGGCACCCCCTTCAACTGCACAGGAACTGGAGCATCCTTGAGCATCTTTTCATCCTGCATCCCTAGCATCATGACTACTCCATTATAGTCTGTGGCGTTCTTGTTGTTAATTTTGGAACATGATTGGAAAACACTATGGTGGTCAGGTAACTATCCAGATTTGCCCTATTGGCCCCCCAGACCTTCACCCTGTCGAATTTAGTCACCCAAACTGGGCTGGTGTAGCCAAACTAACTTCTGCAAACTTTTAAAAAGTTTCCACATTTTTTCTGTTGACCAATGCTTGATTGCGGTTGGATTTAAAAGTGATAGTATCTTTTAAAATATGTATCTTGAGAAACCTTTGGTGGATTTAACTCATCAAGGTCTCTAAAAATTCATACAAATATATAGATTCTTATAAATTGGTATTGTGGCACTTTACTGTTGTGTGACTTTCGTATTTTGTTGTTTGGCACGGTTAAATGCTTTACACTAAGTTCCTTTGTGCAAGCCTTGCTGCTCGAAAGCCATACTACCCCGGGGATCGGCTTAAAGTTGTTCAAACAAGCCTAACTGGACCTAAGAAAGTTTTAGTGAGTGTATTCCATGATAAGGCCCCTCAGCCATATCATATAATGCTCCCAAATCCTCACAAAGTGTCACCAACGTAGGTGCCAGCATATCCGGGAAAGCCATATAAAAGTCAAGAAGAAGGCCCTCTGCATCTGGGACCTTGCCTTGTGCTGGTAGGCAATGGTTTCTTTAACCTCCTGCACAGAAATATGATGTCCCAGCTCCTCCCCTTGCCGGCAAGTTATCCTGGGCAGACGGATGTCATTCAGAAAATGTTCAAATTGTGGTTTTTGATACTTAAGCACTGTTGTTATACAGCTGGTTATAATATTCTAGGAAGGCCTTATTAATGACTGTTTATGATAGTTGGAGGATCCCAGCACAGAATCGGACCTTGGTCAGGGTGGTTTGTAATTTGTCTGCCCCAACCATCTAGAACAGAATTCTATGAAATGTGTCTCCCTTAGTATGCTTGTGAGTCATATATGCACCATAATCCATTCAGCATTGTTGCTTAACTAGAACTGTATGCTTCTCAATAGCCTTGTGCAAAGTAGCCATGTGAGCAGAATGCATGACCACCTTATGCTCAAAGTCGCGCAGGTGTCCCTCCAGTATAGTGAGCTGTTGGTCAGGCGTCCTGAGAACCCCCAATGTGGTCCAAACACAATGACCGCAAAAAGTGAACCTTAAACGTTTTTCATATGTTGAGATGGTGTTAGACCTGACATCCTCAGGGTGGTCATCCTTCAACTTTTTGCGTGCCTCCCTCTACTTTTCTGACACTGTTTTTGCTGGCTTTAGGACTGTGCGCACTTTACCACTGCTAACCAGTGCTAAAGTGTAAATGCTTTCTCCCTTAAACATGGTAACATTGGTTCATCCTCAACAGGCATATTTGATTTACTTATAAGTCCCAAGTAAAGTGCACTACATGTGCCCAGGGCCTGTAAATTAAATGCTACTAGTGTGCCTGCAGCACTGATTGCGCCACCCACATAAGTAGACCCTTAACCATGCCTCAGGCCTGCCATTGCAAGGCCTGTGTGTGGAGTATCACTGCCAGTTCGACTTGGCATTTAAAAGTACTTGCCAAGCCTTAAACTCCCCTTTTTCTACATATGTCACCCCTAAAGTAGGCCCTAGGTAACTCATGTGGCATGGTGCTATGTAGGTCAAAGGCAGGACATGTACATATGTGCTTTATATGTCCTGGTAGTGGAAAACTCCTAAATTCGTTTTCCTCCTTTGGTAGACTAGCATTAGGACTGCCCTCATATACTTTTTGAGTAGTAGATTCTGATCTGAAAAGGGATACAAGGTCATAGTTAGTATGGCCATAAGGGTAATAGAAAATCCTGATTATTGGTGAGGTTGGATTTTATATTACTATTTTAGAAATCCCACTTTTAGAAAGTGAGCATTTCTCTGCATTTAAAAATCATCTGTGCCTTACAGTCTGTCTCCACTCAACATCTGGGCTGGGCTGATTGACAGCTCCTTTGTGCATTCCACCCAGACAACCACAAACACAGGGCACTCAGTCACACACGCACTCATCTGCATATTGAATGGGTCTTCCTGTGCTTGAAGGGTGGAGGGCCTGACACTTACATTTCAAAGGCTACTGGCCTGCCCTCACACAATGGACTGCCAAACCCCCGGCTGGGACCCTGGCAGACAGGACTGCACTGAAAGGGGAACTTGTGCCCTTCAAAACCACTCTTTGAAGTCTCCCTCACTTCAAAGGCATTTGTTGGTATATAAACTGGGGCTCTGACCCCACCAACTTAGACACTTCTGGACCTGCACCTGAACTCTGTCAGAAGATGCTCTCTGGACTGCTTTGCTACAAAGGACTGCTGCCCTGCTGTTGCTCTGCTGCACTGCTGGCTTCTGACTATGCTGGAAGGACTCTGCCTTCCCCAAAGTGCTCTCCAAGGGCTTGGATTGAGTTTGCTGCTTATTCTGAAGTCTCAGGGACAGCAAATACTTCAACTACTAGATTTTTGCTAGTACCCGACTCCAGCGACTCCGGAACGACTTCAGCAATGCCACGGCCTGCTCCTGGTCTGTGGACCTCACTGCACGCAACAACCGCAGCCTGCAACGCAAGTCCGATGTTGTCGCGACTCCGCTGACATTACTCAGGGTCATCTTGACACTGCGAAGTTGACACATCATGTCCCGACAAACCGGAAACAGCCACCCTGCCGGGTCACAACGACAACGCATAACGGATGACGCCGCATCATCTCCCCCCCGCATCCGGACAGAACTGATGCCTCACCTCCACCTGCTTTGCAGCACAGAACCAGTGTCTCTGTCAGGTATTTCACTGCAGCTACTTTAGGGAGCAGGCTACACATTGTGATCTAGGTGAACATGACCATCATGCACAGTAAAGTAATATGAGAATTCTGTCAATGCTGGGTACACATGGCACCCTGCGTCCCCATAGGACCAATGTAAAAGCCTGTCCCTGAGATCCCTGGCCTTTGTGTGTCCGCTAGTTGGGGGGCCGGGTGAGAACGTTCCAACTGCATGTCGAAGACTCCGTTTAAATGTCCCCCATGTAAGAAGGGTGCTTAGGCCAATTTGGGAGTAGGGGTGTATAAAAATCCATCTGCTCTACAGTGGGTGCATATGCTCTGCCCTGCGCTCAACCAAATACATACCTGCTGTCAGATATATTATCTTATGATTCATTTTGAAAGGGATACCTGGGCTTATCATATAAGTGTTACTTTTATCTGGATATCACCTGACCCCACCATCAGATACATAGCCACTAGCTCTTCTTGCTGGTCAAGTGAGTATTCTGGAGCATTGCCACTTGTAAACCCTGTTGGTGCAAATGTGAGTGCACATTGTAATGCTTGGATATTGTGGACATCTCCTGGATATTCCATGACAAAAACCTGTATGTGTTTAGACCCATCCTGTGTCGTGATGGAGGGACCACAAGGGTCTGATTAGTGTTTCCATCTTGTGGAAGAATCTACCCTAGTTGCAGAAGAGTACCTTGCCCTGTGAAGCCCACACCCCACTCCAAAGTAGGGGCCCTTCCTACCTTACCCAGTTTTAAAACAGCTGAATTCAAGCTGCAAAAATATTTTTTTAAACGCTGATACTGCACTCTTCTTTCTATGCTGTTATCCTGTTGGAAGAGGGGAGCATATGGCAGTCGCAGTCCTGCGAACAGAGTATCTGCTTCAAATGTGGGCAACCCCCAGTTGGCCTGACTAGCCCATTGTTGATCTGCTGTCAGCATGCCCATGCATATGCAGTTCTACCAGTCATGTTGCGGCAGAAAGGAAGAAATGTGGATGCAGGGAAATTCTGATTGTTCACCCACAGCTGAGCCCAGCCCTAAACTAGGTGATGACTTTGAGCTGAACAATTGTATATCGGAGGTACTGAAAAATCCATAGGCTTTAAGTCACACTAATGGGTCACCTCCAGCCTCCCTATCTATAATGACTTGTATGCTATTTGCGGACTAACAGTGTGCATTAGAATTGACATTTTGCTGTAGATGTCAGATTTGATTCCATCCTTTCACTGTCACCCACCTAAACCATCAAGGGTGGAGGCCATTGAGTCTTAGCAGAATTACACTGCAGCTGCTTTGGTGGTCTCCAGCCCTGGTTGGACCTGGGTGGGAGCCTGACAAGCAGGACACCCCCTGGTTGCCTCCGCCCACATCTCACAGAGGATGTTTGCGAGCAGCAAGGTAAAGCTAAAACAGATGATGGAAGGAATACTGAACAATGCAAACATTCACCCCCAGTCACAAAGATCTGGATTTAATCCATTGTTTTTTGCCCACTACACCACCCCAGTTTGGACCCAGCCATATGCAGATTAGACTTGCCCCTGTTCCCCATGGAAACACTCCAGCCCTAACTGCCAGGCCAGGTCCTCTCTTACCCAGAATCAAGCATTCTGGGACAGGTTTCGGGGTATCACCCCTCATCTACCAGACTAGCTTGAATCCTGTGATGTAGTGAGCACGGGTCCCATGGCTGGACATACCCCTCCCACTTAGGGTGACAAAAGCAAAAAAGAAAAGATGATGGACGGAATGCTGAACAATGCAAACATTCACCGTAGTCACAAAGTTATGGGTTTAATCCATTGCTTTTTTACCCACCACGCCACTCCAGTTTAGACCCAGCCATATGCAAATCAATTTTGACCAAGTTCCTGTGAGCATCAGGAAAGCATGCCTCCATCTGCCTTTAAAACAGTGGCCCCAAATTGCTTCACCCATTCCTAGGCTTCAATCTGTTCAGTAAGTAAGTATGTCTGTTGGTTGGCATGATCTTCAATTTGTCCGGAAACAGGAAAGCATATTTGAGTCCCAAAATGCAGAACTTCTACTTGACTTCTACATAGTTGCCTCTGTGGTATTGCACCGCCAATGTATATTCAGGGAGGATCATAACTTTCCCGAATCTCACTGCATATTGTCCTTCTCTATTGGACTGTCTGGAGAGTGAAGTCTTGTTCCCTTTAGTTGAGGAGATTTGCTACTATTGTGCAGGGCGTCTTTGGAGCGGGCCCCTTAGCTGGTACCCTGTGAGCCCTCTTCACTGTGAAACAAACTCAGAGACCTCAGGTAGTGACTGTCCCAGACAGCCAGAAGTTGATGTAGTGAGTAGGATTAGTTCCTTCTGTCTCTTCAGCATACTGATGATGTAGATGTTGTTTCATCCAGACCTCCCTTCTGTATCTTCTGTTCTCCCCTCCAAGAAGCATACTCAGTCCAGCAGAGCCTGGCATCGGGGGTTGTAGCTCCTGTAGCCCTGATTCTGTCATGCAGACCTTGTCAAGAGCTTGCACTGATCATCCTCCAGAAGGCTGAATTACAGTGCCAAACTGTCTCTGTTTCTCCTAATTAATATGGTAGCGTCCCATTACTGCCTCCATTATTTTGTTAGTGACCTGTGCTGCATCCGGTGGTGACAGGTCCAGGCAGCCTTAGGGCCAGTTGTGGGGTCCTCTATTGTCTCTAGACGAGGTTCGCTGGATACCACCTGGGTTGTCAGTCACAGAGAGGTTCATGACCTCCAGCCTGCCTTAAGCTTGTCATCTCTCAGATACAAGTGATGTTGGAGGCATGAGAAGCTGAGGTGACCCAATGGCACTCCAATGAGGTCCAACTGGAATGTAGATCCAAGTTGTTGCCTGCACGGAGGCCCTAATAAGGCTCTGAAAAGTAGTCAGGAAATCCCCTCTCAAGCCCTGCGTCAAGGGGCAATAGGCACCGCAGCAGAGGTTCCAATGGGCAACGGAGAATGCAAGCAAGTGTAGTGAGTGCTGGCATCACCCCTCCACCACCCTAGTTACTGTGGTCAGGCAGATGAATAAATATCAGACTCTCAGCAGGCCATGGAAGATCAATGTTATTGCCAGTGTGGGGCATTTGATCCTCTGGTGTGTTCCAGAGGCCATCAGGGTGCCTGTTGTTGTCCCCTCTATTTGTATGGGGCTACATGAAAGTACCCAGGCACATCAGATGTGCAGAAATTGACACAACCTTTGAGCCATCTGCCTTCAGAAGCCCCTCCAGAATCCATGCTGCCAGTCAGGGCCATGCAGGTCAGTTAGATGTGTTGAGAGTGGTCTGGGGGTTGCCGGGAAAGCCCGTCATGTTCAGGGGGTTGCTCAGACTGTCATCCGTCCCTGAAGCTCCATGTATCCAGTCCCACTAGGTCTCTTCTCTGGTCCAATCCAGGTAGGCCATGATGCACTGCCTGAAGGCAGCTGGGCTCTGTTTAGGAGGCAACCACTATCTTGTGTAAACTACTGTTAGGCCCTTTTGACTGTGCATGTCCACCAGTACTCCACAAGTTTCATGGCCACTAGCATCTGCGGAAATCAAGGAGGTAACGCAGTCCAGATATATTGGCCCTCCTCTGGGCCCCATTGGGGGCCAGTGGCCGCTGTACCTCTCCACTTGGCCCTAGATGCCCTTCACAGCTTCCTGGCACCAAGGAAGGCCCTGTCACACAGCCCAAGAGTTGTTCTTCGCTAGCCCACATGGTGAGCACGCCCTTCAAATCTAGGGCTCCCTGCATTAAAGTTGCACCCGACATTGTCCTAGCTGGGGAGTCCAGGAGTCTGGCAGTCGTGGAGGCCTTTGGTCATTGTGAGGTTAAGACTTGGACCTCATGGATCACAGGACGAAACAGACACTAAGGGATTAGTGGATAACTGCTGGCAGAAAACCCCTCTTAGCCTGTTTATTAACCAGCTGACATCAGCAGCAGGCATTGAACTGCAAACAGCAGGCAGAAAGAATGTGTGCCTTATCCCAATTCCCCCTGTCAAGGTGGTGCACACCCCTGCAAATAATACATCCCTCCCTACCCAGAGTTGAATACCATGCTTTGCCCACGCCATTAAGTCTTTCAGCTTCCTTGATGGGACAAGGTTGCTTCTGAGCTGGTAACATCATTGTAGCCCATGGGAGTCACTGGTTCCTCTTTTTAGCATTGCTCCTGTCTCACCTCCGTTGGTGGGTGCTTGTTCAGTGTGTTCACAAGCCCTCTCTCTCTCTCTCTGTATCTGCCTCTCTCTGACTTGGAATTGGGCTCTCAACACCTTTATTCTCCTGCTCCCCCTCTGAAGCCAAGTGGTCCTCTCGGGGACTAATGGCCTCACTCCGAGTCTGAGTGTGTAGCTTGTAGCATTTGAAAAGCAATATGTTTCGGTGACCACTTCTTCTCCTCTTCGAGCCATCACCATTCTACTACATCAAGTTACCACCGTCCATTGGTGGGGTTCAAACGCCATGCAAAACTTGCTTCCTGGGTGATGGTTTTTGACTATGTACGCATGAATCTTCAACTTCCCCATTGGCTTGGGGCCACCTTGTGTCACCTTCTTGTGGCGTACTCCTAGTTACTTGAGGTAATCTGCCAGTGCTCACACCTAAGGCTGTTGGGGTCCTTCCTCCGGTATGATCAGGGGCGCGGATCTGATTGCCCAGAAGCCTGGCACAGGATGTACCCCAAAACTACTGCCTCCACCGCTTCATCTAGCCCCAGGAACCAGACTTTAGTCTGGAGCCAGCTCTTTGTTTTGCTCATACTGTAGTTCCCTACCTGAGCAAGTTGCACCATGTGGGGAGCAAGGCTGTCCGGTACCATCAGTGATATTTCTCTCAAAAGACACCATTTTACTCCTTCAGCGAGCTCATGCCTTAAGTTGTAGAGATCCTTCAGCATCCATTGGGCCTGAGACGTTTGTCTGGCCAACTGTGTCTTGATGACTTCGGAGCACCTGTGGCAACCCTTGTAGTGCCAGTTACTGGCAGTTGTTGTGACTGGTTGCTCTTTGATGTCTTCCAGTGTAATTGGTAGTTCCCAAGACCTTTCCACCACATAGCGTATGTGTTATAGTGTCTGCTGCACCCTGTTCCTTTTGTGGTGTGGCTGCTCAGGGGTGTCACGTCAGGTAGTCTGCTGGATTGGCCGACCCCAGCCTGTATTCAAGTCTGAAGTCATAAACCTAAAGCTGCAGCACCCACTTTTCAAAGTGTGCAGGGGGCTTGGGCGAGGTCCCCTGGAACAACGGTACTAATGGCTTGTGGTCCGGAAATATGTTGATGTGGAAGTGCTGGCAGCCCCAGTGGATGGCAATTGACTCCCTCTCGATCTGGGGAGTACCTGTGTTTGGTAGGGGTCAATGCCCGAGTGTCGTGTGTGCCAACAATGGCTCTTTAGTGTGTTGAACAGCCTCCTCGTGCACACGGCCCATGGAGTGGTAGTATTTGTCAGTTCTCTCAGCAGTTGTGTCAACATGGCGAGTCCGTGTATAAGCCAGCCACAGTACTTTAGCATGTAAAGGAAGCATCACACCTTCGAGGCATTCATTGGGCTAGCCTAACGAACAAAACCAACCATCCCTGTATATTTACATTCGTATAATTGAAGAAATATAAGATATTTACAAAGTAAACATTGACCTGAGATTTATAAAGACCAAAAATAGTTTGTGTGTATTTTCTCAAAATATGTTTTGCTTACTTATCATATTCAATACATTTGTCTCATCACATCACATATTGTCTGCTCAATTATGGAAGATAATGTAACACCACAAAATCCATGCACATAAATTGTAATATAATTTTCTGAATGTGTTACATTTCTTGAAATATACAAATGTAAATATATAGGGATTGTGGGTTTTGTTTGCGAGGGTGAGTGTATTTTTCCTGCTGCCATCTCTCTTTATCTTGTTTTTGTTCAGGGGCCCTCTTTCTCGTTTCTGTATTGTTGGGCTAGCGCCATCTTGATGTCATACACCTTTTACAGAGTCAGGGCCCACTCCAGCCAGTGAGAATTGATACCTGCTAAAGCTGAAGCATTAATTCACATTTGTCTTAGTAGGGTGTCAGTCCTTTATCCTGGAGACTTAGTAGCATGCATGTCAGGCAGGAATGGTGTTCTTCCATGTTTTTGACATAGTGTTAGACCTGTCTTTCTAGGGGGTGGTCTTCCCCCAGACTTTTTTGCCTCACTTTTTGCTGATCTGTTTTTGTTGGCCTTAGAACTCAGGGCACTTAACCATTGCTAACCTGTGTTAAAGTGCATATGCCCACTCCCCTAAACATGGTAACATTAGTGTATCCACCACTAAGTCCCTAGTATAGTGACTAGATGTGCGCATGGCCTGTAAGTTAAATGCTACTAGTGAGCTTGCAGCACTGTTTGTGCCACCCACTTAAGTAGCCATCTAAGCATGTCTCAGGCCTCCCATTGCAGAGCCTGTATGTGCAGTTTCACTGCCACGTCGACTTGACTTTTAAAACCCCTTGCCAAGCCTTAAAACTCCCATTTTGTTACATATAAGTCACCCCTAAGATAGACCCTAGGTATTTGTGTTTCACTACTGTGAGGCCTACCCTTCTCATAGGATAACATTGGTATTCCTTAATACCTCTATTACGTGTAATTCCTAATTGAGAAGGTGTAGAATAGTAATGTAATGAGAAATCCTCTTTAATGGTAAAGTTGAGTGTATGATTACAACTTTGAAAATGACACTTTTATGTCTGCTCTTAAACCCTGTGTGCCTATACCTGTCTCCAGTACACATCTAGGGTGGCTGACAGCTGGGCTATGTGCATTGTCTTTAGACAGTCAGACACAAAGGCAGCTGAGGTGTGCCTGATAGGCCATTCACATCCCATCCTGATGGACCATTCACATCCTGATGGCCCATTAACATCTTGATGGGTCATTAACATCTTGATGGGTCATCCTGCGAAGGATGGGATGGGGGAGCTGATACTTGCACCTAGAAGGGCTGTGCCTGTCCCCACACAAAGAGCTGCATACCCGCCTGTAGTGTGTCTGGAGCCAAGATAGACAGGGAGGACCTGTGTACACTTCAAAGCCCCTTTTTGATGCCCCCTACTTCAAAGGCACCAGAGGGTATGAAAACTGGACTTCTGACACCACCAACTCAGTACATTTCCGGACCTGTGGATACTTTGCCAGTGAGAAGGACTGCTGTGCTGTTACAATGACTGCCATTGTGCTGAACTTTTACCCTGCTGGACTCCTGTATTGCTAAGCTGACCTGCTGCCCTCTTGCATGGGAGTGAGAAGGACTGGACCTGCATCTCTCCATCCCAGAACCAAAGTGACTCCAAGGGCTTGCTGGCTTGGCTCCTGTTTTCTAAAGTCTCAGGAACACAAAAGACTTTCAACTCACATGTTACAGCACCTGGTCTCTGCCATCTGTGATTCTACCCTGCCAAGTGGTGCCACCCAGGTCCTAGACCTTTGGATGTGGGCCTAAGGTGCTCTGTCCTCTGTGGTCCTCATTGGAACTGCAGCAGAGTAGAGTAACATGAAGCCCCACAAAAGCCTCGCTGCACAGCTGCCAGCCTCTCTGTAATCGATGCTGGGTGGCGTAAAGCAGCACAAAGCCTTGTTGCACAGCTACCAGTCCATCAGAACTGATGCACAGCAATGCCAAGCCCTGCAAAGCCTCACCACACAGCTCCCCAGGATCAATGCAAAGGACGCCACTCCCTGCAAAACCTTGCAGCACAGCTCCCTAGGATTGATGAAAAGCGACACCTGTCTGTCTAGGGGGTGGTGTTCCCCCAGACGTTTTGCCTCACTTTTTGCTGATCTGTTTTTGTTGGCCTTAGAACTCAGGGCACTTAACCATTGCTAACCTGTGTTAAAGTGCATATGCTCACTCCCCTAAACATGGTAACATTAGTGTATCCACCACTAAGTCCCTAGTATAGTGACTAGATGTGCGCATGGCCTGTAAGTTAAATGCTACTAGTGAGCTTGCAGCACTGTTTGTGCCACCCACTTAAGTAGCCATCTAAGCATGTCTCAGGCCTCCCATTGCAGAGCCTGTATGTGCAGTTTCACTGCCACGTCGACTTGACTTTTAAAACCCCTTGCCAAGCCTTAAAACTCCCATTTTGTTACATATAAGTCACCCCTAAGATAGACCCTAGGTATTTGTGTTTCACTACTGTGAGGCCTACCCTTCTCATAGGATAACATTGGTATTCCTTAATACCTCTATTACGTGTAATTCCTAATTGAGAAGGTGTAGAATAGTAATGTAATGAGAAATCCTCTTTAATGGTAAAGTTGAGTGTATGATTACAACTTTGAAAATGACACTTTTATGTCTGCTCTTAAACCCTGTGTGCCTATACCTGTCTCCAGTACACATCTAGGGTGGCTGACAGCTGGGCTATGTGCATTGTCTTTAGACAGTCAGACACAAAGGCAGCTGAGGTGTGCCTGATAGGCCATTCACATCCCATCCTGATGGACCATTCACATCCTGATGGCCCATTAACATCTTGATGGGTCATTAACATCTTGATGGGTCATCCTGCGAAGGATGGGATGGGGGAGCTGATACTTGCACCTAGAAGGGCTGTGTCTGTCCCCACACAAAGAGCTGCATACCCGCCTGTAGTGTGTCTGGAGCCAAGATAGACAGGGAGGACCTGTGTACACTTCAAAGCCCCTTTTTGATGCCCCCTACTTCAAAGGCACCAGAGGGTATGAAAACTGGACTTCTGACACCACCAACTCAGTACATTTCCGGACCTGTGGATACTTTGCCAGTGAGAAGGACTGCTGTGCTGTTACAATGACTGCCATTGTGCTGAACTTTTACCCTGCTGGACTCCTGTATTGCTAAGCTGACCTGCTGCCCTCTTGCGTGGGAGTGAGAAGGACTGGACCTGCATCTCTCCATCCCAGAACCAAAGTGACTCCAAGGGCTTGCTGGCTTGGCTCCTGTTTTCTAAAGTCTCAGGAACACAAAAGACTTTCAACTCACATGTTACAGCACCTGGTCTCTGCCATCTGTGATTCTACCCTGCCAAGTGGTGCCACCCAGGTCCTAGACCTTTGGATGTTGGCCTAAGGTGCTCTGTCCTCTGTGGTCCTCATTGGAACTGCAGCAGAGTAGAGTAACATGAAGCCCCACAAAAGCCTCGCTGCACAGCTGCCAGCCTCTCTGTAATCGATGCTGGGTGGCGTAAAGCAGCACAAAGCCTTGTTGCACAGCTACCAGTCCATCAGAACTGATGCACAGCAATGCCAAGCCCTGCAAAGCCTCACCACACAGCTCCCCAGGATCAATGCAAAGGACGCCACTCCCTGCAAAACCTTGCAGCACAGCTCCCTAGGATTGATGAAAAGCGACACCTGTCTGTCTAGGGGGTGGTGTTCCCCCAGACGTTTTGCCTCACTTTTTGCTGATCTGTTTTTGTTGGCCTTAGAACTCAGGGCACTTAACCATTGCTAACCTGTGTTAAAGTGCATATGCTCACTCCCCTAAACATGGTAACATTAGTGTATCCACCACTAAGTCCCTAGTATAGTGACTAGATGTGCGCATGGCCTGTAAGTTAAATGCTACTAGTGAGCCTGCAGCACTGTTTGAGCCACCCACTTAAGTAGCCATCTAAGCATGTCTCAGGCCTCCCATTGCAGAGCCTGTATGTGCAGTTTCACTGCCACGTCGACTTGACTTTTAAAACCCTTGCCAAGCCTTAAAACTCCCATTTTGTTACATATAAGTCACCCCTAAGATAGACCCTAGGTATTTGTTTCACTACTGTGAGGCCTACCCTTCTCATAGGATAACATTGGTATTCCTTAATACCTCTATTACGTGTAATTCCTAATTGAGAAGGAGTGGAATAGTCATGTAATGAGAAATCCTTTTTAATGGTAAAGTTGAGTGTATGATTACAACTTTGAAAATGACACTTTTATGTCTGTTCTTAAACCCTGTGTGCCTATACCTGTCTCCAACACACATCTAGGGTGGCTGACAGCTGGGCTATGTGCATTGTCTTTAGACAGTCAGACACAAAGGCAGCTGAGGTATGCCTGATAGGCCATTCACATCCCAACCTGATGGACCATTCACATCCTGATGGCCCATTAACATCTTGATGGGTCATTAACATCTTGATGGGTCATCCTGCGAAGGATGGGATGGAGGAGCTGATACTTGCACCTAGAAGGGCTGTGCCTGTCCCCACACAAAGAGCTGCATACCCGGCTGTAGTGTGTCTGGAGCCAAGATAGACAGGGAGGACCTGTGTACACTTCAAAGCCCCTTTTTGACGCCCCCCTACTTCAAAGGCACCAGAGGGTATGAAAACTGGACTTCTGACACCACCAACTCAGCACATTTCCGGACCTGTGGATACTTTGCCAGTGAGAAGGACTACTGTGCTGTTACATTGACTGCCATTCTGCTGAACTTTTACCCTGCTGGACTCCTGTATTGCTAAGCTGACCTGCTGCCCTCTTGCGTGGGAGTGAGAAGGACTGGACCTGCATCTCTCCATCCCAGAACCAAAGTGACTCCAAGGGCTTGCTGGCTTGGCTCCTGTTTTCTAAAGTCTCAGGAACACAAAAGACTTTCAACTCACATGTTACAGCACCTGGTCTCTGCCATCTGTGATTCTACCCTGCCAAGTGGTGCCACCCAGGTCCTAGACCTTTGGATGTGGGCCTAAGGTGCTCTGTCCTCTGTGGTCCTCATTGGAACTGCAGCGTAGAGTAACATGAAGCCCCACAAAAGCCTCGCTGCACAGCTGCCAGCCTTTCTGTAATCGATGCTGGGTGGCGTAAAGCAGCACAAAGCCTTGTTGCACAGCTACCAGTCCATCAGAACTGATGCACAGCAATGCCAAGCCCTGCAAAGCCTCACCACACAGCTCCCCAGGATCAATGCAAAGGACGCCACTCCCTGCAAAACCTTGCAGCACAGCTCCCTAGGATTGATGAAAAGCGACACCTGTCTGTCTAGGGGGTGGTGTTCCCCCAGACGTTTTGCCTCACTTTTTGCTGATCTGTTTTTGTTGGCCTTAGAACTCAGGGCACTTAACCATTGCTAACCTGTGTTAAAGTGCATATGCTCACTCCCCTAAACATGGTAACATTAGTGTATCCACCACTAAGTCCCTAGTATAGTGACTAGATGTGCGCATGGCCTGTAAGTTAAATGCTACTAGTGAGCCTGCAGCACTGTTTGAGCCACCCACTTAAGTAGCCATCTAAGCATGTCTCAGGCCTCCCATTGCAGAGCCTGTATGTGCAGTTTCACTGCCACGTCGACTTGACTTTTAAAACCCTTGCCAAACCTTAAAACTCCCATTTTGTTACATATAAGTCACCCCTAAGATAGACCCTAGGTATTTGTTTCACTAGTGTGAGGCCTACCCTTCTCATAGGATAACATTGGTATTCCTTAATACCTCTGTTACGTGTAATTCCTAATTAAGAAGGAGTAGAATAGTCATGTAATGAGAAATCCTCTTTAATGGTAAAGTTGAGTGTATGATTACAACTTTGAAAATGACACTTTTATGTCTGTTCTTAAACCCTGTGTGCCTATACCTGTCTCCAGTACACATCTAGGGTGGCTGACAGCTGGGCTATGTGCATTGTTTTTAGACAGTCAGACACAAAGGCAGCTGAGGTGTGCCTGATAGGCCATTCACATCCCATCCTGATGGACCATTCACACCCTGATGGCCCATTGACATCTTGATGGGTCATTAACATCTTGATGGGTCATCCTGCGAAGGATGGTATGGAGGAGCTGATACTTGCACCTAGAAGGGCTGTGCCTGTCCCCACACAAAGAGCTGCATACCTGCCTGTAGTGTGTCTGGAGCCAAGATAGACAGGGAGGACCTGTGTACACTTCAAAGCCCCTTTTTGACGCCCCCCTACTTCAAAGGCACCAGAGGGTATGAAAACTGGACTTCTGACACCACCAACTCAGCACATTTCCGGACCTGTGGATACTTTGCCAGTGAGAAGGACTACTGTGCTGTTACAATGACTGCCATTCTGCTGAACCTTTACCCTGCTGGACTCCTGTGTTGCTAAGCTGACCTGCTGCCCTCTTGCGTGGGAGTGAGAAGGACTGGACCTGCATCTCTCCATCCCAGAACCAAAGTGACTCCAAGGGCTTGCTGGCTTGGCTCCTGTTTTCTAAAGTCTCAGGAACACAAAAGACTTTCAACTCACACGTTACAGCACCTGGTCTCTGCCATCTGTGATTCTACCCTGCCAAGTGGTGCCACCCAGGTCCTAGACCTTTGGATGTGGGCCTAAGGTGCTCTGTCCTCTGTGGTCCTCATTGGAACTGCAGAGTAGAGTAACATGAAGCCCCACAAAAGCCTCGCTGCACAGCTGCCAGCCTCTCTGTAATCGATGCTGGGTGGCGTAAAGCAGCACAAAGCCTTGTTGCACAGCTACCAGTCCATCAGAACTGATGCACAGCAATGCCAAGCCCTGCAAAGCCTCCCACACAGCTCCCCAGGATCAATGCAAAGGACGCCACTCCCTGCAAAACCTTGCAGCACAGCTCCCTAGGATTGATGAAAAGCGACACTAACTTCTGCAAAGCCTCACCGCACAGCTTCTTGGAACCAACACTGGACAACACAAAGCCTTGCAAAGCAACAGTGTGCAGAATGAGCACCAGGATTTAGGTTATTGTGTTCAGCTGGCCCAGTTTTGGTCCCTGTAGCCGGACTGCACTCCATCGTGGTCCGCCTGAACTTGTGGCTTTTACCTGGTCCAGCTCCACCAGATGTCCACAGCTGGTGCTTTGCACTTCTATGTGCTAATTTCACCTACATTTTTAAGACTGCATATCTCAGGACCTACTTATTGGATTTTTGCTGTTTTAATCTTGTTTTATTTATTAAGGTAAACTTAATTTTTCAAACCTGGTGTGGATCATTTTTGTATAGTGTTCCCACTGTTTTACTGTTTAAAGTCTTGCATAATTACTTTACACATTGCCTCTTAAGTTAAGCCTGACTACTCTGTGCCAAGCTACCAGAGGGTGAGCACAGGTTAACTTTTAGGCCCTCATTCTGACCCTGGCGGTTTGTAACCGCCAGGGCAGAGGGCAGAGGAAGCACCGCCAACAGGCTGGCGGTGCTTCCGGGGCAATTCTGACCGCGGCGGTAAAGCCGCGGTCAGAAAAGGGGAACCGACGGTTTCCCGCCGGTTTTCCCCTGCCCCAGGGAATCCTCCATGGCGGCGCTGCATGCAGTGCCGCCATGGGGATTCCGACCCCCTTCCCGCCAGCCTGTTCCTGCCGGTTTACACCGCCAGGAAGAGGATGGCGGGAACGGGTGTCGTGGGGCCCCCTAACAGGGCCCCATTAAGATTTTCAGTGTCTGCAAAGCAGACACTGAAAATCACGACGGGTGCCACTGCACCCGTCGCACCCCAGCAAATCCGCCGGCTCCATTCGGAGCCGGCTTCATCTTTGCTGGGGCTTTCCCGCTAGGCCGGCGGGCGATCTGCTTGAGATCGCCCGCCGGCCCAGCGGGAAAGTTGTGATCACCGCCGCGGTCATTTGACTGTGGTGCGGTGTTTGGGCGGTTTCTGCCCGGCGGGCAGTGCCCGCCGCCCACCGGGGTCGGAATGACCCCCTTAGTGTTTATCTAACTTAACCTTCACTAGGATTGCGGTTCCTGCTTGGAAAGGGTACATTCCTCTGCCAACCAGTAATGTTGAGGGATTCTTCTGACTCTTGTCAGGCTTGTTTAAATATGAACCTTTCATTGTCAATGTTGGACATGGGTTGAAATATATGTTTAACCCTTCGACCATGGTGTCCTAGGTATATGGCGGCCCAGCCTCTGGAAGAGTGCGTGACAGTGTGTAGACCTCAGCCCCTGGCAGGTGGAGCAGCAGTGCTCTGCTGCGGTCGTTAGTGACCGCTGTAGCTGAGAAGTAGAAGTTCAGACACGCCGCCCATATGGGGCCTGGGCTCACGTGAGCCCTCCACCACAAAGGGTTTGATGCCTGGGATGAGCGTGTGGGTTGTGGCCCAGCACTCTCTCTCTCAAACCACTGGTCTGGGCCGCACGGCTAATCTGGGTCCTCTCAGTCTCTTGCAGATGTAACCATCATGCCAAGGGTGTGAGCTAGGGCCGGCACACCCTGGCCACATCGTGGGTTCCATAAAGGAGTGTCTGCAGGGCAGGTGTACAGCTCCTCGTCAGGGAGAGAGTGAGAGAGAGATAGAGAGAGTGTGCAGCTCAAGGAGGCTGGCTGCTTTATGTGTATGCTCATGGCCAGAAACAAGCGCACAGAAGGGGTGGGGCTAGCAGTGACAGGAAGAACCACGGTTGCAGGCAGGAGATTTAAGCCGATGATAGAGTTTGTACAGGGTGTAGGTTGTTCTCTCAGCTTTCTCTGTCAGCGATGTTGCCTGATGTAAAGTTTTGCCGATGTCTGATATCCAAACTGCAAGGTAATGGTATTTAGTTTCTGTCCCTATCTTTAGCGGGCCAAGATTCCATTCCATCAGATGTTTTTTAATTGGCAGCCAAAGATCAGGAACTTAGTCTTAGCCACATTTGCCCGCAGGGCATTTTCAAATCAAAACAAATCAGGATTTATTGAGAGCAACTACTCACCCATAAGGATTTCAAGGTGCTGAGGGGGTTGTCCTCTGTGCTTCAGTTGTAGAGCCACGTTTTAAGGTCCTTCCTTAATTGAGGTAATGATGCTGACGGCCAGAGGTGCCGGGGCAAGGTGTTCCAGCTCTTTGCCGCGAGATAGGCAAAGGGTCTTCCTCCTGCTGAGGTCTTCCAGATGTGGGGTACGGTGGCTGGTGCCTGTTAGGTTATAACAGTGCAGTATATCCAAACCCCGTTTCAGCCCTTTCCGAGTCTGGGTGAGCAGAACCACTCAACGTACTGAGTCATACGGAGGGCTATCTGACCCAGTTTCAGGGGAAATGTGTTCCCTTTAAGCAGCTCCGCACCCAGGTCAGTGGTGTAAAGACTGAAGAGAGTGGGTGTGATAACGCAGCCTTGTTTTAAACCTCTTTTGGTATACATTTTCTCTGTTGCATGCATTTGAGATATCTTAATTTGCACCCAGGTGTCCATATATAAAGCGGTTATGGACCCCAGCAGTTTTTTGGGTTTCCCCCAATCACCTAGTTTTTTTCCAAAGGGTATTACGTTTAATACCATCAAATGCTGCACTGTAATGTATAAAGCAGGTGAAAAGTGTAGGGGACAAAGACGTCTGTGCCTTGACACCTAAGTATGAAAGAGCAAGTACATTGTCTATGGTTGAAGAATTGGATCTTAACCTGGTTTGATACATGAGTATGTTGTTATTTTCCATTATGCTATTTTCGACCTCTTGTAAAAGAACTTTTGCAAAAGCCTTAACATCCACATCCAGTAACACTATCAACCTATAATTTTCGGGTAGAGTGATGTCCCCCTTTTTATGAAATGGATGCAGAATCGACCCCTTCCAGGCTTCTGGTACCGCAGACAAGATAGCCAGTCATTGAGTGGAGCTGTCATGGGCTCAACCCAAAAATCATAATCATCCTTGATGATGCTCCCTGGAAGGCCATTTGGTCTGGCTTCCCCATCACACCGGATTTTTCTAAGAATAGTTTACGCTGACTCAGCTGCAACATTTAGGGGTCTGTCGTCATGGCCATCTAATGCATGTTGCAACACTGAAGTACTTCTGCGTAGTCTGGTTCCACATATAATTGTACTACATGGCTCTCCCAGTCGGAAGCGGAGGCCACACTGTTCTTACTGGTAGATGTGTGAATCAGGGTATTTGCATAGTCCCAGAATTCTCTGCTTTTTGTTGGAGACAACAACTCATGTATTTGTAACCAGCGTTCCTCTGTTTCCTTTGTTTTTAGTTTCCAGATTACTCTCTTATCTTCTTTCCTTGTCAGCCTCCTAAAGGCTTCCATAGAAGTTGTTTTGTTTTTTCCTGTATAGTGATTCCACCTGCCAGCACTCTTTTGTACTGCATTGATGCTCCCAGGATTCTGAAAATGTATCAGCCCCACTTCTTTTGACCCTTGGTTGACACTGCTGACTGGAGCCGGGGAGCACGTTGTGGAGTTTAATAACCATAGTGCCCCACTGGCCTACCACCGAATTGTCCCAATCTGATAGAGACTTCTAGCTGCAAATTCCTTACCTTAGAATTCACTGGCGTCAGCTTTGAATCCGGAATTTTTCTGCTGAGCAGTACCCTGTGCGCTCCGACTGGTGGCGTCGTTCGGATCCGCGTGCGTCGTCCGGCTCCGCGTGGCGTCGTCAGCATCATTGGAGCAATCTGTGACGTCACAGTCTTCTATATAGGCACCACCATGGCACGCGTACATCAGTTCTTTTCCTTCTGCGCCGGTTAAGCGTAGATCTGGAAAGAGCTACCCTTTTCTTCAACGGATATTGAAGTTTTTCGTCTTGATTGTTTGAAGCATGTCTTTTAGAAAGACTGGATTCAAACCGTGTGGTGCATGTCATATCACCATGTCGGTCACAGATCCACACAGAGTGTGTCTCTGGTGTTTGGAGAAAGATCACGACTCGACTTTGTGTTCCGACTGTTGGGCCATGGCTCCGAAGGCCTTGGGGGAGATATCCCTCAAACTTCTGGTGGCCCGACATCCATCTTCAATAGGCGCAACTCCGAGGAGGTCACGCAGTAGAAGGAGGTCACGGCACTGCTCCCAGAGCCCCAAGTCCTCTTCCTCGCATTCGAGGTCATCCAATCACTCAGGTAAGAGGCACAAGAAGAAGAAGATGCCCAAGCGGACTTTGACTATGCCATGCCTGTCTGCTGACGTGGCATCTAGGAAATGTCGAGGTTCTGAGTGCGGTTGCGCGGAGCCGTCGCCAGGGCTGACTCTACGTCTTCCCCCTTTTCCGGGGACCAGAGTGACCCCCGCTCAAATAAAGGAATTTTATGAGGCCATGCGCCTTGTTTTTGAGCAGGCTGCACCCTCGGGTGGTTCTTCTGGCCCTGCGTAGTCAGCAGAGGCCCCATCGGGTTAGACATCAGCGGCTTCGGCACTGTTGCGGACCCCAGAATCCGATAGTGTATCTGGACCGGTGCCGGTCCCACACAGTCGACCTCCTCTGGCGCCGGGTCCGACTTCGACACTTCCTTCTCCCAACACTGGCCGCCACCGGTGGAAGCCCCATCCTCATTCCAGATGATCCGGAGCCGGAGCGACGTCATATGACGCTGACTCCGACTTCGACAGCGCCAGTTAGGCCCAGATCATTGCCTGAGACTTATTCTGAACAGCCAGGCACAGGAAAGGAGTGGGAGGGGTATGAGGACCCTTTAGAGTACAAACTGGAGCAAGAACAGGACTGGTATGAGGATCTAGGGGAGGCCAGTGGACTGGACATGTCTCCAGATACTGGTATGCTTTCTCCTCCTAATGTGGCTACGGAGGAAGGAGCTTCTTATGTTATGGTGGTGCGTAGGACAGCTGAGGTCTTGGACCTAGACTTGCCCACGGTGCCAGTCAGGATGAATCTCCTGACAAAGGTGCTTCAGCCGAGGGTGACTACATCAGAGCCGATGTTGTCCTTCAGTGAGGCCCTAACGGACGTCCTTCTGGGAACATCGTCCAAACCCAGCACAGGGGCTCCTGTGAATAGGACAGTCGGCCGCCGCCATAGATCTGCTCCAAACGACCCTAGTTTCCTTACCCAACACCCCGCCCCGGAGAGCTTGGTGGTCCAAACCTCTACTTCCTATGGTGCCTTCCCTTACGCTTCTTCGGATAGGGAATCCAAGAGGCTGGATCAGCTTGGAAAGAAAATGTTTTCTTCCTCCAGTCTGGCATTAAGGTCAGTAAACACCTCTTGCCTATTGGGCCGTTTCTCCCATACTTTATGGGATACGGTGGCACAGGTGCTGCCCCAGGTCCCAAAGGGCGTTCAAGACACTCTCACCCAGGCTGTCAAGGATGGAAGAGATGCAGCCAAGTTTACGATCAGGTGTGGATTGGACCTGACCGACTCGCTGAGTAGAGCGATTGCGTCGACAGTGGCCCTACGTCGCCACGCCAGGCTACGTTAATTTGGCTTTTCAGGGGATGTCCAGTCAAGTTTGATGGACATGCCATTGATGGCTCTCGCCTTTTTGGTGAGAAGGCAAAGTCCGCGCTTGAGAGTTTCAAGGATTTTCAAGCTGTGGCCAGATACTTGGGCCTCTCAGTGCCAGCTCGACAGCAGCCTGTCTTCCGTCCCTTTCGAGGCTTCGTAAGGGGCGCGGTACCACACCAGCCACAGCTCAGCCACCCTTCTCAGACTTCACACCATCCAGAGAGAGGACGTAGTTGTGGTACCATCAGACCCAGAGGGTCTGGCCAGCGGTCGGCCACTACACAGCCCCCCTCCACTGCACCAAAGCCCTCCTAGTGTGGTTCTGCAGGACCATGTCCGTCCAGTTGGAGGGAGGATTCAATTTTATCTCCCTCACTGGCATTCCATCACAACGGACAAATGGGTCTTGCAGATCATACGGAAGGGCTATTCCCTCCCCTTCTAGTCTTTTCCTCCCTCTATCCCTCTGACAAAAGAACGGCTGATGGAGGACCATTTGGTTTTGCTCCACAAGGAAATTATGGCTCTTGTGGCCAAGGGAGCTATAGAAAGGGTCCCAATGTCAGAAGTAGCCAGTGGTTGTTATTCCCGCTACTTTCTGATATCCAAAAAGAACAAGGGTCTTCGCCCTATCTTGGATTTAAGGGACGTCAATCTCTTCCTCAAGAAGGAGAAATTCAAGATGCTCACTCTTGCTCAGGTCTTGTCTGCCCTAGACCAAGGAGACTGGATGGTAGCGTTGGATTTCCAGGATGCGTATTTTCATATCCCCATCCTGCCCGCCCACTGGCGTTACTTGTGGTTCAAGATGGGCTACAAGCACTTTCAGTTTACCGTGCTCCCTTTCAGTCTCACCAGTTGCCCTTGGGTGTTCACAAAGGTGATGGCAGTGGTAGCAGCTCATCTGTGCAGGTCAGGCTTTTCAGTCTTCCCCTACCTAGACGATTGGCTGTTGAAGGATCCGACGCCCCAGGCTCTCGTCACACACCTCCAGACAACGGCGAACCTCCTGCATTCGCTGGGGTTCACTATCGATGTGCCGAAGTCACACCTGACTCCCACTCAGAATCTCACTATCACCAGAGCTGTTCTGGACACAGTGCAATATCGGGCCTATCCTCCCGAGCAGCGAGTCCAGGATATTCAGGTTATGATATCGATGTTTCGGCCTCTATCCTGGATTTCGGTGAGACACACTTTGAGGCTGTTGAGACTCATGGCTTCCTGCATCCTATTGGTCAAGCATTCCTGATGACATATGAGGGCTCTGCAGTGGGACCTGAAGTTCCAATAGGCACAGCATCAGGGAAATCTTACCGACTTGGTTCAGATCTCGGAGGGGACTGCAAAGGATCTGCAGTGGTGGTTAGTGAACTGCGATTGGGTCAAAGGCAGACTCCTCTCCCTTCCGCAACCAGATGCGTCACTTCTGGGATGGGTCGGCCTTCTGGGAGAGGTGGAGATCAGTGGTCTTTGGTCTCCCGTAAATCCGGGCTCCATATCAACTTGTTGGAGCTTCGGGCGATCCGACTAGCATTAAAGGCATTTCTTCCTGTTGTGAAAGGGAAGGTAGTGCAGGCGTTAACGGACAACACCACCGCAATGTGGTACTGCAGCAAGCAGGGTGGTGTGGGGTCGTGGACCCTTTGTCAAGAGGCTCTGTGTCTCTGGACATGGCTGGAACAGCAGGGCATAACCCTGGTGGTTCAACACCTGTTGGGTTCTCTGAACGCCACGGCGGACTAACTCAGCCGACGATGCTTAGCGGATGGTATCTCCATCTGGAGGTGGCGCAAGGACTCTTTCAGCAGTGAGGAGACCCTTGGTTAGATCTGTTTGCCTCAGTAGAGAACGCGCAATGTCAGCAGTTTTGCACGTTGGAGTTTCCAAGGGGTCTATCGCTAGGCGACGCTTTTGGTTGCGAGTGGAGTTCAGACCTCCTGTACGCCTTTCCGCCCATACCACTTCTGCCCAGAGTTATCAAGAAAATAAAAAAACGACCGGGCCCAAGTAATCCTAGTGACTCCGGATTGGGCACGAAGAGTCTGGTATCCAGAGCTTCTCAAACTGAGCATCAGTCCTCCAATCTTCACCCGAACCTGTCAACCTTACGGCTTCATGTGTGCAGGTTGAGCGGCGACAGTTGATGGTTTATGACCTCCCTTCTGAAGTCTGTGATGTCATTCTGGCAGCCAGCGTCCCTCTACTAAGTCGATTTACGCCTGCCAGTGGAAAAGTTTTGTTTCATATTGTACAGAGAGGTCTATTGATCCTCTTTATTCTTCTCTATCTAATGTCCTTTTGTTTTTCTATCTCTCGCCCAACAGGTATCTTCCTTAGGGACTCTCAAGGGCTGTCTTGCTGCCTTATCAGCTTTTCAACGCTTGTCCGACCAACCATCTTTGTTCAAATCTCCCTTCGTACAAAGATTTTTAAAAGGGCTTATGCATATGTTTCCACCTGTGCCTTTTGTCATGCCCCAGTGGGATCTTAATCTTGTTCTTACCTAGCTAATGTGTGCTCCTTTTGAGCCTTTGCATACCTGTCCTCTCTGGCTGCTCACTTTTTCAAAACAGCCTTTTTGGTGGCAATTACAGTGAGTGAGCTGCAGGCTTTATCATCGAAACCGCCGTATCTCACAATATATCCTGATAAAGTAGTTCTCAGAACACGTGCCTCTTTCCTCCCCAAGGTGGTGACCCCTTTCCATTTGGGTCAAAATATCACCCTGCCCACCTTCTTTGTGCCACCGCATCCCTCTAAGGAAGAGGAGCATCTCCATCAGCTGGACCCAAAAAGAGCATTATCGTTCTACCTTGACCGCACAAAAGAGTTCCGGGTGGACGACCAACTCTTTGTGGGATACGTTTGTGCAAAGAAGGGTCGGACAGTACAGAAATGCTCCATTTCGCGGTTGGACGTTCTCTGTATAAAGATTTGCTACGATTTGGCCAAGAAGCAGCCTCCAGAGGGCTTGATGGCTCACTCTACCAGAGGAAAAGCTGCTACCACTGGGTTAGCTCGTGGCGTGCCGGTACTTGACATCTGCCAAGCAGCAACGTGGGCTTCCTTGCACACGTTTGTTAGACACTACTGCCTAGATAGCCAGGTGAGAAGAGAGGGGCATTTTGCCCGCTCGGTCCTGCAGTACTTCCTGATGTGAAATATAACCTTAACACCCACCACCAGGAGTTATAGCTTGGGTATCTATTCTAAGGTAAGGAATCTGCAGCTAGAAGTCTCTATCAGATGAACAAGTTACTTACCTTCGGTAACGAATGATCTGGTAGAGACTCTATCTAGCTGCATACTCCTTACACCCACCCAAGCCTCCCCGCTCTGCAGATATATATATCCATCATGTTTTAGTATTTTTGCCTTTCTTATAGCCATGTCCTTTTTCATTCTAACAATCAAGCGTAGAACTAAAATCCTGTTGGTTCTTCCATGACTCTGCGTTTCTGGCGTGGGAAGTTGTGGAAAAGAACTGACGTACGTGCGCTGGGGTGGTACCTATATAGAAGACCATGACGTCACAGACGGCTCCAATGACGCTGACGCTGACGATGCCACGCTGATCTGGATGACGGATGCGGATCCGGACAACACCACCCTTCGGGGCGCGCTGGCTACTGCTCAGCAGAAAAAGTCCAGATTTGAAGCTGATGCCTGGGAATTCTAAGGTAAGGAATCTGCAGCTAGATTGATTCTCTACCAGATAATTTGTTACCGAGGTAAGTAACTTGTTCTTTTCAAACGTTGGAGAACCATTAGCCAGTTTCTATAATACATACTTGGAGGAGCAAGCGGTGTCCCATTTGAACCGTTTTACCAATGGACCTAGATTAGTTGATAGTTACTTCCCACTAGTTGTAAGTGACTGATACCTCGTTGCCCCGAGACTGATTTCAATTTCTACAGGTTTATGGTAGCTTTCAGTTCTGCTGATGACTTAGACATCTAGCCCACAGGGTTGTGTTTGCAAAGATGTAATCTAAATGTTGGTATAAGTGTGCCCACTACAGTTTCATTGTGTTTCGTCGTTTTAAGGACAACCACAGTAAAAAAAAAAAAAATCTGAGGCCATTGTTGCAGGGTCCCCTGGGAACCCAGCATTCTGACCCAGGTTGCGAAGGTTGAAGTCTCCTGCTACCACACATTCATGATTTGGGTGCTCTTAGAGGAATTCCTTTAGCGAAGACAAAATATGTTTGACATTTGCCTGTTTTTTCACCCGGCAAGGGTTTATGTACAAATTTATGACTGAGACCGGCGTTGATTTATCGTTAAATGCCAGGCCATATATGTTCACCCCGTGAACGTCCTACTTTGATATATCCCAAACCTCTACCTTAATAACTAGGTCTAATTTTACATATGTTGCAAGTCCTCCTATGTGTCTTCCAAACAGATTTTTCTTTTGTGGAGGAGTCTAGGTTGTTAGGAAGCCAGGAATCAGTAGAGGCTCCATCGATCAGGTTTCTAGGATACACAAAATGTCAGCGTTGTTTAAAAACTCTCTAATCAAAGGAATCAGAATGTGGAAAGGCAGGCCTGCCACATTCCAGCTTACTCGCCTAATCATACTTCTTGTAGTTTTGAAGTGTTCTCCTTTGTGTCTAAAAATGCGATCTTCCTTTAGTAGTCAAGGCAGCGGGAAGCAAATCCCAGTTCCGCAGGCCTTGGTCACTGTATTCTGTTCTCACATCTGTGTGTTGTAGGCCACCTGTATCCTTTCACAGATGTATAGTAATTCTTTCATCCATCATCAAGAGATAGCATATCTGGCATGAATCGCCTCCTGTATAACTCGTTGTTTTACGTGGACCAGCTCCTTATGCCCTACACCCGGTAGGGCAGTGGTGGGAGTTATGTCACTTACTTCAGTGTGGAGCATAACCAGTAATGAGTCCCTACTACACCTTCTTTGTGTGTGCAGCTGAGCTCTATTTATCGGGGTGTTTGTCTGGTGGACCCCCACCTTAATAGCTTCCAGGGCAGATGTCATGTCCACATTTCCCAGCTCTGGTACCGATGGCTTCCTCTTTGGGGAGAAACCCTCAGTTTGCCATTTTCTACCTTCAACCTTGGGGTGTAGCACCTAAGCAAATGCCACCTCCATGTCTCCGGTCTGCGATACTGTTGACTTCTTTGTTAAAGATAGGCCCCCGGTTTGCCTTTTGCTTCTTTTGGCCTTAGATCGTACTGCCTGGGCATACATAATCATCTGGGCTGTATATGTTGAAGGCGTTGTTGGCTAGTTACCATGACCACCTTCCTTGTTACTATCAGTGGGGAATTTTGGACCACCTAAACTGGCCTGTTCCTCCACAGCTTCAGCCACGGCGACTGATTGAAGGAGAGCACTGTGTACAAGACGTGGGGAAGGTTTTCGATGGAAGATTGGATAGGTCTCAAGTGGCCCCGGATTGTCCCCAGGACCATGTATATTTTACACATTAAGACTCAGTCTATTCTTTCTTTTGATGTTTTTAAGTGATTTCTTCAACTTCTTCTTCTGGCGTCTTGTTAACTGTGTCTATCGATTGCTTTCAGAGACCTGCCAGCTGACAGGTAGTTGGTGGCTTCTGTTACTTAAAAATTTTGCTTATGTCATCTTGCACAGCAATATCACCCAGAGGAAGTGTCATCATTAATTGTTCATTAGTTTGGGGCAAGTTACTTAGTGTGGCACCCCTTCCTCCTTCACCAGCATCTTTTAGAGTAACTATTCCCCCAATTTCTGTTGTTTCTGTAACACCTAAATCCCCCTTCTTCTTGTCAGGCATCAGGCAGCACTGTTTCCTGCTAATTTCTTGAGTGCTGCAAATACCTCAGGCAAAGTAGCTAATTTGTCTATTATTGCATTGTTGAGGATTCCCCCTGCCGTACTACCTTTGTTCCATTTATTCACCCAATTGTCCAATTTTTCGGTTAGTGTGTCCAGCTTTCTGTGGATTTTGAGCACACTTTTTGCCAGCATATGAGTTAATTCCAGGGAGATCTCTAATTTGTGTGATTGCCAGGTAAGGGCTTTAACTGCTGCTAAAAGGGAAGCATTTATGGTGTTTCCAATACAATCTGATCTATCCTCTCCTGCCGCCGCCCTACTAGGAGAGTGTTCCCTTTCGGTATCAACACCGGGTGCCTCCCTCGTCTCCTCTTCCCCACTATGGACCTCATTTCTGAGCTCTTGTAGTAGAAAACAGCCACGTAATGGTACAGTGAACTTGTCCCGGGGGCCCTTCTTTGAATCTAGTGAAGGGTAGAGCAAGACTGACTGTCACCTGGGTCTCCTTGTTCATAGCGATCCTCTAATTGAGAGTGGACCAGCTGATGTATCACTGCTTCTAACACCTTTTGTTTACTTGATGGAGTGACATAGTTGACAACTGACGGCCGGCTGACCATTGTTGAGGAGATCTCAATTACCTATGGATCATTATCCATTCCCATTGGGCTAGTTACTAGGCAAGGCCTGATGATAAGGCTACTTCTGCTTTTTTCTAATGCCGTGTCCGCAAGCTCTAACAGTTCAGTAACAGGTGAAGCATTCAGGCTGGAGCCTACAAAAATGCTTGGAGAGCTTGTCTCAAGTCTGGGCTCTGACGTGGGCCCTATTGACAAAATTGATTGACCAGGCTCGAAAGTCAAAGGGGTAGTCTGTGCATCCTGGCCAACCAAGAGCTTAGTATCCTCTCCTGCCTCACCCCTTGCTCTCGTATAGTTGTTGCGAATAAAGGTTTTTTGGGTGTTCATCAGGCCTGGACCATGTGACCCCTTGCCCTTGTGGCCGATCTTGTTCTCCTTGCGGGGGTTAAGCCCCTGTGACAGTGGCTAGTCGACCTCAGTCTCAATTACATTTCCGTTGTCACTATGGGGTTCCATGTCCCCCAAATCAACAATGTCCCTCCTCACACCTATCAACTGTCCAACTTCTTCCTCAATTTCTTTTCCAGTTCCTGTATTTGCCGATAGCTGGGCACTGCCCGCACACTTTGAACGATTGAATGTAAGGCTGCTTTACTGCTATGAACCAACCCCTCATTGTATTGCAGTCTCTGCGTGCAGTGAAAGTTCTATTGCCCAGCTTCCAGTTACCCCCAAAAACCGAAAGATCTCTCTGTGCTTTTTGTCTCTCAGATATTGATCTCAGGGATTTCAATGTTCTCAATATTCTTGGTGCACTTGATGAGGCAAGTGGGCAAACTATCTGCGGTCCTGGCACAAGCCTCTGCTCCTGCTCCTGAAAAGGTAGATGCCCGTCAACTGGACATGACCACAAATAACTTTATGTGCGATACCAGGCCAACTACTCTCTTAGGTTATAATTTTGTGGTAGCGTTCCAAGCAACACCAGCAGATCATTTAGTACTTGGTGCTCGATACTTGACTCCGCCACTCCCCCTTCCTTCTCCTTTTTCAGGTGGCTCAGATGAGGAGGGACACAAAACGCTCCAAATCACAGGACTTCTCAAACATCCAAAGGTCCAAAAGTCAGGAGTCACCACCGAGCAGTTACCAGGTTGAAGCCGATACTCACTACTACTGCAGACAAGGACACTCGGGAAATCGTCTTTGTTGACTCAGTTGCCTATAACACGAGAGACTCAGTGTTGCATTTATTGTACTGGAAGCAAGTGCATGGACTGGCCCTAGTGCAAGAGCAAGCTGCACCAACCTAACGCTGAACGCTTCTACCCATCAGCAGGGATCGTGGCTCTGAGCCTGCCCTCCCTTCCCCTTTTCATGTCCACTCAGCTCAGCTCAGGTTTATGCCGCTCACTGCCACCCTCTCCACTGTCGCTTCTGCTACTGCAGACCCGCTCTCCACTGAGGACCCAATCGCGGAAGTCGCGGGGCTCTCCTGCTGTGTTTATGACGTTTGCCGTTTTTGCCGCTCTGTGCCACCACCTCTGACCTGCACTTCACTGAGAGCCTGGTCCTGCACTCCCAGGAGGCGGATCCCGGGTCCTGGGTTCTCTCCTGTAGCGTTTTGTGCTTGCTCCGTGTGTTCACGAGCCCTCTCTCTGCATCTGCCTCACCCTGGATTGGAATGGGGCTCTCAGCAGCACCTTCACTCTACGTCTCTCTCTCTGTTGCCAAGTGTAGGGTGCCCAGTTCTTGAGCACCAAAAACCGGGACATTTTGCAAAAACAGAAAATGGACTACATTTTGTACCTCAATAGAGCAATGGAGAATGACAGCTCTAATCATCATCGGAACGCAGAAAAGGCACTTAGAAAATAAAATATTTTGTTGTTTTAAACCAGCATCATACCTGTTAATTAAATTACTTGTTATAACAACTGCTAACTAGCCCTGCTTTGGAACACCTAAAAAGGTGCCTCTCACTATTTTCAGTTGACCCCTTAAAAAACAGGGACATAAGCCAAAATTGCTGAAATCTGACAGGGCCCAAAACCCGGGACTGTACTGCCAAATCCAGGACACCTGGTCACCCTAGCCAAGTGGTCATCTCGGGAGCTGACGTCCTCACTCCGAGTCTGAGTGTGTGGCTCATAGCATGTGGATAACAATATGATTCAGGTGACCACTTTCTCTCATGTTCGAGCCATCACCATTGTACCACATTAGGGGCCAGATGTAGCATTATTGCAAATTGCGACTTGCTATGGGGTCGCAAAGACCCACCTCATTAATATTAATGAGGTGGGTCGCAAATTGCGGCCCCATAGCGACTATAGGCACTCGCAAACATGGAGGCCTGCTGTAGTCAGCAGACCTCCATGTTCGTGACTGCTTTTAAATAAAGCAGTTTTTTTTTTAAGTGTAGCCCGTTTTCCTTAAAGGAAAACGAGCTGCACTTAAAAAAAAAACCGAAACCTTTAGTTTCGGTATTTTTTCAGGGCAGGTAGTGGTCCCTTGGACCACTACCTGCCCTGAAAAAATAGTTTTGGGTCCATTCACAAAGGGGAAGGGGTCCCATGGGAACCCCTTCCCCTTTGCGAGTGGGTTACCATCCACTTCAAGTGGATGGTAACTGCGACTCCATTTGCGACCGCATATGCGGTCGCAAATGGAATTGCATTCCACTGCGAATCGCAAATAGGAAGGGAACACCCCTTCCTATTTGCGATTCGGAAATGCATTTTGCGAGTCGGTCCCGACTCGCAAAATGCATTTCTGCATGGGAAACACGCATTTGCGAGTCGCAAACGGCAAATTTTGCCGTTTGCGAGTCGCAAAGTGTTTCCTGCATCTGGCCCCTGGTTACCACAATCCATTGGTGGGGTTCAAACGGCGTGACACCTTCACTGTAGGAGTGCCCTTGCTAATATTAGTCATGTACTAAAGCAAGGCTGGTCGGGCCGATGGAAAAGCCGCTAGAGCCGTCTGCCACGATTCGGTGATCAAGCCACGCCTCTTTGTATCCTGTAGATTTATTTAATTATTTATTGATTGATTGTGTTTTAAAGAACGCACACATGACCATCACAGTATCAAAGCGCTGTACAGAGAGAGGGCTAATGAAGATTGCTGTGCAGAAAGAATACATGTAACTTAAGATACACTATACATTGAATTTGGAGAGCAAGTTATAATACACTTAGATACAAACTCAAATAGAGTGAGATAAAAGTTTCAAAACAGCTCTTTTATGCAACATGTCCTTCTAGTCGTATGGCTTCGACTTCCTTCTTGAGAAGTTTTATGAGGTAATTGCTCTAGTTAAGGATGGAATTCCAATGTTTTGGGCCAGCTCCTGTGAAAGTGTAAGCCTTTTTTTTTATTTGGGCGGTTCTAGTATGAGGGATTTCACACTTTTAGAGTCCCTTCTGCCTCCTGATATCTTGATTGTATCCGCTATGTATTCCCAAAACAGAATTGTGAAGTGCATTGTGTGTTATGCACGCAACCTTCATTTGGATCCTGGCTTCAACTGGGAGACAGTTGGGAGCTCCGAGTGATGGAGAGATGTGATTGTAGCAAACTGTCCCTATTAAAAGTCTTTCTGCTGCATTTATTGTCGTCTTCATTGGTGCTAGGATGGTTTTAGGGAGACCTATGAGAGTGGCATTTCCATAGTCCAATTTTGAGAGAGCTAGAGATTGAACCGCTGTTTTAGGTCTCCTGGCCGTATTAAGGGTTACAGTTATCTTAGAAGGTACACATGTAGTCTATGGCTTCTGGTATGTTCTTGTATGTGAGCTTGCATGTTTAGATTTGTGTATAGAGTGATGCCTAGTGATTTTACAGATTTGCACATGGTTAGTTTTCAGTTGAGCGGTTTGATGTTAGGAGACAAGTGGTTGTTGGGATTTGAAGGGTGGGGAGAACAAAATGAATTCGGTTTTCAGAGGGTTTCGTTGTAGCTGGTTGTGTGCCAGCCAGTCCTGTGTTTTCCCAGGGAGTCACTCAGTCTTCTTGAGACTCTGAGGTAGAGCTGGGTATCTTGAGCATACATGTGGTATGAGATTTTTGATTGTTGAAGAATTTCAGTGAGTGGTTCCATGTATAGATTGAAGAGTATTGCTGCATCACATAAGGTTGTGCTATTTAAACTCTTTGTTGTCGGTTTTGCAAGAAGGAAGTGAACCACTTAAGGACTGCCTATTCTGAATTCAAGAGTTTCTCTGAGGCATTGGTGGCTGACTGTGTGAATGCAGCAGAGAGGCCTAGAAGTATTAGTGGACGAGCTTTGGTTTGGTCTAGTGAAGTTTTATGTCATCTAGGATTTTTAGAATGGTGACGTCTGTGTTATGGTCAGTTCTGAAAACTTATTGGTGTTTATCTAGCAAGTCGAAATTCATGTGTTTGTTTACCTGATTGCGGGTGCTTTTTTCTACCTATTTTGCAAGGCTAGGCAGATTGGGTACAGGTCAAAACTTGTCTTCTCAATTCCCCCTCAGACAAAAATCTATAATTGTTCCAAAACTCTCTGTTTTTATTTGTGATCGTTAGAGTATATTGGTTAGTGTTCTTGCTGTGTGCTATAAGAGTATTATTGGTGGATTCACTAGGTTGTATTCTATCTTGGCTGGGAATAGAATTGCATATGGTTGCAATTTTATCTTTAAAGAACGTGGAGAAGGCATTACAGGTGTCCGTCCAGTTATTTGCTATTGTGGGTTCTGCCGGTTTTTCTGATTGTTGT
Organism: Pleurodeles waltl; assembly: GCF_031143425.1. NCBI lineage: Eukaryota > Metazoa > Chordata > Amphibia > Caudata > Salamandridae > Pleurodeles > Pleurodeles waltl. The sequence goes on from NC_090446.1 coordinate 1,371,243,374, forward strand.
TTTACCATCTCAAAGAGTTTACTGTGCCTCTTCTTGGCTCTGTCTGGTTGAGATCTGATCAGTGTTGTTTTGGCATTCAAGATAGGCTTTTTATGGGAGTCTTTGCCTTCTCAACTGTTCCAGGTGGGTCGTGTTTGAGCCCTTCCTCCAAAGGTGTTCCAGGTGTCTCTGTTTTCTTCTTTCATTGTTTATGTATTTGATGTGCCTCGGTACTGAAGGATTTTTCTTCTGTCTTTTTAAACGAAATAGATCAGGCTTCAAAACTATGTTAGTCATGTTGCTGTTGTAGAGCTGCGTCGGTTCTTGAACTGATGTTTGGTCCATCCTGGGTTCCAAGGTAGTTTGGCATAGCCCCATAAATTCTGTTCTGTTTAACCGTTTGTATACCCTCATCCATGTTTTTTCCCTTCTCATTTGTGACCAATGATTTTAGTTTCTTATGTGGATACTTGGACGAGATTTTGAGTTTAAATATGACTGCAATAAAAGCATTACTATATTTATCTCTCTTGTATAACTACAAATATGTGGCCTGCACCGCACATTACATATTATCCTAAAGGCAAATCAACACTGAGCTAATTAATGATGCAAAATTTATACAGAAAATGCAAGCAGATCTTTCGTGCAAATGCATTAACTGAGTTTGTGTCATATCCTAGCTTCTTGTGTTTCACACTTAGTTCTGCTGCGGAATGTACATTACATTGTTCTGGAATTAGCATGCTTTGAGCCAGAGTTTTGTCCTGGTGTTGGTTGGGGGCTGGCCTGTGCTCGGTTTGGTTCTAGTAAAATATAATGCTTACCTCCTTCCTGTGGATTTCATAGGTATCCTATTATATCCTGTAACTTATTTGTTGTCACCGTACGTCCCAAACAATTTCGGTTTTTCAATGTGTGTCCATTCGGATTTCTGTCAGTGTACTACAAGTCCCGGTTTTTTAAAATGGTTGTGCAGGATTAGGTGGTAGCACTCACCAGGAAGCAGTTTAAGTGCCATGGACACTGCGTGTCAGAGTTACTTTTCGTGTTCCAAAGCATTGTTGCTGCCTTTTTTTCTTCACTGTCATCTGTTTTCCAATATTTTAGGTAGTTCTGTGCCACACAGTTGCTGCAAAATTACAGTTGTTCTTCTGTCTAAATGTAGGAACATGCCCTTTTTGGATGGACACCCCCACCTTTTTGCGCTAGATGATGTTGGTAATGATTGTGAAAGTGCACTGGAGCCTGCTCACCAGACCCCAGTGCTAGCGCTCTCTCCAAAGACTGGGAACTGTGAATTGGTATTGCCAACTGGCAAGTACGTTAACCCCCTCATAAGTCCCTAGTATAGGGTACCAGTGGTACCCAGGGCATGGGTGTTAAAGGGGTCACCAGGGCCTGAAGCACTGATTGTGCCACCCTGCGAGACTCAAGCAAACTACTGACAGCCGGCCTGCTGTTGCAGCCTGTAGGAGCAGTGAAAACTGCTAGAACTCGACTTTGCCCACACCATGTGTGGCAAAGTCCCAACACTGCCATTACTATACCTAAGGTAGGCCTCCAGAGCCCAGGAGGCAGGGTGCTCTATAATAAAGGTGGGAACATGTAAGGGCAAGCTTCAATGCCCCTATAGTGGCCTTTTCAATTAAAGACTACTATAAGTGACCAACGGTCCTTATGAAAACATGGACTGGCACCTGGGCAAACCTGAGGCCACTAGCTCCGTTATGGTACAAACATGAGTCATGTTTGTTGTCAAACAACGTGCCTTCTTACCTCTGACACAAATCTTGTGTCGAGGACGATGTGGCATGGACCCAGAAAGAAACCTTAAAGGTTTCCACCCTTGTTTTCCTGTGCTCTGGCAGCCCGCTCACAGGTGCAGCTGCCTAGACAGGATTCTGACCCCCTGGGCAGATGTGAAAACACTCCCAGGAGTCAGGGCAATGGCCTCGACTGGAAGGAGTTCACACCTTCCACCCTCCCTCCTGCACAGGAAGGCTAGTGAAGTGGTATATCAAGGCAATGAGCTTCAAAGAGCACATAGCCTCTGATATGCTAGCAGGCTGTCTCCAGGTGGAGGACAAAGCTGTCTGCGTGCCCCAGGCACTTTTGCACCTGGGCAGACGGAAAATGAGTTAAGCTAAACACAGAGAGGGGCTGGGGTGCTTGAAGGTCCAGCATACAATCTTCATAAGATACTATGTAGTAGAATAGCTATGCAGTTCCTTAGAAGGGAGAAAGGGAAGAGGAAGATACATAAAGTCTATGGCAGGGGAACTGAGGCAAGAAAATGAGGGATGTGATTGCTCAGACGCAAGAGCCCTCTCACATCCAGGTGGGTGTCATACATCATCATCAGGCAGCTGTTTATTGGTCCGATGCTGCAATGCCTAAGGGGCCTCTCGAGGGTGCTCTTTGCTGAAGGTCTTTTGAGCACAAGATGCCAAAGTGAGGTGTAGGGTGGAGGTGCTCTAGATGTGGATTGGTGTAATGTAAATAGTGCATTAAAATAACTCAGAGATACCCAATTAAATTTAATGTGTGGGTTCTTTTATGATGGTTAACAGCAGTGGGTGGCTGAATGTGGAAGTAATGGTCCCATCCAGCTCATAAGTTAGTGTATGTAAAGGTCGACATGTTTCTTGCCAAAGTGTCGCTATCGATCTGGACAGTTTATTAGGGCCGAAAAACTAAACCCTAATCTACTTATGATAGGGGAGAGTAGGTGTAGCCTTAACAAGAAGTACCCCAATCACACAAATCCAAATCTTCACAGTAAAGTATACCTGGGGATGTCTAAAACCTGATCCAAGGCCAGTAAGCAGCTGACACCTTAGATAATGGCAGAGACCATTAGCTGTGTAACAAAAGGTTTCCAGCTCGATGATTCAGTGGTGACATTCCCTTTCTCTGCCATCCTTCTGCAAGTGCATTAACACTCTAAGCTCTCTTAAAATGCAGTTCATTTTTAATCAACTAAGGAAGATTGGATAGTGTAGGAAGTTGGCTCTGTATATACTATTTCAAAGTAAGAAATAGTGTGCACAGAGTCCAGGGGTTTTCCTTACAGGTAAGATAGTGGCAAAAAGAGATCATTTTAATGCTCTATTTTGTGGTAGTGTGGTCGGGCAGTAGGCTTATCAGAGGGTAGTGTTAAGCATTTGTTGTACACACACAGGCAATAAATAAGGAACACACACTCAAAGACTTACTCCAGGCCAATAGGTTTTTATATGGAAAAATATATTTTCTTAGTTTATTTTAAGAACCACAGGTTCAAGATTTACAAGTAATACTTTAAATGAAAGGTATTTCACTCAGGTATTCTAGGAACTTTGAATAATCACAATAGCATGTACAGTTTTGACAACAATGGCAATAAGCTATTTTAAAAGTGGACACAGTGCAAAAATCAACAGTTCCTGGGTGAGGTAAGTAAATGTTAAGTTCACAGGTGAGTAAACCACTTACAGGGTTCAAAGTTGGGTCCAAGGTAGCCCACCGTTGGGGTTCAAGGCAACCCCAAAGTTACCACACCAGCAGCTCAGGGCCGGTCAGGTGCAGAGGTCAAAGAGGTGCCCAAAACACATAGGCTTCAATGGAGAACAGGGGTGCCCCGGTTCCAGTCTGCCAGCAGGTAAGTACCCGCGTCCTCGGAGGGCAGAGCAAGCAGGCACACAAAGTTCACCCTCAGCGGCACAGGGGCGGCCGGGTGCGGAGTGCAAACAGGCGTCGGGTTTGGTATTGAAAGTAATGGAGGGTCACTTCGACGATGCAGGCAGACACGGGGGGCTCTTCGGGGTATCCACCACCTGGGATAGGCAGAGGGTTGTCTGGGGGTCGCTCCTGCACTGGAGTTCGGTTCCATCAGGTCCTGGGGGCTGCGGGTGCAGTGTTGGTTCCTGGCGTCGGGTCCCTTGTTACAGCTAGTCGCAGTCAGGGGGAGCCTCTGGATTTCCTCTGCAGACGTCGGTGTGGGGGCTCAGGGGGGTCGTCTCTGGTTACTCACGGGCTCGCAGTCGCCAGGGAGTCCTCCCTGAGGTGTTGGTTTTCCACAGGTCGAGCCGGGGGCGTCGGGTGCAGAGTAGAAAGTCTCATGCTTCCGGCGGGAAACGTGAAGTCCTTGAAGTTGTTTCTTTGTTGCAAGAAAGTTGCAGATTGTTGAGCAGAGCCGCTGTTCACGGGAGGTTCTTGGTCCTTGGTTGCAGGGCAGTCCTCTGAGGCTTCAGAGGTCACTGGTCCCTGTTGGATGCGTCGCTGTTGCAGTTTTCTTCGAAGTTGGGAGACAGGCCGGTAGGGCTGGGGCCAAAGCAGTTGTCGTCTCCATCTTCTCTGCAGGGCTTCAGGTCAGCAGTCCTTCTTCTTCTTTAGGTTGCAGGAATCTAGTTTCCTAGGTTCTGGGGGCCCCTAAATACTGGATTTAGGGGTGTGTTTAGGTTTGGGAGGGCAGTAGCCAATGGCTACTGTCCTTGAGGGTGGCTACACCCTCTTTGTGCCTCCTCCCTGTGGGGAGGTGGCACATCCCTAATCCTATTGGGGGAATCCTCCATCCACAAGATGGAGGATTTCTAAAAGTAAGGGTCACCTCAGCTCAGGACACCTTAGGGGCTGTCCTGACTGGTGGGTGACTCCTCCTTGTTTTCCTAATTATCTCCTTCAGCCTTGCCGTCAAAAGTGGGGGCAGTAGCCGGAGGGGCGGGCATCTCCACTAGTTGGGTTTTCCTGTGGCGCTGTAACAAAGGGGGTGAGCCTTTGAGGCTCACCGCCAGGTGTTAATGTTCCTGCGGGGGTGGGTGGGGGGGTGAAGCACCTCCACCCATTACAGGCTTTGTTCCTGGCCACACAGCGACAAAGGCACTCTCCCCAAGTGGCCAGCAACATGTCTGGTGTGTGGCAGGCTGGCAAAAACTAGTCAGCCTACACTGGAAGTCGGGTATGTTTTCAGGGGGCATCTCTAAGATGCCCTCTGGGTGTTTTTTTAAATAAATTGCACACTGGCATCAGTGTGCATTTATTGTGCTGAGAAGTTTGATACCAAACTTTCCAGTTTTCAGTGTAGCCATTATGGAACTGTGGAGTTCGTGTTCGACAAACTCCCAGACCATATACTCTTATGGCTACCCTGCACTTACGATGTCTAAGGTTTTGCTTAGACACTGTAGGGGCATAGTGCTCATGCACTTATGCCCTCACCTGTGGTATAGTGCACCCTGCCTTAGGGCTGTAAGGCCTGCTAGAGGGGTGACTTACCTATGGCACTCTGAGGGGAGTGCCATGTCGACTTAGTCATTTTCTCCCTACCAGCACACACAAGCTGTGAGGCATTGTGCATGTGCTGAGTGAGGGGTCCCCAGGGTGGCATAAGACAAGCTGCAGCCCTCAGAGACCTTCCCTGGCATCAGGGCCCTTGGTACCAAGGGTACCAGAGACAAGGGACTTACCTGGGTGCCAGGGTTGTGCCAATTGTGGAGACAAAGGTACAATTTAGGGAAAGAACACTGGTGCTGGATCCTGGTTAGCAGGGTCCCAGCACACTTTCAAGTCATAACTTAGCATCAGCAAAGGCAAAAAGTCTGGGGGTAACCATGCCAAGGAGGCATTTCCTTACAGATAGCTTGAGTTTTTTTCCCATGTTACATACTACTGAGGAGATTATTGCCATTGAACAGCTATTCATGCCCTCCAACTCCTTCAACCGAAACCCTGGAATACTCAATTTATGTGTTCCCAGAGAAAATCTTTTCCATTTCCAGCACTGCAAGAGAAGATCATTCTACATCCTCCTCCTCTTATTAGGGCAGTCTTACAGATTTATGTGGTCCTGGACCCTGTGGTTCCCAGTTCAGAAAATGTGTTGCCTCAGTGCAGTCTCCCTTCCATCTCTGAGTGTGAGAGAAGGCAGTGGTGTGGTGAACCCCTCACTTTAGCAACTTAAGTGGGGATAACCTCTAAAAGTTTAATTGGTTTAAATTGGCCTGTACATAGCTGCACACAAAGGCTCATAAAAGCTCCAAGGGACAATCAGGGCAGGGCTAAAAAGTAGGGGTTAAATACTGCTGTGTGAGTCGTAGCGGAGAGAGGGAAATGAGTAGTGAAAACAAAGAAAAACTGTACAAAGAGAGCAGAAAATAGTGATTTAGAGAGAAAGGCAAGTAAGAAGAAATAATATGAGAAAATGAATTGTGGTAGTTAGAAACTGGCCAGGAAGTAAGAGAGACATAAGAATGTCTGAAAGTAATGAAATGTCTAAAGAAGGAAAGAAGTATTAAAGTGAAATGAATGGTGGCTGAAAACAAAAATTAAGAATGAGTGAAAGGACGGTTGGAGCAATGGAACATAGGATAAAAGGATGAGTTGGTGAAAAGATGGAAGAAGGGAGGAAAGACTGATGGAGGGATTAATATGCAGGTGGAAAGATGAAAAGAAGACTGAAAGGATTGAGTACTGTAATAGTGAAAGGATGATAGATCAATGTGTGAAGTGAATGGTTAATGGAGAAATGGAAAGGTGAAAAGGTAGATGGCAAAAAGATGGATGAATTTATGAATAGATGGAATTTCATACATTATACTGTCAGCAAATATCTGATAGCGAGGTGGTGGCATGTGTGCTTTACACACCTTGACTATAAATGCCCCAGGAGATTTTACGGAACTTGGCTATCAAACCAAGTACCCTCAAAAAGAAGAGAAGAGGAACAGACATGAAGGAGCAGAGACCAGCAGTGGTTCAAGTTATAGAATCTGGTATGCTCTAGCAGATACATTAGAAGGTAACAACTGCCACTCTTTTCTTCCCTATTTCACCCAATATACGCCCGCATCATGGCCAGCCTTATTTTTTCACAAGTTTTGCAGCGATTACGACATTGCCTGCAATTTTCTCCCACACATGCCTCTGAAATACGTGTACATATGAATCAGCACAAAACTCTGCATGTTTTTCCCAATTCAATTGGAACAGCATGTAAAGGGAGTTATATTTAGGCCCCATTAAATACTAACCTCGAATTATAGGCTTTTATTGGGCCCTGGACACAGACGTGCTTTAGGGTTTCCTTTACTATGAAGTGTATGAAGAACACTGGTTTCGAATTTACAATCAGAAAGCAGTGGTATTGGTAATTGCAAAGTTTGAAAACTTTGTAAAACTTGTAAAGAGTAATATTCAGCTACTCTGGCCTGCTTTGGGTGACCAACTCCGGCAGAGGAGTACTAGGACATTTTGGAAAGTTACCTTGCCACTAAAGCAGATTCATGTCCGGTTCTAGGCTCAATGTGCAAACCACCATAGACTTTAACAGAGTGGCCCTGGCGCAATGGATAGAGGATGTGGAAGATGCTGATGATGCTGTGCAGTCAACGGTGGTCTTCCTGGGGCTACTCCTTGGTCCAGGTAAGGCGACTTTGGGAGAGTGGGTTCTGTCCCTCGATGTCCTCTTTGGTCCAGCAAAAGCCCAGTTGCCACTTGACTACTGGTTTCCGGGCACAACGCCACCAGCCGTTCCCTTTGGTGAAGAACAGTGTCTGGCATGGGTAACCAGACTACACTCGGACAACTCTCCCAGGTTCAGCAGACTTGGGTGCAACTTTTGAGCACTGAGACTTGGCCTCCTAGGCTGCATATCAGCGGTCAGTGGTGGTCAAGCGATTCTGGCTACTGAATCACCAGAATGGGCTTCTTCAGCTTTTTTGTGGCTCTGGTGCTGTAAGAGGAAGTTAGCTAACTGACTTTTGGAGTTCACCTCCTCTGCCTGGGGCTCGGGAGTGACTTTTCCACGAGTCAGACACCATAGGCCCAGTCCTCTCTTTGCTTGCCCAAGGGTAAGCAGATGCATTCCAGCTGTCCAGCTGGTTTGCAGCCTCTCTTCCTAGGTCCAGGGAACAACAGGGCAGGACTTCTTCAGTCCTCTCTCTAGTCCAGATGAGATCTGAGGCATGGGGGCGACGGGTGCCACATTTATGCCCAGAGAGTGCCTTCGGCGATGTGTTGGTTAATAGACAATGGGCTATCAGGACCCTTCCCACCTGATGAAGACTTCCTGCGAAGTGTGACATCTAGCTAGCCTAGAATGCACTATTCTGGCCACTCCCAAGATGGCAGAACCCCTCTCTCGGTGTGTGGAGCTTGGTAGCCCACCCTAGAAGTGTGGCTCCCTGAGGGCTACGCGCCCACAAAAGAAAATGGTTTGTAAACTGGTCTCCCCTCTCTGTCACTCACGCCAACCCGTCTTCCTAAACAAAAGAGTAGCTTCTCTCATGTGTGCCATCCTTTGCCCTTCAAAGGCAGCTTCCCATTCCCCGCCACATTTTGGGCGGAAATCCTGCCGTAGTCGTGCTGTCGGTCGTAGGCACCTGGGCAGTTCCAATACCTGCCCCTGCTTACTGTCTACTTTTGTTTTTAACCATACCAGTGGACACCCCTATGAAATGTAATATTACCGGTAGTCCACCAGGCATTTTTAGTGACCTGTATCCCAAATTATCCAGAAAACATTATCTAAGAACTCCCTCTGGTAGGCCCGAACCAAGAGGTTGAATCCTCCCTGTGGCATTGTCCTATTGGAGTGGGGAGAGATGGTCTAAGTTAAAGCATGACACTGCTAAGTGTGTGAGACCATCTCTTCCGAAAAGGAGGAATTCCTGATATTCCTATCAATATAATATTGCCTGTGAAACTAGTAATAGTGTTTGGGTCAAGTCTCAAGTGAGCGTACCCACAACAACTAAGTTGCTTTCCCCTCCACATCTTTTGTGTGTATTAGATATTCTTTGGGAGGAAGTGTGGAGGGATCTGTACCTCTCACATCCCTCTTTGTGTTTAACAACGTTTTTTAACAACCTAGGAGCATGGATATGTGAAAGGTGTAGGAAGTTGGCTCTGTATATATTATCTCAAAGAAAGAGATAGTGTGCACAGAGTCCAAGGGTTCCCCTTAGAGGTAAGATAGCGGCAAAATTAGATAATTCTAATGCTCTATTTTGTGGTAGTGTGGTCGAGCAGTAGGCTTATCAGAGGGTAGTGTTAAGCATTTGTTGTACACACACAGGCAATAAATGAGGAATACACACTCAAAGACTTACTCCAGGCCAATAGGTTTTTATATAGAAAAATATATTTTCTTAGTTTATTTTAAGAACCACAGGTTCAAGATTTGAAGTAAACACATAAAATGCAAGGTACTTCACTTAGGTAACTTAGAACTTTGAATAAAAGCAATATCATATACAGTCTTTGTAAAAATGGCAATAAACTATTTTCAAAGTGGACACAGTGCAAAAATCAACAGTTCCTGGGGGAGGTAAGTAAAGGTTAGTAAAACACTTACAAGTCTCAGTTCTGGGGCATAGGCAGTCCACTGTTGGGGGTTCAAGGCAACCCCAAAGTTACCACACCAGCAGCACAGGGCCGGTCAGGTGCAGAGGTCAAAGAGGTGCCCAAAACACATAGACGCCTATGGAGAACAGGGGTGCTCCGGTTCCAGTCTGCCAGCAGGTAAACCTGCGTCCTCGGGGGCAGACCAGGGGGGATTTGTAGAGCACTGGGGGGGGGGGGACACAAGTAGGCACACACCCTTAGCGGCACAGGGGCGGCTGGGTGCAGTGTGCAAAGCAGGCGTCGGGTTTCAGACAGGAATCAATGGAGGGACCCGAGGGTCACTCTAGCGGTGTAGGCAGGCACAGGGGAAGGCTTCTCGGGACAGCCACCACCCGGGCTAGGCAGAGGGTCGCCTGGGGGTCACTCCTGCGCTGAGATTCAGTTCCTTCAGGTCCTGGGGGCTGCGGGTGCAGTGCTGGTTCCAGGCGTTGGGTCCCTTGTTACAGGCAGTCGCGGTCAGGGGGAGCCTGTGGATTCTCTCTGTAGGCGTCACTTTGGGGGTTCAGGGGGGTCGTCTCTGGCTACTCACGGGCTCGCAGTCGCCGGGGAGTTCTCCCTGTGGTGTTTGTTTTCTGGATCTCGAGCCAGGGGCGTCAGGTGCAGAGTGTGAAGTCTCACGCTTCCGGCGGGAAACGTGCAGTCTTTGAAAGTTGCTTCTTTGTTGCAAAGAAGTTGCTGGTTTTGAGCAGGGCTGCTGCTAACAGGAGTTTCTTGGTCCTTTAGTCCAGGGCAGTCCTCTGAGGCTTCAGAGGTCGCTGGTCCCTGTCGGATGCATTGCTGGTTGCAGGTTTTCGAAGTTGGAGACAGGCCGGTAGGGCTGGGGCCAAAGCAGTTGTCGTCATCCATCTTCTCTGCAGGCTTGTAGGTCAGCAATCCTTCTTGTTTCTTCAGGTTGCACAATTCTGGGGCCAGATGTAGGAAGCATTTTGCACATCACAAACAGCGATTTTTGCTGTTTGCGAGGTGCAAAATGCACTTTGCAATGCACAAAACCCTTTTTGCGATTCGGTAACCTGGTTACCGATTCGCAAAACAGGTTTGCGAGTCGCAATTAGGAAGGGGTGTCCCCTTCCTAACTGCGAGTTGCAGTGCAATGCACGATTGCTTTGTGACCGCGAACGCAGTCGCAAAGCAATCGCAGTTTGCACCCATTTGAAATGGGTGGTAACCCATTTGCAAAAGGGAAGGGGTCCCCAGGGGACCCCTTCCCGTTGTGAATGGACTTGCAAAAAATTTTTCAGAGCAGGCAGTGGTCCTATGGACTACTGCCTGCTTTGAACAAATTAAACTAAAACGTTTCATTTTTCGTTTTTGTAATGCACCTAGTTTTCCTTTAAGGAAAACGGGCTGCATTACAAAAAAAAAAAAAATTGCTTTATTAAAAAGCAGTCACAGACATGGTGGTCTGCTGTCTCCAGCAGGCCACCTTCCCTGTGAGTGCTGTGATTCTCAAGGGGGTCGCAAATTGCGACCCACCTCATAAATATTCATGAAGTGGGCATTTGCGACCCTCTTGCGAGTCGCAAACAGTGTCAGGGACACTGTTTGCATAAGGTTTTGCGACTTGCAAATTGCGAGTCGCAAAACCCAACGTACCTACATCTGGCCCCTGATTTCCTAGGTTCTGGGGTGCCCCTAAATACTGAATTAAGGGGTGTGTTTAGGTCTGGGAGGGCAGAAGCCAATGGCTACTGTCCTTGAGGGTGGCCACACCCTCTTTGTGCCTCCTCCCTGCGGGGAGAGGGGCACATCCCTAATACTATTGGGTGAATCCTCCAAACTCAAGATGGAGTATTTCTAAAGGCAGGGGTCACCTCAGCTCAGGACACCTTAGGGGCTGTCCTGACTGGTGGGTGACTCCTCCTTGTTTTTCTCATTATCTCCTCCAGCCTTGCCTCCAAAAGTGGGCCGGGAAACTCCACTAGCTGGGATGCCCTGGGGTGCTGTAACAAAAGGGGTGAGCCTTTGAGGCTCACTGCCAGGTGTTACAGTTCCTGGAGGGGGAGGTGAGAAGCACCTCCACCCTGTACAGGCTTTGTTCCTGATCACAGAGTGACAAAGGCACTCTCCCCATGTGGCCAGCAACATATCTGGTGTGTGGCAGGCTGGCAGAAACTGGTCAGCCTACACTAGAAGTCGGATTGCTATTCAGGGGGCATCTCTCTGGGTGTATGTTACAATAATTTGCACCCTGGCATCAGTGTGCATTTATTGTGCTGAGAAGTTTGATAGCAAACTTCCCAATTTTCAGTGTAGCCATTATGGAACTGTGGAGTTTGTGTTTGACAAACTCCCAGACCGTATACTCTTATGGCTACCCTGCACTTACAATGTCTAAGGTTTTGCTTACACACTGTAGGGGCATAGTGCTCATGCACCTGTGGTATAGTGCACCCTGCCTTAGGGCTGTAAGGCCTTCTAGAGGGGTGACTTACCTATGCCACAGGTACTGTGAGGTTGGCATGGCACTCTGAGGGGAGTGCCATGTCGACTTAGTCTTTTTCTCCCCACCAACACACACAAGCTGTGAGGCAGTGTGCATGTGCTGAGTGAGGGATCCCCAGGGTGGCATAAGACATGCTGCAGCCCCTAGAGACCTTCCCTGGCATCAGGGCCCTTGGTACTAGGGGTACTACTTACAAGGGACTCATCTGAGTGCCAGGGCTGTGCCAATTGTGGAGACAAAGGTAAAGTTTAGGGAAAGAACACTGGTGCAGGGGCCTGGTTAGCAGGGTCCCAGCACACTTTCAATCAAACCTTAGCATCAGCAACGGCAAAAAGTTAGGGGATAACCATGCCAAGGAGGCATTTCCTTACAAAAGGGGTCAATACACAAAGAAAATTACTGCACGCCCTCAACACTTTTTCTTAAATTAACTAACTCATGAATAATACAGCTCTGTATAGAAAATGAGGCCAAATACAAACACAGAAATATATCAAAATAGCATTTTTATTCCATATAATAAATCTCTTGATATTATACACATACACCTTACATGACAAAACAGTAACCCAATGTTAATGCCTTATAATCCAATATAAACGCCTTGCAGTCCACTGCTAGCTCATCGTAATCCAAAATTAGCGCCTTGTAGTCCAATATTAGTGCCTTGCTGTCAACTTTTAGCATCTTGTAATCCAATATTAGCATTCACGTGCCTTTCGGTGGGTTACCGCACAAAGCGGGAGCCACCTTCCTCAGGGTGTAACCTTAAAACAATAGGTGCAAGACCCCAGGGCTATTTCTAAATAAAATACAAAGAATAATCAAAAAAGGATCCAATTACAAAAACTACTTAACAAAGGATTATATAAAACCATAAAGCTGTTACTGGTGGTGTAAAACAGGCTAAAGAGGAAATATATAGGTTCCAACATCAAAGGCATGTAAGATGGATGGTCAAAAACACCCTGAATATGCTGCCTCCAACTGTGTCCTTTAGTGTACTTACCTAATTTCATACCCTGCAGGCTACATGTTATTATGTGAAAAGAACTCAACAAAGTTCATGTTACTTAACTCAAGATCATTTGATCGCTGTCATCTTTCCAGTGCTTTAAAACAAAATAAACCCTCTAGAAGAAAGCATGATATTCGAGTCAAGTACTTAAAAAATTAATTTAATTGTTTCAGCTTCATGCCTTACAATATTTAAAAAAGAAAAAAGAAACACAATACATTCAATAAAACTTCATACATAAAATCATTATACATTCCTTAAATGCTTAAAAACTTAAGAACAGGGATCAGCTTCATCCAGACATGTCTAATCCCCATAAGGAGCCACATACACATGTACAATTGGATAATTTACAGTTACAACCCCCCTTATATATCTGGGGGAGAGAACATTTCCCAGCAATACTGACCTATACAAAAGGGCATCAGAAGAAGGAAGTGCTCACAGTGATTAGTATTGGCAGCTGTGATTTTATTACATTGTGATATTAAAAGGTATTATATAGTTTAAAAAAGGTAATGAATGTACCCCATTTATGTAGCGGACGACCCTTTTATCTCACAGCAGCAACTATGGCCTTATAGATCTTATGGGTCTGTTGGTCCAGTCAGCCCTAATTTAGTTGGTGCTCCCTCAACCGGGGCCAAGCGTCCCATATGTATGAGGCTATCAAGTTGTGTTAATTAATAATAGCCGGTCTTGTACAAAGTGCTAGTGCAGTTTTAGTGCAATTTGCTCCATTAGACTTAAGGAGAGGGTGGAGTCACCTATGCCTTGCTACATCAAATTTCTTACAAAACAGGGTGAAATGGACCACATTGTCTGCCTCCCCAGGAGAACAATCACAGTACTCGAGTCCTGCCGCCAGCCTACGCGTGCGTACCAAGTAACCTCTTAGGAGCAGCGCACCCTGTCTAACTTGTGATCGAATCGGGCCTAATTTCCTGATATGTTCTCCTCTTATTAAATTCCTGTATCGCTCTTTTACCTTACCCGTAGTGTCTTGATTAACTCCACCCGAATCCTCCCAGAGAGCCTCTAGCTGGGTGTTACCTAGTGTGCCTTTGACATGATTTCCCATGAGCGCCCTCCTGGTCCACCACTCGCAGTGACCTCTTCAAGGGTTTCTAAGTACACTGCAGCCCTAGGATTACAAACTAACCTCACCCAATATAATATTGGCCTTAAAGCTGCTAACTCTGATATCAGCACCAAATTTAGCTCTGCAAAGATGGCCTTCAGGGGAGTGCCTGGCCCAAGCCCCAATAAAGAGCTCAGAAAGTTATTTTCAGCTATCTGTAACACACTAATATCAGCGTATCCCCAGAGTTCTGCTCCATAGAGTGCTGCAGCGACTGCTTTCTGGGCATATATTACCAGGTTTCTGCTAATATTTCTCGTTCCAACTTTGTGCTTAAACTTCAGTATTGCCTCGCTGCTTGCTTGAGGACTATGGCTGCCTTCCAAACTTGGTGGTCCCAGCTCAAATTCTCTGAAAACCTCACACCTAGGTAATCATAGTGCTTTTTAGCCTCAATTGGTGTGTGGTTGAGGGCTAGCTTCCACCGGAGACTAGGGGAGGGTCGCACGGTCATCCCCATGGTCTTCATACAATTGATAGGTAATGATTTTTCCTCACAATTTTAACAAAACAGGTGAGTAGCCTATGGGCCGCGTCCTCAGTGCTTGTTATAAGCACTGCGTCGTCGGCAAAGAGTAATATTGGAATCCTCCCACCAGCAACAACAGGAGCATCTAGCTGTTCCCCTAAAAGATAATCAACCACATTGTTCAAGAAAAGGTTAAAGAGGAGATGGGCCAGGACGCAGCCATGCAGAACACCCTTTTGTAACTGAAAAGGGTCTGTGCACATCCCATATCTCACTCTGGCCGTATTGTCTGTGTGCAGTGCCACTATGGCTTTCACTAGGGGAGCATCGACCCTTAGGTCCATCAGTGACTTCCACAATTTACCCCTCTCTACTGAGTCAAAAGCGGTTTTCAGATCTGTAAAGACCAAATACAGGGATGACATCCTGACTACTATGAATTTATGTGAGAGCAAATAGAGGTGGATGATCTGGTCAATACTTCCCACCCGAGGCCAGAAGCCAGCTTGTACTTCTGTTATCACACCCCAGGCATCAGCCCACCCTTGTAAGTGATTAAGTAGGACTTTTCCTAGAACCTTCCTGGCTCCATCTAGTAGGAAGATAGGCTGATAATTAGCAGGACAGCCTTGATCGCCCTTCTTATAAATCGGAACAATAATCGCAGTGCTAGGACTGTGGAACTGCATTACCCTCAAGGACAGCATTGAACACCTTGGTAAGTATTTTAGCCCAGTAATAGGGTGCCTCATGATAAAGATCCACCAGGACCAAATCTGGGCCCGGGGCCTTATTCCTCTTCATTGCTCCCAGTGCTCTAATCACTTCTGGGATTAAAATTCCTATTTTGTTGGTAGTGGTGGTGGAAAGGGTGCCTTGCCACTGTCCAGGAGCCAAGGGATCAGCCACATCAGTTCTAAACAGTGTACTGAAGTGGTGAACCCAGGCAGCTGGTCCTATGTGGGTTTCAACATTAGCTCTCCCCTTCCCCACTCTAGCTACTAGTTCCCAGAATTTATTGGTGTTGTGGTCAGCTATGCTTGCTCTGAGTTCAGCCCACATTTCATTTTGGTACAGCCATTTCTTAGTTGCTAGCAAGCACTTATAATCTCTTCTATATTCTTTAAATTTCATTTTGCTAATTGAGCTAACATGAAGCTGTGTTAAGGCAAACAATACTTCTGTTTTTGCCTTTGCACATTCCTTGTCAAACCATCCTTCATGTTCTTAGCTGCCCTTTTTTAATATTACCATCTGACTCGATCCGTGCTGGTTTAGACCACAGGGCTCCCAGCTCCCTTGTCACTTGGTCATAAGCAGCCAATATGAGAGGGCTACCATTAGCTGGGGAGTCTACAATAGATTGTCCATAATTGGCTAGTATGGGTTCTAGCTGCGGAAGTCCCTGTCAATACTTCTCACCATCCCATTGTGTTGTTCTTCTGAAATTAGACAGGACAGTCTCCCTCCTGTGCAGCCCTGGGGCCTGTCCTGTTGTAATCTCTAGCCCCAGATAATCCGTCCTCATAGCGAGGACAAGTGGATTGTGATCACTTTCCACTCTACTAACCATGGCCATGTCTAAAATAGACGACCATGCTTCCACGTTGATGATAACATAATCAATGATCCAGGAGGATTTACCATTATTGAAAGTTACGTTAGCAGTGCCATCCGACTTTGAACGGCCATTAACAAAGTGGAGACCGTTGTTCAGTAAAAGATCAGTAAATGCCTTGGCTTAAAGCGATTCAAAGCTGTCTCTGGGAGCCCCATACTACAATCTTCATAGCTTCTAATAGTGTCACAAACAGATGAGTTAAAGACACCACAAACGAGCATCACACTCCTGCGTCCTTCACAGCCATGGGTAGCTTTACCATCCACCGTGCTTCTTCTAATCTTTTCGATATATATGTGGAGCACTCTCTCCAGAATGCCTGATCCCCCAAAACCACCCTGGCAGAATGTATGCATTCAAGATATCAATTACCACCCCTTTATTATGACCTGACCTAAATCTCATATGTTGGATATTAGTAGGAGTGGTGCATCAACTTGCTCTACTTTACACTCTAGCTTGCATGACACCCATATTGAGATAGCCCCCGAAGAGCGACCCTTCCCTGCCCAAGCAGTGAATATATCAAAGCCCCAAAACCCATCAATGCATAATCCTTCAACAGCCCATGTTTCTTGGAAACAACAAATATCGTGCAAACTGACATATTGTATCCAGTCATTGTCTTCCAGTTTGCTAGACAAACCCGCTATGTTCCAGAACAGTATTTGCAAACAACCCCCCTCCAAGTGGCAACAGGGGGGAGCGTACAGAAGAAGTGGCTGGGTAAAGAGAAGGATCCTTTACTAATCAGTCAGTTCTTGCTCTAGGAGATGCTCCTGCACAGCCGTTACCCATGACCAGTTCTCACAGTTGGGCCCTTTTTCCATCACATCACAGCTAGGAATCCGGATTTGTCTAC
The DNA here is from genome assembly GCF_031143425.1 of Pleurodeles waltl. Lineage (NCBI taxonomy): Eukaryota > Metazoa > Chordata > Amphibia > Caudata > Salamandridae > Pleurodeles > Pleurodeles waltl. The sequence goes on from NC_090446.1 coordinate 1,371,260,294, forward strand.
TGTTTTTGTAGGTGGTAATGGTCAGTGATTCTCACACTCTAATACCCTTGGCTATAGAGCTTTTTTTATTTCGCCATTGTGCCAGTCCATGCCTAGTAGGGCTGCCTTCCCTAAGTAAAACACTTAGAAAAGTAGTGCATACACTGTAGAACACAATAGAATGCAATAGGAGACAATAGGCCTAGGGGCAAAACAAACTATATACACCAAAAGTGGAATGCGAACCACGAATGGACCCCAGGCCTAGTGTAGTGTGTAGAGGGTTGCTGGGAGTGTAATAAAACACTAAGGGGGTTATTCCAACTTTGGAGGAAGTGGTAATCCGTCCCAAAAGTGACGGTAAAGTGACGGATATACCACCAGCCGTATTACGAGTCCATTATATCCTATGGAACTCGTAATACGGCTGGTGGTAAATCCGTCACATTTGGGACGGATTACCACCTCCTCCAAAGTTGGAATAACCCCCTAAGGGTGTCCAAGATACCCCACCCAAAGACCCTGAAAAGTAGGAGTAAAGTTACCCTACTACCCCAGAAAGACAGTAAAGTCGAGATAGGGGATTCCACAAAGGCAACAACTGACTGCAAAGCACTGAAGACGGATTCCTGGACCTGAGGACCTGCAAAGGAAGGGGACCAAGTCCAAGAGTCACGCAAGTGTCCAGGGGAGCAGGAGCCCACTAAAGCCCGGATGAAGGTGCAAAAGGGCTGCCTCAGGGTGGAAGAAGCCAAAGATTCTGCAACAACGGAAGGTGCCAGGAACTTCTCCTTTGGTCAGGAGATGTCCCACGGCGTGCTGGAGGATGCAGGGTTGTTTCCACGCAGAAAGACCGCAAACAAGCCTTACTAGCTGCAAGAGTCGCGGTTGAAGATAATGGGTGCTGCCCGGGCCCAGGAAGGACCAGGAGGTCGCCCCTTGGAGGAGGAGACAGATGGGGGCACTCAGCAATAGAGAGAGCCCAAGCAGAAGCAGGCAGCACCCGTAGGAGCACTTGAACAGGCATTCAAGAAATCTGAGCACGGCTGTCGTCTCAACACAACAAAAGAGGGTCCCACGAAGTCGGTGTACAACTCAGAGTGCTGGGGACCTGCGCTGTGCTGTGCATGAAGGAATCATTGCAAAAGTGCACAGAAGTCCTAGCAGCTGCAGATCACGCAGTACACAGGATTACTGTCTGGCGTGGGGAGGCAAGGACTTACCTGCACCAAATTTGGACAGAAGAACCACTGGACTGTCGAGGTCACTTGGATCCAGCTCCTGTGTTCCAGGGACCATGCTCGTCAAGATGAGAGGGGACCCAGAGGACCAGTGATGCAGAAGTTTGGTGCCTGCGTTAGCAGGGGGAAGATTCCGTCGACCCACAGGAGATTTCTTCTTGGCTTCCAGTGCAGGGTGAAGGCAGACAGCCCTTAGAGCATGCACCACCAGGAAACAGTCGAGAAATCTGGCAGGATTAGGTGCTACAATGTTGCTGGTAGTCGTCTTGCTACTTTGTTGCGGTTTTGCAGGCATCATGGAGCAGTCAGCAGTCGATCCTTGGCAGAAGTTGAAGAGAGAGATGCAGAGGAACTCTGGTGAGCTCTTGGATTCGTCATCTGAAGAGAAACCCACAGGAGAGACCCTAAATAGCCCTCAGAGGAGGATTGGCTACCTAACCAGGTAAGAGCCTATCAGGAGGGGTCTCTGATGTCACCTGCTTGCACTGGCCACTCAGAGGTCTCCATTGTGCCCTCACACCTCTGCATTCAAGATGGCAGAGGTCTGGGACACACTGGAGGAGCTCTGAGCACCACCCCTGGGGTGGTGATGGACAGGGGAGTGGTCACTCCCCTTTCCTTTGTCCAGTTTCGCACCAGAGCAGGGGCTGGGGGATCCCCGAACTGGTGTAGACTGGCGTATGCAAGGAAGGCACCATCTGTGCCCTTCAAACCATTTCCAGAGGCTGGGAGAGGCTACTCCTCCCCAACACTTAACACCTGTTTCCAAAGGGAGAGGGTGTAACACCCTCTCTCAGAGGAAATCCTTTGTTCTGCCTTCCTGGGACTGGGCTGCCCAGACCCTAGGAGGGCAGAAGCCTGTCTGAGAGTTGGCAGCAGCAGTAGCTGCATAGAAAACCCCGGAGAGCTAGTTTGGCAGTACCCGGGGTCCATGCTGGAGCCCCGAGGATGCATGGGATTGGCACCCCAATACCAGATTTGGCTTGGGGGGACAATTCCATGATCTTAGACATGTTACATGACCATGTTCGGAGTTACCATTGTGAAGCTACATATAGGTATTGACCTATATGTAGTTCACGCGTGTAATGGTGTCCCCACACTCACATAGTCCAGGGAAATTGCCCTGAACAATGGGGGGCACCATGGCTTGTGCCAGGGTGCCCTCACACTTAATAACTTTGCACCTAATCTTCACTAAGTGAGGGTTAGACATATAGGTGACTTATAAGTTACTTAAATGCAGTGCAAATTGGGAAACATCCTTTATGCCGACTTTTTTATAACGAAGTCCTGGTTAACGAAAGCGGAACAACGCTTTCTTTAACCACGACTTCATTATTTTGTGCCTTAACCACGCATGTCCTGAACAACGAACATGCATGGTTAAGGTACAAACAAGGGAGTCGGCTGAGGAGGACGACGCAGATGAGGCGACGACTCAGGTAAGTGGGGGGTTTTAGGTTTTGGGGAGGGGGTGGGGGATCTGGTGTTTTAGGTTTTGGGGTGGGGTTGGGGGGTGGGGCATTTTTGGTTTTGGGGAGGGGGTGGGGGGTCGGGGGTTTTAGGTTTTGGGGTGGGGTTGCGGGGGTGGGGTGAGGCATGCAGGATCAATGGGTGCCTGTTACTAATGACTTTACCAGGAATGTCTTTACAACGAAATATCGTTGTTAAGGCATTCGTGGTAAAGGCATTAGTAGTAACAACGAGGTTGGTGTTCCGACCTCATTGTTTAGGCACCCGTTGTTTTGTCAGTCGGCATTCCATCGTACAACCGTGTAAATTGGCTGTGAAATAATGTGGACGTTATTTCACTCAGGCTGCAGTGACAGTCCTGTGTAAAAATTGTCTGAGCTCCCTATGGGTGGCAAAAGAAATGCTGCAGCCCATAGGGATCTCCTGGAACCGCAATACCCTGGATACCTAGGTACCATACACTAGGGAATTATAAGGGTGATCTAGTGTGCCAATCAGAAATGGTGAAAATAGTCACTAGCCTGCAGTGACAATTTTAAAAGCAGAGAGAGCATAAACACTGAGGTCCTGGTTAGCCGAGCCTAAGTGATACAGTTAGGCACAAAAACAGGGAACACATATATGCCACAAACTATGAGCACTGGGGTCCTGGCTAGCTGGGTTCCAGTGACACATATCAAACACACTGACAACATAGGGTTTCCACTATGAGCACTGGGGCCCTGACTAGCAGGATCCCAGTGAGACAGTAAAAACACCCTGGCATATACTCACAAACAGGCCAAAAGTGAGGGTAACAAGGCTAGAAAGAGGCTTCCTTCCTACACAACCTCCTTCCCCCCCAAATGAAGGACAATAAGGCTAACCTTGGCCAGTTGAGTCTTTATTGTCTAAGTGGTGATAAGTGGAGAGTAGCTCTGCAATAGATTGGACACTCCCTTTATCATCCACTGTATGGTTACTTCCCTGTGGGGATGTAAACCACCCTGTTTGAAGTTTTTTAGCTAGCCAGCAATGTGGAGTTATATTTTCAGAGTTCCTATTAGTATTTTTAAGTTTAGAGCAGTGGGAATTTTCCACTGGATTTATATCAAGTGATGAGAATGCCAGACAGGGATGCTGTCTCAATAAAGCCATAGCTGGGCAAAACCGTTGTCCAAATGGCTGTATGAGAGAACAGGGTTGCTGTTTCTCTTGAGTTGGAGCAGGGCAGGGATGCTGTCCTATCAGCTCCACACTATGACAGGGCTGCTGTCCTAAGTGTTGTTAGTCAAGGCAGGGTTGCTGCACTAAAGTTACTCTGGGAGGGTTGGAGGGATGCTCCATGTTAACTAAAGTGGTGCACTTTTTCTCACCAATATTAGTTATCCCACAGAGAGGTACTTCCACATCAGGGAGTACAGCTGTGCTAGCTGATGGTTCCCTCGTTACAGGTGCCACTCCAGGAGAGGTTTCCCCCACCACAGGAATGCTATCCTGAATGGCAGGGTGGGTAGGGGATATTTTGATGCCCTTTTCACCTGTTGTTGGAGAAGGATCCTGAGTTTTCAGGCCTTTTTCTCTCCTTTGCTTTTTCATTTCAGCTGAAATGAGAGGAAGCAATTCCTCAGTGATACCCAGCATGGCTGCATGGGTATTAAACTCTACCTTAGCCCAACATGAGGCCTCTAGGTCATTACCTAAGAAACAGTCTACAGGTAAGCTAGGTGATACTACCACCTGCTCAGGGCCAGTAACTCCACCCCAACTAAACTGAATTATAGCTAAGGGGAGGAATTTAGTGGAGTTATGGACATCAATAATCTTGTACTGTTGTCCACTGATGTGTTGTGCAGGAGACACTAGGTTTTCAGTCACCAAAGTGATACTGGCACCTGTGTCCCTGTAGGCCTGAGCCTCAACACCATTTATTGAAACTGTCTGCCTGTAGGTATCCATTGTAAGGGGACAAGTAGCCAGTGTGGCAAGGCCAATGCCACCAGGTGTGACAGAAACTTTCTTGGGACTGACTACCCCAGTTTCTCTGATGGACCCAAAAGTAAACCCAACTACACCCTTATTTTGACTATTGCCAGTAGTCCCACTGTCGCGTAGGCTCTCATTATCCTAATGAGACTACTGGATTTTGATCAACAACATCGTCCACAATGTGGGGGACTGAGTCTAACCCACAGTAGATGACGCTTGTCACTCCAAATCCAGGTTTTGCTCCGGCTAACTAGCAGTGCCTCATCTCTCGCAAATGGTAGAGACATTTGGGCAGCTGAGCGCATGACATGTTAATACTTCTCAGGGAAGTCGTGGTCACTCAGGTCACAACCGGTTCTCTCATACACAGCGCAGTCTCATATATAAATGACAATACAAGCAGTATAAGTTTTAAAGGTTGGTTTAATAAAACAACTGCATTTTAGATAGCAAAGCGTGAGCTGGGATAACCAGAACTATACAACACAGTAATATTAAAATAGTGACCATGAGAGTGAAGCACAAGAATAAAGCTATCATAGTGATGCTAGTTTATTCTCTCTCTAAGTTATATTTTCAAGCACAGCATCTTAAGCTCTAAGCCTGCCTTTAAGGTTCCCCTGGGAGGACATCGACCCTCATACCTGAGCAAAGGCCTGTAATCTGCATCAGCATCCACAACGGGGCATTCGGCATACAGTTGTGGGTCCCTGGCTGGAATCTCCCTCTTGACGTGTACTAGGACTATAAAGTGTTTTTATAACTAACACGCAGATGTTCTAAGAAAATGTCCCTACGTAAGGATTTGTATTTTATATGAATGCTGGAGACTAAACTGCTACCACGTTTACCGGCAATATACCAGACTGTAGCCTTGGCTGAAGCACAGGGCGATCAAGAATGCATTATTTGAGGACACAGTGCTGAACTAAGCTATACAGTGTGATAGAAGAAATTAAAACAAGACCGTAAAAACTGGTTATTGTAAAATAACATTGTGAAGCTGAATAAAATATATCTAGGGCAAAGTGCACAGCGGCCTAGTAGGTTAAACTAATGTGCATGAAGCTATATTAAAAATGGCTACACTACACCCTCCCCTTGTCGGTAGAAAGTGGTTTAAGCCAAAGCTAAAATGTTCTAAGCTAAAATATATTTAAAACCCTACTTGATTCTGACAAGTTAAGAGGACACACAATCATACTACTCGGCAGTTTAAAAAATGAGCATGCGGCCAAGAGCCGAATTCAAAGGAAAATGTTAATTTAGTACCGTTCCAAATCAAGCATCAGTCATGGAAAGCAAAAGATCTTCCACCTCGGCAATGACAGAACCGGTAAATCTGCGCCAAAGGCCACTAAGGAGCAGGTGTGTTCCATAGCCCCAGTGTCAACCAAGGCGCCATCCTGTGCAGTGCCTATTAACGAGTTAATGGTAACTTCCTCCACGAAGTGTAGCTCGTAATCAGCTTTTCTGAGCAAACGCAGCCACAGCGCGCATGTCTGGTAATGAACCCTAAACGAGAACATCAACAGATCAGCATCAATCACTGAGGGGCGTTGCTGAGAAAGACAAACTTCCAGTGCATGTTCAAAAGAGCACCAACGGCACCGAAACACAGGCTGCACACAATCCAAAACCGGTCTGAATGACAGAGACCAGTCACACCCCAAATGTTCTAGGAGTGTTGCTCCAAACTGCTGCATCATGCGTTCGCGACACAGCCGCGCTGATGGGAGCGCCTTCATTTGTCCTTGTTGCGGTGGGACAGCCATTGCAGAAAAACAACAGCAACAGCAAAATGCCGGCTAATAAAGCCAAAGTTATTGGAAATCCCCCAAAAATGCTTCCGAAAGTCGAGTGAATAGCCGAAGGTATCAAACCGAATATAGAGGAAAAACTTTGAAAAAATGTGCTAATCCAGCCGTGCTGGACGCATTTAATATACGTCCCACGAGTTCAGCAAAGTGTCTCGGAAAGTTCGTACTTAACCGGGACTGTATTTCTGCCGACGACCTTGCCACTTGAAGTGCGTAGGTCTCACGTGCAGATGTAAGGGCCACATGCTTCTGAAACAATAAAGCCTTCAGTCTACTGAACTTGTCAAAATTCACCTTGGAAGTAGCAATGTGAGGCCAGATATCAGCTACCTCCCTAAATTTAATGGGGGGAAACAACACGTTCCCGCAGCTTGTAACGACCTTAGAGACCGAAACAACGTAAACTATTCTGGCCCCTATGCCACAACAGTCTTCACTATTGAGGAGGACGTAGCTGCCGTTTGAAAGCACCTGGAACGTTTGTTTAATCAAGGGGACTGGAACTCCCTTCAGATAGCAAGGCAAGTTTGCAACCGAGGCATTACACGCCCCATGCAAAGACAGCTGCTTACAAATCATTGAATGGCTGACTGAAGTCTTGCATTCACTACCGCTAAGAAAGACCTCTTTCATGCCATTGAGTCATTTGTACGAGAAGGGAAGCTCCCACACCTCATGGATGTAACTATCTCCCAACCTTTCATATCTGCCTACCGGAACATGTTTCAAACAAGAAGTGAATTGTAATGTAGAAATAGGCAGATTAATAACCCCTTGTATTAACCACTCTGCCGAAGGAATCTCGGCCACGGTGAAAGGCAGTCTTTCTATCTTTTCAATGTTAAGCATGACATAAGTCGCTTCCTTCTTAGCCATTAGTTGTTGTTGCCGCGTCAAATTAAAGGAAAAAAATATTTCCCTGGCACTGATGTGCTGCCACGGAATGAGACCTGCCTTCACTGTCTGAAGTGTCCAACCCAACTGCATAATGGTCCTGGTCTGACTCTGTCCATGATACAAAGAAGACATATCAAATCGTATAATGTCTATAGCAGAAGAAATAATGTTGTGAATTGTATATATCCGGTCGTACAAGGTGTGAATTCCATTATCCACAACAGCTATTGCCTTTTTCAAATTTTCCTGGTCTATTTGCCTTAACCGTGCTGCAGCATCTCGTTGGGAAAGCTTCCATATTTCATTGTATACTTCATACAAGAAACGCTTCCTACGTGGTATCTTCGGGCCTGACAAGAAATCTTGTAAGTCAGTGTTGTTAGACAAGAGACTCAGGTGCATCTTAACCGCGTCTAGTGAGGATGATTTTAGCCACTGTTGGCACAATTTTCCTACGCTATGGGGGTTATTCTAACTTTGGGGGAGTGTTAATCCGTCCCAAAAGTGACGGTAAAGTGACGGATATACCACCAGCCGTATTACGAGTTCCATAGGATATAATGGACTCGTAATACGGCTGGTGGTAAATCCGTCACTTTTCCGTCACTTTTGGGACGGATTAACACCTCCTCCAAAGTTAGAATAACCCCCCATATGTTGTGATTATGTTGGCATGTTCTGTTGATATATAGCGAGGGTATGACCTACTCGTTCGGAAACCCCCTGAGGAGGTGACAAAACGTTGATGACACCCGTTGGTATCTATTGGCCACAATAACCACCCACCTGGACGTGTCAGTGAAGAATTAAACATACCATTCTGGACCCACTCATTGAGCTTATTTATAGTTGTATTTGTGTATTTTTGACAATTATCAAATTTTGCAGGGGCAGGTATACTGGGCATGTTTAATTCTCTAATTGTGGCTAAGCCTAACTGTACTGTTTCATTAAAAAAGATAATTTGAACAGGGATGAGACATGCTCTAAACAATGTTTCTCTACCCTTGATCTGCCAATTTTTTGTTCCCCAAACACTTTTCAAATCAACATATTTTGACTAATATTCATAACCTTCAATTGATAACCGGGAAATAATGAGTCCGAATATATAAATTTAGTGTTGGTCAATAACATATGTATATCCTTAGTGGGAGTTACCTTAATATAATATGACTCAGACTTTTTTTGATGATGCCCAGAAAAATACGCAAACTTTTCAGAATAAGTTTTTGAACTCCCTTGCGGGGGAGTTGGGCAATGTTCCCATTGTGTATAATTAAATATTTTTTTTGGACTGCTCGCTTTATGTATGAAGTGGTTCCCATAATAATTATTATAGCAAAACATGTCACCATAATTTTCTTTAAACTGGTAAACATCTTCCTTTTCATAGACAGTATAATATTGCAATTATGTCATCATAGAATCAACAGTTTTCACATCCCAATCATCAGATACAATGCCTGGTATGACTATATCGTTCATGGATAATTTTAACACATACGGCACTTGAATAATCTCAGTAGGACCATATATATCAATCATTACTTTGTCCCACACAATCCCATCAGGAATTGGTACTGCAGAGATGTTCATAAAAGACAAGTCTCTTCGAATCTTTTGTGATGAAAAATGTGGTTTCAAAACCTCCTCCACCTGTTCAACCGCTGATCTCTCGGGAAGAAAATGACCATATATTAACAAGAAAAAGGTAATGACAAAACCAGTCCAAAGCAGGAAGGCTAGGACAGTCAAAGAAAGCCATACATAGTTCCATGGAAAAACGAAATATATTTCTTTAAGCCAATGTATCAGCTTACGTGCACCTGATAGGTCAGCAGTCGAAGAGGCAAACGAGTCCGATAGACTGTTGTTGTAGCCGGCAAAGTAACCAGAGGCAGTTCATGCAAATGGCGTTGCCGTGGTCAATGGTGGAGTTGGTGTTTCCTGTGGTGGTACACTGTAGACAGCACCATCCGTCTGGCTTGTAGTCATAGTGACTTGATCAAATGTTTCTAAATTGCTTGTTGTTAGTGGGACTAATGCAAGATCATCATCCACCCTCCCCAAGCTCAGAGAGGTATCAGTGTTAGTATAAACAACTTGAAGTGGAACTTCTTCTCCAGTAGTGAGAGGGATTCGGGAACTACTGGACGCTCCTCTTGGTCGGCTGTGTATAATCAGCCATGTGTTGTAGTTTGACATTGTCAATGGAAACAAAACGATTTTCTTTGGCATCTGGCAACGGTGGTAGAAAAACAGTTCTGGTACAGTGTATCCTCAACACAGGGACTGGTGCTCAATAGGAAGGGCCAAATTATTTTTTCACTGCGACCTTTTCATGCACAAGATCCCCAACCCTGGGAATCCAGCCGGTGGGTGTTACTGGCACATCCTTAATTCCTGTGGAGGCAGCACTTTTAGAATTATCTTCACTGAACTGCTATAATTCCTGTAAAACAGAGACACAATCATTTATGTCAAAAGGTGTTTCCGCTGCCTCCACGCCAGGACCATCAAGATCCGGAACAAACGTTTGTGTTCCGAACAGGCACTCATATGAAGTACGACCCCCCAGGGACCTTCTAGGCAGGTTATTTAGTGCTCTCTGAACTCCATACAGGTGGGTTAGCCAACTATGACCCGTACCTAAGACTCTGGCCGTTAAGGATGGCTTTAAATCGCGGTTTAATCGCTCCACAACACTATTTCCCTCGGGATGAAATGGAGACAAGTACTGGAGTTGGACCCCCAACGAAGCAATGGTGTCCCTGAATGCCCTTCAGGCAAAAGCAGGGCCCTGGTCCGAATGGAATGCCGCAACTGCATATGTACCGACAGAGACTCGCAAATCTTTAATAACAGTCCGAGCGTCAGCCGAGCGTTGTGGCCACACCCACACAAATCTGGGGCAGGAATCAACAGCGACTAATATATATTTCTATGCACTATCAGGTGTTAATGGACCGTAGTGATCCAAGTACACACATTGTAATGGTCTATTTGAGATTAAGAGGGGTGTCTGCAGCGGGCGCTTAGCCGTGGAAACTTTAATTTGCTGACAGATGTCACAACAAAGGACAAACTGGTTAGTCTCTTTATAGAGACCTGATCACCAATAACGGGCCTGTAAGAGTGAAATTGTAGCTGCCACACCAGCATGTGCAGATGCCACCCCTTCATGCGCTGCTTTAATCAATTGAGGTCTTACATCTTTATTGGGGATGTCGCGTATGCCTACGCCTGGAATCTTAACCTCAGCGTTCAGCATACTTCCCATCAAGTACTGATATTTATTAGGAAATCCTTTAGGATATGTCGTGCCATCAACCGTAGCTTTTATGGCAGCCATAATATCTGTGTCTGGTTTAGAACTCGAACAAGTCACTGCAGCTACAGTGGCGACTGCCACTGCTGACTTTGCGGCTTCATCAGCGAAAGTATTTCCAGCACTGTGTATTCCAACGCGCTGGTGTCCAAGTGTATGCACAACTTGGACTTTGGGTAGCGTTTCTTTTAGGTCTGCTACCTTCCCCCACAGGAGCTTGTGTTTAATGGTGTTGCCTTTTGCATCTCAGACCCATTCAAGCACCAGTAATGCAGGTATTCATTAAAAGACTGGACGCAATAATGTGAATCACAAACAATCAGTGGGAACTGTGTCGGATCCGTATGTTCTAGTGCCATCAGTAGAGCTTTTAGCTCACCCAATTGTGCTGTACAGTCCCCTAAGGTCTGAGTGTAGGTATGTTGGGGACAGAATTTCTGCCCCTCCACATAGCCGCTTACAACTGAGCATGCAGCAGAATATTGATGTTTAGTTCCAATCGCTGGTTGCGCAGAGCCATCGGTGTACATGACTACATGCTATTGATCAATAGGCAAGGTGTCAGTGGGAACTGGATATTCTACTTCATATTGTAGAAATTCTTGAGTTTGTAACTTTGGGCCGAAAATATAGTCTACATCAGTGGCTGTTAAAGACGTAGCCCATTGTATCCATCTTGGATGAAGTGCTTTTGCGTTTGGGAGGCTAGCTTTTGTAACAGCCTCTAGGGCTGGAATAGGAGAAATGGCAATAATGGGTTTTCCTTGGGCAAGAGGTCTTTCTTTAATAACAGCCATCTGCACAGCAGTGAGAATTTTCTCCGTGGATGCAAAGCGTTGTTCAGCACCTGAATACAAATGTGATTTGTATGCAATCGGGACTGTCTCACCTTCATTAAATGTGACATAAGTAAAATCGATGGCCCCAGCTATTACCCAGATGACCAAATGTGTCTTATTGTCCCATGTATGTAAATGTTTTGCTGCTAGCATATCTGCCTGTAACTCTCGAAGAGTACGTGTATGTTCAATTGTCCAGAATTTGCTAGAAAAATCAGGACGTATTAACTCATATAATGGTTTTATGCGTGTAGCATAATCAGGAATGTTCTGCCAAAATTTAGAAAGCCCAACAATGACTGAAGTTTTTTAATCATATTTGGTGGTTGCAATTGTGCGCATTTTTCTAAAAATTGTGTGCCAGGCTCTTCCCTTCACTCGACAGCTCATATCCCAGGAACAGGACGCTGAGGAAGGTAATTTTTTACTTTTTCAAGTTAAATTTGTAGCCGAGTTCGGCAAACCCTACAACAATGCGGGCTACTTGTCTTAAATGTTGTAGTAACTCGTCATCCGTGAGATATATATCGTCCACATCTGACAATGTTTCAGGGTCTATCTCGTGTAAAATAGCAGTCACACGAGCTGCAAACAGTCCTGGGCTGTTCTTATACCCCTGAGGCAAACAACAGAATTTTTTCTGGGAGCCTAATGCGCTAAAGCTTGTTAAGTCCCTGCTTTCAGGCGCTATATTCTAGCAGAAGAACCCATTTGAGATATCTAAAGTTGTTTTGTACTTTTTCCGCACTATGTTGCTCATTAGTGCAGTGCTATGTGAGTTTTGTATAGCATATGTACGTGTATGTCCGTTTAAATGTCTGTGGTCTAAGACCATTCTATATGAATGGTCCGGTTTAGCTACAGGGAATAAGGGGTTATTCATCGGTGAGACACAGGATTCAATCACACCCTGGTATTCTAATTGCGTAAGTATCTCTCTCACCGGTGCCATTGCTTCATGTTTTATTGGATACTGCGGTTCTGGCTGAGGTTCACTTTTAATGGGAATGACATGGTATGGAGAGTCCCATCCTATGTGATTTCTATATAACGCAGGTGCTTGTGCTAGGGCCCATTCTATAGAATAGGACTCAGCGAGTTCCTCTGGAACAAGGGGCGAGAAGGAAGGTTTAATAACCTCTTCTCCATATGGGCAGGTGTGGACAAAATCAGACGGCCAATCTTGTTCGGCCAACAAAATGTCATATATTTTAACTACACAGTCCCAAAAGATTGCGTGTATAGTGCGTTCAATGTCTCCTTCCTGTTGTAGAGTTACTTTATACACCCTATCGGGTTCTACTTGTGTAAAGTCATCAGTTGCTTTCACCTCCAGATGCTGTAGAAAATTCCGGCGAACTATTGTGACCTCTGCTGCGCTGTCTAGCAGTGCTAGAGCCCAGTTCTTGTTCTTCAAGAGAATCCTCTTCCTGAGTGGCATGTCTAACTGAGACAGCTGCCACTTTTTTCTTTCTAAATTGTTGTTTTTGTTGTACTGGTTTCTCTTCCTTCTTAACAGAAACCTCTGAAGAGCGTTGTGATTCCTCTCTCGGTTTCACATACTCTGTTCTCCGCTCTGATCACCCACCTCTCTCATTTCTCTTTTGCGATGAGTCCTGAAAGGGACGAGATTGGCGTGTATCAGTATATTGATATCTATCAGGCATTTTTATATTTTCTCTATTCCTGAGATTATATCTATTCTGTGGGGTCTCCACTCGTGGAGATTCTCCCCTTTGTTTTTTAGGTGTGTGTTGTTTTTTCTCCCAGCTTTTCTTATTACCCTCAGGTTGGTGTTTAGTATTATCTTTATTAATTTTACCCTGAAATTGGGGTTTTTGTGGTCTAGCCCCAAGGCTATCTCAACCGATACTGGAATATGTTTCCGCTATTATTTTAGGCAGCTCTCGCTCCTGATCCTGTTGCGGAACGTCACGGAGCCGCATGCGTACTGCAAGTGCAACTGCTTCCCCTTTAAGGTTACTTAAGATGAATGAAGAAACTGTGGCAAAATTGCCCATCAGTTGCATCCCTAAATCTAGGGCCGGAGCAGCCCCGTATTCATCTTGAATTTGTTTAAGCACTTCCGGTAGGTTAGCTAGTGTTGATGTACTGTGTGCCGTTGTATAGAGCGTGGCAAATACCGTGCCCCATGTGTGACAGTTTTCAACTGTAGGGACCATCCCAAAGGGCAAGCACTTAGTTAATATTCTATGTTTATCCTGAGGTCCCGTATGGGGAAATACTGCCTTCAGCGTATTAATGTTTTGTGCTAGCCAAAACGGAGTCTCCTCTCATTTGGCCGGGACTTTACCCATAATAGAATGTACAGTCACCAGATTTATACCTGGTGTTACTGCATGTGGTTGTGCTGGAGCAGCACACGCTGGGTTTGTATTTAAAGTCTGCATCACAAATTGTGCTAATCGTCTGTATATTGCTGTTAACTCAATATATAAACGTTGAACCTCAGCTACTGCCATATTTGCAACTGCAGGATGTGCTGCATATGTGACCAATAAATGCCAGGTAGGACCGTCATTACTTAGTGGACCTAACCTTACTGGTAATATTGTATAGGGTAGGGGGCCATCAAGCCAATTATTATGTTCTTGATAAGATAGAGGTATCTCTAAATAAATATGCGTACGCCCTGTATTTCCCAGGCGCGTTCGCAACTGTATATGTATGAAATATATTTGTGTTCCCATCAACTGCTGGAAATGTGACCCAAGAGTAAAAAAGTTCTGTTCTATAGGCTGCGTGGGCATCCACCACAAACGCGACTGGACCACCCTGGGCCGTAAGGCCATGTGCTAGTAAATGTGCTGTGAGAGGTTGTCTCATGTTAAGAGCTATTTGTACAACCTGGGGATTCGCCATCATAGAAGCACTAAGAGTTCAGAGAAGGTACACCAAGATGTTTTTTTTCCCTTTTAAGGTTCAAGCTTGAACAACCACCAGCTGAAAATAGGATTACCTATACGGCGGTTTTGGAAATCCTCAGTACCACGGACGTCTCCGTATACGGAACTGAGGGGTCATTATATAAAATGAGACCGAGATATGCCGGTGGACCTGAAAATTAGAGCCTGACCAAATGTTGGCGGTGCCATGTCACGTAGGCTCTCATTATCCTAATGAGACTACTGGATTTTGAGCAACAAGATCGTCCACAATGTGGGGGACTGAGTCTAACCCACAGTAGATGACGCTTGTCACTTCCAAATCCGGCTTTTGCTCCAGCTAACTAGCAGTGCCTCATCTCTCGCAAATGGTAGAGACAATTGGGCAGCCGAGCGCATGACATCTTAATACTTCTCAGGGAAGTCGTGGTCACTCAGGTCACAACCGGTTCTCTCATACACAGTGCGGTCTCATATATAAATGACAATACAAGCAGTATAAGTTTTAAAGATTGGTTTAATAAAACAACCGCATTTTAGATAGCAAAGCGTAATATTAAAATAGTGACAATGAGAGTGAAGCACAAGAATAAAGCTATCATAGTGCCGCTAGTTTATTCTCTCTCTAAGTTATATTTTCGAGCACAGCATCTTAAGCTCTAAGCCTGCCTTTCAGGTTCCCCCGGGAGGACATCGACACTCATACCTGAGCAAAGGCCTGTAATTTGCATCAGCATCTGCAACGGGGCATTTGGCATACAGTTGTGGGTCCCTGGCTGGAATCTCCCTCTTGACGTGTACTAGGACTAGAAAGTGTTTTTATAACTAACACGCAGATGTTCTAAAAAAATGTCCCTACGTAAGGATGTGTATTTTCTACGAATGCTGGAGACTAAACTGCTACCATATTTACCGGCAATGTAGCAGACTGTAGCCTTGACTGAAGCACAGGGCGATCAAGAATGCATTATTTGAGAACATAGTGCTGAACTAAGCTAAACAGTGTGATAGAAGAAATTAAAACAAGAACGTAAAAACTGGTTATTGTAAAATAGTGCGAAGCCGAATAAAATATATCTAGGGCAAAGTGCACAGCGGCCTAGTATGTTAAACTAACGTGCATGAAGCTATATTATAAATGGCTACACTAGACCACCACTATTACCACTACTGCTAGGGGCACTAGAGTTTGATATATTAGTTGCTTGAGCAGGACTTATCCCCTGGCCTATGGCCTTTATTTTTACACACATAGCACCAAGGCTTTTTAATGTGTGTGGGTTGTGAAGAAGAGAAAGAAGATGATTTATCCCCACCCCCTGAAGACTGTTTAGGATTTGAGGAAGGATCTTTAGTTTTACCTTTATCCCCATGCATATCCTGAGATTTCTTACCATCTTTCTTCTTGCCATCCTTGTCACCCCCTGTATGAAATTACTGTTCACTCTTGTTCTGACCCATTTGTCTGCCTTCTTTCCCAATTCTTGGGGAGAGGTCAGATCTGAGTCTCCCAAGTACTGGTGCAACAAATCAGTCACACAATTGTTCAAAATATGCTCTCTTATTAGATTAGATTATACTGGCTTTCATAGTCAGTCACCTTGCTGCCATGTAACCAACCCTCCAAGGCCTTCACTGAACAGTCTACAAAGTCTGTCCAGTCTTGAGAGGACTCTTTTCTGGTGTCTCTGAACTTAATCCTGTATTGTTTAGTGGTTAAGCCAAATCCATCCAACAGTGCATCCTTCAAAAATGTGTAATTGTTAGCATCACTTTCTCTGACAGTGAGGAGCTTATCCCTACCCTTACCAGTGAAAGATAGCCACAAGATAGCAGCCCACTGCCTTTGAGGGACCAACTGTACCATACAGGCCCTCTCAAGTGCAGCAAACCACTTGTTAATGTCATCCCGCTCCTTGTAAGGGGGGACTATCTTATGCAGGTTTCTGGAATCATGCTCTCTAACAGGATTACTATCAAAAACACTGCTGTTGCCACCATGGGGAACTAACCCCAACCTGACAGGGTCCAGATCATAGAAGGAACTGTGAAAGATCTGCAGTGGTGGCTAACAAACTACGATTGGGTCAGGGGCAGATCCCTCTTCCTTCCCCAACCAAATCTGACAGTAGTGACAGATGCATAACTCCTAGGCTTGGGTAGCCATCTGTGAGAAGTGGAGATCAGAGGACTCTGGTCTACGGCAGCATCCGAACTCCACATAAATATGCTGGAGTTGCGGGCAATCCGATTAGCATTGAAGGCCTTCCAACCTTCCATCAAGGGGAGGCTAGTTCGGGTGTCCACAGACAACATCACCACCATGTGGTACAGCAACAAACAGGGTGGGGTCTTGGATCCTGTGTCGAGAGGCTCTGCGCTTCTGGACATGGTTGGATCCTCAGGGCATTTCCCTGGTGGTTCAAAACTTGAGGATTTCTATGAACGCCAGGGCAGAAAACTCAGTTGGTGTTGCTTAACGGATTATGAATTATATCCCCATCCTGAGGTGGCACAAGGTCTCTTTCAGCGGTGAGGAAAGCCTTGGTTATATTTGTTCACATCCGCTCTCGCATCCACTGACTACATACTCCTCGGAGACTTAAACTTCCACCTCGAGAACACCAACGACAACAACACCGCCATCCTGCTCGACAACCTCTCCAACCTCGGCCTCAAACAGCTCGTCACAACACCAATCCACGGGACACACACTCAACCCTACTTTCTTCGCCAGCAATCACGTCTCTTTCAGCCACACCACCAAACTCCACCGGACGGACCACCGATGCATCCACTTCTCCTTCAAGAAACCCACAACACACCACCACCGGCAACGGATCCCCCACTGCAGTTGGAACAAGGTCAGTGAAGACCAGCTTATTGCGACCCTCTCCCAGAACCCGCCCATTGACACCACCGACACTGATGCAGCTGCCCGCAACTTCAAGCAATGGGTCAACACTTGTGCCAATACTCTCACCCCAATGAAGAATCCCTCCATCAGACGCACCGACAGAAAGGCCGTCTAGTTTTCCGTCGACCTCCACAAATCTAAGCAAAGCTGCAGAAGACTCGAAAGAAAGTGGCGCCAAGATCAGACTCTGGACAACTTCACAGCCTTCAAAAACGTCGTCCGCAGACACCACCAACTCATCTGAGCCGCCAAGAGAACTGCCTTCAAAGACCGAATCAACAACAACGCACACAGCCACAAGGAGCTCTTCAATGTCGTGAAGAAACTCTCCAACCCCAGCTCCAACGCCAACGACATTCCGACATCCCAAGACCTCTGCAACTCCCTAGCCTCCTACTTCCACCGCAAGATTGCAGACATCCACAACAGCTTCAGCACCTCAACCCCCCGGCAACTACCAACACCACAGATTCACCTCCGACCAACCTCCTGCTCTCCTGGACCCCCGTCAACGACAACAACACCATTGAAATCATGAACACCATCCACTCCAGCTCTCCATCTGACCCCTGCCCTCACCACATCCTCAACAAAGAAAGCTCTGTCATCGCACCCCAACTACGGAAGATCATCAACAGCTCCTTCGGGTCCGCCACCTTCCCGGAGAGCTAGAAACAAGCCGAGATCAACGCCCTCCTCAAAAAACCCAAGGCGGACCCAAAGGACCTAAAGAACTTCTGGCCTATCTCCCTGCTCCCCTTCCCAGCAAAAGTCATTGAGAAGGCTGTCAACAGACAACTAATCCGCTTCCTTGAGGAGAACCGCACCCTGGACCCTTCCCAATCTGGATTCAGCAGCGACCACCGCACGGAAACCGCCCTTATCGCCGCCACAGACGACATCAGAACCATCCTGGACAGCGGCGAAACCACAGCCCTCATCCTCCTGGACCTCTCGGCCTTGTTCGACACCGTCTGCCACCACACCCTACGTTCACGTCTCTGCAATGCTGGAATCCGTGACAGAGCCCTGTACTGGGTCACCTCCTTTCTCACCAGCAGAACACAGAGAGTCCGCCTCCCCCAATCCGCTCGGAGGCCACCGAAATCATCTGCGCCATACTCCAGGGTTTGTCCCTCAGACCGACCCTCTTCAACGTCTACATGGCCCCGCTCACTAACATCGCCCGATCCCACAACCTCAACATCATCTCAGACACCAACGACACCCGGCTGATCCTCTCCCTCACCAAGAACTCCGCCAAGACCTACCTCCACAAAGGAATGAAGGCCATCGCCGAATGGATGAAGAGCAGCTGCCTCAAACTCAATTCTGACAAGACGGAAGTCCTCATCTTTGGCTTCACCCCCCTCTGCATGGGATGACTCCTGGTGGCCTGCCACTCTCGGAACCACTCTAACTCCCACCGACCACGCACACAGCCTAGGATTCATCTTGGACCCCTCACTATCCATGACCCAGCAAGTCAATGCCATCTCCTCCTCCTGCTTCAACACCCTCTGCATGCTCCGAAAGATCTACAAATGGATACCCACCGAAACCTGAAGAAACCTGAAGGCAAGCTGGACTACGGCAATGCCCTCTATGCAGAAACCACAGGCAAACTCCAGAAGAGGCTGCAACGCGTCCAGAACGCCTCCACACGCCTCATCCTGGACATCCCCCGCCACTGCCACATCACAGACCACCTGAAATCCTGCACTGGCTCCCAGTCAACAAGAGAATCACCTTCAAACTCCTCACCCAAGCTCGCAAAGCACTGCACAACACCGGACCAGAATACCTCAGCAGATGACTCTCCTTCTACACCCTGACCCGGCATCTCTGCTCCGCCGACCTCACCCTCGCAACCGTCCCACGCGTCCGTAGAACTGCAACCGGCAGTAGATCATTCTCGCACCTCGCCGCCAAAACGTGGAACACTCTTCCCACCCACTTGTGCCAGACCGAAGACCTCTTTACCTTCAGGAAACTTCTCAAGACGTGGCTGTTAGAGCAGTAGCAGCACCTCCGCCCCTCCCCCTCCTCAGCACCTTGAGACCCTCAGGGGTGAGTAGTGCACTTTACAAATTCCTGAATGATTGATTGATTGATTGATTGAATGTGGAATCTCAGCAGTTTTGCACGCTGGAGTTTCCAAGGCGGCTATCGCTCAGCTAAGCTTTTTGTCTAGAGTGGGCCTCAGGCCTCCTGTATGCCTTTCCTCCATACCACTCCTGCCCAGAGTTCTCAAGAAGATCAAGAACGACCAAGTACAATTTATCTTTATGGCACCGGATTGGGAATGGAGAGTCTGGGATCCTGAGATACTGATCATGGCAATCGATACTCCGTGCAGGTTCCTCCTTTGGGAGGATCTTCGGTTGCAGCAACAGGGGAGGGGTCTCAACCCAAACCTGTCCAATCTCTGCCTTCTTGTGTGAAGATTCAGCAGCTGCATTTGAAAGCCTTTGACCTTCCTTCCAAAGTCTGCAATGTCAATGTAGGAAAGTAGCACCTTTCTGACATAGTTACTCCCATTTGTTTGCCTGGTGTGAGTATGTTTAGACTGTAGTACACTGGGATCCTGCTAACCAGGACCTCAGTGTCAGTGTTCTCTCCCCTAAATTTAGTTGGTAAGTAATGTTTACACCTCACTGTTGGCATACTGGTGCACAAATGTAAGTCCCTAATATATGGAACTGCTAACGCGTCCCAATTTAGATAATTTATTCACTCTGGGACTCGTTTTAGGCCGATGAATCTTTTGACCCTGATTGAAGACACCTTAAGACGAGATAACTAATCAACATGTCAATTAATAGATCAATAACCTCGTCAATATTCACAATAGCAAATCAATCAAAGTAATCAATGGCATCAATAAGACTCGGAAACCACCATGACCTTTCAGCCATGAATAACCACACAAAATTTAGTAAGATTCATGATATTTATTCCCTATTGATTACACTCTACTAGCAAGTTTATTAGTCTCAAAACCAGGAAACACATCAACATTGTCATAATATGGCAACTCAAATAAGATTTCATCAAAGCAAAGATCATAAACATTAGAACATAGCACGACGTCAACATGGATTAACTTTAGCAGATTATCATTAGCGCATTATTCAACAAAGCATAGATTCAGTCATTTTGTCTATTTGCGTCCGTTTAGTGGATTTCTTAACTAACCTTGAATCAGCATTAGCATGTTGGGCTTCATGCAAAACAATTCAGCAACACAAATTTAGAAAACATCTAACTATGGTCTCTATCAAAAGAAGCAGTTGGTACCTAGAAAGGAAAGGCAAACAGACAATTACAATTTCATCATCATATTGTTACCCTCCGTAATGGGTCAGCATACAGAGTCAGTCTTCGTGCTCAGGACATCAGTGGATTCGCCATCAGCCAGGAAACACAGCAAAGTTCAGCAAGACCAGGCAAAAGGGAATACCTCCCTCATAAGGAGGAAAAGTATGAATCGGGCAAGGCAAAGTAAGTGAGGATGGTTTGCAAAGTTCAACAGCAAAGTCTTTGAGCAGAGTAACAAAGTGGCTGGGCAATAGCAAAAGGCACGCAGTGGCTAATTTCTCCTTGTGTCCAAGAATTTTATATCGATCTTGTTGTACAGTCCCCTAATTTCCAATTGGGCAAGTTTTGGTGCACCATCATCTCCATCCAATGGTTTACTTGTAGTCTCATTACGATTGTCACCCCATAACAGTTCTCACGTAGTTTATTGGCTCCTCTAATTGACGTCTCCAACTGGTAGAATGTCAGGTACAAACATAGTTTCTCAGACTCAGTCAGTAGTTCCATTGTCTATACCAGTTTAGGCGACCTTGTACCTGTTGTAAGTTCACACTGTTGCATTCGGCAAGAATGTCTCCTTGAGCAAGTCGAGTCTCATGAGAAAGATTTTACTACGGTTACACTCATCTTCTAGGTTCTGGAAAAGTACGACTACATGTCCTTCAGCAAGTCAGCACATTGCACGTTAGAAAAACACATTTAATATGAAACCGGGCAGCTAGGCCCCGACTCATGCTAACTAAGGCCTAGTGATTAATCAGCAAAACCTTAACATATAACTTTTAATACTAATACAAAATCATACATTAGTACATTAATATTTCATTATTAGCCAGTTTCATTAATCATCGAATACATTGGTGGCCACTCCCCGTGGGCACATTTCATACACATGCGTTAACGTTTACATTTTCTATGCGATTTCACTAAGCATTATATTGCAAGCTTCTGATGCTAATTATTAGATTTTAATCACACTCCATCAATCCCTCCTCTGATGACTCTTGTCATCACATAAATCCTTTCCCTTCACAACATTTCACTTTCTTAGTTCCTTCATTTCAATGTCTTCCCCCATGTTTGACTTTTCGTATTTTGCTTTGAATATTTTCTCCCTTTTCTTTTCTTCCTTCCTCATATTGCATTTTGCCAATTTTCCTCTAATTCTTTTACTAATTTTACATGATAACCATAGTCCGAATAAACAAGCTAAAACAATCAATATTCCCCTATTATTTTTGCAAGTATCCCATGCCAAATATTACTAAACCAACTTCCCACTTCAGCAAATCCCTTTCCAACCTTTTCCCAGACTCCAGGTTCTTTCAGCTCCTTCAAATCTGTACTATCTCTTGTTAGGTTAGTAAGCACACATCTAATCTTATCACTATTATCGGGTATATAGGCACAACAATGCCTCTTGTTAAGCATCCTAAAGACTCTGCCACTTTTCGCTAAAAGAATGTCTAAAGCAAGCCTGTTTTGAAGAGTCATAGCCCTCTCCGCAGCAAGTTCAGTATCCACCAGGAGTATAGCCCCTGTGAAGTTTGTCAGCATGTTATCCACAATAATAGACAACTTTCGAATCTTTATGAAATTCAAAATAACTCCCACTGAAGGAATTATTGCTCCAAATATATCACCCACAACAGCAGCCGCTGTCTCTCTTTTCTGTCTAGTATGATGTAATTCAGATAATTTAGGAAACTTCCTTAAGTCATCAAATTGGTAAATCTTTGGAAAAACTATTCCCAAATAACATGTCCCATACCATCCCTTTGGAAGACGGTAATAAGCATTAAGTCCACATATGTAATAGATCCCTGGGATCGCTGGATCCTGTCCATTTAACATGAACGTCCACCTACTCTGAAACAAAAACACATGTCTGCACTCACTCGTTCCCACAAGTAAAGTGTCGTGGTCAGATTTTGGCCTATATATACAAAGCTTTCCTACGTATAATGCATCTAAAGCTAATTTGCCTTGTGTCTTTATTGCACTATAAGCATAATCATTTGAAAATGTCAGTTTCTCTAATCCCTTTTCTAGTTTTTCTTTTAACGCTTTCCTTCTATCATCAGTGTGATCTAAAAAGCTCTTCTCTACAGGCGTTAGTAAGCAGGTTAGATTATTGCGATGCGCATAAGCTGTACCAAATGTCAGTGTGGGCTCAAAGAAACCCCTAACTATTTTTATACTATGATCTCTAGCTATCTTACTCAAATACTCATTTATAGCACAAAAGAAAACACTACATGTAGATTAGAATAGAAGTACTGAATATATTCTTGATCATAAAGCCTTGTTAATAGCAAACTACAACTTATCCTGTAGGTTAGCGGCAAACTATGATAGGTAACTCCTTCTTGTACTGACAAAGGAATTTTCGTGCACACATAACAATTCTTCGCATCCATTATTTTGACATACTCATTCAACATGCGATAGAAGACATTAGTAGATAGTTCCCCTTTCGTGTTAGTTCCCTCATGCAAATATTTTGTATCCTGCTCAAATCTCTCCCATGGTGTTAGTGTAGCAGTCTCAGGAATTGAAGCATTGTTGGTCTCACTCTTATCCACCAATGGCACTCCCACAATCACAGCTATGATTACTATTGCACACACAACACCCAAAATAATACTCAACCATCTACGAATCCTATTCCCCTTATTACTATCTCTAGTATTAATCATGATCTGTAAAGAATCAGAAAGCAGAACAATATAAAGGCAAACAATCAACTGAGGAAGGTCTAAATCTCTCTTTATCTTTTTCTCAAGCAAAGTCTTCCTTTAGCAAGTTTTTACAGCTTTTCACTCACTCCCAGGATCCTTGTCAAATCAGGTTAGCAGCTTGTCAAAAATCGTTTTTTCTCAAGTCAATTCAGGTTAACAGTGTCACATCTGGTAATTTATCAGTCTCTTTTTCTCTCAGCTTTCCAGCTTTTATTTCAAATTTAACACAATCTCTCTTCTCTGTAGTCAAATTCAGGTGCCGTAGTATTGACTTGGAATCTCTCGATCAAAACAGAATGCCAAGAATTCTTGTTGTCACTCAGCTGATGTTGCATACACCCATTCAGGACCTGCGTACCTCCTGTTTGCAATTCTCTTTCTTTTCAGCTTGCGATCACCCTGCAATTCTCCTTCACTCAGATCCTCCTTCTGTGTGGTATCAACTTCTTCCTCAATTGTTTCGTCTATTACTACTTTCTCTTTTGCAGCTTGTGGCTCTGGCCATTTATCTCCTTTCAGTGTCCTTTTGCTGTTCGGCTTTTCAGATTGCTGGTCAATGCCTTCCTCTTGTGCTATGGTGTTTTCTCTTGATGGACCTGCAATTTGCTCAGGAGGAGTCTGGCCGCTTTGCTTCTCTCCTGACTCTTCCCCTACGCCTTCTGGGTCTGTCACGGGCTCTACTTCAAACCTGCATCCGTCTGCTTCTGAGAGAACCTCTCTTTGCGTCGGTTCCCTGGCGCGTCAGTTGAGATAGGCTCCCTGTCACCCCTCCGGATCTCGTTTACTGGTTGAGTGACCAGGCCATCCTCAACGGGCTCTCCTTCAGTCTCAGTTACCCTTTGATTACTCTCCGGCCCTGGGACTTCTTTTTCTGTAGCTGTTATTCTCGACAACTCAAGTTCCTCATCAGTTGGACACGTCACCTTCTTTGTGTGACTGGCATGGATCCAGTTTGGAATCCCCACACATTTCACAGCAGTAGTAATAGTCAGTATTACTTGATACGGCCCTTTCCACCTTGGCTCCAAACACGACTTCCTCACGTGTTTCTTGACAACAACCCAGTCCCCGGCTTTCAGACTGTGACCTGGATCATTAATCGTGGCAGTGTGGTTGCTTCCACCTGGTAAGAGAAAGAGCGCACCACGTCAGCCAGACGCTTGCAGTAGTCCAATACCATATCATCCGTGATATTCACAAGAGCATTTGTAGGCACTGCGGGCAATCTCATAGCTCGGCCCATGAGGATTTCATGAGGAGACAGTCCTGTTTTCTTGTTGGGTGTATTTCTCATTGACATCAGCACTAAGGGCAATGCATCTGGCCATTTCAAACTGGTAGCTGCACACATTTTCGCCATTCTCGACTTCAAGGTACCATTCATCTGTTCCACTAGTCCTGATACTTCAGGGCGGTAGCTACAATGCAACTTTTGTTCAATGTTCAGTGCGGCACACAAGAGCTTAACCACCTCATTGTTGAAGTGACTTCCGCTATCTGATTCAAAAGAGACAGGAAACCCGAAACGTGGTATCAATTCCCTTAGCAACAACTTCGCTACTGTGAGACTGTCATTCCTACGTGTAGGGTAAGCTTCAATCCAGTGACTAAAGATACACACAATCACCAACACGTATCTCAACCCTCCACACACAGGCATCTCGATAAAACCCATCTGCATCCTGCTAAATGGACCTCCTGGTCTCCCAATGTGGCTCAAATTCACCACGGTCCCTTTCCCCGCATTCATCTGCTGACAGATGATGCACCTGTGACAAATCACTTCTGCGGCTTGTCTGAACTTCGGGTCAAACCAGTTAATTTTGAACAACCTACTCATGGAATCTCTCCCAATATGTGCTTGACCATGGTAAAACCTTGCAAACTGTGACAAAAGACTGTTTGGCAAAACCATTTTCCCCTCATCTGAAACCCACAAATCATCAGGTCTTTGTACACATTGCAATTTAAGCCAAGATCGTTACTCTTCTTTGATGGCACGTCCCTGCAACAATTTTAACTCTTCAATTGTGTCAACCACCCTCAATGCATAACCTGTGCATGTCTCATTTTCAGTTTCCGCTAACAATTCCCACTGTTCTTTGAACGATATACAGTTCATTGCACAAAACCTTGTGACTTGATCTGCATATCCGTTTCCCATTGACACAAAATCTTGCAATTTCACATGAGCATTGCATTTCACCACGGCAATTTCAAGAGGTAACTGAATCGCGTGCAACAACTCCTTAATTTTTTCACCATTTTTCACTGGAGAACCAGAGGAGGTCAGGAAACCCCTCTGGGACCATAGCTGGCCAAAATCATGGACAGTTCCAAATCCATATCTGCTGTCAGTATAAATAGTCACTTTTAGGTTCTCAGCGGCATGGCATGCCCTAGTAAGAGCAATTAATTCAGCCACTTGAGCAGAATACACTCTCTTGAGCCAAGATGCTTCCAGGATACTGGTGATTGTACACACAGAGTATCCGACTCTTAGTACTCCCACTGAGTCTCTTAGGCATGAACCATCAACAAAAATAATGTAATAATTTTCCTCCAATTGGGTATCTTTAATGTCAGGTCTCGGTTTGGTGCACAGTTCGGTTACCTCAAGACAATCATGTTCTACTTCCTCAGCATCATCAATATCTGTATTCTCATTGGGAAGCAAAGTTGCTGGGTTTAACACAGTACATCTTTTCAAAGACACATTGGGTGACCCCAGTATAATGGTTTCATATTTAGTCAGGCGGGCATTTGTCATATGCTGCGTTTTAGTCCGGGTGAGTAGTATTTCAACTGAGTGTGGGACCATTACTGTTAAAGGATGTCCCATCAATATGCCTTCACACTGTGTAAGGCTTTGACCAACTGCTGCAACTGCACACAAACAACCCGGTGAGGCTGCTGTGACTGGGTCCAAAGTAGCTGAAAAATATGCTACTGGGCGGTTTGCACCTCCATGGACCTGTGTTAAGACAGACAGAGAACAAGCATCACGTTCATGACAAAACAGTACAAAAGGCTTTGTGTAGTCAGGCATACCTAAAGCTGGAGCCCTGCACATGCTCTCTCTCAGTTCAATGAATGCCTTTATTTATTTCTCGGACATAGTCAGGGTACCCGGGCTATCCTTAATCTCCTTGACAGTCAACCTTACCAAAGGCTTAGAGATAATCGAGAAGTTTGGAATCCACTGACGACAGTAACCCACCATTCCCAAACATATCCTCACGTCTCTCTTTGATGTCGGGGGATTCATCTGCAATATGGCTGTCACTCTTTCTTTAGAGATTTTCCTCAACCCTTTCTCAATTAGATGGCCTAAGTACTTCACTTCTTTCTGACAGCACTGTAGCTTCTTTGAGGACACCTTATGTCCGTTCTTTCCCAAATGATTCAGTAGGGCAATAGTATCATATCTGCAGTCATCTTTCGTTTTGAATTCAATCAATAAGTCATCAATGTACTGCACTAGAGTCGAATTAAAAGGCAGTTCCAATGATTCCAAATCTTTCTTCAATATCTGATTGAAGATGGAAGGTGATTCTGAAAACCCTTGATGAATTCGACACCAACTGTAAATCTTGTCCAAGAATTTGAAACTGAAGAGAAATTGGCTGTCCTCATGAAGAGGCACAGAAAAGAACGCTTGAGACAAGTCCACAACCGTGAACCACTCCGCATCACATGGAACTTGGAACATTATCACGGCTGGATTCGGCACTATGGGGCAACATTTTACCACTATCTCATTGATTTTCCTCAGGTCTTGGACAATTCGAACTTTCCCACAAGGCTTTCTCAGTCCCATTATTGGCAAATTACATGGGCTGCTCATCACCTCTTTTAGGACCCCTTGCTTCACAAAGTCTGCAATTATCTGCGTCACTTGTATGAGAACATCTTGTGCAGTACCTGGGAAAACACAGCATTTGGCTTCACATCTACTCTGACTGGCTGTACTCCTTTTATCAGTCCCACTATTTTTCCTTTCAAGTCCCACACCTTCTCTGTCATTGTTCCCTGTAATTCGGTTGGCAAATCGGTCACTGTAAACATCGGGAAGAAGCTTATCAAAGGGTATTCCTCATCTGTGGTCTCCGTCTCTGGCTCTGAGATCTGACCATCGTCACCCTCATCATCACTGTTTGTCTGCACCTCAATCCCTTCATTAGAACAGGTGATTGAACACCTCGTCTTACACAGTAAGGTGGTCATTCTGACCCTGGCGGTCTTTGACCGCCAGGGCGGAGGACCGCGGGAGCACCGCCGACAGGCCGGCGGTGCTCCAATGGGGATTCCGACCGCGGCGGTAAAGCCGCGGTCGGACCGGCACCACTGGCGGGCTCCCGCCAGTGTACCGCCGCCCCATTGAATCCTCCACGGCGGCGCAGCTTGCTGCACCGCCGCGGGGATTCCGACCCCCCCTACCGCCATCCAGATCCCGGCGGTCGGACCGCCGGGATCCGGATGGCGGTAGGGGGGGTCGCGGGGCCCCTGGGGGCCCCTGCAGTGCCCATGCCACTGGCATGGGCATTGCAGGGGCCCCCGTAAGAGGGCCCCTACATGTATTTCACTGTCTGCTGCGCAGACAGTGAAATACGCGACGGGTGCAACTGCACCCGTCGCACAGCTTCCACTCCGCCGGCTCGATTCCGAGCCGGCTTCATCGTGGAAGCCTCTTTCCCGCTGGGCTGGCTGGCGGTCTGAAGGCGACCGCCCGCCAGCCCAGCGGGAAAGTCAGAATGACCGCCGCGGTCTTTCGACCGCGGAACGGTAATCTGACGGCGGGACTTTGGCGGGCGGCCTCCGCCGCCCGCCAAGGTCAGAATGAGGGCCTAAGTCTTTTCCCAGTAGGGACACGGGACTTGAATCACAGACTACAAACCTATGTGATCCCTGGAAGGTACCAATCTCAACTTGGACCGGATCTGTAATCGGATTTGTCAGGAGCTGATTTGCTAATCCTACAACCTTTGTGGTACGCCCCGAAAGCGGCAATTTTGGAAGCTCTGCACTTCTGACTGTAGAGCGTGTAGCTCCTGTGTCAACCAGGAACTAAACCTTATGACCCATCACTTTCCCCTGCACGTAAGATCCCCTCTGATCTACTTCTAGGGACGCTGCAAGCCTGCACTCCTCACTATCTGAACAATCATCCGACCATTCATCGTTTATTCCATTCTCGACACGCAATGGGAACTGTTATACTGTATTATTTTGACTCATTGTTTGGCCTGTGGCCTGTTGAGGAAGCATCACCTGTTGCTGTCCCATTGGAGCTAATGGCAAGTGCATTTGCTGTCGAGGTACCATGGGAATCTGCTGTTGTATTTGCTGCAACTGTGCTTGTTGAACGCGTGGCATTTGCATTTGTTGCATAGGCTGGAGACCCTGTATCTGAACCATATTATTCTGGAAGTTCGGATTTTGACCCCTCATTCTTGGACCCCTCACATTTTGAAATGTATCGACATCATTGCTTTGGTGAACAACACCATCCTGCACTATCATTGGGCACTCCTGCTTCCAGTGTCCCACGCCCCCGCATGTATGGCATGGCAACATCTTTTTCATCCCTTGCACGTCATTTTGAACCACAACAGTATTCAAGTCTGGACCACGGTTCACAAAACCTCCTCGACCTCTGCCTCTTGTTTGCGGTTGGAACATTCCGTTCCCTTGAGGCTGTTGCTGTACCATCTGCTGTACTCCATTTCCCTGCATCCCTGCCTGAGCTGCCTTAATTTGCATCACCATCACCTTCTCTCTCAGCTTTCTCTGTTTCAATTCAATCTCATCGCCACAGTATTTCGCATACTGAAACACCTCATCAATCGGCTTCGCTTGCCAGCAGATCAAATGATTCTTAATCATCTGGCTAATCTCTGGTCTCAGTCCCTCAACGAACCTGAACACAAGATGGTTCATGTCTTTCGGTTCCATGACCTCCGTGCCACTGTAATGTTTGAACGCCTTTAACAACCTCTCATAGTAAGCATGTATCGTCTCTTTGCCTTCTTGTGCCGTTCAATCAATTTTCTGCCAATCAATATTTTGCAGTGTAACCTTCTGCTTCAAGTACTCAATCACCTTATGGCAATACCTCATCACGTCAGGAGACGGTGCTCCAGAAATCTTATCCCTTGCCGGTTCC
Organism: Pleurodeles waltl; assembly: GCF_031143425.1. NCBI lineage: Eukaryota > Metazoa > Chordata > Amphibia > Caudata > Salamandridae > Pleurodeles > Pleurodeles waltl. Next base: position 1,371,289,896 of record NC_090446.1, read on the forward strand.
TCTGTCGGCCAATCCACACCCCTCTTGCACTCAAGCCACAAATCAGCTGGGACTATAATCTGAAACGTGTGTTCAAGTCTTCCCAAAGACATTTAGCAAGCTTCACAAACCTGTCCGTCTGCTGGTACCACTCTATTGGCTTTTCCCTCAACCTGGGATAGTCGTTGGTAAATGACAAAATGTCACCTCTAGACCACGGTACATAGACTAGAACTCCTCCAGCTGGTTCTCTCATTGGTAACATCTTTATTGTTCCTGTGTCTGGTGCAGCTTTTGCTTGCTGCGGTTCCAGGCAGTCACTTTTCCTCTTATCTCTCTTCTTTGTCCATCTGCCTTCCCACTTCTCTAATGCTCCCCAAACCTGGGCGCTCTGTAGAATTTCTTTAAGGTGTGCCTTCATTCCAGTGGATCTCATATGATCAAAATCTTTAGGCTCGAAGTCTAACCTATAACTCCTCTTCAGGTGCTTAGTATTGTCTAAGTCTATACCGTATTTGTCTGCTACGTTCGCTAACCTCTGGTGCACCTTACTCCCTTCTTTGGTTATTTTCGGACACAGAAACCTCAATTCTGCTTCAGTTTTAGATTCTAATCTGTTCACTCCCATAGTCCCTTCAACTAGCTCCGCTGCTTCCACACCCAACCTTATAAAATTCAGGTATTCCTCTCTCTCAGACCGCTCTGCTGTCACAGGAGTAATCTGTGGAGTGCTAAGCTTGTCTAACCACTCAGTCAACGGTTGTGCGGTTAAGCCTTGCAAGTAGATATTTCCAGCCTGCATCGTTGGTGTCTGTGACGTATTTGCACTCATTACCTGTGGTGTCAATAGACCCAAACCTGCTTGTCTCATTGTCTCTAAAGGAACCCCAATCGGACTGAAGCCCAACAAAGATCTAGATCCCTCGACCGTCTGTTCTCCCGGTGTCATCCCTTGGGAACTTCCCATGAACCCTCCTCTTATCACCTCTTGAGTCAATACTCCTTGATCACATACAATAGGTTTGGCCTGCGCATATAACGGTACTGGCGGACCAACAGTAATCGGCAATGATATAGCGGCTGGTGCCTGTCCGTTTCCCAATCCCGGTGGAGCGTTAACTCCCATAGCTTGATTCATCGTAGGTGCTGTAACTGACTGCAGTCCTGCGACCGAAGTGTAATTCGGGACCACCATCAACTCGTAGTCGTCTCTAATACTGGGACATCAGGGTAGAGCTTCTGAACTGGTGGTGGTTGCAACCGTATCTGCGTGTCTGGTGCGGTGGATACACTAGCACCATTCTGTATCGGAGCTGAGGTAATAACATTATTTGCCTGTGCTGCGCTTGTGGTTTCCTGATTTTGTGTCGGATTTCCAGGCCCTGCACTAGTACTCGGTCTATTGTCATTCATGGCACATGGTGGCGGTCGATCATGTTACAACTGATTTAGAAACTCATCATCATCAGAGTCATCTGCATCTGCCCAAGACTTCTGAGTCTCCTTCTGTTTGCTAGAGCCCTTGTCTGTTTTACAAGTGGCCTTTCTCCCTTGTGTTTCGGCTTCTGGAGTTATTGCCGGAAACATCCTCACTCCGTCTATTATTTCCCTTCTCCACATCCTGGTCTCACTATCCCATCTAGCCTCTGCTAGAGTCTTCTCTGCTTTCCTCATTCTCCTCTCAAATTTCTGCTGCTGTTTCTGAATTGCCACCAGTTCCCAAATTGCTAACGCCTCAAACTGAGCTGGTCTTGGAGGCGGCTTCTGCTCATTTAACACCCTCTGCAAATTTTCCATAATCCTTATATTGAACGTTCCGTGCTCCGGAAACGCCAAGCATCCTTCCTTTTCTGTCATTTTGCCCCATTGCTTTAGCCAAAGGCATGGCGCTACTCCCTTCTCCTCGATTACACCATAAGCCAGAGTATCCTCTGGCGGTGTAGGCTCCCCCACACTCGCGGTAATATTTGTATCTCCCCTCAAGGCACTCTTTAAAGCCTTTAAAAACTTAATTTTTGCATCTTTTATTTTGTTTAGAATCTAATCAGGAAGTGACTTTAATTCTCATAACACTCTTCGCCTACCTTCTCAACCAATTGCCTCTCACGGAGTGGCTGCCAATCCGTGCGCGACCCCTCTCGGCAACTGACCTATCCCAGCACGGCTCCAATGATGTCACACTCACACACACACTGCAGCTGACAAAGTCTTGCGGCTTGTCTTCTTCACTCTCTATCCACACAAAACTAATGCAATATATTGCAAGCACTTTAACAACAAAACCCAAATTTGCCGGTTTACTACAGGAAGGGTAACGCAGTCGCTTCAGAACTTTACAGAGATTTCACTCGAAGCCTCGGCCGCTACTCTCTCCTTCTCAGATCCCACACCCGCAAGCAGAATTCGACCCGCAAATTCTACTCTCGACTTGTCAATGGTTCGTTCTAGTGCACTTTAGAACTTGCCAAATCTCCATCAAAGGTTTTACTCACACACTTTGACTCAAACTCGACTCGTCAGCCACGCCCAATTGACCTATTAAACCGCACAAATTACAACATAAACCAAGTCTCTCATACACTTATCAATATACTCCGGAGTCTTAAACCACGGCAGGCCCATACATCACCAACAACCATGTGGACAATTTTTTAGCACAAAGCGCCACACTCACATGAAGTTCGCCAACTTCCCTACTCTCATACTGCGGAGTATGCACACTCCTACTAAAACATTACCTGGCCTAAGTTCTCACAAACCTCACAATTCACCTGTGATATGCCTAAGCTGAGCAAGTGCATATTCTACTTCACTCATACCATCACTAGAACACCGAGAACATACCCAACTCACTTAGGTAAGCTCTGAGATTCCGGTAAAGTCATTTGGGACTTAGGGACACATCATACCTCCAATTTGCATTATCTAAAAAAAAAACTCCAAAACAATGTCGTCCTAGGACCACAAAGGGCCAAACCGTCCTCTGCTACCAGAACTGCTAACGTGTCCCAGTCTAGGTAATTTATTGACTCTGGGACTCGTTTTAGGCCGATGAATCTTTTGACCCTGATTGAAGACACCTTAAGACGAGATAACTAATCAACATGTCAATTGACCTTTCAGCCATGAATAACCACCCAAAATTTAGTAAGATTCATGATATTTATTCCCTATTGATTACACTCTACTAGCAAGTTTATTAGTCTCTAAACCAGAAAACACATCAACATTGTCATAATATGGCAACTCGAATAAGATTTCATCAAAGCAAAGATCATAAACATTAGAACATAGCACGACATCAACATGGATTAACTTTAGCAGATTATCATTAGCGCATTATTCAACAAAGCATAGATTCAGTCATTTTGTCTATTTGCGTCTGTTTAGTGGATTTCTTAACTAACCTCGAATCAGCATTAGCATGTTGGGCTTCATGCAAAACAATTTAGCAACACAAATTTAGAAAACATCTAACTATGGTCTCTATCAAAAGAAGCAGTTGGTACCTAGAAAGGAAATGCAAACATACAATTACAATTTCATCATCATATAGTTACCCTCCGTAATGGGTCAGCATACAGAGTCAGTCTTCGTCCTCAGGACATCAGTTGATTCGCCATCACCCAGGAAACACAGCAAAGTTCAGCAAGACCGGGCAAAAGGGAATACCTCCCTCATAAGGAGGAACAGTATGAATCGGGCAAGGCAAAGTAAGTGAGGATGGTTTGGAAAGTTCAAACAGCAAAGTCTTTGGGCAGAGTAACAAAGTGGCTGGGCAATAGCAAAAGGCACGCAATGGCTGATTTCTCCTTGTGTCCAAGAATTTTATATCGATCTTGTTGTACACTCCCCTAATTTCCAATTGGCCAAGTTTTGGCGCACCATCACCTCCATCCAATTGTTTACTTGTCGTCTCATTACGATTGTCACCCCATAACAGTTCTCACGTAGTTTATTGGCTCCTGTAATTGACATCTCCAACGGGTAGAATGTCAGGTACAAACTTATAGTTTCTCAGACTCAGTCAGTAGTTCCATTGTCTATACCAGTTTAGGCGACCTTGTACCTGTTGCAAGTTTACACTGTTGCATTTGGCAAGAATGTCTCATGAGAAAGATTTTACTACGGTTACACTCATCTTCTAGCTTCTGGAAAAGTACGAATACATAGCCTGTGCATGTCTCATTTTCAGTTTCCGATAACAACTCCCACTGTTCTTTGATCGATATACAGTTCATTGCACAAAACCTTGCGACTTGATCTGCAAACCCATTTCCCATTGACACAAAATCTTGCGATTTCACATGAGCATTGCATTTCGCCACGGCAATTTCAAGAGGTAACTGAATCGCGTGCAACAACTCCTTAATTTTTTTACCATTTTTCACTGGAGAACCAGAGGAGGTCAGGAAACCCCTCTCGGACCATAGCTGGCCAAAATCATGGACAGTTCCAAATCCATATCTGCTGTCTGTATAGATAGTCACTTTTAGGTTCTCAGCGGCATGGCATGCCCTAGTAAGAGCAATTAATTCAGCCACTTGAGCAGAATACACTCTCTTGAGCCAAGATGCTTCCAGGATACTGGTGATTGTACACACAGAGTATCCGACTCTTAGTACTCCCACTGAGTCTCTTAGGCATGAACCATCAACAAAAATAATGTAATAATTTTCCTCCAATTGGGTATCTTTAATGTCAGGTCTCGGTTTGGTGCACAGTTCGGTTACCTCAAGACAATCATGTTCTACTTCCTCAGCATCATCAATATCTGTATTCTCATTGGGAAGCAAAGTTGCTGGGTTTAACACAGTACATCTTTTCAAAGACACATTGGGTGACCCCAGTATAATGGTTTCATATTTAGTCAGGCGGGCATTTGTCATATGCTGCGTTTTAGTCCGGGTGAGTAGTATTTCAACTGAGTGTGGGACCATTACTGTTAAAGGATGTCCCATCAATATGCCTTCACACTGTGTAAGGCTTTGACCAACTGCTGCAACTGCACACAAACAACCCGGTGAGGCTGCTGCGACTGGGTCCAAAGTAGCTGAAAAATACGCTACTGGGCGGTTTGCACCTCCATGGACCTGTGTTAAGACAGACAGAGAACAAGCATCACGTTCATGACAAAACAGTACAAAAGGCTTTGTGTAGTCAGGCATACCTAAAGCTGGAGCCCTGCACATGCTCTCTCTCAGTTCAATGAATGCCTTCATTTATTTCTCGGACATAGTCAGGGTACCCGGGCTATCCTTAATCTCCTTGACAGTCAACCTTACCAAAGGCTTAGAGATAATCGAGAAGTTTGGAATCCACTGATGACAGTAACCCATCATTCCCAAAAATATCCTCACGTCTCTCTTTGATGTCGGGGGATTCATCTGCAATATGGCTGTCACTCTTTCTTTAGAGATTTTCCTCGACCCTTTCTCAATTAGATGGCCTAAGTACTTCCCTTCTTTCTGACAGCAGTGTAGCTTCTTTGAGGACACCTTATGTCCGTTCTTTCCCAAATGATTCAGTAGGGCAATAGTATCATATCTGCAGTAATCTTTCGTTTTGAATGCAATCAATAAGTCATCAATGTACTGCACTAGAGTCGAATTAAAAGGCTGTTCCAATGATTCCAAATCTTTCTTCAATATCTGATTGAAGATGGAAGGTGATTCTGAAAACCCTTGATGAATTCGACACCAACTGTAAATCTTGTCCAAGAATTTGAAACTGAAGAGAAATTGGCTGTCCTCATGAAGAGGCACAGAAAAGAACACTTGAGACAAGTCCACAACCGTGAACCACTCCGCATCACATGGAACTTGGAACATTATCATGGCTGGATTCGGCACTATGGGGCAACATTTTACCACTATCTCATTGATTTTCCTCAGGTCTTGGACAATTCAAACTTTCCCACAAGGCTTTCTCAGTCCCATTATTGGCAAATTACATGGGCTGCTCATCACCTCTTTTAAGACCCCTTGCTTCACAAAGTCTGCAATTATCTGCGTCACTTGTATGAGAACATCTTGTGCCATGTGGTACTGCAGTACCTGGGAAAACACGGCATTTGGCTTCACATCTACTTTGACTGGTTCTACTCCTTTTATCAGTCCCACTTTTTTTCCTTTCAAGTCCCACACCTTCTCTGTCATTGTTCCCTGTAATTCGGTTGGCAAATCGGTCACTGTAAACATCGGGAAGAAGCTTATCAAAGGGTATTCCTCATCTGTGGTCTCCGTCTCTGGCTCTGAGATCTGACCATCGTCACCCTCATCATCACTGTTTGTCTGCACCTCAATCCCTTCATTAGAACAGGTGATTGAACACCTCGTCTTACACAGTAAGTCTTTTCCCAGTAGGGACACAGGACTTGAATCACAGACTACAAACCTATGTGATCCCTGGAAGGTACCAATCTCAGCTTGGACCGGATCTGTAATCGGATTTGTCAGGAGCTGATTTGCTAATCCTACAACCTTTGTGGTATGCCCCGAAAGCGGCAATTTTGGAAGCTCTGCACTTCTGACTGTAGAGCGTGTAGCTCCTGTGTCAACCAGGAACTAAACCTTATGACCCATCACTTTCCCCTGCACGTAAGGTCCCCTCTGATCTACTTCTAGGGACGCTGTAAGCCTGCACTCCTCACTATCTGAACAATCATCCGACCATTCATCGTTTATTCCATTCTCACAACGCAATGGGAACTGTTATACTGTATTATTTTGACTCATTGTTTGGCCTGTGGCCTGTTGAGGAAGCATCACCTGTTGCTGTCCCATTGGAGCTAATGGCAAGTGCATTTGCTGTCTAGGTACCATGGGAATCTGCTGTTGTATTTGCTGCAACTGTGCTTGTTGAACGCGTGGCATTTGCATTTGTTGCATAGGCTGGAGACCCTGTATCTGAACCATATTATTCTGGAAGTTCGGATTTTGACCTCTCATTCTTGGACCCCTCACATTTTGAAATGTATCGACATCATTGCTTTGGTGAACAACACCATCCTGCACTATCATTGGGCACTCCTGCTTCCAGTGTCCCACGCCCCGCATGTATGGCATGGCAACATCTTTTTCATCCCTTGCACGTCATTTTGAACCACAACAGTATTCAAGTCTGGACCACGGTTCACAAAACCTCCTCGACCTCTGCCTCTTGTTTGCGGTTGGAACATTCCGTTCCCTTGAGGCTGTTGCTGTACCATCTGCTGTACTCCATTTCCCTGCATCCCTGCCTGAGCTGCCTTAATTTGCATCACCATCACCTTCTCTCTCAGCTTTCTCTGTTTCAATTCAATCTCATCGCTACAGTATTTCGCACACTGAAACACCTCATCAATCGGCTTCGCTTGCCAGCAGATCAAATGATTCTTAATCATCTGGCTAATCTCTGGTCTCAGTCCCTCAACGAACCTGAACACAAGATGGTTCATGTCTTTCGGTTCCATGACCTCCGTGCCACTGTAATGTTTGAACGCCTTTAACAACCTCTCATAGTAAGCATGTATCGTCTCTTTGCCTTCTTGTGCCGTTCGATCAATTTTCTGCCAATCAATATTTTGCAGTGACACCTTCTGCTTCAAGTACTCAATCACCTTATGGCAATACCTCATCACGTCAGGAGACGGTGCTCCAGAAATCTTATCCCTTGCCGGTTCCTCTGTCGGCCAATCCACACCCCTCTTGCACTCAAGCCACAAATCAGCTGGGACTATAATCTCAAACGTGTGTTCAAGTCTTCCCAAAGACATTGAGCAAGCTTCACAAACCTGTCCGTCTGCTGGTACCACTCTATTGGCTTTTCCCTCAACCTGGGATAGTCGTTGGTAAATGACAAAATGTCACCTCTAGACCACGGTACATAGACTAGAACTCCTCCAGCTGTTTCTCTCATTGGTAACATCTTTATTGTTCCTGTGTCTGGTGCAGCTTTTGCTTGCTGCAGTTCCAGGCAGTCACTTTTCCTCTTATCTCTCTTCTTTGTCCATCTGCCTTCCCACTTCTCTAATGCTCCCCAAACCTGGGCGCTCTGTAGAATTTCTTTAAGGTGTGCCTTCATTCCAGTGGATCTCATATGATCAAAATCTTTAGGCTCGAAGTCTAACCTATAACTCCTCTTCAGGTGCTTAGTATTGTCTAAGTCTATACCGTATTTGTCTGCTACGTTCGCTAACCTCTGGTGCACCTTACTCACTTCTTTGGTTATTTTCGGACACAGAAACCTCAGTTCTGCTTCAGTGTTAGATTCTAATCTGTTCACTCCCATAGTCCCTTCAACTAGCTCCGCTGCTTCCACACCCAACCTTATAAAATTCAGGTATTCCTCTCTCTCGGACCGCTCTGCTGTCACAGGAGTAATCTGTGGAGTGCTAAGTTTGTCTAACCACTCAGTCAACGGTTGTGCGGTTAAGCCTTGCAAGTAGATATTTCCAGCCTGCATCGTTGGTGTCTGTGACGTATTTGCACTCATTACCTGTGGTGTCAATAGACCCAAACCTGCTTGTCTCATTGTCTCTAAAGGAACCCCAATCGGACTGAAGCCCAACAAAGATCTAGATCCCTCGACCGTCTGTTCTCCCGGTGTCATCCCTTGGGAACTTCCCGTGAACCCTCCTCTTATCACGTCTTGAGTCAATACTCCTTGATCACATACAATAGGTTTGGCCTGCGCATATAACGGTACTGGCGGACCAACAGTAATCGGCAATGATATAGCGGCTGGTGCCTGTCTGTTTCCCAATCCCGGTGGAGCGTTAACTCCCATAGCTTGATTCATCGTAGGTGCTGTAACTGACTGCAGTCCTGCGACCGAAGTGTAATTCGGGACCACCATCAACTTGTAGTCGTCTCTAATACTGGGACATCAGGGTAGAGCTTCTGAACTGGTGGTGGTTACAACCGTATCTGCGTGTCTGGTGCGGTGGATACACTAGCACCATTCTGTATCGGAGCTGAGGTAATAACATTATTTGCCTGTGCTGCGCTTGTGGTTTCCTGATTTTGTGTCGGATTTCCATGCCCTGCACTAGTACTCGGTCTATTGTCATTCATGGCACATGGTGGTGGTCGATCATGTAACAACTGATTTAGAAACTCATCATCATCAGAGTCATCTGCATCTGCCCAAGACTTCTGAGTCTCCTTCTGTTTGCTAGAGCCCTTGTCCGTTTTACAAGTGGCCTTTCTCCCTTGTGTTTCGGCTTCTGGAGTTATTGCCGGAAACATCCTCACTCCGTCTATTATTTCCCTTCTCCACATCCTGGTCTCACTATCCCATCTAGCCTCTGCTAGAGTCTTCTCTGCTTTCCTCATTCTCCTCTCAAATTTCTGCTGCTGTTTCTGAATTGCCACCAGTTCCCAAATTGCTAACGCCTCAAAATGAACTGGTCTTGGAGGCGGCTTCTGCTCATTTAACACCCTCTGCAAATTTTCCATAATCCTTATATTGAACGTTCCGTGCTCCGGAAACGCCAAGCATCCTTCCTTTTCTGTCATTTTGCCCCATTGCTTTAGCCAAAGGCATGGCGCTACTCCCTTCTCCTCGATTACAGCATAAGCCAGAGTATCCTCTGGCGGTGTAGGCTCCCCCACACTCGCGGTAATATTTGTATCTCCCCTCAAGGCACTCTTTAAAGCCTTGAAAAACTTAATTTTTGCATCTTTTATTTTGTTTAGAATCTAATCAGGAAGTGACTTTAATTCTCATAACACTCTTCGCCTACCTTCTCAACCAATTGCCTCTCACGGAGTGGCTGCCAATCCGTGCGCGACCCCTCTCGGCAACTGACCTATCCCAGAGCGGCTCCAATGATGTCACACACACTGCAGCTGACAAAGTCTTGCGACTTGTCTTCTTCACTCTCTATCCACACAAAACTAATGCAATATATTGCGAGCACTTTAACAACAAAACCCAAATTTGCCGGTTTACTACAGGAAGGGTAACGCAGTCGCTTCAGAACTTTACAGAGATTTCACTCGATGCCTCGGCTGCTATTCTCTCCTTCTCAGATCCCACACCCGCAAGCAGAATTCGACCCGCAAATTCTACTCTCGACTTGTCAATGGTTCGTTCTAGTGCACTTTAGAACTTGCCAAATCTCCATCAAAGGTTTTACTCACACACTTTGACTCAAACTCGACTCGTCAGCCACGCCCAATTGACCTATTAAACCCCACAAATTACAACATAAACCAAGTCTCTCATACACTTATCAATATACTCCGGAGTCTTAAACCACGGCAGGCCCATACATCACCAACAACCATGTGGACAATTTTTTAGCACAAAGCGCCACACTCACATGAAGTTCGCCAACTTCCCTACTCTCATACTGCGGAGTACGCACACTCCTACTAAAACATTACCTGGCCTAAGTTCTCACAAACCTCACAATTCACCTGTGATATGCCTAAGCTGAGCAAGTGCAAATTCTACTTCACTCATACCATCACTAGAACGCCAAGAACATACCCAACTCACTTAGGCAAGCTCCGAGATTCCGGTAAAGTCATTTGGGACTTAGGGACACATCATACCTCCAATTTGCATTATCTAAAAAAAATAACTCCAAAACAATGTCGTCCTAGGACCACAAAGGGCCAAACCGTCCTCTGCTACCAGAACTGCTAACGCGTCCCAGTCTAGATAATTTATTCACTCTGGGGCTCGTTTTAGGCCGATGAATCTTTTGACCCTGATTGAAGACACCTTAAGATGAGATAACTAATCAACATGTCAATTAATAGATCAATAACCTCGTCAATATTCACAATAGCAAATCAATCAAAGTAATCAGTGGCATCAATAAGACTCGGAAACCACCATGACCTTTCAGCCATGAATAACCACCCAAAATTTAGTAAGATTCATGATATTTATTCCCTATTGATTACACTCTACTAGCAAGTTTATTAGTCTCTAAACCAGAAAACACATCAACATTGTCATAATATGGCAACTCGAATAAGATTTCATCAAAGCAAAGATCATAAACATTAGAACATAGCACGACATCAACATGGATTAACTTTAGCAGATTATCATTAGCGCATTATTCAACAAAGCATAGATTCAGTCATTTTGTCTATTTGCGTCCGTTTAGTGGATTTCTTAACTAACCTCGAATCAGCATTAGCATGTTGGGCTTCATGCAAAACAATTTAGCAACACAAATTTAGAAAACATCTAACTATGGTCTCTATCAAAAGAAGCAGTTGGTACCTAGAAAGGAAAGGCAAACAGACAATTACAATTTCATCATCATATAGTTACCCTCCGTAATGGGTCAGCATACAGAGTCAGTCTTCGTCCTCAGGACATCAGTTGATTCGCCATCAGCCAGGAAACACAGCAAAGTTCAGCAAGACCGGGCAAAAGGGAATACCTCCCTCATAAGGAGGAACAGTTTGAATCGGGCAAGGCAAAGTAAGTGAGGATGGTTTGCAAAGTTCAAACAGCAAAGTCTTTGGGCAGAGTAACAAAGTGGCTGGGCAATAGCAAAAGGCACGCAATGGCTGATTTCTCCTCGTGTCCAAGAATTTTATATCAATCTTGTTGTACAGTCCCCTAATTTCCAATTGGGCAAGTTTTGGCGCACCATCATCTCCATCCAATTGTTTACTTGTCGTCTCATTACGATTGTCACCCCATAACAGTTCTCACGTAGTTTATTGGCTCCTGTAATTGACGTCTCCAACGGGTAGAATGTCAGGTACAAACTTATAGTTTCTCAGACTCAGTCAGTAGTTCCATTGTCTATACCAGTTTAGGCGACCTTGTACCTGTTGCAAGTTTACACTGTTGCATTTGGCAAGAATGTCTCATGAGAAAGATTTTACTACGGTTACACTCATCTTCTAGCTTCTGGAAAAGTACGAATACATAACCTGTGCATGTCTCATTTTCAGTTTCCGATAACAATTCCCACTGTTCTTTGATCGATATACAGTTCATTGCACAAAACCTTGCGACTTGATCTGCATACCCGTTTCCCATTGACACAAAATCTTGCGATTTCACATGAGCATTGCATTTCACCACGGCAATTTCAAGAGGTAACTGAATCGCGTGCACCAACTCCTTAATTTTTTTACCATTTTTCACTGGAGAACCAGAGGAGGTCAGGAAACCCCTCTGGGACCATAGCTGGCCAAAATCATGGACAGTTCCAAATCCATATCTGCTGTCAGTATAGATAGTCACTTTTAGGTTCTCAGCGGCATGGCATGCCCTAGTAAGAGCAATTAATTCAGCCACTTGAGCAGAATACACTCTCTTGAGCCAAGATGCTTCCAGGATACTGGTGATTGTACACACAGAGTATCCGGCTCCTAGCACTCCCACTGAGTCTCTTAGGCATGAACCATCAACAAAAATAATGTAATAATTTTCCTCCAATTGGGTATCTTTAATGTCAGGTCTCGGTTTGGTGCACAGTTCGGTTACCTCAAGACAAGCATGTTCTACTTCCTCAGCATCATCAATATCTGTATTCTCATTGGGAAGCAAAGTTGCTGGGTTTAACACAGTACATCTTTTCAAAGACACATTGAGTGACCCCAGTATAATGGTTTCATATTTAGTCAGGCGGGCATTTGTCATATGCTGCGTTTTAGTCCGGGTGAGTAGTATTTCAACTGAGTGTGGGACCATTACTGTTAAAGGATGTCCCATCAATATGCCTTCACACTGTGTAAGGCTTTGACCAACTGCTGCAACTGCACACAAACAACCCGGTGAGGCTGCTGCGACTGGGTCCAAAGTAGCTGAAAAATACGCTACTGGGCGGTTTGCACCTCCATGGACCTGTGTTAAGACAGACAGAGAACAAGCATCACGTTCATGACAAAACAGTACAAAAGGCTTTGTGTAGTCAGGCATACCTAAAGCTGGAGCCCTGCACATGCTCTCTCTCAGTTCAATGAATGCCTTCATTTATTTCTCGGACATAGTCAGGGTACCCGGGCTATCCTTAATCTCCTTGACAGTCAACCTTACCAAAGGCTTAGAGATAATCGAGAAGTTTGGAATCCACTGACGACAGTAAACCACCATTCCCAAAAATATCCTCACGTCTCTCTTTGATGTCGGGGGATTCATCTGCAATATGGCTGTCACTCTTTCTTTAGAGATTTTCCTCAACCCTTTCTCAATTAGATGGCCTAAGTACTTCACTTCTTTCTGACAGCACTGCAGCTTCTTTGAGGACACCTTATGTCCGTTCTTTCCCAAATGATTCACTAGGGCAATAGTATCATATCTGCAGTCATCTTTCGTTTTGAATTCAATCAATAAGTCATCAATGTACTGCACTAGAGTCGAATTAAAAGGCAGTTCCAATGATTCCAAATCTTTCTTCAATATCTGATTGAAGATGGAAGGTGATTCTGAAAACCCTTGATGAATTCGACACCAACTGTAAATCTTGTCCAAGAATTTGAAACTGAAGAGAAATTGGCTGTCCTCATGAAGAGGCACAGAAAAGAACGCTTGAGACAAGTCCACAACCGTGAACCACTCCGCATCACATGGAACTTGGAACATTATCACGGCTGGATTCGGCACTATGGGGCAACATTTTACCACTATCTCATTGATTTTCCTCAGGTCTTGGACAATTCGAACTTTCCCACAAGGCTTTCTCAGTCCCATTATTGGCAAATTACATGGGCTGCTCATCACCTCTTTTAAGACCCATTGCTTCACAAAGTCTGCAATTATCTGCGTCACTTGTATGAGAACATCTTGTGCCATGTGGTACTGCAGTACCTGGGAAAACACGGCATTTGGCTTCACATCTACTTTGACTGGTTCTACTCCTTTTATCAGTCCCACTTTTTTTCCTTTCAAGTCCCACACCTTCTCTGTCATTGTTCCCTGTAATTCGGTTGGCAAATCGGTCACTGTAAACATCGGGAAGAAGCTTATCAAAGGGTATTCCTCATCTGTGGTCTCCGTCTCTGGCTCTGAGATCTGACCATCGTCACCCTCATCATCACTGTTTGTCTGCACCTCAATCCCTTCATTAGAACAGGTGATTGAACACCTCGTCTTACACAGTAAGTCTTTTCCCAGTAGGGACACGGGACTTGAATCACAGACTACAAACCTATGTGATCCCTGGAAGGTACCAATCTCAACTTGGACCGGATCTGTAATCGGATTTGTCAGGAGCTGATTTGCTAATCCTACAACCTTTGTGGTACGCCCCGAAAGCGGCAATTTCGGAAGCTCTGCACTTCTGACTGTAGAGCGTGTAGCTCCTGTGTCAACCAGGAACTAAACCTTATGACCCATCACTTTCCCTTGCACGTAAGGTCCCCTCTGATCTACTTCTAGGGACGCTGCAACCCTGCACTCCTCACTATCTGAACAATCATCCGACCATTCATCGTTTATTCCATTCTCACCACGCAAAGGGAACTGTTATACTGTATTATTTTGACTCATTGTTTGGCCTGTGGCCTGTTGAGGAAGCATCACCTGTTGCTGTCCCATTGGAGCTAATGGCAAGTGCATTTGCTGTCTAGGTACCATGGGAATCTGCTGTTGTATTTGCTGCAACTGTGCTTGTTGAACGCGTGGCATTTGCATTTGTTGCATAGGCTGGAGACCCTGTATCTGAACCATATTATTCTGGAAGTTCGGATTTTGACCCCTCATTCTTGGACCCCTCACATTTTGAAATGTATCGACATCATTGCTTTGGTGAACAACACCATCCTGCACTATCATTGGGCACTCCTGCTTCCAGTGTCCCACGCCCCCGCATGTATGGCATGGCAACATCTTTTTCATCCCTTGCACGTCATTTTGAACCACAACAGTATTCAAGTCTGGACCACGGTTCACAAAACCTCCTCGACCTCTGCCTCTTGTTTGCGGTTGGAACATTCTGTTCCCTTGAGGCTGTTGCTGTACCATCTGCTGTACTCCATTTCCCTGCATCCCTGCCTGAGCTGCCTTAATTTGCATCACCATCACCTTCTCTCTCAGCTTTCTCTGTTTCAATTCAATCTCATCGCTACAGTATTTCGCATACTGAAACACCTCATCAATTGGCTTCGCTTGCCAGCAGATCAAATGATTCTTAATCATCTGGCTAATCTCTGGTCTCAGTCCCTCAACGAACCTGAACACAAGATGGTTCATGTCTTTCGGTTCCATGACCTCCGTGCCACTGTAATGTTTGAACGCCTTTAACAACCTCTCATAGTAAGCATGTATCGTCTCTTTGCCTTCTTGTGCCGTTCGATCAATTTTCTGCCAATCAATATTTTGCAGTGACACCTTCTGCTTCAAGTACTCAATCACCTTATGGCAATACCTCATCACGTCAGGAGACGGTGCTCCAGAAATCTTATCCCTTGCCGGTTCCTCTGTCGGCCAATCCACACCCCTCTTGCACTCAAGCCACAAATCAGCTGGGACTATAATCTGAAACGTGTGTTCAAGTCTTCCCAAAGACATTTAGCAAGCTTCACAAACCTGTCCGTCTGCTGGTACCACTCTATTGGCTTTTCCCTCAACCTGGGATAGTCGTTGGTAAATGACAAAATGTCACCTCTAGACCACGGTACATAGACTAGAACTCCTCCAGCTGGTTCTCTCATTGGTAACATCTTTATTGTTCCTGTGTCTGGTGCAGCTTTCGCTTGCTGCGGTTCCAGGCAGTCACTTTTCCTCTTATCTCTCTTCTTTGTCCATCTGCCTTCCCACTTCTCTAATGCTCCCCAAACCTGGGCGCTCTGTAGAATTTCTTTAAGGTGTGCCTTCATTCCAGTGGATCTCATATGATCAAAATCTTTAGGCTCGAAGTCTAACCTATAACTCCTCTTCAGGTGCTTAGTATTGTCTAAGTCTATACCGTATTTGTCTGCTACGTTCGCTAATCTCTGGTGCACCTTACTCACTTCTTTGGTTATTTTCGGACACAGAAACCTCAGTTCTGCTTCAGTGTTAGATTCTAATCTGTTCACTCCCATAGTCCCTTCAACTAGCTCCGCTGCTTCCACACCCAACCTTATAAAATTCAGGTATTCCTCTCTCTCGGACCGCTCTGCTGTCACAGGAGTAATCTGTGGAGTGCTAAGTTTGTCTAACCACTCAGTCAACGGTTGTGCGGTTAAGCCTTGCAAGTAGATATTTCCAGCCTGCATCGTTGGTGTCTGTGACGTATTTGCACTCATTACCTGTGGTGTCAATAGACCCAAACCTGCTTGTCTCATTGTCTCTAAAGGAACCCCAATCGGACTGAAGCCCAACAAAGATCTAGATCCCTCGACCGTCTGTTCTCCCGGTGTCATCCCTTGGGAACTTCCCGTGAACCCTCCTCTTATCACGTCTTGAGTCAATACTCCTTGATCACATACAATAGGTTTGGCCTGCGCATATAACGGTACTGGCGGACCAACAGTAATCGGCAATGATATAGCGGCTGGTGCCTGTCTGTTTCCCAATCCCGGTGGAGCGTTAACTCCCATAGCTTGATTCATCGTAGGTGCTGTAACTGACTGCAGTCCTGCGACCGAAGTGTAATTCGGGACCACCATCAACTTGTAGTCGTCTCTAATACTGGGACATCAGGGTAGAGCTTCTGAACTGGTGGTGGTTACAACCGTATCTGCGTGTCTGGTGCGGTGGATACACTAGCACCATTCTGTATCGGAGCTGAGGTAATAACATTATTTGCCTGTGCTGCGCTTGTGGTTTCCTGATTTTGTGTCGGATTTCCAGGCCCTGCACTAGTACTCGGTCTATTGTCATTCATGGCACATGGTGGTGGTCGATCATGTAACAACTGATTTAGAAACTCATCATCATCAGAGTCATCTGCATCTGCCCAAGACTTCTGAGTCTCCTTCTGTTTGCTAGAGCCCTTGTCCGTTTTACAAGTGGCCTTTCTCCCTTGTGTTTCGGCTTCTGGAGTTATTGCCGGAAACATCCTCACTCCGTCTATTATTTCCCTTCTCCACATCCTGGTCTCACTATCCCATCTAGCCTCTGCTAGAGTCTTCTCTGCTTTCCTCATTCTCCTCTCAAATTTCTGCTGCTGTTTCTGAATTGCCACCAGTTCCCAAATTGCTAACGCCTCAAACTGAACTGGTCTTGGAGGCGGCTTCTGCTCATTTAACACCCTCTGCAAATTTTCCATAATCCTTATATTGAACGTTCCGTGCTCCGGAAACGCCAAGCATCCTTCCTTTTCTGTCATTTTGCCCCATTGCTTTAGCCAAAGGCATGGCGCTACTCCCTTCTCCTCGATTACAGCATAAGCCAGAGTATCCTCTGTCGGTGTAGGCTCCCCCACACTCGCGGTAATATTTGTATCTCCCCTCAAGGCACTCTTTAAAGCCTTGAAAAACTTAATTTTTGCATCTTTTATTTTGTTTAGAATCTAATCAGGAAGTGACTTTAATTCTCATAACACTCTTCGCCTACCTTCTCAACCAATTGCCTCTCACGGAGTGGCTGCCAATCCGTGCGCGACCCCTCTCGGCAACTGACCTATCCCAGAGCGGCTCCAATGATGTCACACACACTGCAGCTGACAAAGTCTTGCGACTTGTCTTCTTCACTCTCTATCCACACAAAACTAATGCAATATATTGCGAGCACTTTAACAACAAAACCCAAATTTGCCGGTTTACTACAGGAAGGGTAACGCAGTCGCTTCAGAACTTTACAGAGATTTCACTCGATGCCTCGGCTGCTATTCTCTCCTTCTCAGATCCCACACCCGCAAGCAGAATTCGACCCGCAAATTCTACTCTCGACTTGTCAATGGTTCGTTCTAGTGCACTTTAGAACTTGCCAAATCTCCATCAAAGGTTTTACTCACACACTTTGACTCAAACTCGACTCGTCAGCCACGCCCAATTGACCTATTAAACCCCACAAATTACAACATAAACCAAGTCTCTCATACACTTATCAATATACTCCGGAGTCTTAAACCACGGCAGGCCCATACATCACTAACAACCATGTGGACAATTTTTTAGCACAAAGCGCCACACTCACATGAAGTTCGCCAACTTCCCTACTCTCATACTGCGGAGTACGCACACTCCTACTAAAACATTACCTGGCCTAAGTTCTCACAAACCTCACAATTCACCTGTGATATGCCTAAGCTGAGCAAGTGCAAATTCTACTTCACTCATACCATCACTAGAACGCCGAGAACATACCCAACTCACTTAGGCAAGCTCCGAGATTCCGGTAAAGTCATTTGGGACTTAGGGACACATCATACCTCCAATTTGCATTATCTAAAAAAAATAACTCCAAAACAATGTCGTCCTAGGACCACAAAGGGCCAAACCGTCCTCTGCTACCAGAACTGCTAACGCGTCCCAGTCTAGATAATTTATTCACTCTGGGGCTCGTTTTAGGCCGATGAATCTTTTGACCCTGATTGAAGACACCTTAAGATGAGATAACTAATCAACATGTCAATTAATAGATCAATAACCTCGTCAATATTCACAATAGCAAATCAATCAAAGTAATCAGTGGCATCAATAAGACTCGGAAACCACCATGACCTTTCAGCCATGAATAACCACCCAAAATTTAGTAAGATTCATGATATTTATTCCCTATTGATTACACTCTACTAGCAAGTTTATTAGTCTCTAAACCAGAAAACACATCAACATTGTCATAATATGGCAACTCGAATAAGATTTCATCAAAGCAAAGATCATAAACATTAGAACATAGCACGACATCAACATGGATTAACTTTAGCAGATTATCATTAGCGCATTATTCAACAAAGCATAGATTCAGTCATTTTGTCTATTTGCGTCCGTTTAGTGGATTTCTTAACTAACCTCGAATCAGCATTAGCATGTTGGGCTTCATGCAAAACAATTTAGCAACACAAATTTAGAAAACATCTAACTATGGTCTCTATCAAAAGAAGCAGTTGGTACCTAGAAAGGAAAGGAAAACAGACAATTACAATTTCATCATCATATAGTTACCCTCCGTAATGGGTCAGCATACAGAGTCAGTCTTCGTCCTCAGGACATCAGTTGATTCACCATCAGCCAGGAAACACAGCAAAGTTCAGCAAGACCGGACAAAAGGGAATACCTCCCTCATAAGGAGGAACAGTTTGAATCGGGCAAGGCAAAGTAAGTGAGGATGGTTTGCAAAGTTCAAACAGCAAAGTCTTTGGGCAGAGTAACAAAGTGGCTGGGCAATAGCAAAAGGCACGCAATGGCTGATTTCTCCTCGTGTCCAAGAATTTTATATCAATCTTGTTGTACAGTCCCCTAATTTCCAATTGGGCAAGTTTTGGCGCACCATCATCTCCATCCAATTGTTTACTTGTCGTCTCATTACGATTGTCACCCCATAACAGTTCTCACGTAGTTTATTGGCTCCTGTAATTGACGTCTCCAACGGGTAGAATGTCAGGTACAAACTTATAGTTTCTCAGACTCAGTCAGTAGTTCCATTGTCTATACCAGTTTAGGCGACCTTGTACCTGTTGCAAGTTTACACTGTTGCATTTGGCAAGAATGTCTCATGAGAAAGATTTTACTACGGTTACACTCATCTTCTAGCTTCTGGAAAAGTACGAATACATAACCTGTGCATGTCTCATTTTCAGTTTCCGATAACAATTCCCACTGTTCTTTGATCGATATACAGTTCATTGCACAAAACCTTGCGACTTGATCTGCATACCCGTCTCCCATTGACACAAAATCTTGCGATTTCACATGAGCATTGCATTTCACCACGGCAATTTCAAGAGGTAACTGAATCGCGTGCACCAACTCCTTAATTTTTTTACCATTTTTCACTGGAGAACCAGAGGAGGTCAGGAAACCCCTCTGGGACCATAGCTGGCCAAAATCATGGACAGTTCCAAATCCATATCTGCTGTCAGTATAGATAGTCACTTTTAGGTTCTCAGCGGCATGGCATGCCCTAGTAAGAGCAATTAATTCAGCCACTTGAGCAGAATACACTCTCTTGAGCCAAGATGCTTCCAGGATACTGGTGATTGTACACACAGAGTATCCGGCTCCTAGTACTCCCACTGAGTCTCTTAGGCATGAACCATCAACAAAAATAATGTAATAATTTTCCTCCAATTGGGTATCTTTAATGTCAGGTCTCGGTTTGGTGCACAGTTCGGTTACCTCAAGACAAGCATGTTCTACTTCCTCAGCATCATCAATATCTGTATTCTCATTGGGAAGCAAAGTTGCTGGGTTTAACACAGTACATCTTTTCAAAGACACATTGAGTGACCCCAGTATAATGGTTTCATATTTAGTCAGGCGGGCATTTGTCATATGCTGCGTTTTAGTCCGGGTGAGTAGTATTTCAACTGAGTGTGGGACCATTACTGTTAAAGAATGTCCCATCAATATGCCTTCACACTGTGTAAGGCTTTGACCAACTGCTGCAACTGCACACAAACAACCCGGTGAGGCTGCTGCGACTGGGTCCAAAGTAGCTGAAAAATACGCTACTGGGCGGTTTGCACCTCCATGGACCTGTGTTAAGACAGACAGAGAACAAGCATCACGTTCATGACAAAACAGTACAAAAGGCTTTGTGTAGTCAGGCATACCTAAAGCTGGAGCCCTGCACATGCTCTCTCTCAGTTCAATGAATGCCTTCATTTATTTCTCGGACATAGTCAGGGTACCCGGGCTATCCTTAATCTCCTTGACAGTCAACCTTACCAAAGGCTTAGAGATAATCGAGAAGTTTGGAATCCACTGACGACAGTAAACCACCATTCCCAAAAATATCCTCACGTCTCTCTTTGATGTCGGGGGATTCATCTGCAATATGGCTGTCACTCTTTCTTTAGAGATTTTCCTCAACCCTTTCTCAATTAGATGGCCTAAGTACTTCACTTCTTTCTGACAGCACTGCAGCTTCTTTGAGGACACCTTATGTCCGTTCTTTCCCAAATGATTCAGTAGGGCAATAGTATCATATCTGCAGTCATCGTTCGTTTTGAATGCAATCAATAAGTCATCAATGTACTGCACTAGAGTCGAATTAAAAGGCAGTTCCAATGATTCCAAATCTTTCTTCAATATCTGATTGAAGATGGAAGGTGATTCTGAAAACCCTTGATGAATTCGACACCAACTGTAAATCTTGTCCAAGAATTTGAAACTGAAGAGAAATTGGCTGTCCTCATGAAGAGGCACAGAAAAGAACGCTTGAGACAAGTCCACAACCGTGAACCACTCCGCATCACATGGAACTTGGAACATTATCACGGCTGGATTCGGCACTATGGGGCAACATTTTACCACTATCTCATTGATTTTCCTCAGGTCTTGGACAATTCGAACTTTCCCACAAGGCTTTCTCAGTCCCATTATTGGCAAATTACATGGGCTGCTCATCACCTCTTTTAAGACCCATTGCTTCACAAAGTCTGCAATTATCTGCGTCACTTGTATGAGAACATCTTGTGCCATGTGGTACTGCAGTACCTGGGAAAACACGGCATTTGGCTTCACATCTACTTTGACTGGTTCTACTCCTTTTATCAGTCCCACTTTTTTTCCTTTCAAGTCCCACACCTTCTCTGTCATTGTTCCCTGTAATTCGGTTGGCAAATCGGTCACTGTAAACATCGGGAAGAAGCTTATCAAAGGGTATTCCTCATCTGTGGTCTCCGTCTCTGGCTCTGAGATCTGACCATCGTCACCCTCATCATCACTGTTTGTCTGCACCTCAATCCCTTCATTAGAACAGGTGATTGAACACCTCGTCTTACACAGTAAGTCTTTTCCCAGTAGGGACACGGGACTTGAATCACAGACTACAAACCTATGTGATCCCTGGAAGGTACCAATCTCAACTTGGACCGGATCTGTAATCGGATTTGTCAGGAGCTGATTTGCTAATCCTACAACCTTTGTGGTACGCCCCGAAAGCGGCAATTTCGGAAGCTCTGCACTTCTGACTGTAGAGCGTGTAGCTCCTGTGTCAACCAGGAACTAAACCTTATGACCCATCACTTTCCCTTGCACGTAAGGTCCCCTCTGATCTACTTCTAGGGACGCTGCAACCCTGCACTCCTCACTATCTGAACAATCATCCGACCATTCATCGTTTATTCCATTCTCACCACGCAAAGGGAACTGTTATACTGTATTATTTTGACTCATTGTTTGGCCTGTGGCCTGTTGAGGAAGCATCACCTGTTGCTGTCCCATTGGAGCTAATGGCAAGTGCATTTGCTGTCTAGGTACCATGGGAATCTGCTGTTGTATTTGCTGCAACTGTGCTTGTTGAACGCGTGGCATTTGCACTTGTTGCATAGGCTGGAGACCCTGTATCTGAACCATATTATTCTGGAAGTTCGGATTTTGACCCCTCATTCTTGGACCGCTCACATTTTGAAATGTATCGACATCATTGCTTTGGTGAACAACACCATCCTGCACTATCATTGGGCACTCCTGCTTCCAGTGTCCCACGCCCCCGCATGTATGGCATGGCAACATCTTTTTCATCCCTTGCACGTCATTTTGAACCACAACAGTATTCAAGTCTGGACCACGGTTCACAAAACCTCCTCGACCTCTGCCTCTTGTTTGCGGTTGGAACATTCTGTTCCCTTGAGGCTGTTGCTGTACCATCTGCTGTACTCCATTTCCCTGCATCCCTGCCTGAGCTGCCTTAATTTGCATCACCATCACCTTCTCTCTCAGCTTTCTCTGTTTCAATTCAATCTCATCGCTACAGTATTTCGCATACTGAAACACCTCATCAATTGGCTTCGCTTGCCAGCAGATCAAATGATTCTTAATCATCTGGCTAATCTCTGGTCTCAGTCCCTCAACGAACCTGAACACAAGATGGTTCATGTCTTTCGGTTCCATGACCTCCGTGCCACTGTAATGTTTGAACGCCTTTAACAACCTCTCATAGTAAGCATGTATCGTCTCTTTGCCTTCTTGTGCCGTTCGATCAATTTTCTGCCAATCAATATTTTGCAGTGACACCTTCTGCTTCAAGTACTCAATCACCTTATGGCAATACCTCATCACGTCAGGAGACGGTGCTCCAGAAATCTTATCCCTTGCCGGTTCCTCTGTCGGCCAATCCACACCCCTCTTGCACTCAAGCCACAAATCAGCTGGGACTAGAATCTCAAACGTGTGTTCAAGTCTTCCCAAAGACATTTAGCAAGCTTCACAAACCTGTCCGTCTGCTGGTACCACTCTATTGGCTTTTCCCTCAACCTGGGATAGTCGTTGGTAAATGACAAAATGTCACCTCTAGACCACGGTACATAGACTAGAACTCCTCCAGCTGGTTCTCTCATTGGTAACATCTTTATTGTTCCTGTGTCTGGTGCAGCTTTCGCTTGCTGCGGTTCCAGGCAGTCACTTTTCCTCTTATCTCTCTTCTTTGTCCATCTGCCTTCCCACTTCTCTAATGCTCCCCAAACCTGGGCGCTCTGTAGAATTTCTTTAAGGTGTGCCTTCATTCCAGTGGATCTCATATGATCAAAATCTTTAGGCTCGAAGTCTAACCTATAACTCCTCTTCCGGTGCTTAGTATTGTCTAAGTCTGTACCGTATTTGTCTGCTACGTTCGCTAACCTCTGGTGCACCTTACTCACTTCTTTGGTTATTTTCGGACACAGAAACCTCAGTTCTGCTTAAGTGTTAGATTCTAATCTGTTCACTCCCATAGTCCCTTCAACTAGCTCCACTGCTTCCACACCCAACCTTATAAAATTCAGGTATTCCTCTCTCTCGGACCGCTCTGCTGTCACAGGAGTAATCTGTGGAGTGCTAAGCTTGTCTAACCTTAGTTAAGCCTTGCAAGTAGATATTTCCAGCCTGCATCGTTGGTTTCTGTGACGTATTTGCACTCATTACCTGTGGTGTCAATAGACCCAAACCTGCTTGTCTGATTGTCTCTAAAGGAACCCCAATCGGACTGAAGTCCAACAAAGATCTAGATCCCTCGACCGTCTGTTCTCCTGGTGTCATCCCTTGGGAACTTCCCGTGAACCCTCCTCTTATCACCTCTTGAGTCAATACTCCTTGATCACATACAATAGGTTTGGCCTGCGCATATAACGGTACTGGCGGACCAACAGTACTCTGCAATGATATAGCGGCTGGTGCCTGTCCGTTTCCCAATCCCAGTGGAGCGTTAACTCCCATAGCTTGATTCATCGTAGGTGCTGTAACTGACTGCAGTCCTGCGACCGAAGTGTAATTCTCGACCTCCATCAACTCGTAGTCGTCTCTAATACTGGGACATCAGGGTAGAGCTTCTGAACTGGTGGTGGTTGCAACCGTATCTGCGTGTCTGGTGCAGTGGATACACTAGCACCATTCTGTATCGGAGCTGAGGTAATAACATTATTTGCCTGTGCTGCGCTTGTGGTTTCCTGATTTTGTGTCGGATTTCCAGGCCCTGCACTAGTACTCAGTCTATCGTCATTCATGGCACATGGTGGCGGTCGATCATGTAACAACTGATTTAGAAACTCATCATCATCAGAGTCATCTGCATCTGCCCAAGACTTCTGAGTCTCCTTCTGTTTGCTAGAGCCCTTGTCTGTTTTACAAGTGGCCTTTCTCCCTTGTGTTTCGGCTTCTGGAGTTATTGCCGGAAACATCCTCACTCCGTCTATTATTTCCCTTCTCCACATCCTGGTCTCACTATCCCATCTAGCCTCTGCTAGAGTCTTCTCTGCTTTCCTCATTCTCCTCTCAAATGTCTGCTGCTGTTTCTGAATTGCCACCAGTTCCCAAATTGCTAACGCCTCAAACTGAGCTGGTCTTGGAGGCGGCTTCTGCTCATTTAACACCCTCTGCAAATTTTCCATAATCCTTATATTGAACGTTCCGTGCTCCGGAAACGCCAAGCATCCTTCCTTTTCTGTCATTTTGCCCCATTGCTTTAGCCAAAGGCATGGCGCTACTCCCTTCTCCTCGATTACAGCATAAGCCGGAGTATCCTCTGGCGGTGTAGGCTCCCCCACACTCGCGGTAATATTTGTATCTCCCCTCAAGGCACTCTTTAAAGCCTTGAAAAACTTAATTTTTGCATCTTTTATTTTGTTTAGAATCTAATCAGGAAGTGACTTTAATTCTCATAACACTCTTCGCCTACCTTCTCAACCAATTCACGGAGTGGCTGCCAATCCCTGCGCGACCCCTCTCGGCAACTGACCTATCCCAGCGCGGCTCCAATGATCTCACACTCACACACACACTGCAGCTGACAAAGTCTTGCAGCTTGTCTTCTTCACTCTCTATCCACACAAAACTAATGCAATATATTGCGAGCACTTTAACAACAAAACCCAAATTTGCCGGTTTACTACAGGAAGGGTAACGCAATCGCTTCAGAACTTTACAGAGATTTCACTCGAAGCCTCGGCCGCTACTCTCTCCTTCTCAGATCCCACACCCGCAAGCAGAATTCGACCCGCAAATTCTACTCTCGACTTGTCAATGGTTCGTTCTAGTGCACTTTAGAACTTGCCAAATCTCCATCAAAGGTTTTACTCACACACTTTGACTCAAACTCGACTCGTCAACCACGCCTGATTGACCTATTAAACCGCAAAAATTACAACATAAACCAAGTCTCTCATACACTTATCAATATACTCCGGAGTCTTAAACCACGCCTGGCCCATACATCACCAACAACCATGTGGACAATTTTTTAGCACAAAGCGCCACACTCACATGAAGTTCGCCAACTTCCCTACTCTCATACTGCGGAGTACGCACACTCCTACTAAAACATTACCTGGCCTAAGTTCTCACAAACCTCACAATTCACCTGTGATATGCCTAAACTGAGCAAGTGCAAATTCTACTTCACTCATACCATCACTAGAACGCCGAGAACATACCCAACTCACTTAGGCAAGCTCCGAGATTCCGGTAAAGTCATTTGGGACTTAGGGACACATCATACCTCCAATTTGCATTATCTAAAAAAAAAAAACTCCAAAACAATGTTGTCCTAGGGCCACAAAGGGCCAAACCGTCCTCTGCTACCAGAACTGCTAACGCGTCCCAATCTAGATAATTTATTCACTCTGGGACTCGTTTTAGGCTGATGAATCTTTTGACCCTGATTGAAGACACCTTAAGACGAGATAACTAATCAACATGTCAATTAATAGATCAATAACCTCGTCAATATTCACAATAGCAAATCAATCAAAGTAATCAATGGCATCAATAAGACTCGGAAACCACCATGACCTTTCAGCCATGAATAACCACACAAAATTTAGTAAGATTCATGATATTTATTCCCTATTGATTACACTCTACTAGCAAGTTTATTAGTCTCTAAACCAGAAAACACATCAACATTGTCATAATATGGCAACTCGAATAAGATTTCATCAAAGCAAGGATCATAAACATTAGAACATAGCACGACATCAACATGGATTAACTTTAGCAGATTATCATTAGCGCATTATTCAACAAAGCATAGATTCAGTCATTTTGTCTATTTGCGTCCGTTTAGTGGATTTCTTAACTAACCTCGAATCAGCATTAGCATGTTGGGCTTCATGCAAAACAATTTAGCAACACAAATTTAGAAAACATCTAACTATGGTCTCTATCAAAAGAAGCAGTTGGTACCTAGAAAGGAAAGGCAAACAGACAATTACAATTTCATCATCATATAGATACCCTCCGTAATGGGTCAGCATACAGAGCCAGTCTTCGTCCTCAGGACATCAGTTGATTCGCCATCAGCCAGGAAACACAGCAAAGTTCAGCAAGACCAGGCAAAAGGGATACCTCCCTCATAAGGAGGAACAGTATGAATCGGGCAAGGCAAAGTAAGTGAGGATGGTTTGCAAAGTTCAAACAGCAAAGTCTTTGGGCAGAGTAACAAAGTGGCTGGGCAATAGCTAAAGGCACGCAATGGCTGATTTCTCCTCGTGTCCAAGAATTTTATATCGATCTTGTTGTACAGTCCCCTAATTTCCAATTGGTCAAGTTTTGGCGCACCATCATCTACATCCAATTGTTTACTTGTCGTCTCATTACGATTGTCACCCCATAACAGTTCTCACGTAGTTTATTGGCTCCTGTGATTGACGTCTCCAACGGGTAGAATGTCAGGTACAAACTTATAGTTTCTCAGACTCAGTCAGTAGTTTCATTGTCTATACCTGTTTAGGCGACCTTGTACCTGTTGCAAGTTTACACTGTTGCATTTGGCAAGAATGTCTCATGAGAAAGATTTTACTACGGTTACACTCATCTTCTAGCTTCTGGAAAAGTACGAATACATGTCCTTCAGCTAGTCAGCACATTGCACGTTAGAAAAAGACATTTAATATGAAACCGGGCAGCTAGGCCCCGACTCATGCTAACTAAGACCTAGTGATTAATCAGCAAAACCTTAACACATAACTTTTAATACTAATACAAAATCATACATTAGTTCATTAATATTTCATTATTAGTCAGTTTCATTAATCATCGAATACATTGGTGGCCACTCCCCATGGGCACATTTCATACACATACGTTAACGTTTACATTTTCTGTGCGATTTCACTAAGCATTATATTGCAAGCTTCTCATGCTAATTATTAGATTTTAATCACACTCCATCAGTACTTAGGTACCTAGGGCATTGGTACACCAGGGATCCCCCCTGGGCTGCAGCATGTATTGTGCCACCCATGGAGGCCCACGCAGACTGTGACTACAGGCCTGCCATTGCAGACTATATGAAATGGTGCATGCACCTTTCACCCCAGATATGATGTGCACCTTATAATACGGTCACTGCATTCTGACCCTATAACACACCCTAAGGTAGGCCCTTCAGCCCCATGGTTCTGAGTGTGAAGAAACCTGTGCATGAGCAGAGGTGCCCCTACCAACCCCAAACTCAATTTTCTGGGCTCTGTGAGTGCAGGAAAGCAATCCTAAGGTATGTAGTGAATGCTGGTCAACACGAGAGGTCCAACTACATATTGGCTTCACCAAACTAAGGCGCTTATTATGAACACAGGGGTAAACACCGTCGGCCGCTGTGGCGACGGCGAACAGAAGACTGCCATTGGCGGTGAACAGAAACCCGCCATATAATGATGAAAAAATCAGAAACCGACAAAAATCTCCCTGCCACCAGTCACCGCTGGACCTCCCACCCCACCACCGCCAAGCATACAAACACCCCGCCCTCCAAATAATGAAGCACAAATCACGGCAGCGGTCAGTGGAAGCCAAACGACCATTGGCAGTACAGACGGGCAGCAAGTGGACCCAACAGCAAGAAATGCATACATTGGCAAGTTTGAAACCCACACACCTAACACACATCCACAACACTATAAAACACTCACAGACACACCCCACAATCCTTTGCAACAAAATTAGGCCAAATAATTCAGAAAACCCCAGAAGCAGACACCGAACGCCACAATACACGATACAGACACCCAACCACACAAGAGCACCCTCACATAGATCCACACAAGACACTATTCACAACACTCACCATGGCACCCCCCAAACACCCACGCTTCACAGAGAGGGAGCTAAGGACCATGGTGGACGAAATCTTGAAGGTCGAGCCACAATTATTTGGGGCACAGGTCCAGCACACACCCATCGCCAGGAAGATGGAGCTATGGCAGAAAATAGTGAACAAGGTCAATGCAGTGGGACACCATCCACGCACCAGGGACGACATCCGCAAAAGATGGAACAACCTGCGTGGTCAGGTCAGGTCCATGGCACCACATTGCAGTCCAGAAGGCTGGGGGAGGACCAACACCACCTGACTACACGGACTGGGAGGAAAAGGTACTTGGCATCCTGCACCCTGAGGGACTCATTGGACTCACTGGAGGAATGGATTCGGGTAAGTCATCTACAATTACCCCATATCCATCACACCTGGAATGCATGCACCACCTCACCCCTCCAACTACCACCAGGACCACAACCCCACCCAGGCCACAAGCACTACATCCAGTCACCCTGCATGCCCACAATCCCAATAACAGGCCCACATCCCTCCCCCTGTGCACAGCCACCCACCCCTGCAAGGAATCACAATGGCCTACAGCACCCACAATGCACCTCCACATCCTAAGCAAAAAGCAGTGCTAACCTCACGAAAGCAACCTGCATGGCCCCAAAGTGTGAAAACCAGCACAAAACCACCCTGTCCTGTGCACCCCATCCGATCATGCTAATATAACAGACATGTCTATTCCCCCCAACAGGCACCACCACCCATGCCACCCTGATGGACAGGACAAGGAGTGGCAGTGCCCCTCAGGGAGACAGAAGCACCTCCCAGGACACTGGTGATGGAACCCTGGATGCTGGCGATCACCCTGGCCCCTCACAAAGTCCTGGACTGCCACCATAAAGCAGCCCCACCCAGGATACCACTGACACCCCTACCACCCAGCCAAGAACATCAGCCCAGGGCAACCGTCCCCACTCCTGTGTATCCAGGCCACAGACTGGTGGAACACAAGTACAGAGGCCACAGTCACCCCCTACCAACAGGCAGGAAGATGATGGCCCCAGTACAAGTTGTACTGCCAGACCTGTGCAGGGGACACAGGCACAGGGGGCTAGGCCCAGTGGGAGGGCATCAATGGCCCAGGGGGGAGGCCACAGGATGGATGCTGCAGCCCAGGATGTGATCTCAGGGGTCCTGGGAGCATATCATCATACCCAGGACAGATTGGCCCAGATTGTATCCTCCCAGGATGCAGCTAGCACTCCACCAAGAGGCCGTGGAGCAGTGGGAGCTGCACAGTGCCACAATGGCTAGCATAGCAGGTGCGCTGCTGCACCTTGTCCCAACACAGTCTGAGGCCCACACAGACCAGGAAGCCGCTACTACAGGCCAGGATACAGACTCGACAACAACAGCATCAGCAGCAACTGCACATGTACCACCCTCTCAGGACACACAGGGGACATCCATCTCAACCTGTACCGGCCTACACCAGGCGCCCAAATGGACCCTCAGGCCCTGATATGGCACAGGAACACCTGCCAAGACCAAGACCCCCTCAAGGAAATGACTCTGGCAAGAACTGTCCTCCAAGTGTCCCAGTGTAATCTGTGTGATTTAATCCCTCTACCAATTAAAACACATTTTCACCTGTTACAATGTCCCCTGTCATTAAGTTTAAACAAAGTGAAGTATGGATGCAACTGTATGATAACTCTTTTATTATCTCAGTAGCAGGAAATGCACCACACACATTACATGTTGTTGTGCCTACAGATGTGTTGAACTATTATACTATATTGTAATCTGTCCTATGCAGACCTGGTCACAGTGGCAATGAGTATTGACCCAACACCCACCTAGATGACAAGGCACACTGACAGTATGATGCCCAGACAGCAATCTCATCCAATTGTCCCACAAAGTTACTGGAAGTAGAGTTGTATCAGTTGGGTCCTGGTATTTACATCTTCCCCCTCCTCATCATCACCATCACTCTCATCCCCTCTCTGAGGAAGCTGGTCTGGATATACAGCACCCTCATCCTCCAAGAGGGGGATATAATTTCTCACAGCCACGTTGTGCAACATGCAGCAGGCCACCACTATTCTACACACCTTTTCAGGCCCATAGGCCAGGGAACCACCAGAGATATGTAGGCAACGAAATCTAGCCTTCAGGAGACCTATTGTGCACTCTATCACCCTCCTAGTATGTCCATGGGCCTCATTGTAATTCCTCTCTGCATCTGTTCCAGGATTCCTCACTGGTGTCAGGAGCAAAAGCAAGTTGGGACAGCCAGAATCACCTAGAGAAAGGTGCAAAACAGGACAGTCATTGACAACCCTCAGAGGCAGACAGCCTGGCTGTCTGCTATGTGGCAATAAGTGTCAGTAACACCTACCTATGATCCACCCTCTGTCCTCTTGTAGTTGTTCCATCTTGTGTGGCACACTACTGTTCCTCAGCACAAAGGAATCATGGACTGAACCAGGGAACATGGCATTCACATGTGAGATGTACTGGCCTGCAGTACACACCAGTTGAATGTTCATTGAATGAAAGTTCTTCCTGTTTCTGTACACCTGTTCACTGACTCTTGGGGGGATGATAGCTATGTGGGTGCCATTGATGGCACCTACCACATGGGGTATGTTGGGAAAGGCATTGAAGTCCGACTTGATGACAGGGAGGTCAGCACTTTGGGGAAACCTCACATAGGACTGTAGGTGCTGTACAAATGCATTCAGGAATCTGTACAGTATAATGCTAAACATTGGCTGTGAAAAACCTGCATCCATGCCCACTGTCACTTGAAATGAGCCTGTGGCCAGATAATGGAGTGCAGAGAGCACCTGCACTTCAGTAGGGATGCATGCTGATTACGATTTGCCAGTCTCAGTGCTGGATCCAGTAATGCACAAAGTTCATGAATAGTTGCACGAGTGAGTCTGTAATTGATAATGATGTGACGCTCCACCATGGTTAGCAAATAAACAAATGGTCTGTACACCAATGGGGCCCTTCCTCGCCACAAGGGTCTGTACCTAGGAGAATTTGAAAACACGTGTGAGGAACACACATACATCAGCAAACATTGTTTTTCACTCAGCACTGTGGCATGATTGTCGACGACACAAATGCTTAGTGTGTGTGACATTACAGCAACATGACCACAATGATATATATCAGGACAGGTCAGGTGAGGTAATGTATATTGTTCCATGCCTATGGGTGTTTAGGGGACAATAGGGCCTGCATTGTGCTGATGAGGGTTTTACAACTGTGTAGTTAAGGCCAAAATGTCTACCCCCTGTAATCCAGAAGTGTTGTGGTGGAAGTGACCTCATACCGCTAGCAGTTGACGTAATAGCGTAAGGCTGTGTTTACCGCCGTGCGCAAATTATTTGGTTAACATGGTTGTCAATGGGCATTCTTAGCGTATCATGATCGCTGCCGGCGGTGACAGTTCACACCACCGCGGTGCGTCCGCGAACTCGTCACCTCAACTTCACTTGACTCCCTGATCTCGTGCATGCAGGTACTCCACTGAGTGTACTGCTGTGTCCTGCCTCTGGTCATGGAAATGGCACGTGTTGCAGGGGAAAGGGCCCCAGCCTCCACCAATGAGGAATTGGAGAAGCTCGTGAACGGTGTCCTGCTCCTGTACGCCAAGCTCTACGGTCGGCAAGAGGCACAAGTGAGTAGGAGGAATGGGGGGCATGGATGTGTGTAGTGGTGGGTGTTGGCTGCATACATGTGTGCACTTGTGACACTGTATGGTCCAGGGTTCCTGACATGCTACGTGTGTGTGTGCTGTTAGGCTGTTTGAAATGTCTGTCCCATAGTGGACGTATTGCCAGCTGTATATGATTGGCCAGTGTCTGACCTCAGTGTTACTTTTCTGTGTGTCCCTGATAGGTAAGAGCCCACCAGAAGAGGGCACTTTGGCATGCCATTGCCAAGGAAGTGCGGACCCTGGGGGTCTACAACCGGCGGAGCACCCACTGCAGGCAGAGGTGGGAGGACCTGTGTGGCCCAGCTGCGGAAGTCCTCCCAACGAGGAAGGGGTGCCCGTCGGGCACTGACCCCCCTTATGCAACGCATCCTGGCGGTGGCGTACCCTGACCTGGATGGGCGCTTGAAGGCTGCACAGCAGTCACAAGGGGTGAGTACATATACCATATTTTGGCCCGTTAATGGATGTGTGTGTGTGCATTCATATTTATGCTGTCTAGTGGCAGGGACTATGACTGATCTCCATCTACATAATGGTCCCCATGGGGAGTAGGGGTTGTTTGGGTCAAGTCTGCAGTACATCTGTTCCTTAAGTTAGTTGGGGAATAGCTGTAGAGCAGGGTTCCGGCCACTAGTCAGGGGCATAGCCATGTGTATAGTGGTAGGTGCTGCCTGGTGGAAGGTTTTCTGGGTGGGTGTATGTGTGAACCACTAATGTACCTCCATTCAGTTATTTACAAGTGTCTCTCCTGTTTTGTCTCCCCATCCCTGTTCTCCTGTGTTGTCTGAGTACATCAGCGTCATCTTGCGAGGGAGCTGAGGCACCGGCGAGTGGGGAGGCAGCGGCCCACGGATCCTCAGAGGCAGAGTCGTCCGACTCCAAGGGGACCAGTGGGTTGGAGGGCAAGGGGAGTACAATGGGGGAGGCAACTACCACTGGAGGTAGTGACTCCGATACCTCCACCAATGAGAGCTCCCTGGCAGTGGCAGACCCTAGTGGGCCCACCCCTACTGTGTCATCTTCTGCCACCCCATACCATCACCGCCATCCCATTTGCTCCCCAGCGAGTTGCCCGTGCCCGCTCACCCAGAAGGGTGGGCGTCTCCTTCGCCCCAGGCACCTCCTCCCCTAGGCTATTGACCTCCTGAGAACCATCTCTGTAGGGCAGACAACCATCGTCAATGCCATCCAGGGGCTAGCATCAGAGGTGCAGCAGACCAATGCGTATCTGGATGGCATTCACAGTGCCGTGTCTGGCCTACAGAGATCTTTTAAGGCTCTGGCCTCCTCTTGGACGGCAGCCAGTGTCCCCTCCAATCGCCTCTACCCCTTCCAGCACTCCACTCCCTTCACCCGTCCAAAGCACACATTCTGACACGCAGGCACACACCTCAGCACACCAGAAGCACACTTCAAAACACAAGCACCACACCTCCCACCACAAGCATACACACAGCCAACATACACATGCACACACACCAACATCCACTTCCCCCACTGTGTCCACCTCTTCCGCCACCCTGTCTGTCCCCTGTACATGCACACCCACATGCACTTCACCCTCATTCAATGTTGCTGACCCTGTTCCTGCAGTCACCACTATAGCACACATCCATTCATGCACCCCAGCCACCACACCTGCACTCACCACAATGACTTTAGTCCACACATGCAGCTCACTCACCAGACTTGCAGACACCCAGACAACATCCATTTACACTGGCAGCCTGTCTTGTCCCACTGTGTCCACTCCCCTCCTCCCAAGACACTCAAACGCCCCAAAACACCCACCCATCACACATCCTCCATACCTCAGCATACTGTCCAGTCACCTGCAGCCACGTCACGCACACCTACACCTGTCACAACCACTCCCTCTACCTCCACTCTCACTCCTTCCTCCAGGTCCACCCCAACTGCCTCTAAAAAACTTTTCCTGTCCAGTGTTGACCTATTTGAAGCCACTGGCCCACCCAGTCTCATCCCTAAATGTGCTCACCTCCTTGCCCTCTCCATTCCTCCCACATCACAGCCCACCCCTGTCTGCCCTTCCCATTCCCGTGCCCCTTCCCCAGAGAGGAAGAAACCCTGTGCTGCACGAGGTCCATCTGCCACCCCTGGACCAAACCCACTCCCCCACCTTCCAAGGGCAAACCAAAACCCCCTCCACCTTCTAAATGAAATCTAAGCCCCCCGTCGTAAATCCCCACCCCACCACCCCCTGCCCCTGTTCCCTGAGGTGCCTGGATGCCCCATTGTTGCCCCTATGAGGCAGAGTACTGTTGCACTTGTGGGAGTCAAGTTGGGGCCATTGTGGCCCATCGGACTTCTTGCACTATGGACTGACCATTGGCCTTCTATGCACTTCTGTTGCTCAGTGAGCAGAATAAAGGTTAATGTGTGGCCTGTGTTGTTTGAGGCACACTCTGGGTCCGTGGTCTCTCGTTTCATTGTTTGGGCAGGTTGGAATTGCCTTGTGTCGGGAAAGTACCTCTTGCTGTGGGGTGTATGGCTTGTGCTGCTGTGAAGGGTTGTGGGAGCGTTGCAGAGTGGGTGGGTATGTACCTGTGCTCTTTCTTCCCTTGTCTAGTAGGTTGCGGTACTTACCATCGTCGTCTTCGCTGGCTGTCTCGGTCATAGAGGTATATGGCAAGGAGCAGGGCTGGCATGATCTGCAACTCTCTCTCCATGTCTGCTTCTGTGTGTTGTGTGAGCCTCCGGTGAGTCTTTTCTTATATTTGTTTTGTTTCCGCCTGGCTTTGCGTGGCGGTGGTTCCCGCCTCTGAACTGACGGCGGTTTAGTGCTTCATTATTTGATGGGCGGGTAGGGCCTTTCCGTCGGCCTGTAGGTGGGCTCTGCCGTCGTTCTCGGCACTCCTCTGCTGGCTGTGAGTGGTTTTCAGGATGCCTGTGTTTCAGTTGGTTCATTATTTGGCGGTTCTGACTGCACGACCGCACAATGTTACCGCCACCGCTGGCAGTGCGGTGTTTACCGCTGTGTTCATATTGAGGGCCTAAGTCATGTTTGGTATCAAACATGTTGGAACCATGCAACTACATCGACTCCACTGCTAGTTGCATAATACCATGTACTCTGGGGGTTGCCTAGGGCAGTGGCTCCCAATTTTTTTACTTCTGTGGACCCCCACTTCATCATTACTGTAATCCGGAGACCCCCACTGAATTATTATTAGAATCCAGGACGGTATACGTGTGCCAGAGGGGCATTGCTCGGCGGGGACAATTTATGATTTGTGGCCTGGTGATCTGACAGAAATGTTGATCCCCTTTCTGCCCCGCTTACCCAGGTTCTTCTCTTTATTCTATCACTTGCCCAACAGGGCTCTGCTTTGGGCCTTATTATGTTTATCTTTCTGCTATCTCTGCATTCCTAAGATTGCCTGTTCAACCCTTTCTTTTCAAATCTTCTATTGTACATTGATTCTTCTTGAAAGGTTTAATTCTTCTTTTCCTCCTTCTTCTTTTATCATGCCTCAATGAGACTTGAATCCGGTGTTCACCTTTGAGCTGCCTCACAATTATTACCTGTGGTTACTCACCTTCAAAACCGCTTTCCTCTTGGCTATCACATCTGCCCAACTAGTTAGTGAGCTACATGCCTTGTCATCCAAGCTGCCCTATTGATCCATTCATCCTGACAAAGGGAGGCTAGACACGCTGGCCTCCTTTCTCCCAAAGGTAGTCACGCCCTTTCATGTAGGTCAATCCATCACCTTACCTACTTTCTGCACTCCACCTCACCCTTCCAAGGATGAGGAGTGTCTCCATTGTCTGGCCCCCAAACAAGCGTAGTCGTTCTGCCTTGACTGCATGCAGAACTTCTGGATGGATGATCAACTCTTCATGGGATATGGCGGAGCTAAAAAGGCGTGTGCTGTGCAGAAAAGGACCATTTCCAGATGGGTCATACTTAGCATTAAAATCTACTACGTATGGGCCAAGAAGCAACCCCCTGAAGGCTTGTGTGCTCATTCTACCAGAGCCAAATTACACAGAGTTCCGGTCCTGGATACCTGCTAGGCAGCAACGTGCCCATGTTTACCAAACAATAATTCCTGGACAGTCAGGTCCGTTGTGATGAACATTAAGCCCATTCGGTCCTGCAGGGCTTCCTCGTATGAGATTGGTCTGCAGACCCACCTCCGGGGATGGTATTGCTTGAGTATTTGTTCTAAGATAAGAAATCTGCAGCTATTAGTCTCTATCAGATGAACAAATTACTTACCTTCGGTAACACCTTATCTGGTTGATACTATGGCCCTCATTACAACATTGGCAGTAAAAGCTGCTTACCGCTGTGCAGAAGACCGCCAACACACTGCCGCGTCCGTGGAAATCCGCCACAGCTATTATGACCCACAGCACGGAATCCGCCAAAATTCAGACACCCACACAAGTCCGCCACACCAAAGGTCAGTGATAAACTGGCGAAAACAAAACCTCCATCGTCACGCCAACAGAAATACGCCCACACTATCACGACATACGAATGCACACACACACACATACAAAACACAGCCACATTGGACAATTCAAAATACACACACCTGATACACATACACACACCACTCCCACACACCCAATGCAATATAAAACACACACCCATATCACCCACAAACCCCTACGACAACAATTGAGAAAGAAGCACACAGAGAGACACCACCATCAACAATACTAGCATCCACAGGCACACCAGACCATCACCCACATAACTTCCACGCATCTCACACAACACACCACTACATATCAGCACACTTATCACCACACACACCACCCACACCACCCCATGGCACGGCAAAGACACCCCAGGTTCTCGGAGGAGGAGCTCAGGGTCATGGTGGAGGAAATCATCCGGGTAGAGCCACAGCTATTCGGATCACAGGTGCAGCACACCTCCATTGCAAGGAAGATGGAGCTATGGCGAAGAATAGTGGACAGGGTCAACACCGTGGGACAGCACCCAAGAAATCGGGATGACATCAGGAAGACGTGGAACGACCTACGGGGGAAGGTGCGTTCCGTAGTCTCAAGGCACCACCTTGCGGTTCAGCAGACTGGCGGCAGACCCCCACCTCCTCCCCCACAACTAACAACATGGGAGGAGCAGGTCTTGGCGATTCTGCATCCTGAGGGCCTCGCAGGAGTAGATGGCGGAATGGACTCTGGTAAGTCAAATCTTAACTATTACATCCCCCATCCTACCTGCATGCCATCACATACCCCCACCCTCACCCCCATCACTCCAACTCCTCACAAATGTCCCAACATCACAAACCACACATCCCAACACACCAAGCCCTGCCTACAACACCAAAGCATGGACACCCATCACCAAAGCATGCTAACTGCACAAACCCATACACCCCCCTAAACCATCATCACTCAAGGTCCCACACAGGAATGCAAGCACTGGGGTACACTGTCACCCACCCATTGCACACCATGGCACACACAGATGTAATAAACATCCTTTTATACCCCTGCAGGACCCCTACCCAACGTCACCGGACAGGAGGGTCCACACATGTCCACACCAACAGAAGAGGACCACAGTGATGACAGCAGCTCTGTCCAACTAGATCTAGATGACCAGCCCGGCCCATCGGGGACCTCGGGACAGTCGGGTCCCATCACACAGTCACAAGCCACTACAGGCCTTCCCCCCTCTGGAAACATCAGCACAGCACCCACCCAGCGGGCCCATACCTCTTTCCCCAGGACATGTCAATCAGCAGTGTGTCCACCACTACAGGGAACCCAGGCTAACCCACCACCCCAACCACAACAGGGACCTGGGGGCAGTGGCAGTGGGCACACAGACCAGGGGACGGAGGCCCAGGGACACAGGGGAACTGGGAGGGCTGCTGTGCGACAGGGGGAGGACAGGCCAAGGGAACCCACTCTCCACGAGGCCCTCTACTCCATCATGGGAGCCTACCATCACTCCCAGGAGACGATGGCAGCTGTACTGGCCACATTTCAGGAGACCCAGCGCCTGCAGGAGGAACAGTATTTGGGCTTCAGGGAGGAACTCAGATCCATCAATTCCACCCTGGGCACCATCATAGGGGTGCTGAAGGAAGTACTCAACACCAGGAGGGACACTGTGGCACAACAAGGGGCCCTTGACACTAGCATGGACTGAACTGCCCACCACCTCCGCCGGCGATAGTGGACAGGAGGCACCGCCACAGGACCACCACACCAGCACCCCACCCCCAGCAGAGGGAGAACCACCCCGCAAACGGCCCCTGAAATCCAGGACAAAGACAGAGAACGATTCCAAGACCCCGCCAAGAAATGAGACCATCCTGAATGTCATCCTTCTGTCCCACTTTGTCACCCTGTCCATCCTTAAACTTCCCCAGTTCCACTTCCTATGCCCATTTGGGCAATGCACCTGTGAGACTAATAGACTGGACTCTGCCATGGACATTCCTCCACCATCACCCCTCTCCATTTTGCAACCCCCTCCAATATTTTGCACTTAAATAAACGCCCTTGAAGCACAAAACAATATGGAGACAGTCTGTGATTTCAGAATAGTATATTAGCAATTACTGTGGCAAAAAGCTCTTTCAATTGCAATGTCAACATACCTATGTCACACAGCTCTAGTCCATGAGGAATCAAAGCAGATGTCACACAGTGGGACCCACATCTGTGAAATCGTAAGGGAAAGTGACAACTCAGTGACCATACACTGGGTGAAAACAACAGACAGTAGAGAGGTAGTAGTGTTAAAGTACATGTAGGCGGCAGGTTTGTATTCTTACCTGTGTCTCACTGGAAATATTGCTGGATCACTGAGTCCCTGTTGTGCATGTCTTCTTCCTCTGCTTCCTCCTCATCACCGTCCACAGGCTCCACAGCTGCCACAACACCGCCATCTGGACCATCCTCTTGCAGAAAAGGCACCTGTCGTCGCAAAGCTAAGTTGTGAAGCATACAGCAGGCCACGATGATCTGGCTCACCTTCTTTGGTGAGTAGAATAGGGATCCACCTGTCATATGGAGGCACCTGAACCTGGCCTTCAGGAGGCCGAAGGTCCGCTCGATTATCCGCCGTGTTCGCCCATGGGCCTCATTGTAGCGTTCCTCTGCCCTTGTCCTGGGATTCCTCACTGGGGTCAGTAGCCATGACAGGTTGGGGTAACCAGAGACACCTGCAAATGGCGAGGGACAACTGTTAGACACACACTAACCTGTAGGAATAACCCCAGACCCAGACAACCATTCCCACTGTCTTGCTTCCAGGTGCTCACCTAATAGCCACACACGGTGCCTCTGGAGTTGACCCATCACATAAGGGATGCTGCTATTCCGCAGGATGTAGGCATCATGCACTGAGCCAGGGAACTTAGCATTCACATGGGAGATGTACTCGTCTGCCAAACACACCATCTGCACATTCATGGAATGAAAACTCTTCCGATTTCTGAACACCTATTCACTCCTGCGGGGGGGGTACCAAAGCCACATGGGTCCCATCAATGGCACCTATGATGTTGGGGATATGTCCCATGGCATAGAAATCACCTTTCACTGTAGGCAAATCCTCCACCTGAGGGAAAACGATGTAGCTCCGCATGTGTTTCAGCAGGGCAGACAACATTCTGGACAACACGTTGGAAAACATAGGCTGGGGCATCCCTGATGCTATGGCCACTGTTGTTTGAAATGACCCACTTGCAAGGAAATGGAGCACTGACCGCACCTGCACTTGAGGGGGGATTCCTGTGGGATGGCGGATAGCTGACATCAGGTCTGGCTCTAGCTGGGTACACAGTTCCTGGATTGTGGCACGGTCAAGCCTGTATGTGATGATCACATGTCTTTCCTCCATTGTGGACAGGTCCACCAGCGGTCTGTACACCGGAGGATGCCGCCATCTCATCACATGTCCCAGCGGACGGTGCCTATGAAGGACAACAGCGAGCACAGAGTCAAACAACTCAGAGGTACGTACCCACAGCTTACACAGAACACGAATCCTAATCCGAAAAGTGAGCTGTATGTGTGTTGAGTCTAGGTATGTGTGACGCAGTTAAAAATGAAGCCATGTGGGCCCCTGAAATGGCGGCTGCCTTACCTCTAAAGTGGGACAATAGGATGTGAGGTAACTGCGCTGGCGTTGTACACCGTCGCGGTAGGCGGTCGAAGACCGCAGCGCAATGCTGCATTGGTTAACATTGGACCCTGTGGGTCCCAGGAGCCAATGACGATGTACGCCGGCGGTGACGGTACGCACCGCCGCAGACTTGACCGCCATTTTCTATCTGTTCAATGACTCGATACCTGATCTTCGACAGGAGAGGACCTACACTGCAAGTGCTGCTGTGACCTCGGTCTGGAGAGACAATGGCTCGAGTGTCTGGGGAAAGGGCCCCTACCTTCACATCGGAGGAGTTGGAGAAACTCGTGGATGGGGTCCTCCCCCAGTACACGCTACTCTACGGTCCTCCAGTCAAACAGGTAAGTACACTGGGAGCATGCTATA
Organism: Pleurodeles waltl; assembly: GCF_031143425.1. NCBI lineage: Eukaryota > Metazoa > Chordata > Amphibia > Caudata > Salamandridae > Pleurodeles > Pleurodeles waltl. Next base: position 1,371,330,656 of record NC_090446.1, read on the forward strand.
TGGGCTATGCCTGTGTGGAGTGGGGGGAGATTGCGGCGTGCATGAAACGACGTTGAGTGCATGTGCCACATGGCAAGGGTGGGGATGGGGGCCAATGACTGTGACGGTTCAGTTGGTAATAAGTTTCTCTTCCCCCTGTACAATTCATGTAGGTCAGCGCCCACCAGAAAAAAGATGTTTGGCGTGCCATCGCCAAGGACGTCTGGACCCTGGGGGTCTACCACAGACGGAGCACCCACTTCTGGAAAAGATGGGAGGACATTCGCCCCAGAGTTGGATGGGCGCTTGAGGGCATCACAGCAGCCACAAAGGGGTGAGTACACTCTCATCCTGCTGATTTTGCGCGCAGTGGAGGTGTCTGGGTGGGTGAGATGGGCTGTGGGTTTCCCTAAGCCAGGGCGAATTTAGTAGGCAAGGTCCCTCCGTAAGGCAGGCCATGTGGCACCCCACCCCACCTCTGTAGAGTGCCAAGTACACCTAGTCATGCCCCTGTGTCATCCATGTGTGCAGATGTCGTCCATAGCCTAGTAGGCCATTTCCCAGGGATTGAACAGTGGAGCCCAAGAGCGCGGCGTAGTGCAGGGGGCTTCTGTGTCTGTCATGTCCGCCAATGGTAGCGGTAATGCATGCACTGAACATGCCTTTCTTCTGTCGTCCCCCTCCTTTTTGTGGTCTCCCTGTTCTTGTGTGCATTAGCATCATCAGGCGGAGGAGCAGTGGCACCGATGCACGAGGGAGCTGCATCCCACATGGCCCTGGAGGGCGAGACAACGGACTCGGAGTTCACCAGTGGGACGGAGGGTGAGGGGAGCTCCACGGCGGGGACAGGAGCTGACACCAGCGACACAGACTCGTCCTCTGATGGGAGCTCCCTTGTGGTGGTGGCAACATTTGTGCCCACCGCATCTACAGGTACAGCCGCCACCCCCCCTACCAGCACCACCCTCCCAGCAGCCCCACAGCCTTTGCCCCGTGCCCGCTCACCCAGGAGGGTGGGCATCACCTTCGCCCCAGGCACCTCAGGCCCTGCCCCAGTCACCCCTGCTGCCCTCAGTGAGGAGGCCATTGACCTCCTCAGGTCCCTCACTGTTGGGCAGTCTACAATTTTGAATGCCATCCAGGGTGTTGAAAGGCAGTTGCAACAAACCAATGCATTCCTGGAGGGCATTCATTTTGGTCAGGCGGCCCTTCAGTGAGCTTTTCAGACTCTGGCCTCAGCACTGATGGCAGCCATTGTCCTTGTCTCTAGCCTCCCCCCTCCAACTTCCTCCACCCAGACCCAATCCCCTGTACTCCAGCCTATCCCAAGCACACCTTCAGACCAGCATGCACACACCTCAACACACAAGGGAAGCTCAGGCAAACATAAGCACCACACATCCCACAGGCACTCATGCAAGCATCACACACATGCAAACACAGCAACATCCACTGCCTCCACTGTGTCCCCCTCCTCCTTGTCTCCCTCCTCCCTCCCAGTCTCGTCTACACTTACACCTGCATGTACTACATCTACAGCCACTACTGCCATCACCAGCACACACACCACCACACCCCGCTCACGTGTAGTCACCACCTCCCCTACCATTCACACGTCCCCTGTGTCCTCTCCCAGTGTGTCTGTGATGCCACCTCCCAAGATACACAAACACAGGCACACACCCACCCAACAGCCATCCACCTCACAACAGCCTCCAGCGCATGCACCTTCACCCAAAGTCACCAAACGAACACCTCCTACAACCACAACCTCTTCCTCCACTCCCAAACCCCCTCCAGCTACCCATCCCAGTGTCTCCAAAAAACTTTTCCTGTCTAACCTTGACCTCTTTCCCACACCTCCCGCACCCCGTCCGTCTCCTAGGACCTGACTCTCTAGGTCCCAACCTAGCACCTCAGCCACATCATCTCCGGGACCAGTGGTGCCTGTAGTCACTGGAATCTGGAGTGAACCGGCCACCAGGGCAGCCAGTGTGGCACGGAGCCACAGCACGGACAGTCCCCCACCTGTCAAGCATCAAAAGTTGACCAGTGTCCAGCGGGAGAGGGGAAAGACTCCAGCCACCAAAGCCGCTCCCAGGGGTCCCGGTGGGAGTGTGGAGTCAGCTGCGACACCTTCCAAGGTGGGGAAGGGCCACAAGAAACCCAGAAAGTCTGGGAAGAGCAGCACGGTGGAGGAGACCGCCATCATCCCCGCTGCCCAGGAGGCCACCGCCATCATCCCCGCTGCCCAGGAGGCCACCGCCATCATCCCTGCTGCCCAGGAGGCCACCGCCAGCACCTGCCCTTCTGCCCAGGAGGCCACCACCAGCACAAGCCCCGCTGGGCTAGAGAGGACCGCCAGCACAAGCCCCGCTGGGACAGAGAGAACCGCCAGCACAAGCCCCGCTGGGACAGAGAGGAGCGCCAGCACAAGCCCTGCTGGGCTAGAGAGGACCGCCAGCACAAGCCCCGCTGGGACAGAGAGGACCGCCAGCACAAGCCCCGCTGGGACAGAGAGGACTGCCAGCACAAGCCCCGCTTGGCTAGAGAGGACCGCCAGCACAAGCCCTCTGGGACAGAGAGGACCGCCAGCACAAGCCCCGCTGGGACAGAGAGGACTGCCAGCAGCTGAGTCACTGCAAAGGAGCCCGTCACCTCAAGCACCGCTGAACAGGGCACCACCGCTACAAGCACCACTGAACAGGGCACCCCTGCCTCAAGCACCGCTGAACAGGGCACCGCCGCCTCAAGCACCGCTGAACAGGGCACCGCTGCTACAAGCACCGCTGAACAGGGCACCGCCGCCACAAGCACCGCTGAACAGGGCACCGCCGCCACAAGCACCGCTGAACAGGGCACCGCCACTACAAGCACCGCTGAACAGGGCACCGCCGCCTCATGCACCGCACCACCGCTACAAGCACCACTGAACAGGGCACTGCCGCCTCAAGCACCACTGAACAGGACACCGCCACCACAAGCACTGCTGGCCCATGAGCGCCAAGGGCACTGATGCTACTGAGTCCGTCACGAGCAGGATGAAGCACTCTCGACACAGAGCCCCCTCCAGAACCAGTGGATATTGCCATCCACTACCTCTGTCCTTGGCAGGATGAAGCACTGTGGGCACCATGCCCCCTCCAGAACCAGTGGAGAGATACATCCACTACCTCTGTCCTTAGCAGGATGAAGCACTCTGGGCACCATGCCCCCTCCAGAACCAGTGGAGAGATACATCCACTACCTCTGTCCTTAGCAGGATGAAGCACTCTAGGCACCATGCCCCCTCCAGAACCAGTGGAGACTGTCATCCACTACCTCTGTCCTTAGCAGGATGAAGCACTCTGGACACCATGCCCCCTCCAGAACCAGTGGAGAGATACATCCACTACCTCTGTCCTTAGCAGGATGAAGCACTCTGGGAACCATGCCCCCTTCAGAACCAGTGGAGACTGTCATCCACTTGAGAGACTGTGGCTTTGCTCTCCCCAGGATGGAACATTGGGCAAACCACCCACTGTAGAGACTTGAGAGACTGTGGCTTTGCACTCCCCAGGATTGCACAGTGGGCAAACCACCCACTGTAGAGACTTGAGAGACCGTGGCTTTGCACTCCCCAGGATGGAATAGTGGGCATGTGGCCACCTCGTGGATTTGGCATTGTGCACTCAACCGGCTGAGGTGCCCCCCCTTTCCCTCCCCCTGAGGTGCCTGTTTTCTTGCTCTCTGATGCCCCTGCAGTGTTCTCTCCGTCAAGGTCGGGGATCTTGTGTGGGCCTCGCCCATACCGTGTGGGCCCAGTGTCCCACAGACTTCATTGGAGCACTACCTGGACTACTAAGCTTGGTGTATATTTTGTTTATGGTGTATATATATATTTTTGCATACTTGATTTTAATATATTAAAATGGTTACACTAATTTCCTTTTGTCTTTACATTCTTCCGGGGGGGTTGGGGGGTGTAACTATAATGTATATATATGTATTAGTGTGTGTGTTGTAGTGGGTGAGGGTGGGGGTGGGGGTGTTACGTGTGTGTGTCCCTGTTTTTTCCCTCCCCCCTCCCCTGTGTCGTAGGTGCAGTACTCACCGTTGTCTTTGCCACCGGCCTTCGTGCTCCTGGTTGAGGAGCAAGGAGATGAGGGCTGGCAGGATGTGCTGCTCGGGTTCCACGGCGTCCGGATTCCTCGTGGGGTGTGTAGAGGTGAGCGTTTCCCCTTCGCAGTCCTGTTCTGCCGTGTTTTTGTCCGCAGTGAATCCGCCCCGGAAAAGGTGGCGGATTGGTAGGTTGTGATACTGTGGGCGGTACTTTGTCTTCCGCCTGTCTGTTGGCGGTGACTGCCAAGCTGTTTGTCTGTACCGCCGTGGCGGTCGGAGTGTTAAAGTGGCTGTCTTTGTTGGCGGTTTCCACCACGGTCGTAATTCCAATTTTTTAAACGCCGGCCTGTTGGCGGTCTTACCGCCGCTTTAACACTTTCCGCCAGGGTTGTAATGACCACCTGTATCTTGCTGCAGATTCCTTACCGGCCCACACATCCTCCCTGCTCTGCAAACAGATTTCTAGGGACAGGGCTGTTACCCTTTTAGGGCCTTAGTGTTCCATACCAGTGGTCAGTGTTCTTCATAGCTTTGCGCTTCTGGCATGTAAAGTTGTGAAAAGAAACAGATGTCAGCGCACCTGGCTGGCACCTATATAAATGCGTCGGATTTCACTTCTAGTGTGGACGATGACGATGGCCCGCGTTGGGCCGATCAACGCCACCTACCGGCATGCAGGAGATACTGCTCACAAAAAATCTTCCAGATCCAGAGTAAAGAGTGCATATCCCTGTTTGTTTGTCCTCCCATTGTACTTGATTGCCCTTCCTTTCTAATCCCTAGTTGTGCAATCATGGCAGCGTGATGTGAAAACAGCGTGCATTGCATGATTGTTAGGCTTAGATTAACGTGAGACTTTGATCTCATGTTTATTCTAAGCCTAATAATTACCTAGTTAATGCCACTGTAGGAAAATGCCTCTTATGTTATGGTTACCCCCTAACTTTTCAGATTACTGCAACCTGAAGAAAGAAGGACTGCTGACCTGAAAGCCCTGCAGAGACGACGGAGACAACAACTGACTTGGCCCCACCCCTACTGGCTTGTCTCCAGACTCAAAGAACCTGCACAGCGACGCATCCAGCGGGACCAGCGACCTCTGAGGACTCAGAGGACTAACCTACACCTAAAGGACCAAGAACCTCCCGAGGACTGTGGCTTTGTCCAGAAACAACAGCAAAGAAAGCAACTTTAAAGAGACTCCAACTTCCCACCAGAAGCATGAGTCAACACCGCAAAGAGGACCCCCAGGCAACTCCAACGACGTGGACACCCTGTGTCGACCTCCCTGCACCCCCACAGCGAGCAGAGGCTCCCCCAGAGGCTCCCCCTGACCGTGACTGCCTGGTAACAAAGGAACCTGACACCTGGATCAAGCACTGCACCTGCAGCCCCCAGGACCACCTACCAGTGCAGGAGTGACCAGCAGGCGTCCCTCATCCTAGCCCAGTCGGTGGCTGGCCCGAGAAGCCCCGTGCCCTGCCTGCATCGCCAGAGTGACCCCCGGGTCCCTCCATTGTTTTCAGCAACAAACCAAACACCTACTTTGCACACTGCACCCAGCCTCCCCTGTGCCGCTGAGGGTGTATTTTGTGTGCCTGTGTCTGTCCCCCCAAGTCTCTACAAAACCCCCCTGGTCTGCTCCACAAGGACGCAGGTACTTACCTGCTAGCAGACTGGAACCGGAGCACCCCTGTTCTCCATACGTGCCTATGTTATTTGGGCCCTCCTTTGACCTCTGCACCTGACCGGCCCTGTGTTGCTGAAGGTTTGGGGTTGCCTTGAACCTCCAATGGTGGGCTGCCTAAGCCCAGGAGACTGAACTTGTAAGTGCTTTACCTACCTGAGAAACTAACTATTACTTACCTCCCCCAGGAACTGTTGATTTTTGCACTGTGTCCACTTTTAAAATAGCTTAGTGCCATTTTTGCCAAAACTGTGTATAGTACTGTTTTAAATGAAAGTTCTATACTTACCTGTGTGAAGTACCTTACAATTTATGTACTTACCTAAATTCTGAATCTTGTGGTTCTAAAATAAATTAAGAAAATAATATTTTTCTATATAAAAACCTATTGGCCTAGAGTTAAGTCTTTGAGTGTGTGTTCTCATTTATTGTCTGTGTGTGTACAACAAATGCTTAACACTACCCTCTGATAAGCCTATTGCTCGACCACACTACCACAAAATAGAGCATTGGTATTATCTAATTTTGCCACTATCAACCTCTAAGGGGAACCCTTGGACTCTGTGCACACCATCTCTCACTTTGAGTTAGTATATACAGAGCCAACTTCCTACAGCCACTCACAGCATGAAAGGAGAACGGAGTGGGTTTATGAAAGAGACCACTAGTGATTGCCATAGAGATTATGGAGGTTCCAGCCTACGGGCGACATACTGCATAACTTATGCACGATTGCAAGGGCTGTGCCGATGTTCCATGTAGATGATGTCTACCATATAACCATGTAGTCTTGCTCTCTCTCTCTCTCTCTTTGTACTTAGAACAGAATAACCATAATTTGAGACACAGAGTACATTGTAAGTTATAATTAGTAAGAAAAAAATCTGCATGTCGTGCAAATGCAGCACCAGTCCTGACGAAAGCCATATTAACCCAGGAGGCACTTAGTGGAAATGGCTGAAACATGTCCAAAACATCCACCACTGCTTTTAATTTTTGCCCAAGGTTTCCACTATTAAAATTTACCTAAAGAGGTTGGCAACCCTGAAGCAATTTTAAAATCATGCATTTACTCCTTCAAAACACAAACCCGTACCTCTGTAACTCAGATATTGTAGCACACCCAGATGCATTAGGTGTCTCGGGTGGGAACCCTATGATGAAGGATGCCTCCAATTAATGTTAGTGGGTGAGGGTTCTTTTCACAACCCTTAGGGTGTCCACTGTGTAGAGAAAGGGACATCTTTTGAAACCTGTTGACTGTGGTAGCGAACTCACTTTTTGTGTTTGATGATATGCAGCTAGGGAGAACGAGCGAGTTCTGTTTTGTTCTCTCTCCCTCTCTCTGTCTCTCTCTCGCATTGTGCTGTACAGTTGTTAATTTAAAGCTCTTGATTAAGTGTTGTATTGTAACCAGCTCTAGGAGAGTCACCTTGTTAAACAAAGTCAGATCTGATCTAGAAACTATATCCATTCAAGGCAACAATTAGGAATCAGGAAGATTTCGAATTTCACTGATGTGCTCTGTTTTTTCCTCAGCCTGACTGCCACTCTTGCAAGTGTAGGAGCAGCCAGTATACCCAGTGCGGGCTTGGTCACCATGCTGCTCATTTTAACTGCAGTGGGACTGCCAACGCAAGATATTAGCCTGTTGATAGCAGTGGACTGGCTTCTGTGAGTATTGGATTATGTTATTCAAATATAAGGTCAAAGTTGTTACTGAGATTGAGGTAGCAGTTTTCATCACATTTACTTTTAGTATGGGATCCTTCTTTGATTCTATGTCAGGACCGGGGGCGAGGATTATGCTGATCCTTCTTTGCTTTATTTTACAGCAGCCATTTCATTAAACTTCAAGGCAAAAACTACCATCCCCATGAACCCATGGGAATGGAGCAAAAACATCCAATGTGGTATAAACAGTTTCAGTTAATATCAAATAGGTTTAAGCAGTCCGAATTCAGTCCATTATTTATGTTGACACTGCCTCTTTCTTCACTGCTCACAGTTAAGTCATCTTTTCCTCTCCTCTACAATTTCTTGTTTGCTTTGCGGTAATTGTTCAGGGCTCAGTCTTTCTTGTGCGTTAGTGCGTTTGGTGAGTTCTGTGGGGTTGCGGGAATGCGATCACGCTTCTTCATGGCCAAATTGTTGGTGTGGCTCCTTGACTCCTAGTGCGGTCCTCCGTCTGCTTGGTGACATTCTGTACAGTGCAGTACTCGCCCTGCAACACGCAACTTTCGAAGTCTCCTCACATTGGAATCATGCCCCGTATAGCCTCTGAACTTTAGTGATGCCCGCATTGCTCGAGGTCTGTATTATGCATCATTATTTTTTTTTTTTCTGATGCCCTTCCAGGGTAGGTACTGAGTGTGTTTTTATATGTCCTCAGGGTCTGTATTAGATCAGAGGCCACGCAGGCCACTCTTGGGGGCATGCTTTCAGGCTGTCTTTGCCTTGTAGATTCCTGTACCGGTGGGCTTGTCACCAGGCTTGGACTGATACACAGTGTCGCTTCACCGACCCAAAATACCTTAGCTGGACCCTCAGCCCCAAATCAGCAGCACTGTGCCTGTCCACACTGTATTTACCTGTTCATTCCTGCAGTCTGCCTGCCCATATAAAATAGCTGTGCTCTACCTGACCATATTCTATTTACCTGTTTGGTGCAGCATCCTGCCGGCACCTATTTGATTAATTGCTTTGTATGCAGCACTCTGCCTGCTCTTACTTGGCTTCCCTGCTGTGCATTCTGCCATGGAGATCTTCAATAGCACCCAGCTGAAAGGAGAACCCTTAGCGTTCCTGCCCTGGGGCAAGGAATTTTGTGAGGTGGTAGAACCCTCTAAATACAGGGAAGTCACCCAGCTATGGGCCACTTGGGACAACTCCTTGCGAAGCAAATTATGCAGGAATGTGCCATGGTCCCTAGATCCAATCAAGATCCTGCAGGGGTCCCCGGGCCTTCTGAATCCTCCCAACTCCCACTGGGGTCGGAAGTGGTGCCAGCTAAACGTCACCGTGAGGCTGGAGTAGACTATGAAGCTTTTGCACGCCTAAAAAGGGCCCCACCTCTCTACTTCCCCTGCATCCGGGCTGACCTCGGATCCTCCAGAGCCAGGTTCCTCATATCCTCAGGATTACGAGTATCACGTGGACTCTTTTGAGAAGAAAGGACCCTTCAAGCCTTGGGCTTCCTCCCCTCTACCCTCTTCCACCAAACCCGCTGCCCTGGACGTGGGGTTGGACATGTTAGACCCCGACGATATCCTCCACCCTCAGTCTTCTGAATGGGTCCCGTCCGAGAAGGTGGTGAACTATGTGGCAGGCTTTCTGTGGAAACGACTCAAGAAGGAGGCTCGCAGCTGTTTGCGGGCTGAATATCTCCATCCCACTTTCGTGGTTAAGGTCACTTTGACCCATTACATAGATTCCAGGATGGCCACATTCCTAGCAAAATTCATGAAGGACCGTAAAAAGGGAATAGATAGATCCTGGAGGGCATGCCAGAATAAAGTGTTGGATGCCATCAGCCCCCTCACAAACAATTTGGACATGACAAAGGATGCCAAATCTTTGGGTTCATTTATATCTCCGAGGCGCTCTTGGGATGAGCACAGCGCTCTATCTTCTTTCAGAGTAATGCAAATTGTGCGCTGTCCACGGAGCATCACAGCTGATTGTTGATCAAGGTAGAACGGAAGCTTGGGGACCTCACGACCTCTGAGGCGGGGAGATGGCCGATGGGGGACTCTTTGGGGAACCCTTTCTCAAGGAGCTGGGCAAGTTTGTGAACACATTCACTTCTTTGGACAAGGCCTAGTCATCCATCAAAAGAGTGTTTACTCCCCGGGTTTTTCAAGGAGCCTGTCATGGATGAAGCTGCTCAGATATCAAGTTCAGTCCCGCTTTTCCAACTTCTACCCAACTAGAGGCCAAGGTTTCTGAGGCAGAGGCTTCAAGAGACACTGCTCATCCTCCAGTACTGGTGAGTGTTCATCCTTCTTCCCTCCTGAAAGTAGGGGGCAGACTGGCAATTTTTTCCATGAGTGGAGACGCAAGGGTGTTGCAAACAACTCAGGGTTTTCAAATAGAAATCTATGGCTCTCCTCTTCACGACACTTCTTAGTCTAAAGAAGACATTTATTAAATCACTCTGCAAGGCTTGTAAAGGAAGGTCAGCACAACCGAAAGTGCACCTTTAAAATGTGCGCAACAATAAAGTGAGAACATGTACAAATAATTTTCAATCTATAAACAGCAAATATATACATGCAAAGATACAGATACCTATATTTATATATATATTCATACACAATGCAAAGCAAATAATTAGTAAAAATGAATCACCATGGGGCCCAGCTGCTTCTTCATCTTTCTCTCAGTAGCTTCAAGCCGTAGACTCCGAGATCGGCTGCGGAAGAGAAAGCGAGATCTGCCCTCATGAGGTGTCAGGCATTCAACGTCATAATCCTGACCGGAGACTCTGAATCTCCCACTGTCAATCCTGGGTCTCTGTTATACCTTAAATAAATCAGAGGGGAGAGTTTTTGAAAACCTCCCCCCACTCCCTGTTATTCAAAGTTACTTCAGGTCAGCGTTAAAAGAAACACATTGGAAATGGCCAGGTTCCCAAGGTGTCCCTCCCAAAACTAGACCGTTCCCTGCCGTACCATAAACATCCTAGTACGTCCTTATCTTGCTGACTGACTCCTCCATGTTATGTCCTAGCCCTTAGTGAGAAAGAATGTGCAGAATAAAAACATGAACGAGAAAACGAGTTGCATAGCATGTTTTGTACAGAAAAATACTTGCACCTTTAACGTGGCGGTGAAGCTAAGGCTAAGCTGAATACAAAATGGAGTCTGTAACTTGTGACCGCTAATGTGACGGTGGGCAGCTAAGCCAAATGCAAAGTGGTGCGACACAGAGTCAGTGGTCAAAACACAAATATCACCACACACCTTGATAAAGGGGATATACGTCCAATGGTTCCCAAACCCAGTGGGTTTATCAACAACCTTTTTCTGATGGACAAAAGCAGGGGGGGCCAATGACCAGTCATCAACTTGCAGTTCATCGAGTGGTTGGTATACCACCACTTCAAGATGGAGGGCATCTACCTTCTGCGGAACGTGTTGCGTCTTTCCGACTGGGTGGTCCTAAAGGACGCGTATCTGTTGTTTCCAGTCTTCCCACTCCACTGGAGGTTCCTCCAGTTTGTTTCGCTTCAACAAACATTTAAGTTTTCCTCTCTGCCCTACAGGTTTTCTTCCACCCCTTGGTGCTTCACGGAGATTCTTAATCCTCATTGTCTGTCTAGACAACATGCTGATTCTGGCTCAGTGCCCTCATAAGCTGTTTCTCCTGCTGCAAACGGCGATCAACCTCCTGGAAGGTCTGGGGTTCAGGATACACAAGAAAAGTTCCCTTCTGGTGCCCTCCCAGAGATTGACTTTTCTGGGTATTGTAGTACCACAGCCTCCCTAAGCTTTCCATCTCGGAAAGTGACGAAGATCCGGCACGAGTTGAGGAGAACTCTGGCCAGGCAACACCTTTCATTGCACCAGATTGCTCGTCTGGTGGGTCTCCTCATCCTCCATCCAGGCCATCTTTCTGGGAGCCCTTCACTACCTAGCCCTGCAGCAGCTTAAAGCCTCCCACCTTCTGAAGGACCTCACTGGCTCCCAACTAGTCTTCCTTTCGGATGAGGTGAGGGAGGAAATCGGCTGGTGGCTGGCCCACATAGAAGCTTGGAATTGGAGAGCGATTTTCAAGTCGGCCCCAAACCTTGTGATTGAATCAGACACCAGCAGATCCATCTGGGGCACGAGGTGTGGCGAGTTGTCTACAGGGTGTTCATGGTCTCCTCAAGAATAGAGATTGCATATCATTTGTTTGGAGCTCCTGGCTGGGTCTTTTGTGGTCTGCTGTTGGACCAGGGACAGGATTGAATCATGTGTCCTCAAGATGAACAACATATCAGTGGTCCGATATACCAATCATCGAAGAGGCACTCGCTCCAAGGTTCTGACACCAATTTCTGGCACTACTACCTGGAACACCAGGTTTTGGTCACAGCAGAGTATTTTCCCAGCCAGGCAAATCAAGTAGCAGATAGGGACTCTTGTCACTTATGGTATTTAAGTCTTTGGAAGCTCGATCCATAGGTCTTTGCCACGCTCCAGGACTGATGGGGTCCATTCTCTGTGGACCTGTTTGTGTCCAGATTGGATCACCAGCTGCGCAGTTTCAGGCGGAGGCCAAACCCACAAGCGGCAGCGACAGACGCATTTCTCCAACATTGAAGCCAGGAGAAGGACTATGCTTTTTCCCCGTTCGCAATGATCACTCAGGCCTCAGCCCAGATCAGGCATCACTGTGCGGAAGTGGTGTTGATCATGCCCATTTGGACATCTCAAGTCTGGTTTCTGGTTCTTCTGGAACTTATTTGGGATTTTCCAATTCGTCTCCCCCTGTTTCAGACTCTTCTTGATGTGGACCAGATGCCGCACTGAATGGTGCTGGAGTGTTTCTTGTGCCTGATGACATGGAGGATTACAGGGGAGGATGGATGGTCCCAGGCCTTTTGAGACAGGCCAAAGACCTCTTTCCCAGAGCTTGGCTCGACAGCACAGTCAAGGGGTACTAATCGACATGGACACGTTGGTATCTGTGATGTGCTGTTGATCCCATGGTCGCAGATTTAGGACAGGTTCTCAATTTTCTGGCCACTCTGGCAAGGAGGGTTTGGCATACTGTTCCATCAATACCTCCAGTTCAGCCATCTCAGTGGGGTGTGTTCCGGTAGAGGGCTCCCTGATGGTAGAGTATCCTTTTGTGTGTCGACCTCTTAGGAGGATCTGCCTGTCTCTACCCCTGGAGCCACACTATTTGGTGCTCTAAGATGTCAATCAAATGCTGCAAGCTAACAGATTTTTATATTAAAAGGAACTCATGGTGAAGTTAGAAATACTGTTATGCCCGGTATCTTGTAGACGGATCTCGGATGTACGTGCCCTGGAGATCACAGGTACGATTTTAACTCCCTTTGGGATGTCCTTTGAGGTTAGTAGGAAGGCAAAGTCTAACACCAAGATTATCTCTTACCCGATTTCCTGGATTCTCCCAAGTTGTGTGTGGTGCAGGGCCTCAAGGCATATGAAGAGATGTCGGTAGAGTTCCGACTGCCAGACGAGCTGCAGTTCCTTATTGTGCTGCATAAACTGCATAAAACGGTCTCTTCACTCGCCCTAGCCTTGTGGGTGCTATGGGTGATGCAGGAAGCCAGCATCGATATGAAGTTCATTGGAGGGTATTCCGCTGGAGGGGCAATGGTTTCGAAGGCATTCAGCCTGGCTGCCTGCTTGGAAGATACCATGAATGTGGCAAATTGGTCCTCGGACTCTAATTTAAGAGGTTCTTTTTCAAGCCGGTGCTGGATATGGCTTATTTTGTGGTGAGCAAGCTTTGAATTAGCATAATCCTCACCTCCAGTCCTGACATAGATTGAAAAATGTTCTATGTTTCAATTCTATTAAGGACTCGGAGACTAGGATTATCCCACCCAATGGGATATTTATCTGTATGACCCTCCCAGTGACTAGTAAGTATTAGTTTTTCTGCTTATCTTTTGATGTCATATTATGATGTTGTTGAATTGATGTTTAACAACAATTGTCATACAGAGAATTATACTTCTTGTACAGGTATTTGACCTATTTGAGATCCTTTGCTAATTGCTCTCTTTTCCTAGGAACTGGCACTGGTAGCAGGATACATGATGACCTTGCAGTGGCATGACTCGCACGACGAAAGAGGCAGTGTCTACACTGCAACAATAGCCCCCGCAGCCCCTGTGGTGCGGAGGGCATGAGCTTCAGGGGGTCGCCTCAACACAGTAAACTGTGCACAGGTAGCAGGCCCCTGCCTGAGAGCTCCAGTGTGTGTCAGGGGGTGCCTCGATGTACTTTGCAGGAGGGGCCCCCTCAAGTTTGGTTATGCCACTGAGTGTCAATGTAAATAATGGACTGAATTGGGACTGCTTATACCTGGTTGGATACTAACTGGAACTGTTTATACCTGATTGGATGTTGTTGTTTTTGCTCCATTCCCAGGGGTTCATGGGAATGGTAATTTTTGCCTAAAAGGTTAATAAAATGGCTGCTGTAAAAATAAAGTGAAGGAAGTTCAGCATCATCCTCGCCTCCGGTCCTTAATAAAATTGAAACTTTGCATTATGATAGCTAGGGAATTTTTCATTCTTATGATTATGTATATTTCCCTTGGATGTACAGGGTCCCAGACCAATAATTGCATATATACTTTTTGGAAGAAACATTAAACCTTACATATTTTCTTGTAGTCAAAAAATGCATTGAGTTATCAAATCCTACTAGGGTTCACTAGCATCAAGAAAAATTAACCCCACTGAGGAGTAGCACTTCCACAATGCCGTACTCAAATGTATTGGCTCTTCAACGTTTTGTTTACCTATTTCTTGCCTATTTTTATGGACTTCTTCTACGTATGCTTTTTAATGTCTAATGTTGTTTTCTCCGCGTCTGTTTTTTATTTCGTGGTAATGGTGCATTGCACCATTCACCACAGTTCTATTGCATATTGAAAATTGGAAAATGGAGTTGAGCCTGGTAAGCATAAAAAATGGGCCCCTCTGGGGTCCTAACCATATAATATAATAATAATGGGATGAGAAAGTCACAACCAAGACTGACACCAAAGGATCTTCAGGACTGGGAAAGAAAAGCAACAGAGGTAAGTAACTAGGGGCCAGATGTAGGAAGCCTTTTGCGCCTCGCAAACTGTGAAAAACTCAGTTTGCGAGGTGCAAAAGGCCAAACGCGATGCACAACCACAAATTGCGAGTCGGTACCGACTCGCAATTTGAGGCTGCGACTCGCAAATAGGAAGGGGTGTTCCCTTCCTATTTGCGACCGCATCGCCATGCTGAGTTGCTTTGGGACCGCGAATATGTCGCAAACCAACTCGCAGTTACCATCCACTTGAAGTGGATGGTAACTCATTCGCAAAAGGGAAGGGGTCCCCATGGGACCCCTTCCCCTTTGTGAATGTCAATAAAAATGTTTCTTCAGAGCAGGCAGTGGTCCTATGGACCACTGCCTACTCTGTAAAAACCGAAACTAAATGGTTACGGATTTTTTTCTTTTTGCAGCTCGTTTTCCTTTAAGGAAAACAGGCTGCAAAAAGAAAAAAAAAAACTCATTTATTCAAAAAGCAGTCACGGACATGGTGGTCTGCTGTCTCCAGCAGGCCACCATCCCTGTGAGTGCATGGACTCGCTATGGGGTCGCAAACTGCGACCCACCTCATTAATATTCATGAGGTGGGTCTTTGCGACCCCATAGCGAGTCGCAGAAGGTGTCTGAGACACCTTTCTGCATGCACGTTTGCGAGTTGCAATTTGCGAGTCGCTATGACTCGCAAATTGCAAGTCGCAAAAGAAAACTTACCTACATCTGGCCCTTGGTTTCCCCAGGCGCCCGTGTGCAGAGATGTTACCCGGGGTCAGGTGTCAATTAGATAACATGGGGAAGACGCGGTTAGAGTTTTTGTGTTTCAGGACCCTTCCCAGAGGACCCTGAGGAATCCCTTTGGGACAAGGAAGGTTCGAGAGTACCCCCACCAGTGGATACAAATAGAAATGGAGTACCTACACCAGGGAACCCAGGTGCATAGCGGTGAAGCCATATCAGAACCTCCTGCTGAAGTCAATTTTGACCTTGGCTTTCCAGCTGCTTCAGTGACCCATGGACCAGGTTGGTGGCACCAAGGTGTGGATTCCGGACAAAGAGGACCTGTGGAGAGAGGGGACAGAGTCCAGGCCACCCGGAGTCGCCCAGGTGGTGCAGGAGGGCAATGCCTACCCTGGTCGTGGATACTTCACTGTTGGACGGAGGCCTTGAAGATGCAGCTGTGGAGTCCAGGCGTAGCAAAAGGATTTCAGGAGTCGTCCACGAGCTGTCCCACTTCAGTTGTCAAATTTCAGAGGAGTCATTGGCCAGCAGGACTACCAAGAAGCTTTGGCAAATGCAAAGATGTATTGCAAGAAGAGTTGCAGGAGTTGGGACTAGCAAGGTCCAAGGCACTCAACCTTTACCGGTGTTGAAGTGCCTGTGGATGCAGGGGAATGACTCCCTCACTCCAAGGAAGATTTCTTCTTGCTTTCCTTAGTGCAGGCAGAGTTCTTGTGACTCTAGAGGATGCACGGCCATGTATGTTGCAGAGTCCTTGCAATATCCGGGGACAAAGTTGCAGTAGGAGCCCTCCTAACAGTTGCAGTCTTGTCTTGGTTCCCGGTGAAGTCCAGCAGCAGAATCCAGTGTACAGGTCGCATACCTGTCTTGAAGAAGAATTCTGCAGACGAATCTAGGGTCCCACCCTCAGGGGAGCCCTTAAGTAACCCATGAAGGGGGTTGGACAACTTCTGCAGTCACCCAGTAGGAACTCTACTCTCCGGGACTTACCAGTCAGATGCTCCCAGGGACCTCTGCTTATCTTATTTCCAAGATGGCAGGATCAAGTGGCCCGGGCAGAGCTCTGGGCACCTCCCCAGGGGAGGAGCTGGAAAGGGTGGTGGTCACTCCCCTGTCCTTTGTGTGGTTTTGTGCCACTGGAGTAAACCGGTTTATGCAAGGAGGGCTCCAAGCGTGCCCTTCAAAGCGGTCTGGTGGTACTCAGGAGCACCCCCACCCTAGCCCAGAGACACCTATTTCTAAGTGAGAGGTGGTAACACCTCTCCTCTTCAGGGAATCCTTTGTTCTGCCTTCACCTACCCGAATTAGGCTCAGCAGCAGGAGGACAGAACAGTATCTGGGGTCGGCACATGTAGTCATGGGGGATCCTCTAAGGAATCCCCAAAGTACATGGTGTGATGCAACTAACACTGGAATTGGTGTAGTTGCATGATTCCAATATGTTTTATACCAAAGATCATTAGGTTCGATAAAGTCATTATGTAGTTGGACATCTTGTGTTGGCCAGTGTCCACTACATACCTTAAAATGGCTTCCCCGCACTTACAGCGCCCAGAAAATGTGATCTGGGGTTTATAGGGGTGCCTCTGCTCTTGCATGCGTACCCTCACACTTAGAACTATGCACCCTTGGGCTGAAGGGCCTACCTTAGGGGTGACTTACAGGGTCAAAGGGCAGTGACCTTGATATAAGGTATACCTTATATCTGGGGTGAAAAGTGCATGCACCAGTCACACAGGTTGCAATGGCAGGCCTGTAGATACAGTCTGCATGGGCTCCTGTGGGTGGCATTATACATGTTGCAGCCCATAGGGGAACCCTGGTGTACCAATGCCCCGGGTGCCTAAATGCCATATACTAGGGACTTACAGCGGTACACCAGTATGCCAATTGTGGGGTGTAAGGAGTACTTACCAACCAAATATAGGGGAGAGAACACTGACACTGGGGTCCTGGTTAGCAAGATTCCAGTGTACTACAGTCAAAACACACTGACACCAGGCAAAAAGTGGGGGCAACAATGTCAGAAAGATTCTAATTTCCTACAATTTGGAACAAATATAATCGGGGATAGTATCTGTGTGTCTCCAATATCGCCTCATGAAAGCAATCACAACACACCTAAGGGAGGGCATGTTGAAGTTCTGACTCATGTAAAATAGTTAGGTCTTATCAAGACCTTGGTCATCTGACAAATGCACTTATGATAAAGAGAAAGGTAAACTAAGTCTGTGTACATACATTGTTGAACAAACAACAAAAACTGAACAACAAATGAATGTACTCACCAACCTGTGTGAGCATAGAGGCACACACAGTAGTCGCCCCCATTATATTCAAAACTCTGTGATAAGGACAACATTTCTTATCATGCTAATTGTTCTCCAGGATTGGATCTTTCATAGAGTCATATGCTTGAATCATCCCTGCTGTCAAAGTGGGAGTCCCACAGTACACTAACATAGCAGTATATATAATTACAATAGGCCCTAATGGCAATGAACAGTCTCTTTAATAACATATCTGTGTCATTTTATAAAAAGGACCAAACTTGACTTATGACCACTCAGGTGACAGCACCCTCTACAACATGCCCAACAGAGGTTGATTCCCCTCATAATTTCTACTACACATTGTGTGAAGGGAGTCTCCCTAAGCTCTGCTCAGTTTCTTCTTCCACATTGTGTGAAGGGAGTCTCCATAAGCTCTGCTCAGTTTCTTCTTCCAGCTGGTATTGTAATATTTATTTCATAACTGATATGGCTGAAACACCTAAAAAGGGTTATTTTGACCCTATGATTCTTGTGGGAAAAAGATACTGCATATGGATGACCCACACAAGGATTGTATATATTGTCTACACCCTCAACATAAGGTGAAAGTTTGTAAAATCTATTGCACCTTTTCATCTCAGACATTGAAAGATTGTGAGGGTAGACTTTTTCTGTGGCTACAGCAGTCTAAAACTGCAACAAATGGCAGTTCAGATTAGGACAGTGGCCCTTCTGTGATCTGCCAGAAAAAGTCATCCATAAGGGAAAGGTCCTGTGACAAAGAGCAACCTGAAACATCTAAAAAAAGCTTTAAAATAGACTCACCATGAGTGTGTCAAAGGCACAGCTGGTAAGGATAAAAAGGGAAAAATCTCCTCTGCTCCCATTAGATCTCATACTCCAACTCCCCCCAAAAAAGGTACACACTCCTCAAAATACTGCCTCAGAACCGTTGATAGTGAAATCCACTTCAAAACTCACGGTTACGAGTGCATCGTCGACAACACCATTGACGTTGACGAGGACAAGCATAACTTTAATATTGACTGTAGCGTCGATGACTATAACCACGACAATGCCGCCCACCTTTGCTTTAACATCTGTTTCGCTGACAAAGGTCTCGTTGACAAAACCACTGTCGACGCCACAGAAGTTGCTTTCAACAACTGCCCCGTCGACTACCCCACCGTCAACAATCCTGCCGTCTACGACCCATACGCTGACACCCTCGTCGACAAAGGTACTACCACCACTAACGGCCATTAGGAGCTAGCATCCACCATTGCGGCTCCCCCTCTGGATGATCCCTCATCATCTAGCGATGATCAAGAAGAAGGAGAGATCCTTGACAATCGCTCACACCAAGAATGGGATGAACATCTACCACCCACACCATCTACACTGGCCTCACACTCAGTGGACTCTCCTCCTGATCATATAGGAGGGATTTATACTCTAATGGAGAGAGCTGCTAATAGATTTCACCTTCCAATGACAGTCAAACAATCGGACTGTTTCCAAAAAGAACCAGCAAGAAACCAGTGCGTACTATCCCAATCATAGACTACATCTGGCAGGAGGGCGTTAAGATCATTCTGAACCCTGCTGGGGTGGCTGCTGTCTTACCTTGGATAGACAAAAAATACAAAGCCCCTGAAGATTCACCAGCCTGTTTAGTGGGCCATCCAAAAGCAGACTCGGTTATTACACAAGCAACGCAATGCTGCTTCAAAAACCCTTCCATGCTTGTTTCGACTCCTCCTGATTGTGAAGGCAGACGCCTAGACAATGTAGGCAAGCATTTTTCTTCTGTCTGCAGTTACAGTGCTCTGGCCATATTAGCCCGCAACGACTGACAAATGTGGTCACATATTGGAGCTCTTATCGATCTGGTGCCTGAGGACATAAGAATGGAAGCAAAGAAAATACTGCAAAAGAGAGAGTGTGTCCTCAGAAATAATTGATTGTACAATAGACATTGCAACTTCGTTTAGAATAGAAGTCCAGACAAAGATTTTAGCCATGGCCTTTGATGGAGAAAGCCTTTTCGGGAAACATATAGATGAGTTGTTGAAGTCAATAAAGGCTGATACAGAGACAACAAGGTCGCTGGGTACTTTGCAGTTCGGCAAGATGCCGTTTCGGGGAGCTCGTGTGAGAGGGCTCTCCACGTATCAAGGTACTTACCACCTATTTCAATAACTGTATAAACAGCAATACAGGCTTTTTTACCAACAACAGGCTTCTAGACCACCACCTACAGCAGCCTACGACAAAGAGGAGCCTCGCAGAAAACAGGTCTATCAAGGGAAAGAGTCCAACGGAAAGCAGTGACCTCTATCAAGTGTCGGCTACACCCAGTCCTTCTTTATTGGTGGGTGTAAATATCTCCAATCACATTCATTATTGGTGGAAAATATCAACAGGCAAGTGGGTATTAGACCTTGTCATCTATGGTCATACCCTGGAATTCATCCACCGACTGCCTACAACTCCCACAAAGAGAGTGCACCCACCTCATCTTCAATTACTTTGAGAAGAAGCTGCATCATGTTGAGAAAGAGGGCAATAGAAAAAGTTCCTCCATCCCAATAAGGAATGGGTTTCTATTCCTGCTTTTTCCTAATACAAAAGAAATCAGGGAAATAGCGACCCATCTGGAAGTTGAACAAATTCCTATGCAAGCAGTCCTTCTGTATGATCACTCTTTCAGAAATCTTGCGGCTCCTAAATCACGGGGACTATGACAACTCCAGATTTACAGGATGCCTACTTACACATCCCTATACATCCCAAATATCAAAAATTCCTGAGATTTACAGGAGCCGGCACTCATTAGCAGTTCAAGGTTCTTCCCTCTGGTCTCAAGTCAGCACCACGTATTTTCACAAAATGCCTGGCTCCGGTGGCGGCTGCACTGAGAAAGTATGGACATTGGTATTCCCATACCTCGACAACTGGCTGGTCAAGGCATCTTTAGGCAGTCAAATGATGGGAACCACCTCAGCTTGCCTGAAGTTATTCAACAACCTAGGGCTAAAAATCAACCATCTCAAATCCTCAACGGTGCCATCAACGCATTTAGTGTTCCTAGGAGCAGCTTTGGACACCATATAAAAAAAGTTTTCCTATTGCAGGACAGGCAGTAAAAACTACAGCGTTTGGCCCTTGCACTACAAACCAGAAAGTCTGTTTCAATGTGTCTATACAAGTTGCTCCTAGCGATGATGTACTCATCCATAGATCTGCTGTTCGCTCTCTCGACAAGCATTGGTTGCAAATAAATGGATCATTCGACGACCTAATCACAGTCACTCCTTGAATTATATTGGCTCTAAGCTGGTGGTCTCTACCACACCACCTGGACAAAGGCCTCTCATTCCTGGATCCCGACTATGTCATTACCACAGATGCTTCCCTGGACGGATCGGTAGGACATCTACAAGAGTTTCAAATTCAGGTGAAGTGGTCTCCAGCCCAAAAGGCCATGCTCATCAATCGGCTGGAGCTACGAGCATTTTTTCTCAGCGTCCACGCATTCCTGCCAAGAATAAGAAATGCTTCAGTTCTGATGCGTACAGACAATACCACCCACATTGACTATATCAATAAGTGGGGAGGCACAAGATCATTACCCCTGTGCACGGAAGTACAGGCAATATGGAATTGAACAATGAAGCATGGCATCGTTAGTCGCGCCGAACATGTACCCGGGCTGAGCAACACCTTAGCGGGCAGTCTCGGCAGAACAAAGTCAACTTGCCACGAATGGGAATTGGATCAATACACACTGGAAGGGATATTCTTTCTACTGGGCAAAATAGCACTCAATCTGTTTGCGACACAACCGAACAGCACATGCCAGTTTTTCGCAAGTTGGCATCCCCGTCGAGGGTCGTGGGGGAACGTCTTTTTGATAAGATGGTCAGGGATATTTGCTTATGCCTTTCCACTGTTTCTTGTGATCCCGAAAGTTATCAGCAAGATCAAGGCAGAGAAGTGTTGCATCATTCTCATAGCTCCCAAGTGGCCCAGACAACACTGGTTCACGAAACTCCTCCTTCTATCCAAGACCACCCACATTTGTGTAAGACTGTTGCCACACCTGTTAACGATGAACAAAGGCCAGGTCCATCATCCAGACCCGACTTCTCTCCACTTATGCGCATGGCTCCTGAATTCAATAAATTCCAAAATGTAAACATTTCACAGGACTGTAGAGATATTCTCTCCAAAGCGCAAGCAGATTCCACATTAAAGACATGCAGGTGGAAATGGAAGAGGTTTTACATATGGTGCCAGAAATCATATCTGCATCCTCTGTGAATATCACCTAAGCAGCTTCAGCTATATCTACTTTCATGGGCTCAATCAGGTTTGCATCAGTCCTCTATACACCGCACTTTTCCTCCTTGTGCTCCAGCAGTATCATCAAACAATTTCCTAAGGGTCTCTTAAGAGCCTTTCCCCTGTTGAGGGCTCCTCCACTTAAATGGCAACTAAACATAGCATTATCTCAATTGAAACAACTTTGTTGAGCACATACACACAGCAGACCTCAAGTCCGGCACCTGGAAGGTCACTTTACTCTTGGCTTTAACAAGCACCAGAAGGGTTAGCGAAATTCTGGCCTTTACAACTCAAGATTCACTCTTACATTTTTACAGATGATGCTGTCATCTTAAGACTTACCCCAAGGTTCATCCCAAAAGTACTTTGCGGTTTCCATCTCAATGAGCCTATCATATTGAAGACTTTTTTTCTCAAATCCAAATTCACCAGCAGAAAGATCTTTGCACACTCTGGATCTCAAACGATGCCTCAAGTTTTACTGACATTGTACAAAGGAGATTAGGCAAACATCTCACCTATTATTATCATATAGTCACATGCACAAAGGTGCCCCAGTGACTAAAGCAACCATCGCTAGATGGATTTCGGCCACCATCCAGTTTTGCCACTCAGGATGGCCTTTATCAACTAAGGTCAGAGCACACTCGACCAGGGCAGTGCCCACATCTACAGCCCTTTTTGCTGGTGTGCTTTTGGACATGATATGCCATGCTGCGACTTGGAAAATTGTGCATTTGTTTATGCAGCATTATTGCCTTGAATCGGCTCAACACAGTGATGCAGCGGTTGGCCAAACAGTTTTACGCTATCTTTTTCAGTAAGGTGAGCCTCTATTGACCTTTTATATACCTATTTATATACCTATCTATATATCTATGGAAGTTGAAAGTTGTGAATGGATATGTACATATGTAATTTTATATATATATATATATATATATATATTATATATATATATACATAACCTAGTGGCGGTCACCACTAGTTAGTTATAGTTAAGACCATGTTTCCATAGAAAAGTTGTTTTCTTACTTGACTGTATCTTTGGCACCGTTTGACGAATCTTCACAAAATTTCCCAAAAAAGTGGCCAGCGATTCTTGAGGCACATGGAAAGTTTTGGGGTGATCTTTCAAGCAGGGGCCGAGAATAGGGGGCTCAAAAAACATTGCTTTTCCATTTTAATTCCCATAGAATCTGTCAACACGTCTACAGCCCGAACTGCTGGACGGAATTACTCTAAGTTTGGCAGAAAACGAGCTTGATTAGTACGCAGATTGTTCTTTTTAGTTAATTGGTTTAAATTCATTCAGTAGTTATTGAGAAATGTAGGGAAATTCAAATTTGTATATCTATGGCCACAAAGTATTCACAAACAAAGACGAGTTTGTGCATGGAAATGTACAGCTCTGATTGGCTGCCAACACTTCAAACCAGGAAGTGTTGGCAGCCATCTTGGGGCTCGGCTTGAGCCAAGTCCCAGAAACAAGTTTTTTTTAAAAAGAAAAGGGGCAAGGTTAGAGACACCCTGACCCCTTAGCACAGGTTGGGGGGTCCCAAAGGAAACTACCCAGAGGCCCAAAAAAATATTTTAAATAATTTTTCGGTCGCCTAATAGCGACATTTACAAATTTGCGACAAAAAAAAAAAAAAAAACAAGCGCAG
Organism: Pleurodeles waltl; assembly: GCF_031143425.1. Taxonomy (NCBI): domain Eukaryota; kingdom Metazoa; phylum Chordata; class Amphibia; order Caudata; family Salamandridae; genus Pleurodeles; species Pleurodeles waltl. Next base: position 1,371,354,228 of record NC_090446.1, read on the forward strand.
GCTCCTGCGCTTGTTTTTTTGTAGGCCCCCGGGTGGGCTAGGCCTGAGGGCATTAAAAATGTTGTGTGGGGAAGGACTCCAGGCCCCCCCACAGCCCCGAGGACCACCACCTCCCCAGAGCTTTCATTTTTATATATGCAGGGGGCCCGTGGCCCCCCACTGCCCTGGGGACCGCCACTTCCCCAGGGCTTTCATTTTATTTATGCAGGGGGCCTGCGCCCCAGAGACCACCACTTCCCTGGTCTTTAATTTTTATATATGCAGGGGGCCTGCGCCCCATCCCTCTTGCTGTGCTGGGGACTGCCACCCTCCTACATGGCTGTGTTAGTTATAACATGTGGGGAGCCCCTGGCCCCCGCCTGCTGCCTTGCCAAAATGTCAAGGTGCCTTGCAGTCTCAGTACGGGTACCCTGGTGAGGAGTTAATTCTGCAGCCCGAGTTCCCAGATCAATTGGTGATCCTGTAACAAATTCTAGGCATTTAAGGATGCCATGCATAGCATTTTTGGCACCTTATCGGCCCCCTCTGGCGTGCATTCAGGCCTCATGGATCCTCAAAGGCCCCAGCCGACATGGACTGTGCCTCCTGGCCTGCTTCAGTTTTATCTAGGACTTTAGAACTGATTCAGCATCCAGCAATATGATCCATGCCGGTTCCTGCCACTGACTCCAGAGGAATATGTCAAGCGTACAGGTGTGTCATACTCTCAGCTGTGTCTGTCTCGACCTTGGACAAAGCTGTGTGCGAGTTCAGTTCCTGTGCGCCTGTCCCCTATTTATTCTGACTCTGGCAAGGCTATATCTTTACCTAGACACGGTCCACTAGTAAACCAACAAATCTTTGGATCAGACTCTGGTCAGAGCCACCTAGGTTTTGGAGAGGATAATGATGAGGGTGATGGTGGAGATAAGTTTGTCCCACAATTTAATGACGACACTGCACTTTCTATATAGACTTACAAGAAGCCAGTTGTAGGAGGCCGGATATCTATGTACTATGCACAGCTAGGCACACTGTGCAGGGGGTCCAGGCAACCACACTTTGGTTTACAGGGGTAAAAACTAGATCACCTAATGCTCTAATTTTTAAGGTAGCTTGGTCGAGCAGTTAGGCCACTCTCGGAGAAGTGCAAAGCATTTGTTGTACTCACAGTATCAATCATGCAACTCACACATTCTAAGGAATAACTCAAGACCAATTTATAAACATACTTCAGATTTTATGTAATTTTTAAGACCAAGATTATCAAAATTGGTTAAGTACTTTTTGAGATACGGATATTTGAAGTTTATTAACAATAGTCTTTTGTGCGTAATTACGCACCATAGGAATCAATGGGAAGTCACCTTTAAAAATACATATCAAATTATAAGTTTAGTTACCAAGTTCTTCTTTTGCAGGTTGGTCGAGGTCGTCAGTGGGAACACTGTGCCAGCTGGAGAAGTTCAGGCGGCTCCCGGTTCTGGCGGGAACAGCAATGAAATGTCTCTGGGGCTGGTGCAGGGCCAGTGCAGAGGACCACTTGCAAAAGCACTGCACAGATAAGTTTAGAGGTGGTTCCTTGGGGTCCCCTTGGAGTGTTGAGTTCGCAAGAGGAGAGGGACTCTTAGGGCACAGCAGGTTCTTCGTTGCAGGGCACAGGGTGGCCGAGTGCAGAGCGAATCGGGGAGCTAGGAGCTGTGTGCAAGGATGCCCTTTGGAGCTGGAGGTAAGTTGGTTCACGGGTCGCTTGCAGGACAACGGGGGCACTCTGGCGGGAGGTCTGGGGTGTTCCTGAAGTCCCTCGACTGGGGCTTCCTCCTGGCCCCTTTTTAGCCAGGCGGGCTGGTTTTCCTGGTGTCCAACATCAGCTGACTAGTACCCAAGGTATGGGTACGGTTCGTCCATTGGAGGGCGCAGTGCCACCAAACTTGGGGCACTTGCAGGGTTTGTCCTTGTGGCCATTGGTGTGTCGTCAGGTCTGGCTGCGACTTCTGGTTCGGGAGATAGAGGCCGGTCAGTTAAGTGACCCTCACTGGGTTGGTGGTTTTTTCTTTATTGCAGAGTGGTACCTCCACTCTGGAGGGAGTTCTTGGGCGTCCTCTGGGGTACTTGAGGTCAATCCAGGTGTCCAGCAGCTCCGCAGTGGCGACGGTCGAGTCCTGGGTGCAACAGGCAGAGTTTGGCACCTTTTCTTTGTGCAGCAGATCCACAGTCCTTGTGCCTTGGATCTTCTTGGTGCTGGTCTTCTTTGTGTCCTTCGAATCTGGTTTTCTGGTCTAGGGATGCCCACTAAATACTGCATTTAGTGAACGTTTTAGGTGGAACCTGGTAGTGTGTAATGGGACACCTACCTTTGGGTGGCTACACCCACTATTGTGACCACTTCCTGTGGGAAGGGTCACTTCTCTATCCCCGATTGGCTATTTTCCTTCCATCTATGATGGAGGAAAATGAAATGGAGTGTCCACATCACAGGCAATATCTTAGGGGTGGTGCATGCAGGTGGAGCCACTCCTCCTACCCTTTGTGTAGTTTCCCACCCTTGCTCCCGCTAAAAGTGGAGGTTTGCAAAGGGGTTGACCATCTGGTCTGGGGGTCGAGTTTCAACACTGTAAGCCCTTTAAAGCTCACCACCAGGGCTGTGCACATTTCTGAGGGGGAGGTGTGGGGAGGGACTGTTAACACCTCCACCCAGGAAGGGCATTGTTCTACAAACCAGGGTTTGTAGATTGGGTGTCTGGAGGTCACAGGCTGGATAGAACCAGTCAGCAACCATGCCACATTAGTTAGCTTTTGCAGGGGGCACTTCTAAGGCGACCCCTGGGTACATTTATGGATAAATCCAGTACTGGTACCAGTTTGGATTTATCATTCTGAGTTGTTCGATACCAAACAACCCAGGGTTCAGAGTGGCCACCATGTGGCTGGGAAACTCGCGTTGACCAGTGTCCAGCACGTGTATTAAAAATGGCTGCTCTGTTTACTCACTATGTCCCAGGTTTGGCAAGGGCACAGTGGGGGCATATTGCTCTTGCAGCTCTGGTCTCACATATGATATGGTGCCCCCTGCTTTAGGGCTGTAAGGCCTGCCAGAGGGGTGTCTTACCCATAGTATATACCGTGTATAGTGGACAGGCAGTGTGCCATGTCGAGTTTGTGTTTTAAGTTTGCACCAGTACACCCAGCCTGCAATGGCAGTGTTTGGGGCATCTGGATGCATGGCCTTACAGGGTGGCACAATCAATGCTGCTGCCCTCATGGTCCTACCCAGAGTATCCCATGCCCTGGGTACCTAAGTACCTTTTACTAGGGACTTATACTGGTAGCTAAAAGTGTATCCAATTGTGCCAATGCTTCACAACAGTTATAGGGAAAGAGCTCTGGCCCAGGTTAGCAGGGGCCCTGGGCCCTACAGTTTCTAGGCTACATCATAGATCAGGCAAAAAGTGGGGGCTAATCATGTCAAAAAGAGGCCTTTTCTCACACCAGTGGACTGGATGCTTCCGCTGCGGGAGTTGATGTTTTCCAGAACTATTACAGAAGAATCAGTGTCCTTTGCCGTGGTCATTTGAAGGGGGGCCGAAGTCCTAAACTTGCAACTGCCTTTCATCCTCTGAACCTCTGCTAGCATTTAATGAATTATTTACCTGATACCCTCATGGGCACTTGGGCAAAACCTTGTTTATGCTCACGTAGCACGTAGCCATAGGCCAGTTCCTGGTGACCATATTGTTTTACATAGCATCCTACTATAGAGAGTCTGCTGGTGCAGGCTTCCACCAGCAGAGTTAATCCTAATTCCTTCCCTTGGATCCTTCCTGGTTCAAAAAGGATGGAGGCGTTTGGTAAGAGGATGCTTTTCCTTGCCAATCTTGCCCTTAGATCTGTAAACACCAGGTGTTTGCTGGGATGCTACTCCCATGCATTATGGGACACATTGGTGGATATTTTGCTGGCAGTCCCAGAGGCGATCACAGCCAGTGCATACAGACCATTCAGCATGGTTGAATGCAGCCAAGTATGGCATCTGATCAGGGCTGAATACGACAGACTGCTTGGACTTAGCAGTCAGTAGTATTGTGGTGCTCTGGCTCCAGACATGGATGAGATTCATGGGCTTTTTTGTTGATGTCCTGATGTTGCTCATTCGACCGGGTCTCGCCTCTTTGGCAAGAAGACTCAAGAGCTTTAAAGAAAGCAAAGCAACTGCACGCTACCACCCCATTTCCATAAACTCAAGGTAGTGTGCACATCAATTGCATTCCTTTTGAAGAATCGCCAGTGTTCGTGGGGAGGGATCTAGCTGTCAACACCTATGCCAGCAGGGGCAACAAACTTCTCAATCCCCAGCCCCTTTGGCAGCAGACTTCAAGGTGATTTAGTTTCTCCTTAGTGGCACATAACCACACCATGGGAGGTTGCATCACTAATTTTCTCCATGCCGTATTGTCTGACAGGTAGGTCCTGAGATAGTATGAATGGGCTACGGTCTACCACTCGTTTCCATTCCACCTGTATCAGAGTGGCTTTCAGACAACCGTTCACCATTTTGCTGCAGCACGTCTGGGCTCTTTTAGAGTTAGGAGCCATAGAGAGGTTTCCAACTTTGGAAATTTAAACCGGTTGTACTCCTGTTATTTCCTTGTGCCAAATAAGGACAAATGCCTTTGCCCTACTTTATGGAATAAATCTCTTTATTCAGTTTTATAATGATGTACAACAGCACCACCTACAACCACAGGTAAATAAATAACAGTAGGAATTAGGGAAAGAAAGGAAACGGGACAGACACCTCCACATCTATAGCTAGCCATTACCGCAGAACCTCTTATCAACACCCCTGTGGGCAAACCCTTTACATCCCTGTGCAGTGGACATTATTTCAGTCGAGCGTGTGTCCAAGTTAGTCAGACGTAAGATGCTTAAATAACGCGGGCACGCCAGTTCCCAAAATTCTTCAGAGAGGTAGGAAACACAGGGACCCCATGTTTTATCAAAGTGGGCAGGGATCCAGTAGCCACTGATGTAGATTTCCCCATTCCCATTATATACCATAATTGGCGGAGCCAGCCTGTGTGAGTGGGGATTATCTCGGTCCCACATCGAGCTAAAAGAAGCTGCTTGGTTGCTCTAATCGCCAATGGGATGGCTCTACCTTTCGGAGCTTTGAGGGGCTATGTCTGCAGATTTGGAAGCCCTAATAGTATGTAACTGGGAAAGTGTGGTATTGGTGTGTCATAGACCTCATCAATATTGTTCAAAATGTTGTCCCAAAAAGAGGCTATTCGGGGGCAGTGGCACAAAAGATTTGTTAGTGTACCCATCTGCCCACATTGTCACCAACATCGGTTCGTGCTGCCCTACCGCCATCCAGCGAACTGCGCCAGCGTGAAGTACCAGTAGTGCGCTCTTTTCAAAAATAGTTCTTTAGTATTCATATTGCGGCCTGTCACTCATACGCGGTGTAGCACATCCTGCCATTCCCTGTCTGTGAAAGACCACCCACATTCGGTTTCCCATCTGCGCTTCGCAGACGTCTGGGGCAAGATTAGTGGTGTAATCAAAAAGCCATAAATGTCAAATATAAGCCTCTTATCATTTGTGCGTGTTAATAACCACTTCTCAGAGGGAAGGAGGTGCCTACTCACATGTGGTCTAATCACTCGAGTGGATACCCAATGTTGGATTGCCAGGTATTGCCAATAGACTGTTCACCGAAGGGCATATATATATATATATATATATATATTTTTTAACAGATTTTATTAGGAGTTTAACACAGTCGATTCTTCTCATACATATGTTCCCTCTGCGGTACCATTCTTATCTGTATAGCAATGTTATCAAACAATTTGGCTTGGTAATATCTAAATGTTTAAGCAAAATTAATACTAACAACAATAATAACAATCCCCCCTCCCGTTCCCTGCCTAACCCCTTCATCCGAGAACCATGTTCAAACATTGGTATTGTTCTCGAAGTGTCTCATATAATGTTGTAAATTTAATGTTTAAGTAGAGTTTGGTCTACTATTCTATCGTCATAGTTTTGGCTATATATTCCAGAATCTGATTAATGGCTGAGAGCCATGTCCCCTTTCATCGTGTATTATCCCGCCAGTGATGTTACCAACTGAGGGAACCTTAGGGTGCAGTGTCTGCTCTAAGTGTATCCATTATTAATTCCCACCCCTCTGCCATTTCAGGAAGTCTAATCCCTCTCCTGGATTCATGCTGGAGAAGCATTCCCTCTGCGTTTGCCCATTTAAGTAGTTCGCTCTTCCATGCTGGTACTCTGGGGCCCCTGGGATTTTTCCAATTAGATGCAATCTCCCTCTTAGCCAGTGTTAAAGCTAAGTCCTGGAATCTATCTGTGATTTTGTGTTTGGCTGAGTGAGTAAAGGCATGTAAGAGACAGTTAGCCATGGAGCAGGTCACTTCCCTACTCGGGCGATGCGCCAGGGTCCGGCATACCTCCGACCAAAAGGGTTCTAGGGTGGGACATTCCCAGAACTTGTGGCTGAACTCAGAGCCGATCAACCCACATCTCGGGCAACACTCTGTAACTTTACCAAAGTATTTAATTATGTGGGCTGGGGTCAGGTAGGCTTGGTGCAGCACGTAAAGGTTTTTAAGTTTAAATTTAGCGTTTTGAGTTGCTTTGGGAAGGTTCCTCAAGATGTGTCCCCATTCTTCTTCTGGGCTATCCCGGCTGAGATATTTTTCCCACTTTAGTTTGAGAGAGATCAAAGGTGTTATACTGTCCGCTCTCATCAGCCCGTAGAGCATTGAAACTACCTTAGATTTGTCATTTGGGGATGTTATATATGTACAGATGGCTTGTGAAGGGGGTTCTGCGCCCTTCTGTCGCCAGTGCTTACATATGTTGGCCTTTAATGCCCCATACATTAAGAAGTGTCTCGCTGGAATGTCATATTCCGTCCTAAGGGTCTCGAAAGCCATCAGTTTCTTATCCCTAAAGAGCATGCCCACCGTGTTAATCCCGGTTTCCATCCAATCCCCAAACTCAATCCCAGTGCCCCCCTGCGATATTGACTGCAAGGATATAAGGGGAAGCTCCGTAGAGTAGGGAGTCTCCAACTTGTTCCTGCGTAAAAAGGTCTTCCAGCACTGATTTAGGATTTTAAATTCTGGAGAATCTTGTTTCCCGTCTCCAGGGTTCCTCAAGAGTATCTCAAACAGCCTAGCCTCCTGTGGGGTGGATGCCCTCGCATTCGTTTTTGCAAGTAATCTGTCTGAGATCCAGTGCGCCAACCACTGTAGTTGTGCCACCAGATAGCAGGTCTCGAAGTCAGGGGCTGCCATGCCTCCATCTGTTGATTGCCTTTGGAGTTTTGTCAGGGCAACTCTCCTCCTACCCTTTCCCCATATAAATGAAATTACCATTCAGTTCCTTAAAAATGGTCCTAGGGATCCAGATCGGAAGCACTGAAAAATGGTATAGGAACCTCGGCAGCACAATCATTTTGAGGATCGCAATTCGCACAGCTACTGATAACGGCAGAGTCTGCCAGAATGCCATACAGGTTTTTATGGAACAGATTGTGATGCCGATATTACCATCCAGCATATCTCGGGAGTCGTGATAAATTTTCACTCCCAAATAGGGGAGACCGTTCGGTACCCATCTAACCAAACCTAAGTTCAGAGGTGTTGACTGCTGTTCTTTAAGTGGAAACAATCCTGTTTTATCCCAATTCACTTTTAATCCCGAGTGACCCTCAAAGTTGGAAAGTATTAGATGTACTAGTGGTAGATCTCTTTGGATATCTTCTAGGAATATTAAAGGATCCTCTGCATAGAGGGCTATATGGTGTCTCTCGCCCATAGCTAGTATACCCCCCCTCCCGCCCTAGCTGCAGCAGCCAGTGGTTCCATTGCCAGGGCAAACAATAGCGGAGAGGGAGGGCAACCCTGTCTCGTTCCGTGCTTAACTCTATACTTGTTGGATATTGTGTGACCTGTGCGGACTCTGGCCGAGGGGTTAGTATAGAGTAATTTCGCCCAGGAGATGTATTCGGGTCCAAGTCCGAGTTTGGAAATAACTGTGTAGAGGAAATCCCAATCCAGCTTTTTCTATATCTACTGCTAAAATACCCGAAGTAGTGGCGTTGGGAGCCAGGTCTCTCATGATGGGTATTAGTCTACGGATATTCCCGGGTGTACTGCGCCCCGGTGTGAGTCCTGCCTGATCGGGGTGTATCAGGGAGGGCATCAGTGGGAGGATTCTGATTGCCAGGATCTTGCTAAGGATTTTATAGTCAAGGTTCAACATGGAGAGAGGTCTATAAGCTCCCACCTTTGTTGGGTCCTTGCCTGGTTTGAGAAGGGGAACTATGACTGCCTCGCGGGAGGATTCCGGCAATAGGCCCTGGTCCCTAGCGATTTTATATATATTTTCTAGCCTCGGGGGAAGAATATCCGCAAAGGTAGCATAAAATTCGACAGGGAATCCGTCTGTGCCAGGCGATTTTCCGCTGGCCATTCCTTCCAGGGTCTCATTAATTTCAGCTAGTGTGACGTTCCCTTCTAATGGTTCTGTAAGTTCAGGTTCCAATGATTTTAGATGTAGTTCCGTTAAATAGTCTTCAGTTTGTTCTTTATTAAGGTTGAGTCTTATTTTGTATAAGCCCTCATAAAATGCCATAAACTGGGAATTAATCTGTTCTGGTTCGTATAGGTGGGTCCCCAGATCCGTGGTCAAGTCCATAATGGGGGGAGATCTAACGGACTGCGAAACCACCCATGCGAGGAGTCGGCCTGCTCTATCCCTCTCTCTGTGTGCCCGGGTGAGGTAATTTTTGTAATCAAAGCATCAAAGACGTTCAATGCAATGAGCTACCTCGGTCCTAAGGTCCTGTACTGTGTTTTGTAGTTGAGGATTCCCAGGTCTATCTTTCTCTGCCTCCCGTAGTTTGTTCTCAGCCTGTTCCGTGTCACCCAGTAATGTCCTGCGTACTCCCACTGTCTCTGCTGTACACTTCCCGTGCATTACCACCTTGAAGGCATCCCATTCTACCAGTGGATTAGCAGTGGTTGCGTCATTGTCCTCAAAATACTGCACCACGCTTTGGCGAAGCTCAGCACGAAAGGAGACATCTTCTAATAGTTCGGGCTTGAGCCTCCATGTGGGGATACGGGGGACAATGGACCCCCATTTCAGGGTTAATAAAAGAGGGTTGTGATCTGAAATTGTGCGGGACAGATATTCTGTGTCTGGAATTTGTGAGTATACATCAGGTGAGCAGAGGAAAGCGTCTAATCTAACATGTAGTTCATGAAGATGTGAGAAAAAAGAGTAGTCTCTAATAACGGGGTGCAATCTACACCAGACATCAACCAGGCCCCAATTCGTCTGCCAGGTGGTGAATTGTCAAGCTATTCTCACTGGGGGGAGTTGGGCAGGGGAGGGTGTGATCTGTCCATGTTAGGGTCTCCCACGCAGTTAAAATCTCCTCCCAGTATCACTGAGGATTGTAGGTATGGTGCTAGTAAATTAGTTAGTCGTGTAAGAAATTCTCCCTGATCAGTGTTGGGTGCGTACACATTAATCTAGGCCAATTCCCTGCCCTCTAATCTGCCCTTGACTGCCACAAATCGCCCTTCCGGATCTATAAAGTTGTCCGTCATTTGGAAGGGAACTCCCGCTCGGATCCAAATCAGAGTGCCCCTCGAGTATGCGGAATAGGAGGTATAGTATGCCTGACCTCTCCATCTTTTCTGGAGGGCTTTAACCTCTGTCTGTGTTAAGTGGGTTTCTTGGAGCATGGCTATTTGAATTCCCCACCTCTGTAGGTATGAAGAGACCTTATACCTCTTAACCATTGAGTGCATGCCCCAGATGTTCCATGTAAGGAACTTGTAGGATTTTGGCATTGTCCTGTTGAAAATTTTTCCACCTTGGTTCGGGCGAGCCCAAGGGGGTAGAGGCTTGCATATCTCTCCTTCATGGTATTGGTATCCATGGGTAACTCCTTCTTTTTAGTAAGGGTTCTCTGAAACTTATCTAAACCCATAGTAAACCCCAAAACTGTGGTTACCCAACTCCCCAACCCCAGGACAAAAGTAGAAACCTCTCTCGCCCAAACTGGTGAAAAAACTTTAACCAGTCCATCAATGTGGGGGGTGCTCTGAGGTGGAGTCGAGAGCATGGCAAGGCATCCTCTCCCCGACCCTCAGGAGGCTATCACACGGGGATTTCATATCCCCAAATCTGTGTTCTGTTCAATTGTTTGCAGCCTGGTGGGTTACGCTGCAGGGTTGTCAGTGTTCATTGATTTGGATACGGGTGTAGCATGCTTTTTTCTCCTCAGGATTCCGTGTCTCCGCGGTTGTGATTAACTGATTTTCCATCAGATGATGATGTCTGAGGTCCCCGGAGTCACATCTGGACCCTGTTTATTGGATGTGAGCGAGAGTTCCGATTCTTGCTCCGATTCCGATTGTTCTATGTCGTCTTGGGATTGTTTGGGGGATCCATGATCTGAGCCGCTGAGGGAAGCAGCTGCCTCCATAGCTTTTTGTCTTTCTTTCAGAATTTCTAGTGAGGATGGGCTGTTCCGTCTACTGGAATTATTTTGCTTGTGTTTCCCTTTGTGGTCTTCTGTAGGTATGAAGAGACCTTATACCTCTTAACCATTGAGTGCATGCCCCAGATGTTCCACGTAAGGAACTTGTAGGATTTTGGCATTGTCCTGTTGAAAATTTTTCCACCTTGGTTCGGGCGAGCCCAAGGGGGTAGAGGCTCGCATATCTCTCCTTCATGGTATTGGTATCCATGGGTAACTCCTTCTTTTTAGTAAGGGTTCTCTGAAACTTATCTAAACCCATAGTAAACCTCAAAACTGTGGTTACCCAACTCCCCAACCCCAGGACAAAAGTAGAAACCTCTCTCGCCCAAACTGGTGAAAAAACTTTAACCAGTCCATCAATGTTGGGGGTGCTCTGAGGTGGAGTCGAGAGCATGGCAAGGCGTCCTCTCCCCGACCCTCAGGAGGCTATCACACGGGGATTTCATATCCCCAAATCTGTGTTCTGTTCAATTGTTTGCAGCCTGGTGGGTTACGCCGCAGGGTTGTCAGTGTTCATTGATTTGGATACGGGTGTAGCATGCTTTTTTCTCCTCAGGATTCCGTGTCTCCGCAGTTGTGATTTCCTGATTTTCCATCAGATGATGATGTCTGAGGTCCCCGGAGTCACATCTGGACCCTGTTTATCGGATGTGAGCGAGAGTTCCGATTCTTGCTCCGATTCCGATTGTTCTATGTCGTCTTGGGATTGTTTGGGGGATCCATGATCTGAGCCGCTGAGGGAAGCAGCTGCCTCCATAGCTTTTTGTCTTTCTTTCAGAATTTCTAGTGAGGATGGGCTGTTCCGTCTACTGGAATTATTTTGCTTGTGTTTCCCTTTGTGGTCCGAGTGACGATTTTCAGGACTGTGGTTCTTGTCTCCGGTCGTTTGTTCATCGATCCAGCTCCAGGTCTCCTCCGCCGTGCTGAAGAATTGCGTGCAAGATGTGGTTACTATTCTTAATCTGGCCGGGAACAACATCCCGTATTGGACCCCCATCTTACAGAGTTTTTGTTTGGCATCCCTAAAGGACGCTCTCTGTTTCTGCACTTCTTTAGAGAAATCAGGGAAGATACGGATCACGTGGTTGTCAAGCATGCAGTCTCCTTTCTTCCTGCTTTGACTTAGTAGGTAATCCCTATCTCTGTATTGGAGCAATCTGGCTATTACTGGTCTAGGGGGAGCTCCCCATGGAGGGGAGCGTTTTGGGACCCTGTGAGCTCTTTCTATAGCAAAGAACTGGGATAAGCCATTGTCTGCCACCTTCTCTTTAAGCCAATTTTCAAGAAAATCTACCAGGCTAGACCCTTCAGTTCGTTCGGGTAGTCCTGTGACTCGGATATTGTTTTGCCGTGATCTATTTTTGGCGTCCTCAGCCCTTAGTTCTAATTCTCTGATTCGTTTCTCCATTTGATGTGTTAGTTTGGAATTGTCTTTTATTTCAGGCCGCAGTTCCTCCAATTGCTTATCCGTGGTATTCACTTTTTCTGCAAGGCGGCGATGGTCATCCCTGAGCACTGTTAGGTCAGTTGCCAATGCGTCTATTTTCCCTTCTAGGGCAACTCTGGAGGCTGTTATGGCTTGCAGCACGTCTTGAAGAGTAGGGTCTTCTTTTTCTTTCTCTTCTCCTGGGGCAAGTTTCGTCGGGTTCTCTTATTCCGACATCACCTTAGCGGGATGGCCAGTATTGCAGTCTGTGTCGCAGCGTCTGCTCGTTTGCTCAATGTGAGTGGTTTTCCTGCAGGTCGCTGTTATTTGCCTAAGAGAGGAGACAGAGGCCCTCATTCTGACCTTGGCGGTCTTTTCGCAAGACCGCTGAGTTACCGCCGCGGTGAAGACCGCCGACCGCGGCGGTGTGCCGCTGTGCGCATTCTGACCGCTGGGAGCGTTCCGCCGGAAAACCGCCAGCAGCCACACTGGCGGTCGGCGGGAAAGTGGAGACTGGTCAACCTCCACCGCCACGCCAGCAGAACACCGCCCACAGAATTACGACCCACATTTCTGTGTGGCGGTCTTCTGTTGGCGGTCTTCTGTTGGCGGTCACGTCCCTATGGCTCCCGTCGCCTCCCGGAGGACCAACGCACAAGGTAAGTTGATCGTCCGTGAGGGGAGGGGGTGGGGGGGTGTTGTGTGATGTGGGCGTGCATGGGGGTGTGCGTGTGAGTGTGTAGAGGGGGTGTGTGAGTGCGTGTATGCGGGCGGGGGGTGCTGCTGTGTCTATGGGTAATGTGTGCTGTTCGGCAGGTGCGCATGTCGGCATGTATGTGTGCGGGTATGTGTCCCCGTTGTGTATGTGTGTGTAGGGGGTGTGTATATGTGCATGTTGGGGGTGTGTGCATGTCGGGGTACATGTATGTGCATGTCGGGGTGGGGGTGGGGAGGGGGTTCGTACCACCTCTGGGGGGTGGCAGGGGGGTGGAGGGTGTGGGGGGAGGACTCGGGTGGGTAGTGGGGGGTGGGGGAGACCCCTATCAGTGCCAGGGAAGGAATTCCCTGGCCCCGATAGTGCTTACCGCCATGGTTCGCACGGCGGTTCCCGCCCGCAAGAAACCGCGGCGGTAGGCAGGGTCATAATACCCTTGGCGGTCTTGGGACGACCGCCGGGCCGGAGTGCGCAAACTCCAGCCCCGCGGTCATGACCGCCGCGGCGGTCGGAGTGGAGAAGTAGCGGTCGGTCGCGGCGGGGACCGCCGCGGTCAGAATGCCATTTTTAATACCGCCGGTCTGTTCGCGGTCCGACCGCCGTCTCTCCGCCGACCGCCAGGGTCAGAATGAGGGCCAGAGTCTGGAGCTGTCTTCAGAACCCACAAGCTCCCGATGGGGTTAAAAATGATCTGGGTGAGACGCTTTTAGTTCTTATGTGGGCCCGGTGCCCCCCTCTTGTGTTAAGCTTTGGAGGTACTCTTCTCTGGGATTTGGATCACTGTTTTCCCCCTAGGTGATTGTCAATATTGGGGGTATACCACGTTATTATCAGTGGCTTTCCCCTAGTAACGCGTTTGAATTGTCTGATTTTTGAGTGCCCCCAATGGTGTACTGTTGGGTCTATGGGAGGGGGACCTCAGAATCTATTTTCCAGGGGTTCCCTGCAGGGGGGCCCGACAACTTCGTTCCCGGCCTCTCGAACTGAACACCAGCGCTCTGCTTTTCTTTTTCCCACTGGTTTCTAGAGGTGCACACAACTCTCCCTGGTGCGGCAGGATCTACCAGCTCCGGGTCTCCTCCGGATTCTCTCACTCTGTGCAAGGTCTTGGAATTCAACCCCGCTGGGGTCCAGAACACTTTGGCCCTCATTCTGACCTTGGCGGTCGGCGGAGAGGCGGCGGTCGGACCGCGAACAGACCGGCGGTATTAAAAATGGCATTCTGACCGCGGCGGTCACCGCCGCGACCGACCGCCACTTCCCCACTCCGACAGCCACGGCGGTCATGACCGACGGGCTGGAGTCTGCGCACTCCGGTCCGGCGGTCGACCCAAGACCGCCAACGGTATCATGACCCTGCTTACCGCCGCGGTTTCTGGCGGTCGGGAACCGCCATGCGAACCATGGCGGTAGGCACTATCGGGGCCAGGGAATTCCTTCCCTGGCACTGATAGGGGTCTCCCCCAACCCCCACTGCCCCCCCGAGTCCTCCCCCCACACCCTCCACCCCCCTGCCACCCCCCAGAGGTGGTACGAACCCCCTCCCCACCCCCACCCCGACATGCACATACACGCACCCCGACATGCACACACCCCCAACATGCACATATACACACCCCCTACACACACACATACACAACGGGGACACATACCCGCACACATACATGCCGACATGCGCACCCGCCGAACTACACACATTGCCCATAGGCACAGCAGCACTCCCCGCCCGCATGCACGCACTCACACACCCCCTCTACACACTCACACGCACACCCCCATGCACGCACACATCACACAACACCCCCCCACCCCCTCCCCTCACGGACGATCAACTTACCTTGTGCGTTGGTCCTCCGGGAGGCGACGGGAGCCATAGGGACGTGACCGCCAACAGAAGACCGCCAACAGAAGACCGCCACACAGAAATGTGGGTCGTAATTCTGGGGGCGGTGTTCTGCTGGCGTGGCGGTGGAGGTTGACCAGTCTCCACTTTCCCGCCGACCGCCAGTGTGGCTGCTGGCGGTATTCCGGCGGAACGCTCCCAGCGGTCGGAATACGCGCAGCGGCATACCGCCGCGGTCGGCGGTCTTTACCGCGGCGGTAACTCGGCGGTCTTGCGAAAAGACCGCCAAGTTCAGAATGAGGGCCTTTGTGTCCTCTGGGTAGCTTTCAGAGCTGGGGGTTGATCACTTTGCTATCTGGGGCCTCTCTCCGGCACCCCGGTTGTAAGGCCTTACTTTCGAGTGCCCCCAGTGGCACTCGGCTGGGATTGCAGGTGGGGGCCCTTCTGAGTTTATTTACCAAGGGCTCCAAGCCGGGGACCCGTATGCTGTGCTCCCGGTTTTTAATTTATTAGCAGTGCTCCGCTCTCTCGCGCTCTGTTTGAAGCCGGGGGTATGCGCTGCTCACCTCGATATGGTCGGGCCTGCCAGGGCCAATCTTCTCTTGAGGTACGTCCCCTTTACGGGTTTCGCTGTGACCGGGTGCTGTGTCCGGCGCAGCAGACTGGAGATGCGTCGGAGAATTAGCAGTGAGCGCGGCTAGGGTCGCCTCTTCCCCCAGTTCTATGCTTGCGGCGGGGTTGCGAAGGATATGGCGGCCGCCATCTTCTGTCTTGCCACGGAATCCCCTCAACTCGTTTTGGAGCTCAGAAATGAGATTCCCGATCTCTAAATCTCATTTTGAAGAGACCGGGGGGGTCACCACACCTTCCGCTCTTCGTTACAGTTTGGGGTGGATTTTACTGTTGTGATCCCGAGGGCGAGGAGAGTGGAGCGGGAGCCTCACGAAGAGGCTGCGACCGCCATGGCGTCAGGCCACTTCACGGAAGGGCATATGCTGACCATAGTTCGTTAAAGTCCATAATGCCATGGGCATCAAAAAGATCTCCAATTCTCTTATAGTTGGAGTCCTGCCAGATCTTGAAGGAGGGCCCAGTAAGAGCTGGTGGGAAATCTGGATTGCCGATAATCGGCGTTTGCGGAGATATGGGAGAGGACAGACCCTTACGTGTCTGTACCGTATCCCATACGTCCACTGTGGCTCGCAAGATGGGGAAGATATAAACTCCCTGGCGGCATTGTCCCTGAGAGAGCCAGGGAATCTTCCAAATATGTTATCCCGTCAGGCACCAGTATTTCTCAGTGCTCGTCCTGGACCATTCCACAGGTAGCGTAGTTAGGCGGCCTGGCAGTAACTGACCAAATGGGTGACTCCCAATCCCTGTCCGAATGCGGCAGGTAAGTCTTTACCCTATTTTAGACCTTCGACCTCTCAACCTTTTCCTGTGAAATGACAAATTCAAGATGGTTTCACTGGCCCAAGTTCTTCCTGCTCTGGATCCAGGAGACTAGATGGTGGCATTGGGCCTGCAGGAAGCCTAATTCAACAAGTCCTGGACATTCAGGTTATGATCCTGATGTTTCAGTATCAGTCCTGGGTCTCATTGAGGATTGCTCTGAGGCTTCTGGGACTATTAGCTTCTTGCATCCTGCCAGTCGATCATGCCAGGTGGCACATACAGGTTTTGCAGTGAGATTTGACATCTCACTAGGCACATTCAGGCTTTGCAATGGGATCTGAAGTCTCGCTAGGCCCAACGCCACGGGACTGTTAGAAATTGGGTTTATGGTTGGCAAAGGTATGTCCAAGCAGGAACCACTGTCTAGGTGTACAAAACAAGTGGTTTATGATTTCCTAATACTGAAATTTAGTAATTCGCCATTAGGAAATCGCAAACTGCGATGTACTACAGTGTGTTTAAGACTGTTTGCTATTCTGGAATGGGTCGCCAGTGACCTGCCTCATTAATATTCATGAGGTACGTTACAATTTGCAACCCATTTTGGAATGGCCACTATCACAGGGATGATGGCCTGCTGGGGTCAGCAGACCACTATCGCCCTCATTACAACCCACAGCAAAAACCACCCACACAGAAAGCCACTTTAACACACCGACCACCACGGCGGTAGCAACAAGCACCACAGAGGTAACCGCCAACAGCCAGGCGGAAGACAATGTACCACCCACACTGTTATGACACACCTATCCGCCACCTTTTCCGGGGCGGTACCAATGACATCAAAAGCACAGCAGAAACACTGCACAGAAGTCAAAGGACTCACCTCTGAAGACTCAAGGAATAACCACGATGCCATGGAACCCGAGTTGCACATCTTCCCCATGATTGTATACCTCCTCGTTCACTACGAACAGCGGCGCCAACGAAGACGACCACGGTGAGTATTGCCACATAGCACACAAGGGAGAGGGGAGGAAAAAGAGAGTGACACACACACGCAACACTCCCACCCCCACCACCATACACACAAACAGATGCAGTAACATTACATATACACCCCGTACTCCTCAGGAATAATGCAAGGACAAAAGGAATTGATTAAAGTGAGTGTAATAAGATAAAATACTAGAAATGTATGATTCTAAATCAAAACAGTATATACATATATGCAAATGGAAGGACACTGCCCAGTCCTCAATGTCTGTGGGCCACAGGGCCACATCACATAGGCCAAGGCCCCACTTGACTTCTGCATCAACATGGAGAGAACACTGCAGGGGCATCAGTTCAAAAATAGGCAGCCACCTCAGGGGGTCGGAGAATGGGGGGGCACCTCAGCAGGAAGATGGTACAACACCACTGGTCCTGGAGGGGGCTACATGCCCTGTGCGATGTCCTGGGGAGTGCAAGGCCACAGTCTCTATAGTGTGTGGTTTGCCCACTGCTTGGTCCTGGGGAGTGTAAAGCCACAGTCTCTCAAGTGGGTGGTCTGCCCACTGCTTGGTCCTGGGAGTGCAAAGCCACAGTCTCTCAAGTGGGTGGTTTGCCAACTGCTTGGTCCTGGGGAGTGCAAAGCAACAGTCTCTCAAGTGGGTGGTTTGCTCACTGCTTGGTCCTACACACTGCCCGCCGGCGGTGACGGCTGCTCAGTGGTGGCAGTGGTGGTGCTGGTGGCGGGGCTGGCAGTGATGGAGGGAGGCTCCAGCCCATTCCCTGCAGCCTCGGACGGCTGCCCACTGGGGCTGCTGCTGCTGGCAGTGGTGCTGGTGGCAGTGCTGGCAGTGGTGGAGGGAGGCTCCAGTCCATCCCCTGCAGCTTGGGACGGCTGCCCACTGGGGCTGCTGCTGCTGGCAGTGGTGCTGGTGGCGGTGCTGGCAGTGGTGGGGGGGGCTCCAGCCCATCCCCTGCAGCCTCGGACGGCTGCCCACTGGGGCTGATGCTGCTGGCAGTGGTGCTGGTGGCGGTGCTGGTGGCGGGGATGCCAGTGGTGGGGGGAGGCTCCAGCCCTTCCCCTGCAGCCTCGGACAGCTGAACCGACATGGTTGGTGGTGAGGCTCAGAATCAGTCCCAGCACCAGGCTTCCTGTCCTTCTTGCCTGCAGGTGCAGGCCCTTTGCCCTTCTCCTTGGCAGCTGGTGGTGCCTCCTTGCCCTTCCCCTTGGCAGCTGGTGGTGCCTCCTTGCCCTTCCCCTTGGCAGCTGGTGGTGCATCCTTGCCCTTCCCCTTGGCAGCTGGTGGTGCATCCTTGCCCTTCCCCTTAGCAGCTGGTGGTGCCTCCTTGCCCTTCCCCTTGGCAGCTGGTGGTGCCTCCTTGTCCTTCCCCTTGGCAGCTGGTGCAGGCACACTGTCAGTGCTGTAGCTGATTCCCTGGAGCCTCTCCCACCTGCAGTAGCTGCCGACACTACTGTGGCCGTGGACTGGGTGGCTGAGGTGCTAGCCTGGGTTCCAACCACCCTGGCCCGACGTGAAGGACGGGGGGAGAGGGGCTGGGAAGAGGTCAACGGCAGAGAGGAAAAGCTTCTTAGGGACTCTGGGGTGGGAACAGGGTGAAGATTTGGGAGTGGAGGAAGAGGGAGTGGTTGTTGGAGGTGTCTTTCTGCTGTGTTTAGGTGCAGGTGCATGGGCTGGATGCTGTTGTGAGGTGGATGGCTGTTGGGTGTATGAGTGCTTGCATTTGTGTACTTTAGGAGGAGGGGGCACAGACACAGCGGGAGAGGACACAGGGGACGTGTGCATGGAAGTGGGGGTGGTGACTGCCAGTGAGGGGTGTGTAGTGATAGGTGTGATGGTGATGGGGGTAGTGGATGAGGATGTAGTGCATGCAGGTGTGAGTGGAGACACTACTGGGAGGGTGGTGGACAACGAGGAGGAGGGGGACACAGTGGAGGCAGTGGATGTTGGTATGTCTGCATCTGGATGGTGTTTGTGTGAGTGCCTGTGGGATGATGTGTGGTGCTTGTGTTTGCCTGAGTCACTCCTGTGTGTTGTCTTGGGTGCATGCTGGTCTGAATGTGTGCTTGGGATAGATTGGGGTTGAGGGGAATGGGACTGGGTAGAGGAAGTTGGAGGGGGGAGGCTAGAAACAGGGACAATGGCTGCCATCAGGGAGGAGGCCAGAGCTTGGATTGATCTCTGTTGGGCCACCATGCCATAGTGAATGCCCTCCAGGAATGCATTTATTTGTTGCAAATGGCCTGCCAGTCCCTGGATGGCATTCACTATGGTTGACTGCCCAACAGAGATGGATCGCAGGAGGTCAATAGCCTCCTCACTCGAGGCAGCAGGGCTAACTGGGGCAGGGCCTGAGGTGCCTAGGGGGAAGGAGATGCCCACCCTCCTGGGTGAGCGGGCACGGGAAACACGCTGAGGGGCTGCTGGGAGGGCGGTGCTGGTATGGGGGTGGTGGCTGTACCTGTAGTTGGGGTGGCCACAAAGGTGCCCGCTACCACGAGGGAGCTTCCATCGGAGGAGGTATGACTGTCAGAACTGTCCCCTCCTGTCTCTGCTGTGGTGCTCCCCTCGCCTTCCATCCCACTGGTGCCCTCACCATTGGTGGATTCGGCCTCCATGACCATATGTGATGCAGCTCCCTCTGTCACCAAGCTTCTGCTCCTCCGCCAGATTATACTAATGCACATAAAGACAGGATGCCAAAACTAAAATTGGGGGGGATAGACAAAGGATACACTTGGTCAGTGGCAGCAACAGCACCACCGTTGGCGTACACGACACACACACACACACAGGGAACAGCCCTACTCTCTAGGCAATGCACTACCAGCCACAATGATAGTCACCAGGCCATGGACAGGAATACCTAACGCCAATAGCAGCATACCTGACACTCACACACCCCTGCCCAGTAGTGCATGCCTACTAGCTTGTTAGGAGGTGGTGTTCATCAGCCCCTACCGAACATGGAACCTACCCTGCAATCTTCGGCCTGGCCTAGAGGCACCCACAGGACCACATCCCCCACCCAGAGACCACCCCACCACGCGCAAGTAGTATATTGTGAAACTGTACTCACCCCCTTGTGGCTGCTCTGATGACCTCACGCACCCATCTAGGTCTGGATAGGCCACCGCCAGTATGTGGGCCATCAGGGGTATCAGGGTTCGACGGGCACCCATTCCTCGTGGGGAGGCCATTCCAAGCTGGGCCTCCAATGCCTTCCTTGCCCCGCGTCTCAGGTCCTCCCACCGTTTGCGCCAGTGGGTGCTCCGCCTGCTGTAGACCCCCAGGGTCCGGACGTCCTTGGTGATGGCATGCCATATACCCTTTTTCTGATGGGCGCTGACCTGCAGAAAAAGATACATAGTAAAAGGTATTAGTCATAACGTCCGGCCTGTTACACTCATGGCCCACCATAGCCCTCCCATTCCCTTGCACAAAGACATTGCCCACCATACATGCAGAAAGCTGCCTAGATCCCTTCCACCAACCCCCCCACACACACACACACACACGAGGCCCTCACACACAGCACTCCATGCATCCATGCCCCTTGCATCGTGCTCACAATGTACTCACCTGTTGGTCTGGAGGCCCATACAGCATTCGGTACTGGGGTAGGACCCCATCCACCAGTTTCTCCAACTCCACAGCGGTGAAGGCAGGGGCCCTTTCCCCATTGACACGAGCCATAGTTAATTCCAGACACAGGTCACAGCAGCACTTGCAGTGTAGGTCCTCTCCTGTTGAAGGTCAGGTAGCAAGTGAGTGAACAGATAGAAAATGGCGGTCACGTCCACAGCGGTGCGTACTGTCACCGCTGGTGTACATCACCATTGGCCACTGTAACCCATAGAGCACAATGATAACCAATGAGGAGTTGCACGGCGGTACTCGACCTCCTCCTGCAACGGCGCACAACGTCAGTGGAATTACCTAATTTCCACCTGTCCCTCCAAACAGGACAGGCGGACGCCATTTCACGGGGGCGGGCCATGGCACCTAACTACGTCACAGTACACATAGGCACCATTTGTGCCTATCCAACAACATCCTGTTACTGTCACAACATGCAATGCAGTGTAGTGTTTGGAAATGTGGAATACTGACGAGCTGCTCCCCGTTTTGCCCCCTAGATTACAACCTCTGCAGATGAATAGGAGATGGAGACATCCCCCATGTACAGACCGCTGATGGACTTGTCAGCAATGAAGGACAGGCACATTATCCTCACCTATAGAATTGACAGGGCGACAATCACATAGCTGTGTGCCCAATTGGAGCCTGACCAGATATCTGCTATCCGTCACCCCACCAGGATCCCCCCTCTTGTGCAACTCCTATCTGTGCTCCATTTCTTGGTAACTGGCTTCGTCCAAGTGACAGAGGGCTTGGCAGCAGGAATGTCACAGCCAGTGTTCTCAATAGTGCTAATCAGAGTGTTGTCTGCCCTGATTAAACACATGCGCAGCTACATAGTTTTCCCCCAGGTGGAGGATTTAGCCACAGTGAAAGCTGACTTCTATGCAATGGGACATATCCCCAACATTATTGGGGCAATTGATGGTACACATATTGAATTTGTCCCCCCCTCTCCCCAGAGAAATGAACAGGTGTTCAGAAATCGAAAGAACTTTCACTCAACGAATGTGCAGATAGTGTGCCTGGCGGACCAGTACATCTCCCATGTCAATGCAAAGTATCCTGGCTCTGTGCATGATGCCTATATCCTGAGGAATAGCAGCATCCCATATGTGATGGCACAACTCCAGAGGCACCGGGTGTGGCTAATAGGTGAGCCCTGGTTCCAAGCCAGTGGATGGTGGTGTATGGATATGGTGTGGGCCCTAAGGGTTAGTGTGTGTCTAACAGATGTCCCTCCATATTTGCAGGTGACTCTGGTTACCCCAACCTCTCATGGCTACTGACCCCAGTGAGGAATGCCAGGACAAGGGCAGAGGAACGTTACAGTGAGGCACATGAGCGAACAAGCAGAATAATATAGAGGACATTCGGCCTCCTGAAAGCCAGGTTTCTGTGCCTGCATCTAACAGGTGGATCCCTGTGCTAGTCACCCAAGAAGGTGTGCCAGATAATTGTGGCATGCTGCATGTTGCATAAACTTGCCTTGAGACGCCAGGTGCCTTTTCTGCAGGAGGATGAGGCTGGAGATGGGCGTGTGGCAGCAGTGGACCCTGTGGACAGTGAAGATGAGGAGACAGAGGATGAGGACAACAGAACAGCTATTATACAACAGTACTTCCAGTGACACACAGGTAAGACACTGTAACTTCACTTTGCATTGACAGTTTTGTATTTGACATTGTACATTGGCATGCAGATTCTCCCAGTTCTATGGCCACTTACTGTACCCCTTGGCATCTCTATTTTCAGATATCTGTGGCACACTCTGGCACCTGGTGTGTTGACTGCAGCCAACTACAGGCCATTCCTATGTATACATTACTGTTCAGTTGTATTGTAGTGTTTAAACCTTGTAAAAACGAATACATAGTTAAATCATTTGACATACACCATACTTGTATTTTTTCAAAGGGTGTTTATTTAAGTGCTAAGAGGTAGAGGGGGATGTTCAATGGGCTGGGGGGATGATGGAGGTAATACCAGGATAGAGTCCAGTCGATTTGTATCACAGGTACATTGTCCAAGGGGGCATAGGAAGTGGAGTAATGACAGTCCAAAGTGGAAAGGGTGACAGAGTGAGACACAAGGGTGACAACCAGGAGAGTCTTATTTCCTAGTGTGGGGTCTAGGCAATATTCTGTGGCTTCTGCCTGGATCACTGGGACCGTTTGGAGGGTGTTTCTCCTTCTGCAGGG
Organism: Pleurodeles waltl; assembly: GCF_031143425.1. NCBI lineage: Eukaryota > Metazoa > Chordata > Amphibia > Caudata > Salamandridae > Pleurodeles > Pleurodeles waltl. The sequence goes on from NC_090446.1 coordinate 1,371,377,039, forward strand.
GGTGCTGGTGGCCTGTTGGTCCTGTGCCGGGGCCTCCTGTCCACTAGTGGCAGCGGAGGTGGAGGGCTGTTCATCAGTGTGGCTAGTGTCAGGGGCCCGGTGGTTTGCCACTGCCTCCCTCATGGTGTTGGCCATATCTTCCAGCACCCCTGCAATGGTGACCAGGGTGGTGTGGATGTCCTTCAGGTCCTCCCTGATCCCCAGGAATTGTCCCTCCTGCAGCCGCTGGGTTTCCTGCAACTTGTACAGTATCTGGCCCATCGTCTCCTAGGAATGTTGGTATGCTCCCAGGATGTTGGTGAGTGCCTCGTGGAGAGTGGATTCCCTGGACCTGTCCTCCCCCTGTCACACATCAGTTGTCCAAGCTTCCCTGTTGTCCTGTGCCTCTGTCCCCTCAACCGTGTGCCCACTGCCACTGACCCCAGGTCCCTGATCGTCCTGTGTTTGTGGGGTGTCCTGGGGTCCCTGTAGTGGTGGACACACTGCTGATTGACGTGTTCTGGGGACAGAGGTATGGGCCCGCTGGGTGGGTGCTGTGGTAGTGTTTCCTGAGGGGGGAGGCTCTGTGGTGGTATGGGACTTGCCTGGGTCACCGACTGTCCGGAGATCCCTTATGGGCCAGGTTGGTCATCCTGATCCAGGTGAGCAGAGCTGCTGTCATCACTGTGGGCCTCTTCTGGGGGGACTGGATGTTGCTGGCTCCTCCTCTCCGGTGACGTTCAGTGGGGGACCTGTGGGGATGTAAATGCAGTGTTATAGTTTCTGAGTGTGACATCTTGTGCATGGGTGTGTGGCCCTTTATGGTTGTGATTGCCCTGTCAGCTTTGCCTTGTGTGAGTAATGATTATGCAGGCTAGGTGATTCTCTCTAAAGTGCATGCTTTAGTGATGGGTGTCCATACAGGTCTGTGATGGGGGTCCATGCATTGGTGTTGCATGCAGCGCTTGGTATTGGGATGGGTGGGTTGTGATAGTGGGTTATATGTGAGGTGGTGGAGTGATGGGGTGAGGGTAGGGGTGGGGGTATGTGATGGCATGCAGGTAGGGGGGGTAATAGTAGTAAAGAGTTGACTTACCAAAGTCCAGTCCTCCTGCTACTCCTGCCAGGCCCTCAGGATGCAGTATTGCCAAGACTTGCTCCTCCCATATTGTTAGTTGAGGGGAAGGAGGTGGAGGTCCACTGCAAGTCCTCTGTACAGCTATCTGGTGTCTTGAAACCACGGAACGCACCTTCCCCCATAGGTGGTTCCACCTCTTCCTGATGTCGTCCCTTGTTCTGGGGTGCTGTCCCATGGCGTTGACCCTGTCCACGATCCTCTGCCATAGCTCCATCTTCCTAGCAACGGATGTCTGCTGCACTTGTGATCCGAATAGCTGTGGCTCTACCCAGATGATTTTGTCCACCTTGACCCTTAGCTCCTCCTCTGAGAACCTGGAGTGTCTTTGTGGTGCCACGAGTGTAGTATTAGTGGTGTGTGTAAGGGTGCATGGGGTGATGTGTTGACGTGTATGCTGGTAGGTGCGTAGATGGTGTATGGGTGATGATGTTCTGTGGCTCTGGTTCTCTGGGTGCTCTTGGTGTGTCTCTCTCAGTTGTCAATTTTTGTTAGTCGTAAAGGGTTGTGGGTAATGTGTGTGTGTGTTTTATAGTGGGGTGGGTGTGTGGGTGTGGTGTGTGTATGGGTGTCAGGTGTGTGTAGTTTGAATTGTCCAATGTAGTGTTGTTTTGTCTGTGTGTATGTATTTTGAGCGCGGCGGTATGTACCGCCAATGGTTTACCACAGTTGAATGTCTGCTGCGGTGATTCGTGGGTCATAATATTGTGGGCTTAGTTCTGTTGGCGTAACGGTGTGGGTTTTGCTACCGCCAGTTTATCACTGACCTTTGGGCTGGCGGACTTGTGTGTGTGTCTGTATAGTGACGGATTGCTATGTGTGGGTCATAATATGGGTAACGATAAACCGCCGCGCCGGCGGTACGTTGGCGGCATTCGTCATGGCGGTGAGCGGGACTTACCGCCAATGTCATAATGAGGGCCTATGTCTGTGATTGCTTTTTAATTAAAGCATGTTTTTTGTAATGCCGTCTGTTTTCCTTAAAGGAAAACAGGATGCATTACAAAAAGAAAAATGAAAAGTTTTTTTCTTCATTTTTTAAGAGCAGGCAGTGGGTAACTGCCTGCTCTTAAAAAATTTTGGTGCCCACATTCACAAAGGGTAAGTGATCCTTTGGGGACCCCTTCCCACCTGTGAATGGTTAACACCTTCACAAAGTTGGTAAAGTATGAATGTTTTGCAACTGCATTCCGGTCACAAAACATTGATACATACCACTGTAACTCACTCTTAGGAAGGGACGCCGTTGACAAGCCTCTTCTTAGTAGCGGCTCGCAAACCCATTTTGCCATTCGGTAATATATAACAGAATCGCAAAATAGTGTTAGAACATTCAAAAATGTCTTTTTCTGGCTGCAAATTGCCCGATTCTGTAAATCGGATCATCTGTGACCAGAAAAAGGCTTTGCACATCTGGCCCCACAATCCTAGTCAGGGTAAGTCAGATACATGCCATAAATTAACCTGTGTTCGCCCTCTGGTAGCTTAGCACAGAGCAGTCAGTCTAACCTTAAGAGGCAATGTGTAAAGTATTTGTGCAACACTTCAAACAGGAAGACAGAGAAAACACCACAGAAAAAGATACAAGACCAAAATGACGGCCATAATGAAAAAAATCCAATAAGTAGAAGACAAGATATTAATTTTTAAAGATTAAAATGCAATATAGTTCTTAAATGCACAAAGCACCAACCGGGGGTATCTGGTCACGCTAGACCGGGTTAAATGCAAATGTTCAGATCTACTGCGATGGAGCGCGTGTCTACTGCAGTCCAGATAAGCCCTGCTGAGGTTTTTCCTTTTCAGGAACATGGCCAAGAGTCCCGTTTGTGGGGAAAAAGTTCACCCCGAGCAAGGAGAGCATTGCTGGTGGTGGGCCACAGGCACGAAGAGTCGGATGGGCGTCGCAGACAGGCTTGCTGGAGCTTCGCGGCCACAAGCAGTGATATTTGCTGTGCAAAGAGATGAACTTGCTGCGGTTCGTGCTGATTCTTTGGGGGAGCGGAGCAGTTCCAGTGTGAGCAGGCCCGTTTGCAGTCATGAAGAGCCTAAACTGTGGATTTCAGGAGCCAAAAAACACTACCAAGGGCCCAGGACTAGAGAGGCACCTGTTGGGATGTAGAAATGCAGGTCCGGTCCTTCTCCCTCCCTGGTAATAGGGCAGCAGGCTGCAGGTCAGCTCCTCAGCAAAGCATGAGTCCAAAAGAGAAGCAGCTTAGCAGAGTAACATTCTTGTAACAGAACAGCAGTCCTTCTTCCTGGCAGAGTATCCACAGGTCCAGGAGTGTACTGAGTTGGTGGTGTCAGCGGTCCAGTAGTTTTACCCAGTTGTGCCTTTGAAGTGAGGGAGACTTAGGGCCTTTGAAGTGCACAGAGGTTCTCCATTCCAGCCCTGGCTTCAGACTCACTACAGGGAGGATATGCAGCCCTTTGTGTGGGGCAGGAGATCATTTGCTGTCTCCTCCATCGCCAGATAGAATGTGTGTCAGCCCCTCCTTCCCATCCTGCCCAGAATGGCCAATCAGTCACACCTAAGCTCCCTTTGTGTGTGGCTGGCTAGTGGGAATACACAAGCCTAGCTGTCATCCCGCCCTAGACATGTATTGGAGACAGGCAGTGGCATTTTCAGATCTGCAGTTTAAAATTCAACTTCATCATAAGTTGTGATGTTTATATTGTGAGTCCAGAGACACCAAGTTTGACAAATGTATATTTTCCAGATTGTGATTTACAGTTATAAAATGTAGTAATGTAATCCCAAGGTTATCTTATGGGAGAGATAGGCCTTGCTCTAGTGAAAAACAACTTTGGAGTTTTTCACTACCAGGATATGTAAACCTTAAAGTACATTTCCTGCCTTTTAAATACATTGCACCCTACCCTCTGGGTTGTCGGGGCCTACCTTAGGGGTGACTTATATGTATGAAAAGGAAGGGTTTGGGCCTGGCAACATAGCAGCTTAAAACTGCATGCACAGACTCTGTAATGGCAGGCCTGAGAAATGGTAAGGGGGCTTCTTAAGTGGGTAGCACAATCAGTGTTACAGGCCCAGTAGTAGCATTTCATTTACAGGCCCTGGGCACATATAGTGCTCTTTACTAGGGCCTTATAAGTAAATTAAATTTGCCAATTGGGTACAAGCTAATACTACCATGTTTAGAGTAGGGAGCTCATGCATTTTAGCACTGGTTAGCTGTGTAAGGTGTCCAGAGTCCTAAATCCAACAAAAATTAGGTCAGAAAAAGAGCAGGAGGAAGGCAAAACGTTTTGGGTGGACCTTCAGAGAGGGCCACTTTCCAACAGTGACCATTTTGGATTCTATCTGGTGTTGGGGGAGACAGCAAAAGACCTACAGTGGATCTACAGTGGTAGCTTCTGAACCACAATTTGACCAACAGCAGATCCCTTCTCTTACTCCAGCCCAAGCTAGTTACAGAGACATCACTACTGGTTGAGAAGGTCATCTGGGAGAGATGGAGATCAGAGGGCTTTGTTCTCTGATGGAGGTCCACCTTGACACCAGCCTGCTGGAGTTGTGGGACATTAGCTTGACATTAAAGGCCTACCTGTCATCCATCAAGGGGAGGCTGGATGTGGCACTTACAGACAACACCACTGTTGTGTGGTATTGCAAATCCCAGGGTGGTATGGTGCCCTGGAGTCTGCCAAGACAAACTCAGCTGGCAACACCTAGCGGATCATGAATGGTAACTGTATCTGAAGGTGGTACAGGAAGTTTTCCACCAATAGGGAGAGCTCTGGCTTGATCTTTTTGCCATTGCTGCGAATGTGTAGTGTCAACCTTTTTGCAAGTTGGAGTTCCAAAGAAGTCTCTGTCATGGAGACCCATTCTGCTTAGAATGCCTTCCCGCTATTACCTCTCCTGACCCCAGTTCTGACGAAAATCAGGAACGATTGGGCCCAGCCGTGTTAGTGGCTCGGAATTGGCCCAAGAGAGTGTGGTACCCAGAACATCTGAGCATGAACAACTGTCCTCCGATGAGGCTGCCACTTCGGGTAGATCTTCTGTTGCAGCACAGATGAGAGTCTTGTAACTGGGCCTGCGCAATCTAGACCTCCATGCGTGGATTGAGTGTCTGCAGTTAACTGCATCCAGTCTACCTCCCGAAGTAGTCAATGTCATCCAGGCCACCAGACATCCTTCCACAAAATCCATTTATGCATGATGCTGGGAAATGTTTGAAGCTTGGTATAGCACCCCTAATCCAGACCCATTACAAGCCAAACTTGTTGGATGTGTTATGGTTTGTTCTTTCTTTGGCCCAGCAAGTACTTGCGTTAGACACTGTTAAAGATTTGGTCCACATGCCCCCCCGGCAAACTTTTTGTGATGCCACAGTGGAATATTAACTTTGTTCTTACTGTTCTGATGCGTACTCCATGTGAACAGCTACACAGCTGTCCCTAGGTCTGCTGACCCTGAAAACAGTTTTCCTCATCGGGGTAATAGTTGGTCACATGACTGAGCTCCAAGCTCTGCCAATTCAGCCGTCTTATACTGCCTTCTGTCCTGCCATGCTAGTGCTGTGGAGCAGGGTGACTTTTTGTCAAGACAATGTAGTGCTGTGGATCAGGGCAATTTTTCTTCTGAGGGCTGCAACCTCTTTCCACGTCGGCCAATCCATCACTCTTCCAATGATGTTTACCCATCCTCACCCCTCAAAAGAGGATGAGAGGCTCCATCTCAAAGGACTATTCATTTTTTTCATTGATTGTACCAAAAAAAAGCCCAGGACAGAGGTGGCTGGAAAGTCCTAGTTGATGGCCTATACCCCAGGAGGGGTAGTATGTGTAAGTAAGTAAGCAAACACTGAAGACTATTGGGTCGCTGATCTGCTCTTTGTGTGGTATTCTGGGGCAATGAAAGGTAAAGCGGTGCCGAAGTAAACTTTGTTCAGATGTATAGTCTTCCGTATTAAATTCTGTTATGTGATGGCAACAAAGCATCTTCTAGAAGGGTTGAGGGCCCATCCCACCAGGTTCAAGACTGCTACCTCTGCATTAGCACATCGACTGTCTGTTCTGGATATCTGTCAGGCTGCAATGTGGGCATCAGTGTACGCATTCACAAGCACTACTGCATTGATAGCCAGGTCTGCCAGGAGGGCATTTTGCCCATTCGGTCCTTTATGACCTTTTGGTCTGAGTTATTCCACAGACTCACCCCCTGCTTTGGTATCTATGCTAGAGGTGAGGGATCTGGGGTTAGAAGTATCCATCAGAAGAACAAGTTACTGACCTTTGGCCGTGCTCTTTCTGGTGGATACTCAATCTAATTGCAGATTCCTCATCCGCCATCCCACCTCCCTGTTCCATGCAGTGGACTTTTTCCCATCTAAAAAGGTCAAAATTTTGAGATTTGCACAGTGGCAAAATTGATTGCTATTGGATTATGCGTCCAATGGTGTGGATTATGTTCAGAAAGAAACTGACGTCAGCCACCTGGGTACCGTCCGTTCATCACTTCCCGGGCAAAATGTAATTGACGCAGAGCTGCACAATACCACTTATTGACATGCAGGGGCTATGAGCAAAGATCTTCTGAATTCAGCCTGGTGCCTTGATATTTTGAAGGTGAGGATTCTGTAGTTAGATTATTCACTAGAAAGAGTGTTACCAAGGGTAAGAAATTTGTTCTTTTTGTTCATCATTAAAACCGCTGTTGCAGTGTTTATACATATGTACAAACACCCATGAGTATGTCTGTCCATCAGTGTGATTTTTGCTCTAGCAACGCATGCATGTTTCCATGTATCAATATGTATGTGCATGTATGTCTCGTTGTGACTGCATGTTTTCACCTAACTATGTATGTATTGGTGTCAGGAAAGGTGTTGGTTTTGAGCTGAGTGTCTATATGCATGTTTTTTGTATACATCACTGTAGGTCTGTCCCCATGTCGGCCTACAAGTGCTCTTGTAACCCACAAATAAGCAACATACTGGTCTGTCATCAGTAACTGGACAAAGACCCTCCACATAAAAAAGGGGTAACAGATACACAGGATTCTGAAGCACTCTTGTAATCTGTCCCCATCAGTGACATCAGTAATGGTAATTCACAAGAAGGTCCTCTACTATCGTTTCAACAGAGGATAGACCTCTATGGGTGCCTTGGAGTCATATCTTTTCCCCTCATGTTATTCCTTTAGGGTCTGAAGCATGCAAAATACAAAGTGTGCATGTCTTTTTGACCAGTTGTCACAGATCACCTTAGCAGACATGAGTAACTGATGTGTTTAGAGCACGGATGGTCATTCCTTTCTTTGAAAGGAGAAACCTGTAAATGTGACCTGTTACTTTCCAACAAAACACTATTGTGGTCACTACAACCCTGGCGGACAGTGTTAAAGCGGGAGTAAGACCGCCAACAGGCCAGCGGTAAAAAAATAGCAATTACGACCGTGGCGGAAACCGCCAACAAAGACAGCCACTTTAACACTCCGACCGCCACGTCTGTACAAACAAACAGCGCGGCGGTCCCCGCCAACAGACAGGCAGGAGACAATGTACCACCCACACTATTATGACAGGCCAATCCGCCACCTTTTCCGGGGCGGATTCACCGCGGATAAAAACACGGCGGAAACAGGAATTTCGAAGGAAAAACGCTCACCTCCACACACTCCACGAGGAACGAGGACACTGTGGAACCGGAACTCCAAATCCTACCTGCGATAGTCTTCCTGCTCCTCTACCAGGAGCACAAACGCTGGCGGTGAAGACCACAGTGAGTACTGCACCTACGACACAGGGGAGGGGGGAGGCAAAAAATAGGGACACACACATGCAACAACCCCACCCTCACCCACTACAACACATACACTAATGCATATCAATACATCACAGTTACACCCAGCAAACCCCCTCGAAGAATGCAAAGACCAAAGAAAATTAGTGTAACCATCGGAATATATTACAAACAAGTAGGCAGAAATATATATATATATACACAATGTACAAAATATATACCAGGTATAGTAGTCCAGGTACTGCACACAGAAAGTCAGTGGAACACTGGGACCACACGTTATGGGCGAGGCCCACACAAGATCCCCGACCATGACGGAGAGAACACTGCAGGGGCATCAGACAGCAACAAAACAGGCACCTCAGGGGGAGGGAAAGGGGGAGCACCTCAGCCGCTTGAGTGCACGACGACAAATCCACGAAGGGGCAACATGCCCACTGTTCCATCCTGAGGAGTGCAAAGCCACAGTCTCTCAAGTCTCTACAGTGGGTGGTTTGCCCACTGTTCAATCCTGGAGAGTGCAAAGCCACAGTCTCTCAAGTCCCTTCAGTGGGTGGTTTGCCCACTGTTCAATCCTGGGGAGTGCAAAGCCACAGTCTCTCAAGTCCCTTCAGTGGGTGGGTTGCCCACTGTTCAATCCTGGGGAGTGCAAAGCGACAGTCTCTCAAGTCTCTACAGTGGGTGGGTTGCCCACTGTTCAATCCTGGGGAGTGCAAAGCCACAGTCTCTCAAGTCTCTACAGTGGGTGGCTTGCCCACTGTTCAATCCTTGGGAGTGCAAAGCCACAGTCTCTCACGTCTCTACAGTGGGTGGGTTGCCCACTGTTCAATCCTGGGGAGTGCAAAGCCACAGTCTCTCAAGTGGATAACAGTCTCCACTGGTTCTGGAGGGGGCATGGTGCCCAGAGTGCTTCATCCTGTGAAGGACAGAGGTAGTGGATGGATGTCTCCACTGGTTCTGGAGGGGGACTGGTGCCCAGAGTGCTTTATCCTGTGAAGAACAGAGGTAGTGGATGAATCTCTCCACTGGTTTTGGAGGAGGACCGGTGCCTAGAGTGCTTTATCCTGTGAAGGACAGAGGTAGTGGATGGATCTCTCCACTGGTTCTGGAGGGGGACCGGTTCCCAGAGTGCTTTATCCTGTGAAGGACAGAGGTAGTGGATGGATCTCTCCACTGGTTCTGGAGGGGGACTGGTGCCCAGAGTGCATCACTCATCCCGTGATGGACCCAGTTGCGTCAGTGCCCCTGCCGCTAATGGGCTAGCGGTGCTTGAGTTGGCGGTGCCCTGTTCAGCGGTGCTTGAGTTGGCGGTGCCCTGTTCAGTGGTGCTGGAGTTGGCGGTGCCCTGTTCAGCGGGGCTTGAGTTGGCAGTGCCCTGTTCAGCGGTGCTTGAGTTGGCAGTGCCCTGTTCATCGTGCTTGAGTTGGCGGTGCGCTGTTCAGCGGTGCTTGAGTTGGCGGTGCCCTGTTCAGCGGGGCTTGTGCTGGTGGTCCTTCATGGCCCAGTGGGGCTTTTGCTGGCGGTCCTTCATGGCCCAGCGGGGCTTTTGCTGGCGGTCCTTCATGGCCCAGCTGGGCTTTTGCTGGCGGTCCTTCATGGCCCAGCGGGGCTTTTGCTGACGGTCCTTCATGGCCCAGTGGGGCTGGTGCTGGCGGTGGCCTCCTGGGCAGCTGGGCTGGGGCTGGCGGTGGCCTCCTTGGCAGCTGGGCTGGGGCTGGCGGTGGCCTCCTTGGCAGCTGGGCTGAGGCTGGCAGTGGCCTCCTGGGCAGCTGGGCTGGGGCTGGCGGTGGCCTCCTGGGCAGCTGGGCTGGGGCTGGCGGTGGCCTCCTGGGCAGCTGGGCTGGGGCGGTGGCCTCCTGGGCAGCTGGGCTGGGGCTGGCGGCGGCCTCCTGGCCAGCAGGGATGATGGCGGTCTTCTCCGCCGTGCAGCTCTTCCCAGACTTGCCGGGTTTCTTGTGGCCCTTCCCCACCTTGGAAGGTGTCCCAGCTGACTCCACACTCCCACCGGGACCACTGGGAGCGGCTTTGGTGGCTGGAGTCATTCCCCCTCTCCCACCGGGCACTGGCCAACTTCTGATGCTTCACAGGTGGGGCACTGTCTGTGCTGTGGCTCCGTGCCACACTGGCTGTCCTGGTGGCCGGTGCACTCCACATACCGGTGACTACAGGCACCACTGGTGCCGGAGATGTTTTGGCTGAGGTGCTACTTCGGGACCTATGAGATGGACGGGGTGGGAGAGGTGTGGGAAAAAGGTCAAGGGTGGACAGGAAAAGTTTTTGGGATACAATGGGACGGGTAGCTGGAGGGGGTTTGGGAGTGGAGGAAGAGGTGGTGGTGGTAGTAGGAGATGTTCGTTTGGTGACTTTGGGTGAAGGTGCATGCGCTGGAGGCTGTCGTGAGGTGGATGGCTGTTGGGTGGGTGTGTGCCTGCGTTTGTGTATCTTGGGAGGGGGCGTCACAGACACACTGGGAGAGGACACAGGGGACGTGTGAATGGTAGTGGGGGTGGTGACTGAAAGTGAGCGGGGTGTGCTGGTGAGGGACGTAGTGGCTGTAGAGGTAGTGCATGCAGGTGTGAGTGTAGACGAGACTGGGAGGGAGGAGGGAGACGACGAGGAGGGGGACACAGTGGAGGCAGTGGATGTTGGTGTGTCTGCATGTGTGGGTTGCTTGCGTGAGTGCCTGTGGGATGTGTGGTGCTTATGTTTGCCTGAGCTTCCCTTGTGTGTTGAGGTGTGTGCAGGCTGGTCTGATGGTGTGCTTGGGATAGGCAGAGGTACAGGGCATTGGGTCTGGGTGGAGGAGGTTGGAGGGGGGAGGCTAGAGACGGGGACAATGGCTGCCATCAGTGCTGAGGCCAGAGTTTGAAAAGCTCGGTGAAGGGCCTCGTGACCAGAATGAATGCCCTCCAGGAATGCATTAGTTTGTTGCAACTGTCTTTCTACACCCTGGATGGCATTCAAAATGGTAGACTGCCCAACAGTGAGGGACCTGAAGAGGTCAATGGCCTCCTCACTGAGGGAAGCAGGGGTGACTGGGGCAGGGCCTGAGGTGCCTGGGGCGAAGGTGATGCCCACCCTCCTGGGTGAGCGGGCACGGGGCGAAGGCTGAGGGGCTACTGGGAGGGCAGTGCTGGTAGGGGGGTGGGGGCTGTACCTGGTGAAGCGGGGGGCACAGATGTTGCCGCCACCACAAGGGAGCTCCCATCAGAGGACGAGTCCGTGTCGCTGGTGTCAGCTCCTGTCCCCGCCGTGGAGTTCCCCTCGCCCTCTGTCCCATTGGTGAATTCCGAGTCCGTAGTCTCGCCCTCCAGGGCCATGTGGGATGCAGCTCCCTCGTGCTCCGGTTCCACTGCTCCTCCGTCTGATGATGCTAATGCACACAAGAACAGGGAGACCACAAAAAGGGGGGGGGGACGACAGAAGAAAGACATGTTGAGTGCATGGATTACCGCTACTGTTGGCGGACACGACAGACACACTACGCCGCGCTCTTGGGCTCCACTGTTCCATTCCTGGGAAATGGCCTACAAGGCTATGGACGACATCTGCACACATAGATGACACAGGGGCATGAATAGCTGTACTTGGCACTCTACAGAGGTGGGCTGGGGTGCCACATGGCCTGCCTTACGGAGGGGCCTTGCCTACGGAATTCGCCCTGGCCTAGGGAAACCCACAGCCCTCCTCCCCCACCCAGACAACTCCACTGCGTGCAAAGTCAGCAGAATGAGAGTGTACTCACACCCTTGTGTCTGCTGTGATGCCCTCAAGCGCCCATCCAACTCCGGGTAGGCCACCGCCAGGATCCTGAACATCAGGGGGGTCATGGTACGACAGGCACCCCTCCCACGTTGGGAGGCCATCCCCAGCTGAGCCTCCGCCATCTTCTTGCTCCAGCGGAGAATGTCCTCCCATCTTTTCCAGCAGTGGGAGCTCCGTCTGTGGTAGACCCCCAGGGTCTGGATGTCCTTGGCGATGGCACGCCAAATATCTTTCTTCTGGTGGGCGCTGACCTACATGAAATGTACAGGGGAAGAAAGGAAGTCATTACCAACTGCACCGTCAAAGTGATTGGCCCCCATCCCTACCCTTGCCATGTGGCACATGCATTCACCGTCTTTCATGCATGCAGCACTCTGCCCCCTTCCTTCTTACATCCAGCCCTCTCCACACAGGCATAGCCCATACAACATGCTCCCTGTGTACTTACCTGTTTGTCTGGAGGACCGTAGAGTAGTGTGTACCGGGGGAGGAAACCATCCACGAGCTTCTCCAACTCCCCTGATGTGAAGGCATGGGCCCTTTCCCCAGACGCACAAGCCATTGTCTCTTCCAGACCGAGGTCACAGCAGCACTTGCAGTGTAGGTCCTCTCCTGTCAAAGATCAGGTATCGAGTGATTGAACAGACAGAAAATGGCGGTCACGTCCGCGGCGGTGCGTACCGTCACCGCCGGCGTACATCGTCATTGGCTCCTGGGACCCCAAGGGTCCAATGTTAACCAATGCAGCATTGCGCTGTGGTCTTCGACCGGCTACCGCGACGGTGCATAACGCCAGCGCAGTTACCTCACATCCCATTGTCCCACTTTACAGGTCAGGCAGCTGCCATTTCAGGGGCCCAAATGGCTTCATTTTCAACTGCGTCACACATACCTAGGCCTAGACTCAACACACATACAGGCCACCTTTTGTGTATGATTGGTTTTCTGGGTAAACTGTGGGTACGTACCTCTGAGTTGTTTGACTCTGTACTCGCTGTTGTCCTTCATAGGCACCGTCCGCTGGAACATGTGAGGAGAGGGCGGCATCCTCTGGTGTAGCGACGTTGGTGGACCTGGAGGAGAGACATTTGATAATCACCTACAGGCTTGACCGTGCCACAATCCAGGAACTGTGTACCCAGTTGGAGTCAGACCTGATGTCAGCTATCCGCCATCCCACAGGAATCCCCCCCTTCAAGTGCTGTCAGTGCTCCATTTCCTTGCAAGTGGGTAATTTCAAACAACTGTGGCCATGGCATCAGGGATGTCCCAGCCTATGTTTTCCAACCTATTGTCCAGAGTGCTGTCTGCCCTTCTGAAACACATGCAGAGCTACATCGTTTTCCCTCAGGTGGAGGATTTGCCTACAGTGAAAGGTGATTTCTATGCCCTGGGACAAATCCCCAACATCATAGGTGCCATTGATGGGACACATGTGGCTTTGGTCCCCCCCCACAGGAGTGAAAAGGTGTACAGAAACCTGAAGAGTTATCATTCTATGAATGTACAGATGGTATGTTTGGCAGACCAGTACATCTCCCATGTGAATGCCATGTTCCCTGGCTCAGTGCATGATGCCTACATCCTGTGGAATAGCAGCATCCCTTATGTGATGGGTCAACTCCAGAGGCACCGTGTGTGGCTATTAGGTGAGCACCTGGAAGCAAGACAGTGGGAATGGTTGTCTGGGTCTGGGGTTATCCCTCCAGGTTAGTGCGTGTCTAACAGTTGTCCCTCGACATTTGCAGGTGACTCTGGTTACCCAAGCCTGTCATGGCTACTGACCCCAGTGAGGAATCCCAGGACAAGAGCAGGGAAACGCTACAATGAGGCCCATGGGCGAACTAGGAGGGTGATCGAGCGGACCTTCGGCCTCCTGAAGACCAGGTTCAGGTGCCTCCATATGACAGGTGGATCCCTGTTCTACTCACCAAAGAAGGTGTGCCAGATCATCGTGGCCTGCTGTATGCTTCACACCTTGGCTTTGCGATGCCAGGTGCTTTTTCTGCAGGAGGATGGTCCAGGTGGCGGTGTTGTTGCAGCTGTGGAGCCTGTGGACAGTGATGAGGAGGAAGCAGAGGAAAAAGACTTGCAGAGCAGGGACTCAGTGATCCTGCAATATTTCCAGTGAGACACAGGTAGGAATACAAACCTGCCTACTACATGTACTTTGACACTACTATCTCTGTCCTGTCTGTCGTTTTCACCCAGTGTATGGTCACTGAGTTGTCACATTCCCTTACGATTTCACAGATGTGGGTCCCACTGTGTGACATCTGCTTAGATTCCTCATGGACTAGAGCTGTGTGGCATAGGTATGTTGACATTACTATTAAAAAAACATTTTGTCACTGTAATTGCTAATACACTATTTGGAAATCACAGACAGACTCCAGATCATTTTTTGCTTTAGGTGTGTTTATTTAAATGCTCAAAATTGGAGGGGGTAGTGAAATGGTGAGGGGTGATGGTGGAGTAATGTCCATGGCAGAGTCCAGTCTATTAGTCTCACAGGTGCATTGCCCATATGGGCATAGGAAGTGGAGCTGGGGCAGTTTAATTATGGACAGGGTGACAAAGTGGGACAGTAGGATGACAATCAGGGTGGTCCCATTTCTTGGCGGGGTCTTGGCATCGTTCTCTGTCTTTGTCCTGGATCTCAGGGACTGTTTGCGGGGTGGTTCACCGTCTGCAGGGGGTGGGGTGCTGGTGTGGTGGTCCTATGGCGGGGCGACCTGTCCACTAACGCTGGCGGAGGTGGTGGGCAGTTCATCGTCCATGCTAGTGTCAGGGGCCCCTTGTAGTGCCACAATGCTCCTCCTGGTGTTGAGTAGTTCCTTCAGCACCCCTACGATGGTGCCAGGTTGGAGCTGATGAATCTGAGTTCCTCCCTGAAGCCCATATACTGTTCCTTCTGCATGCACTGGGTCTCCTGAAACTTGGCCAGTACCGTTGCCATCGTCTCCTGGGAGTGGTGGTAGGCTCCCATGATGGAGGAGAGGGCCTCGTGGAGAGTGGGTTCCGTTGGCCTGTCCGCCCCCTGTCGCACAGCAGCCCTCCCAGTTCCCCTGTGTTCCTGGGCCTCTATCCCCTGGACCGTGTGCCCACTACCACTGCCCCCAGATCCCTGTTGTTGTTGGGGTGGTGGGTTATCCTGGGTTCCCTGTAGTGGTGGACACACAGCTGATTGACATGTCCTGGGGACGGAGGTAAGGGCCCGCTGGGTCGGTGCTGTGCTGGTGTTTCCAGAGGGGGGAAGGTCTGTGGTGGCCTGTGCCTGTGTGAGATGAACTGACTGTCCAGAGGTCCCCGATGGTCCGGGCTGGTCATCTAGATCCAGTTGGACAGAGGTGCTGTCATCACTGGCGGCCTCTTCGGTTGGTGGTGTGGACATGTGTGGACCCTCCTGTCCGGTGACGTTGGGTAGGGGTCCTGCAGGTGTATAACAGGATGTTTATTAAATCTGTGTGTGTAATGGTGTGCAATGGGTGAGTGACTGTGTACACCAGTGCTAGCATTCCTGTGTGGGAGCTTGTGTGATGACGGTTTAGGGGGGTGTATGGTTATGTGCAGTGGGCATGCTTTGGTGTTGGGTGTCCATGCTTTGTTGTTGCATGCAGGGCTTGGTGTTGGGATGTGTGGTTTGTGATGTTGGGACATATGTGAGGAGTTGGGGTGCTGGGGGTGAGGGTGAGGGCGGGGGTATGTGATAGCATGCAGGTAGGGTGGGGGATGTAATAGTAAAGCTTTGACTTACCAGAGTCCATTCCTCTACCTACTCCTGCGAGGCCCTCAGGATGCAGAATCGCCAAGACCTGCTCCTCCCATGTTGTTAGTTGTGGGGGAGGAGGTGGGGTTCCGCCGCCAGTCCGCTGAACCGCCAGGTGGTGTCTTGAGACCACGGAACGCACCTTCCCCCTTAGGTCGTTTCGCCATAGCTCCATCTTCCTAGCTATGGAGGTGTGCTGCACCTGTGCTCCGAATAGCTGTGGCTTTACACGGACGATTTCCTCCACCATGACCCTGAGCTCCTCCTCTGAGAACCTGGGGTGTCTTTGCCGTGCCATGGGGTGGTGTAGGTGATGTGTGGGGTGGAGTGTGTGGTGATAAGTGTGGTGATATGTAGTGGTGTGTTGTGTGAGGTGTGTGGAAGTTGTGTGGGTGGTGGTGTTGTGTGCCTGTGGATGCTTGGTAGTAGTTTGTAGTGTCTCTCTCTGGCCTTCAGTCACAATTGTGGTCGTAGGGGTTTGTGGGTGATGTGGGTGTGTGTTTTATATTGTATTGGGTGTGTGGGAGTGGTGTGTGTATGTGTATCAGGTGTGTGTATTTTTAATTGTCCAATGTGCCTGTGTTTTGTAAATGTGTGTGTATTTTGAGCGCAGCGGTGTGTACTGCCAATGGAATACCACGGTTGAAAGACCGCTGCGTGGATTTGTGTGTCGTAATAGTGTGGGCGTATTTCTGTTGGCGTGACGTGTCGGTTTTGTTTTCGCCAGTTTATCACTGACCTTTGGTGTGGCGGACTTGTGTGGGTGTCTGACTTTTGGCGGATTCCGAGATGTGGGTCATAATAGCTGTGGTGGAATTCCGCGGCCACAGCGGTGTGTTGGCGTTCTTCTGCACTGCGGTAAGCGCCTTTTACCACCAATGTTGTAATGACCACCTATATGTTAGCACTATTTAACCCGTGGCAAGCCTGTTATCACAAGTACATTGTATAGTACAGTGCAGGTCCCAAGTAGGCCATGCCAATCACACATTATTTGTGATATCAGGTTTGCCACCAGACAGGAAATGTAAACAAAATTGCGGAAGAGCTTCAGAGGCCGAAAGGTAGACAGAGCACCTTTACAAGACCCATGTAGCTGGCCAACAGAAAGTAAATAGAAAACAAATGTGTGTGTATGATCCTGCATGTGTCCACCCATTTGAGTGTGCTGGCCATGGCATAAATGAGGTGTGCCTTGTCCTGGTAAAATGATGTCCCTGGCATATTTTAGGTATAATATGGGCAGTCTCGTATAATGTTGGGAATTCTAAGCATATCGTGGGCAGCTGTGCATGATAGTGAGCACCCTTTCTGCTGTATATTGTGATCGTTCATGAAATTATGGTTCCCAGTACCCGTCTTTGCTGTGATGCTACCCCTTTATGATCATGGTGATTCTTTGGCTTGTACTAGACCTGTAAAAGATGTTTGACACCCTAAACTGAAGATATTTGCTTGATGTACTCAATCACTATTGCACATGAATTTGCGATATCTTTGTGAATTTGTGGCAAAAATGTAAATAAAATAGTTTTTTTAGCCGTAGCGGGGTCCCTCTGGGACTCCTGCACCAAAGCTAAGGGGTCAGGGTCATTCTACCCTGGTCCCTTGTCTTACTTTTTTTTTACTGAGGCGAGGTCCCAAGATGGCTTCCAACACTTCCTTCTTAGCAGCTCCCTCTCTGTGAGAGCAGTTTCATCCGAGTGCCTGCCTGTAATAATACCTATACTTTACGTTATTTAGTAGAGTGGTTTATTCTCAATGTTTGCCTTGTGTTATTTTCCAACCTTACCTCTGTATTCTCTTATGGTACCCTGACTTAATTAGTGGCTTACTCTGGGTTCTGGAGCTTCAGTCACGGTGTGTTCAGTTGGCCGTTGTTCCAGGAGCCGGACGCTGCTGTTGTGGTCATGGGTCCTTTCCGATGGAATACATTCCAATCATTGAAACATCGTTTGGTGTCTGAGTCTCCCTCTTTCCCCTTACTTACTCAGGTGCCACCCCTTGCTACAATTTGGTACCACAAGATCACCCCTTAAGCAGATATTATGTTCACATGATAATTCTTTAGCTACTTGCACACAATATCTGAGCTCACCCGATAGTTTTTTTTTCAGGTGGCCATTTCGTCTTTAATAATACTAGGACTTTGGACAACACCTCATCATTAGCCATTGATGTCAACCACTCCTGTTCAGTGATATGATTGTTAGACACAGAGGGAAAACACAGTTCAGCGAGTTTTGATGATAACTTTTCTTTAAGAAACAGAGTTGTTAGTAAACAGCTAAAGCAGAAAAGTGACTATGATCATAGGAGAAATACCAAACAAGTTGAGTTGTGTGTAAATGATTGGGTCTTGATCAAAAAATCTTTTAGAGTGTGTAAGGGAGAATCTAAGTTTTCATTACCTGCAAAAATTGTTAAGACCACAAAGGCTTCTGTTTTATTAGACGGAAAAGGGTGGTGGAATAAGAATAGTGTTATTCCTATTGCTGGTGAACAAGTACAAATCTTCAAAGACATGTATTGCTTAAAGAATGGTGAGGGTTCTATGTTATCAACTGAGTTTGGGAATTCTGTATTTGAGGAAACTGAGAATGACTGTATATTCTAATGAAAACTCAGGCACTTCTATGTGGACGAATAACAGTACAAAGCATTCAGGTGGAAATTTGTGTGGTGTAAATGCCTCGGTTGGTGGCAATTCTTCTGGTGAAATCCAAAATGCTGCCAATACTGCTGATGAATTTGAACCACAGCATAATTCGATTGGCGATGTGGATTCGGATAGCACTGAGTCAATATCAACACCTGTAACTACTCGCAGTTCTAGAATTGTGAACTTACCATCTAGATTTTGTGATTTTATCCTTGTTTAGAATTGTGTTTTTTTTTTTTTCCTCAAAGGAGGGAGGTGATGTAATAATATCTTTACTTTATGTTATTTAGTAGAGTGATTTATTCTCAGTTTTAACCTTGTGTTTTTTCCCCACCTTACCTCTGTATTCCTTTATGGAACCCTGACTTAATTGGTGGCTTACTCTGGGTTCTGGAGCTTCGGTCATGGTGTGTTCAGTTGGCCGTTGTTCCAGGAGTCAGACGCTGCTGTTGTGGTCGTGGGTCCTTTCCGATGGAATTAATTCCAATCATCGAAACATCAATTGGTGCCTGAGTCTCCCTCTGTCACCTTACTTACACAGGTGCCACCCCTTACTACACTGCCTGTGTCTTCACGGGCAGGCAGACAGAGGAAACGTCTGCTCTGATGAAGGGAGAGCTGTTTGACAGCTCTCCCATCATCGGAGCAGAGTGTTGGCTGTGGCTTGGCGGCAGCTGTCAAAGCTGCTGTCAAGCCACAGCAAACAGCTGTGTCCTGGGTGTGGGCACCCAGGGACACAGCAGGAGCTCGCCCTGGGGACTGGCAGTCCCTAGGGCCATCAGTGGCTGCTCGATGGTGTCCCCGGGGCTGCAGGAGGTTGAAATGGACCCCCTTTCATTTTTTTACAGTGTCCTCCGGGGAGGTGGCGGTCCTCGGGCTGTGAGGGGGCCACGCGCCCACCATATAATTACATGAAAGCCCCGGGACCCCCGCACTACAATAAACAATGCCCCGGGGAAGTGGCGGTCCCTAGGGCTGCAGGGGGAAGGGCACCCCCGCACTACAATACACCATAGCCCAGGGCTGTGGGGGGGCCAGGTATTACAAATATTAATGTCGCCAGGACTTGGCCCGCCCAGGGTTTTAGGTATCAAGAAGTCTGTGCTTCTTTTAAAAAAAATATATGCCGTGTATTTGCGACCCCATCGCGATTCCGCTGCAAATTGTTTTTTAAAGAGTGCTTTTTAGTCCTGGGGGGTCCCTGTGGGGCACAAGCACCAGAGCTAAGGAGTCAGGGTGTCCCTACCCTGGCCCCTTTTGTTTTTTTAATGTTTTTCTTGGCCTCTTTTTAGACCAAGAGCTATCTTTCTGCCAAATTTGGTGTAATTCCGTCCAGTGGTTTCGGCGCTATTGCTGTTTAAAATCCCTGTGAAAAGTGAATGGGGAAAACGCGTTTTGAGATCCCCCCTTTTTCTCAGCCCCTGCTTGACAGATCACCCCGAAACTTTTCAGATTTTCAGACAGCAGCTGAAGTGAGCGTAAAAGTTATAGGCAAATTTATATTTATTTATTTAATACTAATAATAAATGAGAGATTTTCCATACAAGGTGGCAAGTAGCTGAGTTCCCGTGTCTGTCCCTGAAATAGGCAGGAGGATGGAGAGAGGAGACCAAAAGCATTCATTACTCATTGTAGTGTGTAAAAGGCACAGCGTTTTGAACTGAATTGGGCCAATAATTGTAGGAGCCCAGGTAACCTGACAAAAATAATAAAACATGAATATACACCTGATCTTAACCCCTTCCCTGCCACGGATGAAATGGTTATGTCCTTGGCTGCGGCACTGAGGCACCGAGGACGTAACCGTTACGTCCTGGACCTGGGTAGCACTTTCCCCATGAGCCTTCCACCCCTCTCCCATGGGCAGAGATGGAAGGAGAATCGCTTCCACCCCACAGTGATGTTTGATGACGTCAGCCCTCATCAGAAGCCGCCACCACCGCGCTGGAAGCTCAGGTTGTGGGGGCAGGCAGAAGCATGAAAGGAAAGGCCTTTCCGTTCCTTTCATGTCTCCCACTATGCACAAGGGATTTTTTTATGTTTGTTTTGTTTTTGTGTGTTTACATATAAGGGAAGCGGCCCCTTTGGCAAGGGCTTCTCCCCAGGGGGGTAATTAATTATTAAGCCTTTTCTGCAGATCAGCCTATTTTAATTAGGCCGAACTACCCCCAGGGGAGGCAGAACCCACCAGACACCAGGGATCATTCTTTTTTTTTTTTTTACATGTGGGGAGCGACCCCTTAGACAAGGGTCGCTCCCCTGGGGGAAAATTGTTTATTGGCCATTTCTGCCCTCCTTTGCGGCAGATCAGCCTATTTGTTTTAGGCCAATCTGTCCCCAAGGGGTCAGAAACCGCTATACACCAGGGATTTATTTTTGTGGTCAATTTCATGCAAGGGGAGCTACCCCCTTATGCAAGGGTCGCTCACCTTGGGGGGAAATTTATTTTAGGCCATTTCTGCCCCCCTTGTGGGCAGATCGGCCTATTTTAATTAGACTGATCTGCCCCTAAGTGGGCAGAACCACTAGGCACCAGGGATTTTTTATTTTTTATTTTTTTTACACATGGGGAGCGACCCCCTAGGCAAGAGGTGCTCCCCTAGAGAGCAATTTCATTTTAGACCTTGGGGACATATCGGCCTATTTTTCATAGGCCAATCTGCCTCCAGGGGGGGCGGAAGCCACTAGACACCAGGGATTTTTTTTGTGCCAATTTCATGCAAGGGGATCGACCCCTTAGGCAACAGTCACTCCCCTAGGGGGGCAAATTTATTTTAGGCCATTTTTGCTCCTCTTGGGGGCAGATCTGCCTATTTTAATTAGGCCGATCTGCCCCAAAGGGGGGCAGAAACCACTATGCACCAGGGCTTTTGTTTTTGTTTACAGGTGGGGAGCGACCCCTTAGGAAAGGGTCTCTCTCCTTGGTGGGGTAAATTTATTTTAGGTCATTTCTGCCTCTCTTGGAGACAGATCGGCCTATTTCTATTATGCTGATCTACCCCCGGGGGCAGAAACTACTTAGGCACCAGGGATTGGTGTGTGTTTTGTTTGGGGGGCAGCCCCTTGGGCAAGGGTCGCTCCCCATGGGGGCACATACCTGTTAGCTATTTCTGCCCCCCTTGGAGGCAGATTGGCCTATTTTTGTAAGGCCCGTCTGCCCCGCAAAGAGGGCAGAAAGCCCATCAGAGACCAGGGAAGAATTCTTTAAAAAAGAAGAAGGTGGGGTATGGCCATACCCCTACCCCAAATAAATGGGGACAAAGTTGTTCTGCACACCGGTGGGCAGATGGGGCAATTGCCCCCTATCCACTCCCAGGAGGGGGCAAAAAGCCTACTAAATGCCAGGGAATTAAACAAAAAAAATAGTGGGCTTGTGGCTACCAACCAGTATGGGCATGGTTATGCCCCCACCACAACTAAAGGGGGTAACAGGCTTTCAGCTCTCCCCCCGCACACTAAAAGATCTTAGCTCAATGGCAAGCAAGAGGGCATTTGATTATTTTGGGTTTTGGTTTTATATTTGGGCCATGAGAGCTTGTCTAACTCTCAAAATCGTCCCACTTAGAATGGTGAGGGCTGCACTTTTTGGACTTTGGGATGCTGCCATGTAGAAAAATCTACGAGACCTAGACACATCTAAAAACTAAACATCTGGGTGAGTCCAGGGTGGTGTGCTTCACATGCACCCCGCACCATTTTCTTATCCACAATGCCCTGCAAACCACCAACTTTGCTTGAAATCACACATTATCCCCACATTTTTGTGATGGAACCTTCCGGAATCTGCAGGAATCCACAAAATTCCTATCACCCAGCATTGTTGCATTTATACCGATATAAATTCTGCCCCATTAGTCAGCCTAAATGTTTTTTTTTCCAAACTGCCCTTTTGGACCCGCTTTGGTTCCCCCTCATTTTCGACATGTTTTTGGCTCTTTCCTGTCACAGGCACTTGACCCACCTACACAAGTGAGGTATCATTTTTATTGGGAGACTGAGGGGAATGTTGAGTGGTAGGAAATGTTTGCCGGTGAGGTGATCCTACAGAGAAATGTGGTAAAAATGTTACTTGTTTTAGCTAAATTTGAGGTTTGCTGAGGATTCTGGGTAAGAAAACACTGGGGGATCAATGCAAGTCACACCTCCCTGGACTCCCTCGGGTGTCTAGTTTTCAGAAATGTCTGGGTTTGGTAGGTTTCCCTAGATGGCTGCTGACCCAGGACCAAAATCTGGGTGCCCCCCCCCCTGCAAAAACAGGTAGTTTTGTATTTGATAATTTTGATGTGTCGATAGTGTTTTGAGGTATTTCCTATTGTGGGCACTAGGCCTATCCACACAAGTGAGGTACCATTTTTATCGGGAGACCTGGGGGAACGCTGGGTAAAAGGATGTTTGTGGCTCCCCTCAGATTCCAGAACTTTGCAGCATCGAAATGTTAGGAAAAAGTGTTTTTTTGCCAAATTTTGAGGTTTGCTAAGGATTCTGAGTAACAGAACCTGATGAGAGCGCCACAAGTTACCCCATATCGGGTTCCCCTAGGTGTCTAGTTTTCAAAAATGCACCTGTTTGGATTCCCTAGGTGTCGGCTGAGCTAGAGGCCAAAATCCACAGCTAGGCACTTTCCAAAAAACAAGTCAGATTTCAATGTAAAAATGTGATGTGTCCATGTTGCGTTTCCTGTTGCGGACATTAGGCCTATGCATGCAAGTGAGGTACTATTTTTATCGGGAGACTTGGGGGAACCCAGAATAGAAGAACAAGTGTTACTGCCCCTTGTCTTTCATCACATTTTTTCCTTCCAAATGTAAGAGAGTGTGTACAAAAGACTGATATTTGAGAAATGCCCTGTAATTCACATGCTAGTATGGGGACCATTGAGTTCAGAGATGTGCAAATAACCATTGATTCTCAACACCTTATCTTGTGCCCATTTTGAAAATATAAAGTTTTCCTTGATAACCTATTTTTCCACCCTTTATATTTCACCAAATGAATTGCTGTATACCCGGTACGCAATGAAAACCCATTGCAACGTGCAGCTCCTTTATTGGCTCTGGGTACCTAGGTTTAATTGATAAACCTACAAGCCCTATATATTCCCACACACAGAAGAGTCCAGCAGACGTGAAAGTATATTGCTTTCAAAAATATGTCATAGCTGGAAAAAGTTATAGAAGAAAACGTGGACAAAAATGGCTCTTTTTTCACCTCAGTTTCATTTTTTAAAAATTTTACCTGTTACTTTCTGTAGGAACATTTTGAAGGAGCTAAACAAATGACCACTTGCTGAATTCAGAATTTTGTCTACTTTTCAGAAATGTTAAGCTGTCCGGGATCCAGCATTGGTTTCACACCCATTTCTGTTACTAATTAGAAGGAGGCTGAAAGCACAAAAAATAGTAAAAATGGGGTATGTCCCAGTAAAATGCCAAAATTGTGTTGAAAAATGTAGTTGTCTGATTCAAGTCTGCCTGTTCCTAAAAGTTGGAAAGATGGAGATTTTAGCACCGCAAACCATTTGTTGATGCCATTTTCAGGGAAAAAAACACAAGCTTTCTTCTGCAGCTCTTTTTTCCAATTGTTTTGAAAAAAACAAACTTTTCACTGTATTTTGGCTAATTTCTTGGTCTCCTTCAGGGAAACCCACAAACCCTAGGTACCTCTAGAATCCCTAGGATGTTGGAAAAAAAGGACACAGATTTGGCATGGGTAGCTTATGTGGACAAAAAGTTATGAGGGTATAAGCGTGAACTGCCCCAAATAGCCAAAATAAAGGCCTGGTAACTGAGGGGGAAAAGGCTTGGCAGCAAAGGGGTTAATAGGCACAACTGGACCCCTCGGGATGCAAGATCTCAAGGACTCCCCAGATGATATATCACATACCGCTGAGCGCAGTGAAGGTTTTCTTGACTCGATGACCCTAGGTAACAACAGAAATGCTGCAAAAAAGCAGGGGTTTTAAATTAAGATGTTTCTGGTAACCACGGTCCGTTTTCAATGGGTTATCAGTCATTAGTTAGAAAACCAAAAGGACAAATTAATTTACGATGGTTTTTTTACAACTCTTTTTCATGTTATCTAGTTTAAAAAAAAAAAAAAATTCTCCACATACTGTAACAACGGGTATGTAATGTAAACGTACTTTACATTTCATAACGTTAAAATAAGTTGCACACGTCTATTTATTTAATCAATATAAAGTACGCAAATCTGAGCCCTGCATTTAGTTATTTAAATTGTGGAATTGTGTTGGCTGTCTTTGGGATGTATTTTCAGCTGATTCTCGTGTGTTATATCATTGCATAGAAGCAGCAGGTCAAAGCATGTCTGGATGACCAAGTTCATTTTCAATTAATGTTAAATAAACAACATTTATTCAAGGAATGTCAGGGAGGATTAATGATGGTAAGTGAGATTCCTGGCAAAGCAGTGTTATTAACTTTTGGCAGTTTTTAATTTTAAGAATAGGTGATTCCAGCTGGCATTCTGCAGAGGTTCTGTTATCCACAATTTACTAATGATCATTTTCAGTGACTTGCTTTTTTTTACAGCATATTTTACACCGCATAGTCATTACAAGGCACGCTTTTAGTTTTCATGCGATGTAAGTGAATATGCAATGCTACATAAACATTGTAGTAGAGTCCTCTCTGTAAGCCACACTCTCTCCCTCAGATCAAGGTTCTTTACTCCAGTACTTATAAATAGTTGATCCCACCATACACTAGTTGAACCCCCAAAAATGATTTTGCTCTACCCCTGCTGATGGCAACACAGGGAGTGTAGTAGCAGACCAATGATGACGCATGGCATGAATAGGGATTCCTTAGAGGGTAGATTTTCTGTTCCCTGTCATCAGCCTTTAGGTGTGTGATATTGAAACTGCATCACGGCAGAGGTCCTAAAACTGGGAGTCCATTATAAAATAAAACCGGGGATTCTCACGAGTCAGAATCTGCTTTCTTTTGAAAAGGGGAAAAAGTTATGTGTAATAGATTACTTTGTGCTTGCCGCCACTGAGAAAGCTTTGCTTGTGAAAGAGATTCTGGGGGTCATTACAACCCTGGCGGATGGCGGAGAACCGGCTGGCGGTCTTACCTTGGTGTATTATGACCATGGCGGTTACCGCCATGGTCAACCGCCGGTTCTCCGTCCCGCCCGCCGGGCTGGAGACCTGGGTCTCCAGCCCGGCGGCCGTCAGTATACCGCCGTCAGTATTTGGACCCGGCTTACCGCCGTGGATTTCCAGCGGTTTCAACCGCCATGAAATCCATGGCGGTAAGCACTATCAGTGCCAGGGAATTCCTTCCCTGGCACTGATAGGGGACTCCCCCACCCCCCACTCCCACCCGACTCCCTCCCCTACACCCCCCACCACCCCTGCCACCCCCCAAAGGTGGCAGGGCCCCCCTCCCCACCCCAACATAACATTACTCACACACACCCGACACGCATGCAGGCACCACCAACACACACACGCACACACCCTGACATACATGCCTACATCCACACACACAGTCAGCCACGCACAACCACATTCAAGCATACACCACTCACACACCCCCTCTACATACACACACGCACACCCCCGTGCACGCACACAACACCCAACACCCCCCACCCTCCTCCCCTAACGGACGATCGACTTACCTGGTCCGTCGATCCTCCTGGAGGGGACGGGAGCCATGGGGGCAGCTCCGCCGACACCACACCGCCAACAGAACACCGCCACAGCGAATCACAGGACTTGATTCGCTGGGCGGTGTTCTGTTGAAGGGCGGTGGAGGTGGAGCAACCTCCACTTCCCCGCCGCCCGCAAGTATGGCTGTTGGCGGCTCTCCGTCGGAATAAGGACGGAGAGCAGCCAACAGTCATAATACGCTGAGCGGCAAACCACCTGTACAGGTGGTCTTCCGCACGGCGGTCCCTCAGCGGTCCCTCGGCGGTCATGCAAAAAGACCGCCGAGGTCGTAATGACCCCCTCTGCCTGGAATCATAAAGAAGTGCCAAGGTATACGTGGAAGAAACTTAGACTTCTGGAGAGCTCTATCACTGTGATGGTACTGTCTGAGGATGTTGACACTATTGGTGAATTAAAGCACCAAAGAAACATTTTTGGAGGAAAAGCACACTGCTTGGTTCGTCAAGTAATTATAAGGCAATGCAGGTGCACTCTGAAACTTGTGTGGATCCTAAATTATTGTAAATTACTGAGAAGGCTTTGCTGAATAAGAGTTAAGTAATTCTTGTCCTTCATGGCTGGGAAGGCACTGCTAAAAGAGACACATACTGCTGGATCACACTAGCACTGAGAAGGCACAGCAGGCTGAGGCTAGTACTGTCCCCAGGGCAGTCTTCTTCTGAGCCCCTTGTCTCTCTTAACGAAGCACTAACTGATACATTGTTGGGTGCTTGGGCCGAACCTTGCTGTGGCCCCTCAGGTAATAGACAAGTTGCCAGTAGCCTTCGTCCTGTCCCTGGTGACCTGGCTTTTCTTGTTCAGACCCCCTCACCAGAAAGCCTAATGGTGCAGACTTCAACCAGCCATTCTAATCTCAAGACATTTCCTAACATCCTCCAACCGATAGCGAATGGAAACCTTTGGCAAGTGTGTCTTTCCTCTGCCAGCTTGGTTCTTTAATCTGTTAATGCCAACTGCTTGTTGGGCCACTGCTCATACCCCCTTGCGATTCGGTGGTATAAGTCCTCCCTGGTGTGCTGAAAGACCTTTGCCTGGTCTCAGGCGAATCAAGATGGTTGTGATGCTACCAAGTTCATGATACGTTGTGGCTTGGATATCACCAATTCCATTGGGTGGGCCATAGGCACCAGTGTTGCCATTTCTCACCATGCGTGGGTGCGATCAACTGGCTTGGCCAGTCCTCACTGATGGATATGCCCTTTGATGTTACTCATCTGTCCAGGGGCAAAGCTGACTCTGCTCTCTAGCATTTTAGGAAGAGCAGGACTGCCACTTGCTCTTTGGTCCTTTCCTCCCCACCACACCAACCCCAACAGTTCTATCGCTCCTTTTGCAGCTTTGGCAGAGGTACCCTTTACTGCTAACCTGTCCAACCCCTACAGGGAACCCAGAAGTTTTGCCATAGAGGCCGTGGTGCCCACTACCCCTACGGCCAAGGTCAGCGTGCTGCCCAGCCCACCCAAACCTTTAATTCTTTTTAGTGTGTCCTTGCAGGGACACATATCCACCCGGTGGGAGGCAAAATCCACCCATTCTTGCTGGGCTGGCAAGCAATCACATTGGACAGGTGGGTCCTACGGATTGTTAGTAAGGGATATGCCTTCCCCTTTCTCCATTCTCTGCAATTCCAGTATCCCCTCAGCCAAAAAAGGAAGACCATTTTTCAATTTTCCAGCAGGAAGTATAAGCCCTTTTTAGGCAAAGGGCTGTCAAGAGGATGCAGAACGCCGGAGCTAGGCTGTGGTTGTTATTCCCAGTACTTTCTGGTGCCCAAGAAATACAGAGGTCTTTGGCCTATTCTAGACCTGTGCCATCTCAACCCCTACCTCTGAAAGGTGAAATCCAAAATGCTCACCCTGACCCAGGTCTGGTCTTCCCTTGACCCTGGAGACTGGATGTTGGCATTGGACCTTCAGGATGCCTGTTTTCATATACCCCTTCTGCTGGCCCATCAACGCTGCCTGCGGTTCATAGTGGGAGAGGAGCATCTTCAGTTTGCTGTGCTCCCTTTTTGTCATAAAATAAACTAAATAGGGCAATGGGCTTATTAATGCGCTAATAGATCACACATCTAATATGTTTGTCTAAAGACAAAAACTCTGTACGCAACATAGTTTCCAAAAACACTAAGGTATCTAATTGTTTCAGCAGTGCATATGTACCTGAATAATAATTGTCATGACGCATAAATGCATCAACTAATAGGTCAACTCAGAAGATATCAAAAGAATATAGGCCCTCATTACAACCCTGGCGGTTGGTGTTAAAGCGGCGGTAATACCGCAAACAGGCTGGCGGAAAAAAAATATGGGATTACCACCATGGCGGAAATCGCCAACATAGACAGCCACTTTAACACTCCGACCGCCACGGTGGTACAAACACACACCGCGGTGGTAACCACCAACAGACAGGTGGAAGACAAAGTACCGCCCACTGTATTTCAAGACGCCTATCCGCCACCTTTTCCGGGGAGGAACCAACGCTATCAAAAGCACGGTGGAAACAGTAAACAGAAGGGTAACCACTCACCTCCTGACACCCAACGAGGAACAAGGATGCCATGGAGTCCGAACTTCAGGTGTTACCTATGTTGGTTTACCTCCTCTTCTACCAGGAGTACGAACGGCAGCGGCAGCAACCACAGTGAGTACTGCACCTACAACACAGGGAAGGGGGGGATAGAGAGTGACACACACACGCAACACCCCCACCCTCACCCTCACACACAACAACATACGCACAAATACATGCATCAACATTACATATACACCACCCCACCCCCTGGAAGAACGCAAGGACAAAAGGATTGATTGTAACGATTGCAATCATGAAAAATCCATTAGTCAAAATTCAGTACATAAAAATATGTACACCAACTACACAAGTCTGGATAGTCTACCAATCATTGTCTATGGACCACTGGGCCCAAAATGCTTGGGTGAAGCCCACACATGATACCTGACTGGAAACGAAGAGAACACTGCTGGGACATCAGATCGGAAATGCACAGACACCTCAGGGAGAGAGGGGGCACCTCAGCCTGATGAACGCACGATGCCACTGCTGCACGAGGGGGCTCCATGACCACTGCTGTATCCTGGGGAGTGCAAAGCCACAGTCTCTCAAGTCTCTCCAGTGGGTGGTTTGCTCACTGCTGTATCCTGGGGAGTGCAAAGCCACAGTCTCTCAAGTCTCTCCAGTGGGTGGTTTGCCCACTGCTCTATCCTGGGGAGTGCAAAGCCACAGTCTCTCAAGTCTCTCCAGTGGGTGGGTTGCCCACTGCTGTATCCTGGGGAGTGCAAAGCCACAGTCTCTCAAGTCTCTCCAGTGGGTGGTTTGCCCACTGCTCTATCCTGGGGAGTGCAAAGCCACAATCTCTCAAGTCTCTCCAGTGGGTGGTTGGCCCACTGCTGTATCCTGGGGAGTGCAAAGCCACAGTCTTTCAAGTCTCCCCAGTGGGCGGTTTGCCCACTGCTGTATCCTGGGGAGTTCAAAGCCACAGTCTCTCAAGTGGATAACAGTCTCCACTGGTTCTGGAGGGGGCCTGGTGCCCAGAGTACTTCATCCTGCTAAGGACTGAGGTAGTGGATGTGATACTCCACTGGTTCTGGAGGGGGTCTGGTGCCCAGAGTGCTTCATCCTGCCAAGGACTGAGGTAGTGGGTGTTATACTCCACTGGTTTTGGAGGGGGCATGGAGCCCAGAGAGCTTCATCCTGCCAAGGACTGAGGTAGTGGATGTGATACTCCACTGGTTCTGGAGGGGGCCTGGTGCCCAGAGAGCTTCATCCTGCCAAGGACTGAAGTTGTGGATGTGATACTCCACTGGTTCCGGAAGGGGCCTGGTGCCCAGAGTGCTTCATCCTGCCAAGGACTGAGGTAGTGGATGTGATACTCCACTGGTTCTGGAGGGGGCCTGGTGCCCAGAGTGCTTCATCCTGCCAAGGACTGAGGTAGTGGATGTGATACTCCACTGGTCCAGGAGGGGACTTGATGCCCAGAGTGCTTCCTCCTGCCAAGGACTGAGGCAGTGGATGTGATACTCCACTGGTTCTGGAGGCGGCTTGATGCCCAGAGTGCTTCATCCTGCCAAGGACTGAGGTAGTGGATGTATCTCTCCACTGGTTCTGGAAGGGGCCTGGTGCCCAGAGTGCTTCATTCTGCAAAGGACTGAGGTAGTGGATGTGATACTCAACTGGTTCTGGAGGGGGCTTGGTGCCCATAGTGCTCCACGTGCAGTGTGGCTGGTACAATTCCCTCACCTGGGTGTGCGTGCCATGAGATTGGCGAGGTTCAGGTAGCATGATACGCCATGGAGGCAGCGACATACCCCGCACTGCTGCAGCTTCGCCTTCCACCTGGAGGTTCAAACAGTGATGGAAGTCATGCCTCATGGAAGCTGCCCAGGGTCCAGGAACTCTCCTCCAGCCTAAGACGACTGACCACTGGGGATGGTAGCCATGTCAGCGGTGGTGCCACTGTCCGAGGACGCCGCGGGGCCGGTGGCAGTGCTTGCGGCGGTGTCTGTGGCGGCGGTGCTTGCGGCGGTGTCTATGACGGCGGTGCTGGCGGCGGTGCATGGGTCAGCACCTGCTGAGGGACAAAGCAGGACATCTCCTGCAGCCTCGGACGGCTGCCCACTGGGGAAGAGGCTGGGGACTGTCGCTGAGGCTGTAGACGTGCAGGGCGGTGCAGGGGGCAGTGCAGGTGGCGGAGTCTGTGGCGGCGGTGCTGGCGGCTGTGTCTGTGACGACGGTGCTTGCGCGGTGTCTGTGGCGGCGGTGCTGCCGGCGGTGCATGGGTCAGCACCTGCTGAGGGACAAAGCAGGACGTCTCCTGCAGCCTCGGACGGCTGCCCACTGAGGCTGCAGGAGACTGGGGAAGAGGCTGGGAACTGTCGCTGAGGCTGTAGACGTGCCGGGGGCGGTGCAGGTGGTGGTAGTGGTGGTGGGGCAGCTAGCGGTGTTCGCCGCCATACAGGTTGGCGTGGTCGTGGACAGAAGGTGTGACACTGGTCCCTGAGTCGGTGCCACCATGCCCTCTCCTGACCTGCTCTTCTGCTTTTGGCCCTTCCCCACCTTTGATGGTGCTGCAGTTGTCTTGCCACTATCCCCTTTTGTTTTTGCTGAGTCCTTGGTGGCTGGTAGTTTCGGTTTCTCCCTCCAGGATGTGGACACCTTTTTCATCTTGGCAGGTGGCGGAATGTCCTTGCCCTCACTACGTGGCACACTGGCAGCCCTGATGGGTGCCACACTCGATGACCCCGCAGTTGCTGGCACCACTGTGCCTGGGGATGTGGTTGCTGAGGTGCTGGGCTGGGACCTGGACATCCAGGCCCTAGGGGAAGGACTGGGGGGAGGTGTAGGGAAGAGGCCAATGTTAGCCAGGAAGTTTTTTAGACACACTGGGACGGGAAGATGGAGGGGATTTGGGAGTGGAGGTAGAGGTAGTGGTTGTAGGAGGTGTACGCCTGCTGAATTTGGGTGAAGGTGCATGGGCCGGAGGCTGTTGTGAGGTGGATGGCTGTTGGGTGGGTGTGTGCCTGCGTTTGTGTACTTTAGGTGGAGGGCTCACAGACACACTGGGAGAGGACACAGGGGATATGTGAATGGTAGTGGGGGTGGTGAGTGCACGTGAGCGGTGTGTGGAGATGGGCGTGCTGGTGATGGAGGTAGTGGCTTAGGATGTAGTGCATGCAGGTGTGAGTGGAGACGAGACAGGGAGGGAGGAGGGAGATGTGGAGGAGAGGGACACAGTGGAGGAAGTGGATGTTGGTATGTGTGCATGGGTATGGTGCTTGTGTGAGTGCCTGTGGGATGTGTGGTGCTTATGTTTGCCTGAGCCACTTTTGTCTGTTGATGTGTGTGCATGCTGGTCTGATGGTGTGCTTAGGATAGGCTGAGGTACAGGGGATTGGGTCTGGGTGGAGGAAGTTGAAGGGGGGAGGCTGGACACAGGGACAATGGCTGCCATCAGTGCTGAGGCCAGAGCCTGAAGTGCTCTCTGTTGGGCTGCCTGCCGAGAATGAGTGCCCTCCAGGTATGCCTTTGTTTGTCACAGGAGCCTGACTAGGTGTAGATGGCTCTTACCACTGGTGGGGTTGGGGTGCCACATAGCCTGCCTCACAAGGGACCTTGCCTACCAAGTTCGCCCTGGCCTAGGGGAATCCACTGCCCACATCCCCCATCCAGACACCTCGTAATGCGCGCAGAGTCAGCTGAATGAGAGTGTACTCACCCCCTTGTGGCTGCTGTGATGCCCTCATGCGCCCATCTAACTCCGGGTAGGCCATCGCCAGGATCTGGAACATCAAGGGGGTCATGGTGCGACGGGCACCCCACCCACGTTGGGAGGCCACCCCCAGCTGGGCCTCCGCCATCTTCTTGGTCCAGCGGCGCAGGTCCTCCCATCTTTTACGGCAGTGGGTGCTCTGTCCTTGGCGATGGCACGCCAAATACCCTTTTTCTGGTGGACGCTGACCTAGAGGAATGGTACAAGGGGAAAGGAAATTACTTACCCGTCCGGACCGTCATACTCATTGCCCACCAGTTCCCACCCATGCCCTGACTCACATACACTCACCATCCACACATGCAGGACTCAGCTCCCCCCCCCCATGTATCTTCCATCCACACCACTCAAAACAGACATTGCCCATGCAGCATGCTCACAGTGTACTCACCTGTTTGTCTGGAGGACCGTACAGTTGCGTGTACTGGGGGAGGACCCCATCCACTAGTTTCTCCAGTGGGTCTTTTCAAACAACAGTGGCCATGGCATCAGGGATGTCCCAGCCAATGTTCTCTAATGTGTTGTCCAGACTGTTTTCTTCCCTAATGAAACACATGCGCAGCTACATCGTGTTCTCTCAGGTGGAACATTTGCCCACAGTGAAAGGTGATTTCTATGCCCTGGGACATATCCCCAACATCATTGGTGGCATTGATGGTACACATGTGGCATTTGTACCCCCCGCAGGAGTGGACAGGTGTACAGAAACCGGAAGAGCTACCATTCGATGAATGTGCAGATGGTGTGTTTGGCAGACCAGTACATCTCCCATGTGAATGCCAAGTATCCTGGCTCAGTGCATGACGCTTACATTTTGAGGAATAGCAGCATCCCTTACGTGATGGGGCAACTCCAGAGGCACCGTGTGTGGCTAATAGGTGAGGGCAAGGTCCCAATACAGTTGACATAGATGTCTGGGTATAGGGTTGTCCCTAAGGGTTAGTGTGTGTCTAACAGTTGTCCCTCGACATTTGCAGGTGACTCTGGTTACCCCAACCTGTCATGGCTACTGACCCCAGTAAGGAATCCCAGGACAAGGGCAGAGGAATGCTACAATGAGGCCCATGGGCAAACTAAGAGGGTGATCGAACGCACCTTCGGCCTCCTGCAGGCCAGATTCCGGTGCCTCCATCTGACAGGTGGTTCCCTATACTACTCACCGAAGAAGGTGTGCCAGATAATCGTGGCCTGCTGTATGCTGCACAACCTGGCTTTGCAACAGCAGGTGACTTTTCTGCAGGAGGATGGGCCAGATGGCGGTCTTGTGGCAGCTGTGGAGCCTGTGGACAGTGAAGAAGAGGAGGCAGAAGAAGAGGATATCGACAACCGAAAGAACATCATCATACAATACTTCCAGTGAGACACAGGTAAGAACATGTCACTGCTTCCCACATCTCATACTATTGTTGGAGCTAGCATAAGTCTGTCATTTTCACTCAGTGTATGGACCCTGACTTGTCACTTTGACTTTCCATTTCACAGATCTAGGTCCCACTTTGTGCCCTCTGCTCTGTTTGCTCCTGGCCTACAGCTGTGTTACATTGGTATGTGAACAAGTAAATTGACATTGCTATATTCCATAGTTATTGCAATTACACATTTGTGAAAGCACAGACTGACTCCAGATTGTTTTGTGATTGAAGTGTGTTTATTCCTGTGCAAATAAGTGGAGGGGGTTGTAAAATGGGCTGGGGTGATGGTGGAGGTATGTCCATTGCAGAGTCCAGTCTATTTGATTCACAGGTGCATTGTCCAAAGGGGCATGGGAAGTGGAGCAATGGCAGTTTAAGGATGGACAGGGTGACATAGTGGGACAGAAGGGTGACATTCAGGGGGTCTCATTTCCTGGCGCGGGTCTTGGCAATGTTCTCTGTCTTATTTCTGGATCTCCGGGACCGTTTGCGGGGTGGTTCTCCATCTGCAGGGG
Source organism: Pleurodeles waltl (assembly GCF_031143425.1). Taxonomy (NCBI): domain Eukaryota; kingdom Metazoa; phylum Chordata; class Amphibia; order Caudata; family Salamandridae; genus Pleurodeles; species Pleurodeles waltl. The sequence goes on from NC_090446.1 coordinate 1,371,411,042, forward strand.
GTGGGGTGCTGGTGTCCTGTTGTTCCTGTGGCGGTGCCTCCTGTCCACTAGCGCCGGCGGAGGTGGAGGGCTGTTCATCGTCCAGGCTAGGGTCAGGGGCCCGTTGGTGTGCCACTGTGTCCCTACTGGTGTTGAGAAGGTCTGCCAGCACCCATGCAATGGTGACCAGGGTGGTGTTAATGGACTTCAAGTCCTCCCTGATCCCAAGGTAGTGTTCCTCCTGCAGCCGCTGGGTCTCCTGAAACTTGGCCAGTACCATTGCCATGGTCTCCTGGGAATGATGGTAAGCTTCCATGATGTTGGAGAGTGCCTCATGGAGTGTCAGTTCCCTGGGCCTGTCCTCCTGCTGTCGCACAGCAGTCCTCCCAGTTTCCCTGTTATCCTGTGCCTCTGTGCCCTGAACTGTGTGCCCACTGCCACTGACCCCAGGTCCCTGATTGTCTTGGGTATGAGGTGTGGCCTGGGGTCCCTGGAGAGGTGGACACACTGCTGATTGACGTGTCCTGGGGACAGAGGTGTGGGTACGCTGGGTGGGTGCTGTGATGGTGTTTCCAGGCTCTGTGGTGGTGTGTGACTGTGTCTGGGTAACCGACTGTCCAGAGGTCGCTGATGGGCCAGGTTGGTCATCCAGATCCAGGCGACCAGAGTTGCTGTCATCACTGTGGGCCTCTTCAGTTGGGGGACTGGATAGTGCTGGCACCTCTTCTTTGGTAACATTGGCTGGGATACCTGTGGGGATGTAAATGCTGTGTTATTATTTCTGTATGTGACATATTGTGAATCTGTGGGTTGCCCTATTTGGTTGTATTTGCCCTGGCAGCTTTCACTTGTGTAAGTTGGTATGTGGTGGGCTACCTGATTCTCTCTAGTGTGCATGCTTTAGTGATTGGTGTCCATGTATGGCTGTGATTGGAGTCCATGCATTGGTATAGCATGCAGAACTGGGCATTGGGATGAGTGAGATGTGATGGTGGGGGGGGGGGGGGTGGGAGGTGGGGGGAGGTGGTAGAGTGATGGGAGTGACGGTGAGGGTGGGGGTATGTGTTGGCATGCATGTAGGGAGTAATAGTAGTATTATAGTTGACTTACCAGAGCCCAGTCCTCCTCCTACTCCGGCCCTCAGGATGCATGATTGCCAAGACTTGCTCCTCCCATGTTGTTAGTTGTGGGGGAGGAGGTGGGGGTCCACCGCCAGTCCTCTGTACAGCGAGTTGGTGTCTTGCTGCAATGGAACGTACCTTCCCCCGTAGGTCGTTCCACCTCTTCCTGATGTCATCCCTGGTTCTTGTGTGCTGTCTCACAGCATTGACCCTGTCCACGATTCTCAGCCATAGCTCCATCCTAGCTATCGATATCTGCTGCACCTGTGCTCCAACTAGCTGTGGGCTCTACCCTGATGATTTCCTCCACCATGACCCTTATCTCCTCTTCTGAGAATCGGGGGTGTCTTTGTGGTGCCATGGTTGTTGTGTAAGGTGTGTAGGGTAAGGTGTTGGGTTGTGTGATGTGGGGTGTGTGTTTTATAGTGGTGTGGGTGTGGTGTGTGTATGGGTGTCAGGTGTGTGTAGTTTGAATTGTCCCATGTGGTGTTGTTTTGTATGTGTATTTTGAGCGCGGCGGTATGTACCGCCAATGGTTTATCGCAGTTGAATGTCCGCTATGGTGATTCGTGGGTCATACTGTGATGGGCGTTGCCGACTCTCCAGGAGGCACTCACCGAGATCCTGAGAGCATACCAACATTCCCAGGACACGATGGGCCATATCCTGGACAATGTGCAGGAGAACAGGTGGCTGCAGGAGGGACAGTACCAGGGGATTAGGGAGGACTTGCAGGCCATCAACCCCACCTTGGTCTCTATTGCAGGGATGCTGGCAGACATGGCCAACATAATGAGGGAGGCAGTCTCACAACAGCGGGCCCCTGCCACTAGCCAGACATCTGAACTGCCTTCAACGTCCGCTGCCGCTAGTGGACAGGAGGCCCACCACATGAACGACAGACCACCAGAACCTCTACCTATGCAGAAGGAGAACCACCCCGCAAACATTCCCTACGATCCAGGCAGAAGCCAGACACTATTGCCAAGACCTCCACCAGGAAATGAGACTCTCCTGATTGTCACCCTTGTGTCCCACTCTGTCACCCTGTCCACCTTGAACTACCATTGCTCCCCTTCCTATGTCCCCAGGGACAATGCACCTGTGCTATAAATAGACTGGGACAATACCCTAGACTTTCCTCCATCATCGCCCATCCCATTGCACTTGCCCCTCTTCTTAGCACTTCAATAAACACCCTTGGAAAAAATAGACATATGGAGTATGTAACATTTTTTAAGTATGTATTCGCTTAACCAGGTTCAAACATTGTAATTCAACTGTACAGTAATTGTGCACATAGGAAAGACCTGTACTTGGCTGCAGTGATCACACCAGGAGCGATAGTGGGGCACCAACATCTGTAAAATGAATTGCCAAAGGTACAGTAAGTGGGCATAGAAGTGGGAAATAACAGCATGCCAGTGCCAAACATATACAAATAATTGACAATGAAATGTGAAGTAACACTGTCTTACCTGTGTGTCATTGGAAGTATTGTCGTATCACTGCTGTTCTGTTGTCCTCTTCCTCTGGCTTCTCATCCTCACTGTCCACGGGGTCCACTGCTGCCACGCAGCCATCTCCAGCCTCCTCCTCCTGCAGAAAAGGCTCCTGGCGATGTAAGGCAAGGTTGTGCAACATGCAGCATGCCACGATTATCTGGCAGACCTTCTTGGGTGAGTAGCACAGGGATCCCCCTGTTAGATGGAGACATCTGAACCTGGCCTTCAGGAGGCCAAAGGTTCTTTCGATTATCTGTCTTGTTCGCCCATGTGTCTCATTGTAACGTTCTTCTGCCCTTGTCCTGGCATTCCTCACAGGGGTCAGCAACCCGATAGGTTGGGGTAACCAGAGTCACCTGCAAATATTGAGGGACAACATTTAGCCACACACTATCCCATATGGCCAACACCATACCTATACACCAACACCTACTGGGTGGGAACCAGGGCTCACCTATTAGCCACACCCTGTGCCTCTGTAGTTGGCCCATCACATTTGGGATGCTGCTATTCCTCAGGATAATGGCATCATGCACTGACCCAGGATACTTAGCATTGACATGGGAGATGTAATGGCCCGCCAAGCACACCATCTGTACATTCATGGAGTGAAAACTCTTACGATTTCAGTATACCTGTTCATTGTGACAGGGGGCACAAATGCAATATGAGTTCCATCAGTCGCCCCAATTACGTTGAGGATATGCCCCATTGCATAGAAGTCAGCCTTCACTGTGGCCAAATCCTCCACCTGGGGAAATACAATGTAGCTGCACATGTGTTTAATCAGGGCAGACAACACTCTGGTCAGCACTATTGAGAACATTGGCTGTGACATTCCTGCTGCCAAGCCCACTGTCACTTGGAAAGAACAAGTTGCCAAGAAATGGAGCACTGATAGAACTTGCACAAGAGGGGGGATCCCAGTGGGGTGATGGATAGCAGATGTCAGGTCGGGCTCCAACTGGGCACACAGCTCTGTGATTGTGGCCCTGTCAAGTCTATAGGTGAGGATGATGTGCCTGTCCTCCATTGTTGCCAAGTCCACCAGGGGTCTGTACACGGGGGTATGTCTCCATCTCCTATTCATCCGCAGCAGTAGCAATCTAAGGGGCAAAGGAGTGACGAGCCGGTCACAAACTGAACATTGGAGCCACAACAGTACAATGCATGATGTCAATTTGTTTTGGGTAAGTGGGATTTGTCCTGTATTTCCAAATTTTAACTGTGACATATTTATTATTGAGGGCCTGCCCCTCCACCCCCCCTTAAATTGCGTCCGCTTGTCCTGTATGGAGGGACAGATGGAAGTGAGGTAATCCCGCTGACGTTGTGAGCCGTTACAGGAGGCAGTCGGGAACCGCCGTGCAACTCCTCATTGGTTAACATTGGGCCCTATGGGGTACAGTGGCCAATGGTGATGTATGCCGGCGGTGAGGGTATGCACCACTGCGAACGTGACTGCCATTTTCTATCTGATTCCTCACTTGCTACCTGACCTTCAACAGGAGAGGACCTACACTGCATGTGCTGCTGTGACCTGTGTCTGGAACCTACCATGACCCGTGTGACTGGGGAAGGGGCCCCTGCCTTCACCTCAGCTGAGTTGGAGGGACTTGTGGATGGGGTCCTACCCCAGTACGGACTGTTGTATGGGCCTCCAGACCAACAGGTGAGTGCACTGTGAGCACAATGGATGTGGCATGAATGCATTGGGTGGTGTGTGTGAAGGCCTCGTGTATGGGGGTTTGGGTGGATGTCCTCTGGGCGACGTATTGGTTGTGTGCTGGGCCATATGTGTGCAAATGGTGATATAAAGGGGTATGGTGGACCATAAGTATAACAGCCAGGACTGTCTGACTGAAACTATTTTGCTGTGTGTATTCCCTCTGCAGGTTAGCGCCCATCAAAAGAAGGGATTATGGCGTGCCATCGCCAAGGACGTATGGACCCTAGAGGTCTACGGCAGGCGGAGCACCCAATGTCGGAAACGGTGGGAGGACCTGAGACACTGGGCACAGAAGACCAGCTGGGGATGGCCTCCCAACAAGGAAGGGGTGCCCGTCGAACCCTGACCCCCCCTGATGGCCCGCATACTGCCGGTGGCCTATCGTGAGCTGGATGGGCGCTTGAGGGTATCACAGCAGCCAAAAGGGGGTGAGTATAGTGCCCATCATTACAACTTACGCATGGTAGGGTGGTATCCGGGTGGGTGATGTGTGTCAGTGGGTGCCCGTAGCCCAGGCCTGACATTGCAGAGTAGGTCCCCTGTTGGCAAGGGTCCAGAAGGGATAATCATGCTACCTAGCTTGTAGGCTTCCACAACTGGTCAGGGCTGCATGGATCCTGACAGGTGCTGCATTTGGTGGAGTGTGCCCCTCACCATGCCTTGGTGCCTAGCAAAATAACTGGTAATGCAATGCATAGTGTGTAATGCTGTTCCCTGTGTGTGAGAGTGGTGTGGACGCCAACAGTGGTGTTGGTGCAGCCATTGACCAGGTGTATTCTTTGTCTCTCCCTCCTTTTTGTTTTGTCACCCTGTCCTTATGTGCATTAGCATCATCTGGCGGAGGAGCAGAGGCACCGGTGACGGAGGGAGCTGCATCCCACAGGACTCAGGAGGCAGGGTCCACCGACGCTGAGGGCACCAGTGGGACGGAGGGTGAGGGGTGCACCACGGCGGAGACTGGAGGGGACAGTTCAAACTCTGACACCTCCTCCGATGGAAGCTCCCTGGTGGTGGCACCGACCTCCCAGCAGTCCCTCAGCGAGTTGACTGTGCCCGCTCAGGAGGGTGGGCATCTCCTTCGCCCCAGGTACCTCAGGCCCTGCCTCAGTTAGCCCTGCTGCCCTGAGTGAGGAGGCTATTTACCTCCTGGGATCCATCTCTGTAGGGCAGTCAACCATTGTGAATGCCATCCAGGGGCTGGCGGCCCAGATGCAACAAACTAATGCATTTCTGAAGGGCATTCACACTGGCTTGGCGGCCCAACAGAGATAGATCCAGGCTCTAGCTTCCTCTCTGATGGCAGCCATTGTCCCTTTTTCTACCCTCCCCCTTCCAACTTCCTCTTCCCAGTCCCATTCCCCTCAACCCCAACCTATCCCAAGCACACAGGCCAATGAGCATGCACACAAGACAACACACAAGAGTGGCACAGGCAAACACAAGCACCACACATCATCCCACAGGCACTCACACAAACACCATCCAAATGCAGACATACCAACATCCACTATTTCCACTGTCTCCCCCTCCTCTTCCTCCTCCTCCTCCTCCCTCCCAGTTGCGTCTACACTCACACCTGCATGCACTACACCATCATCCACTACCAGCATCACCACCACACCTAGCAGAACACACACCTCACTAGCATACACCTCGATACAGCCATGCACACCTCCCCTGTGTCCTCTCCCACTGTGTCTGTCCCCCCCCAAGGTACACAAATGCAAGCACTCAGACACCCAACAGCCATCCACCTCACAACAGCATCCAGCCCATGCACCTGCACCCAAAATCAGCAGACAAACACCTCCAACAACCACTCCCTCTTCCTCCACTCCCAAACCTTCTCCCTCTTCCCGACCCAATGTCCCTAAAAAGCTTATCCTTGCCCAACTTGACCTCTTACCTGCCGCTCTCCTCCCCGTCCTTCACGTCTGGCCAGGGTGGCAAAAAAACCAGGCAAGCACCGCAGCCACCCAGTCCATGGGCCCAGTAATCTCCACACCCACTCGTTGTGGGAAAGGATCCAGGGTACCTGTGCAGAGAGTGAAGGAGCTTGCACCAGGCAGCCTCAAGGAAAGGGTGCCTGCCCCAGCTGCTCTTCCCGGAAGGGCAAGGAGCCAGCCCCAGCTGCTGCCAGGAAGGGTAAGGAGCCAGGGACAGGGACTCAGACAGAGCCCCCACCACCAGCCATGGTTGTGCAGCTTTCTGAGGCTGCAAGGGATGGGCTGGGGCTTCCCCCCCACCACCAGCAGCAGCACCACCACCACCACCACCAATGGGCAGCCGTCTGAGGCTGCAGGGGATGGGCTGGAGCTTCCCACCACCACCACCAGGTACAGCAGCACCACCACCACCAGTGGGCAGCCGTCCGAGGCTGCGGGGGATGGGCTTGAGCTTCCCCCCACCAGTAGCTTCAGCAGCATCACTTACACCACTGAGCAGCCGTCACTGCCAGCGGACGGTATGTGGTCCTACCTCCATGGGCTGCTGTGCAGCCTGCCCTCAGTGGGTATGACACCCACCTGAGAGACTGTGACCTTGCACTACCCAAGATCAAGAGCACTGGACATGATGCCCCATCTAGAACCAGTAGGTAAGACACTTACCGACCCCTGCCTCCCCACGATCAAGAGCACAGGGCACGATGCCCCCTCCAGAACCAGTGGGTAAGACACCCATCGATCACAGCCTCCCCAGGATCAAGAGGACAGGGCACGATGCCCCCTCCAGAACCAGTGGGTAATACACCCACCAACCCCAGCCTCCCCAGGATCAAGAGCACAGGGCATGTTGCCCCCCCAGAGAATGTGGGCAGATCATCCACTAGAGAGACTGTGGCCTTGCACTCTCCAGGACCAGGCACAGGGCATGTTGCCCCCTCCAGAACCAGTGGTCTTGTTCCATCTGCCGGCTGAGGTGCCCCCTGTATCCCATCCCTCTGAGGTGCCTGCCTATTTTCCAACTGATGCCCCTGCAGTGTCCTCTCCGTGTTCGTGCAGGTGACTAGTATGGCCTTGGACTTTGGCCTGTGGCCCACGCACACTGAGGACTGAGCAGTGTCCCTTGAACTGTACATTTGTATATAGCAGTTACATTACATATTTCTTATTTCTACTGTGTTGATCTTAATACACTCACTTTGGATAAATTTATGTTGTCCTTGCATTTTTCATCCGGGGTACGAGGTACAAATGTCTTGGTAATGCAGCGGATTGTGTGTATGGTGTTGGGGGCAGGGGGGTGTGTGTTGTGTATGTGTGTCACTGTCTTTTTCCTCTCCCCTCCCTTGTGTGCCAGGCGGTTGTACTCACCGTCGTCTTCGCCGTCATTGGTGTTTGTGGTAGTGCAGCACGTAGAAGAGCATTGGGAAGACATTCAGCTCAGGCTCCATGGCGGCATGGTTGTTCCCTGTGTCTCCAATGGTGAGTCCTTTAACTTCTGACCTCTGTTTCCACCAGGCTTTTGATGTCATTGGTACCCCCCCCCGGAAAAGGTGGCGGTTTCCTGTGTCTTAATATGGTGGGCGGAACTTTTACTTCTGCCTGGCTGTAGGCGGCTACCGCTGTGGTGGCTGTTGTTTTCGCCTTGCGGTCGGTGTGGTAAAGTGGCTGTCTATCTGAGTTCTCACCGCTGTGGTCATAATTTGGCAGTACTTACCACCAGCCTGTTGGCGGTGTTACTGCCACTTAATCACCGACCGCCAGGGTTGTAATGACGGCCTATGTATTGCCTTGCTACCTATTCAAAAGTTGTAGAAACTGCGGCAAGACGTTGCTATCAGAAAAGGCTACTTTTATTTGGTAATGCTCTTTCTGGTAGTGACTCTATCTAGTTGCAGATTCTAAATACAGTATTAGTGCCCATTAAGACCTCTGTGTATTCTGGTACTAGAAGCCTTTTAAGTGATACCAGTTCAGTATTCCGGTATTGGTTCCCAGCGAACTCCCATGGTGTTCTGTTACTTGCAGCCTTTAAAGTTGCAATTTTCTTTTTTTTGATTTTGCACTTTGTAGTTTTGCATTATAGAGGGGACTCATACAAGGGGCTACAAATGTTGCAAGGCAGTTGGAAATTAACTGTGACATGATCTGACCAACCCAGTAGGTGCTGATGAACATTACTCAGTTTAATGTGCACTTTCTCATGGGTGGGAGTGGTTTTTGCCTGAAGTGCAGACCTTACAATGCTCTTTATAAACTGTAATGTATGTGGTCCAGGTCAACATAAACCAGCAATTGAAATCTCCTTCTAGAAGTCTTTTACCATAAGTGGAAACAACCAATTGAGAGGTTCTGATGTTTATCTTGTATATATGTTGACCATTGTGTGGAGCAACACATTATAGATCACTATGATGTAATTGGCTGCAGGAAAGATACCAGGAGTTTATTTAAAGTGTGGTCGTAGGTCACATTATGGGGCATTGCATAAATAGTGTTTAAGATTAGATTTTCATGTTATTGCTACTCTACGTATCCTGTAAACAAGATACTTAGGGCCTAATTTAGAGTTTGGTGGATGTGTTACTCTGTAACAAAGGTGGCAGATATCCTGACTGTCTTATTACAAGTGTGTTTTATACTATTTCACTTGTAATAAGGCACACAGGATATCTGCTATGTTTGTAACATAGTAACCTATCCACCATACTCCAAATCAGGCACTTAGGGGGTCATTCCTACCCTGGCGGTCCGAGACCGCCAGGGTAGGGGACGGAGGAAGCACCGCCAACAGGCTGGCGGTGTTTCCGGGGCTACCGCAGGTCAGAAAAGGGAAGCCGGCGGTTTCCCGCCGGTTTCCCGCCGGTTTCCCGCTGCCCCTGTGAATCCTCCACGGCGGCGCTGCAAGCAGTGCCGCCATGGGGATTCCGACCCCTTCCCGCCAGCCTGGTTCTGGCGGTTTTCACCGCCAGAACCAGGCTGGCGGGAACGGGTGTCGTGGGGCCCCCTAACAGGGCCCCACATTGATTTTCAGTGTCTGCTTGGCAGACACTGAAAATCGCAACGGGTGCAACTGCACCCGACGCACACCAGCAACTCCGCCGGCTCCATTCGGAGCCGGCATCCTCGTTGCTGGTGCTTTCCCGCTGGGCGGGCGGCCGGCCTTTTGGCGGTCGCCCGCCAGCTCAGCGGGAAAGCCAGAATGACCACCGCGGTCTTTTGACCGCGGTGCGGTCTTCTGGCAGGGGAACTTTGGCGGGCGGCCTCCGCCACCCGCCAAAGTTGGAATGACCCCCTTAATCTGTACGAAGAGAGTCTGCTTCTCTGGGTGGGGATAAGGCATATTCCAGTTGCGAAAAAAGAAGAAAATTCCCACAGGGAACAAAAGACTGTTCAATACACAATCATTCTAGCATAATATAGGGCCCTTCCTGATTACCCAAATGAGTTGGAAAAATAAGTGGACTCCATTAAGTTATCTGCTTATTGGAGAATTGTGAAGCAAAAGACAATGTGTATATAAGCATATGGATCTGTGATGATTTGTTAGCTGGTGTCTGTTTGACTTGTGTTAGATGCAGATTTGAAAAGTATATGTCGCAAGTATATTCTATTGTCGTGAAGAAGGTGGTGGAAGGACTTTGAAAGACCACCAAAACGCGTCGATGCAGATTGGATTGCTGGATCCATATGAACGGGCCTAAAATTGAATAGGGACTGTGTGCATAAATCGATTGGCCTGTATATACTAAAATTGGGACAGCTCACATACAATAGACCACAGTGGATGTCTTTGGTTTTGTCTCCCTCATGTCTGATTCTGTCTTTTATATGTGATGTTTTTAATTAATTCTTTTTGTACTAATCTTTGTTGGCTTTTTAAGGGTGGTTTTAATTTGTTATTTTATGGGATTGTGTTATTAAATCATTTTTCAACAGATTCCTTTATTTGAGATTGATCATTGGAGTGATAGAGTCGTTGAGATTGTGTGTTGAACAGTCTTTCGTTCCCTCTGGGGAGTTTCTTCTTTTTTTCACTGTTACGGTGCCCTTTCCCCTTGGGGTGATAGGTATAGGAGGGCCCTCTCTCCTTTTTGTGGATATTCCAGTTGCGAAGCAGGATAATTCTAACCTCAGTGTCCTTAATAAAACTTAAATTTTACCTCACAATAGCTTCAGAACCTGAGGTGTAGACTATGCATGTTCAAAGTTCACTTATCATCAGAATTAATATTGTTATCCCTAGTACCAGTTTGGAATGACATTTTTTTAAGCTGGATACCGATGACCAATCTACTGCTTTCATTATGTCTTGTAGCCCACTTCCTATGCCAAAAGCTTTAGAATACATGGGTCCTCCTGGGACATGAGCCCATAAAGGTGAAACATCCACTACCCATTACAGCATAATTTATCGTCCCCCTAGCTATTATGGGAGAAGAGACAGTCTTAACAGACTTTGTAATGGCAATTAGCAATAGGTTCACTGCTGAAGGACAAATATGCTTAGACATCTCCTCATACTCTGGTGTGCATCTGACCTTGCATGGTATAGGGGCATCTTGGAAAGCAAGCTGCAAGGTGGACCCAATGTTGGATTTCAGTCTTCTAGCGATAGTGAACGTTACCTCATTCGGAGTTGAAAACCTTACATGAGTTATCCACTGGACATCCAAGACCCTGGCGTAAGAGCACAATCATTTTACACAAAATATTTTTTCGTGAAAAGGATTAATTCTGTGACCATGACATAAAGAAACTCAACATTACATTGATGTCCCAAAGGCTAGAATGTTTAGGTTCTAGGGGAAAGGACAGCCTAATACCCTACACAAGTTTTCATTTCATGGGATGTTCACCCACCAGTAAGTCATTTACTGACAGATGCAGCACTGAGATGGTAGATATCAAAGTATTAACCATCTTATAATCTTTCCCTGTCCATTCCAACTCCTAGAGAAAGTTCAGGATGGGGACCAGCTGTGCCCTAATGGGATTCAAATAATTTGCTACACACAAAAATGGCTACCTTTGTGAAACTAAGTGGTACTACTTGACCATACTCTCAGGCATCATCTAATTAATAAACAAAGCATTTTAGCTTGAAATGCATAGGAATGACCAGCAAACACTGTAAATCTCCAGTCTGTGAACTTCATAGACCTGTCCGTGACTAACTAGTGTGGGAACCTTGTGCATCTGTTAGAATCATCTGAAACTAGGGGAGAGTGATTGGAGAATCCCAAGAAGGTTCCAAAGAGCCAAAAATCACACTTAAATGTGTGTTACCAAAAGTATCTCCACTGACTGGTTCCAAACCAGCCTGAAAATCATAGCAAATGGCAGAAAGGCTAGGTTTGCCCATTTTGATTAGTACTGCGGGAAGGGATGCACTGCGTCTGTTCCAGATCTGATCGCCTGCTAAAGTAGTGGGAAAGTTAGTGGATCAGCGATGGGCAACTGGTAAATGAATGATGCAGGCTCTGTGCAGGGTCGTGGATGAACAAGACTTGGCTGCTGCTGTATCCAAGAAAGCCCCTCACCCTTTTATACTGCCACCAAGTTTTTAACCACAGCCTTTTGATAAAAATAATGTTCCAAATCTCTTTGGATCATCCCAGACAATGGCCCTAGTTATGACATTGGTGGTCTTTACCGAAGACCGCCATGGTGACGGCCGCCAACAGAATGCCCCCGAAGGTGGCAATCCAACCCCCACATTATGAAACACAAACACAAAACCGACAGAAACCAGCCAGAACAACAATCCCACCAGACCCAATGGAGGCGAAAAACTGTCAGACCCAACACCCACCCCGATACGCCAGCAACACACCTCCCTCCAAATTATGGATCACGAATCACCACAGCAGACACTCAACGACGGTCATCCATTGGCGGTGCGGACCGCCGCAGTAGATTTGGCCACTCCACAACAACAGAAGGCAACATTGGCCAGATTGAAAAACTCACATGTGATATATATATATATATATATATATATATATATATATATACACACACACTGTAGACCCCCACCAAAAGCACTATAAAACACCCACACAATCCACAGTTCTTTGCAAACACGATTATACTGCTACACCTTGCCAGCCCAAACATTTACAGAACTGCACACACAAACCACTACCACCTACACACCAGTCACGCATCACACACCACACACCACACACCATACCTCAACACTTAACACCCTCTGCACAACACCCACTGCACAATAGGCATGTCCCCACAGAAGAACCCCAGTTTCACCGATGCGGAGTTGCGGGTGATGTTAGCAGAAATCGTGAGGGCAGAGCCACAGCTGTTTGGTGCACAGGTCCAGCAGAAATCCATTGCCAGGAAGATGGAGCTATGACGGAGGATCGTGGACAAGGTGAACTCTGTGGGAAGCTATCCACGCACAAGGGATTACCTAAGAAAAAGGTAGAATGACCTACAGGGGAAGGTGCTTTCAGCGGCCTCCAGGCACCACGTCGCCATCATGAAGACTGCCGGTGGACTCCCACCTCCTCCCCCACAGTTGACAGCAAGGGAGGAGAAACTTTTGGCTATCCTGTATCCAGAGGGCCTCACTGGAATCACTGAAGGGATGGATACTGGTAAGTCACCATTACTACCCTAACACCACCAATAGCTGCCAGGCATTTCACCCCCTCACCCGCTACACCTCACTCCATCGCATCCAGAGAACCACCCCCATAACCACCCTAATCTGTGTACCCCTGCATGCCTTACCTACTGCAAGCACACCCCTCACGGCACTGCATGCACAAACAACAGTAATACATGGGCAGCATGTAGCACTATCAATCCCACAATCCATCACCATACACTAACCAAAGGTGGAAAGACAACACCCATCCAAAAGGGAAAGCCAGAAATGCTAAATATGTAACTTAAAAGGACTGTAACAAATCTTTTACACGACCACAGGTACCCCAGCCAATGTGAGCGGCCAGCACGTGAACCACGGCACCCAGGCCTCCTCCAGAAGAAGCCCTCAGTGATGACAGCAAACCTGGACTTCGTGATCTGGATGATCTCCCTGGCCCATCTGGGACCACTGGTCAGTCTGGTTCCACAGCCAACACCCATTCCACCTCAGCCCCCCCCGAATCCAACACCACAGCAGCCACCCAAGGTCGACAAACCTCTGTCACCAAGACACGTCGATCAACAGTGTGCCCACCTGTACAGGGACCTGAGTCTACACCGCCCAGGCAAGACAATGAAGGTCCTGGTGTCAGTGGGAGTGGGCACACAGTTCAGGAGACACAGGGGGCCAGGGCCAGTGGGAGGGTAGCTGTGTGCCAAGGGGAGGCCCAACCCAGGGAACCGACTGCCCAGGAGGCACTCACACATGTCCTGGGATCTTACCAGAAATCCCAGGACAGGATGGGCCAGGTGATAACCATCTTGCATGGAGAACACCACCAGGAAGTCATGCAGCAGTTGCAGGGCTTAAATGCCAACATGGCCTCCATTGCCGGGGTGTTTGATGACTTGGCCAACATAATGCGTGAGTATGCAACACACCAGCAGGCCCCTTCCACTAGCCAGTGTACTCACCAGCCTTCAACATCTGCTGCAGCTAGTGTACAGGAGGACCTGTCCCAAGACTCACAGGCCACCAGCACCCCTCCCTCTGCAGCAGAAGAACCACTCCACAAACGTTCCCTGTGACCCAGACAGACACCAGGGACTGTATCCAAGACCCAATCCACCACCAGGAGATTAGCCCCCCCCCGAATGCCTCCCTTGTGTGCCACTGAGAAACCCTGTTCACTTGTTCACCATTGCTACTTTCCCTATGGCCCCATGGATACTGGACCTGTGCAACAAACCAACTGGGCCACTACACTGACAATTTCATCCACCATCACCCCACTCTATTGCTCTATCTGTTCTATTTTGTCACTTCAATAAATACCCTTGAACACAACTGAACTGTTTTGTGCTTTATTTACAACAATATGGATGTCTTGACCTGCATTATCCTGTGCAAATGTCCTGTAAAGTGTGAATCCATCCACCAAATGTGTGAAAGCAGTCTGTAGTCATCACATTAGTTCACAGTTGTGGCCACACCAACGTCTGCAAAAAGGGAAACCATTAGTGACAGTAAATTGAGAAGTAAAGGAAGCAGAGCGACGTGAGCCCCTGTAACATAACAGCCTACATTCAGCTGGTCACTTCTACTCTGTAATTTGCACAGCAATTGACTCCTAACACCATCAGTGAGGCCCTCACACAAGATGCCACAGTATTAGCTATGCCATGCTGTCAGCATGCCAATCCCTCCTCTGGACCACCTAGTCTGGCCCACACTGTCAGGGAAATTTAAGTCACAGAGCAGTTGTGTGAGCACATTGTCAGTCACATGACATTCCTAGCAACATGTGCTAAGTACTTATGGGATGAGGACACAGTTTGATGTGGGAATGTATCTGAGAAAGCTGAACTACTGACACATTGCTTGGGCAGAATAAGCCTGTTCACTATCACCATAACACTGCTACAACTGACCACAGATGGAACAGTGTCAGGTCACATAATGCACACATTTGTGCTTGGCACAACTCTGCAGCCACACAGCACATAACTGTAATGGAGGTATCAACAGAACTTCTGTCTAACCTGAGTGTCATTGGAAGTACTGCTGTATCAGATGTGTCCTGTGGTTCACATCCTCCTCCTCCTCACTGTCTTCAGTGTCTGCTGCTGCCACAGGTGCATTGTCTCATCCCTCCTCCTGCCGGAATGGCACATGTCATCTGAGGGCCAAATTGTGCAGCATGCAGCAAGCCACCACTATCTGGCAGACTTCCCAGGGGCATAGATTAAGGATCCACCAGTTAAATGGAGGCACTGAAACCTGGCTTTCAGTAGCCCAAAAGTACTTTTAATTATCTTTCTGGTACGCCCATGTGCTTCATTGTACCAATATTCTGCCCCTGTCCTTGGATTCCTCACTGTGGTCAACAGCAAGGACAGGTTTGGGTAGCCTGGGTCACCTGGAAGTAGTGAGAGACACACATTACTCATGTACAATGGCACAGAGTACAACTTCAGGGGGCTTACAGTGACATAAACTGTGTGAAAACTCAAGCTCACCTGTGATCCACACTCTCTCTCTCTGTAGTCGTGCCAGCACCTGTGTGATGCTGCTGTTCCTCAATACATAGGCATCATGCACAGAGCCAGAAAACTTGGCAGTAATGTGGGAGATGTATTGATCTGCAAGGCACACCATTTGGACATTGATTGAGGGGTAACTCTTCCTATTCCTGTAGACCTGCTCATTTGTCCTGGGAGGGACCAAGGCAATATGGGTCCCATCAATGGCTCAAATCACATGTTGTATGTGTCCCATGGTGTAAAATGCAGCCTTCACAGTGGGCAAATATTCACTCTGGGGGAATGAGATAAAGTTGCTCATGTTTTTCAGCATGGCAGCTAAAACTCTGTTAAGCACATTTGAAAACATTGGCTGTGACATTCCTGCAGCCAAGCGCACAGTCAGCTGGAAAGAACCACTTGCCAGGAAGTTTAGCACTGACAGTAGCTGTACTGCAGGGGGCATTGCTGTAGTGCTACGGATAGCAGGAATCAGATCTGGCTCCAATTGCTGACACAATTCAGTAATTGTGGCCCTGTCCAGACGATAGGTCATTATGATGTGCCATTCCTCCAGTGTAGCCAAGTCCACTAGGGGTCTGTACACAGGTGCTTGCCTCCTCCTCTGCAGTGGTTGGTAACTACGTAAATCAAACATGAGATGTGTGTGAATGCAGGAAGGATGGACACAGTACACAGAGCAGTCACATCCAATATACTTAAACAATGATTGTAATCTGCACCGGTGTCCTCTGCATGCAAACGGATTTCCTCAAAAATAGCAATACTTTTCATTGGGCATTGTGTCTCACAGATGTAGTCTCAGTCGTGTGCTGTGATTAGTACCATCTCATTTTAAATGTTCTGTCTACTCATCTGCAAGCAGGGCAATGATATGAGATTTCTTTTGAGTGCCAGAGTCTGGAAGCAAACCAAAGTATGTAGACTGGAATTGCCTTGGTGTCTACCATCGGTACCTATGACGCACATTGAATAGCCGCTATGAGTACCAGCATTTCGAATTGACAACCGCCTGTCCTGTATGCAGGGACAGGTGGAAGTGACCTCACTCCACTGGCGGAAGGTGTCATGGTGGAAGGCGGTCTACACCGCCGTGCAACTCCTCATTGGTTAACATGGAAGTCTGTGGAGCACAGGAATCAATGATGATCATCCCCGGCGGCAACAGTGTTTATTGCCGCGGACGTGACCACCATTTCTTCTATCCCCCTTCACTTGATTCTTGACTCTCAACACATCCACACCTCCACAGTGTGTGCTGCTGTGTCTTGTGTCTGGAGCCCGCGATGGCCCGTTCTACAGGGAATAGGGCCCCAGCCTTCACATCAGAGGAACTGGAGAAGCTTGTGTGGGAAGTTGTATGGGCCTCCAGATCAACAGGTGAGCCCCTTTTGGGTACTTTGTATGCAACATGGCTGTATGTAGATGTATGTGTATGCTGGCAGTGTGTTATTTGGGGATTGTAACTTTTTGCTGCATGCAATGTGTATGCAGAGGAACGAGTAATGTGTGAGGTTAATGTGGCATCCATGCAATATGTGAGCCACTGCTGCAACAGAATGGAATGTAGAGTTCATGGTGACCTTTCATCTGTGTTCCCTATGCAGGCTAGTGCCCATCAGAAGAAAGGGTTATGGCATGCCATCGGAAAGGACATGCAGACCCTGGGGGTATATATCCAGCGGAGCACCCATTGCAGAAAGAGGTGGGAGGACCTGCGACACTGGGCCTGGAAGACCGCGGAGGCCCAGCCGAGGATGTCCTCCCAACAAGGGAGGGGTGCCCATCGGACCCTGACCCCAATAATGGCCCGCAAACTGGTGGTGGCCAATCTTGAGTTGGATGGGCGCTTGAGGGCAGCACAGCAGCCACATGGGGGTGAATACAGACTGTTTGGAATTCTTTCTTGATGGCTGCCATGTTGTTTGGGTGCAAGGTTCTAGTCAGAGGATGGTCCAATCGTTTAGCTAATCTTGTAGAGTCCTGCTTAGCAATGAAGAGTGGTGTGTACATTTGGTATTGACAGGTAGCTGGCATACCATGGCAGACATGGCTTTGTGAGTTCCAGTAGGTGTGCAGATGGTAGTGTTTGCGGCAATTTCTGCTGTAGTTCCCAGGAATTGCGGTTGTCACTGCATAGTATGAATTAGCTGTGAGTCATTATGATGTTAATGAAATATGTGATGTTATTGCTGTTGTTGACCCCGTGCTCCCTTTCTTTCTCTCCCACCTTCCTTCCTTTTCTTCTCCTGTCCTTGTGTGCATTAGCATCATCTGGCGAAGGAGCAGGAGCACCGGTGAGTGGGGGAGCTGCAGCCCACAGGACCCAGGATGTAGAGTCCACCAATGCCGAGGGGACCAATGGGTTGGAGGGCGAGGTGAGCACCACGGGGGAGACAGGAGCTGATACCACTGACTCTGATTCCTCCTCCGATGGAAGCTCCCTAGTGTTGGCCAACCCATATGGGACCACCCCAGCTACGTCATCTTCCGCCATCCCCGTACCAGCATTGCCCTCCCAGTAGCCCCCCACCCAGTTGCCTGTGCCTGCTCACCCAGCAGGGTGGGCATCTCCTTTGCCCCAGGCACCTCAGGCCCTGCCCCAATCAACCTTGCTGCCCTCAGTGAGGAGGCTATTGACCTCCTGAGATCCATCTCTGTAGGGCAGTCAACCATAATGAATGCCATCCAGGGGCTGGCATCCCAGATTCAGCAATTCAGTGCCTACCTGGAGGGCATTCACGGTGGCTTGGCTGCCCTATGGAGATCGTTTCAGGCATTGTGTCCCTGGTTCTTCCCGTCCCCCTCTGACTACTTATTCCCAGTCCCAAAACCTTGCTCCCCCACCCATGCCAAGCAAACAATCAGACCAGCATGCACCCAAGACAACAAACATGACTCCCAAAGACAAGCACAGGTACCACAGATCACACCACGAGCAGACACACAGCCAACACACAGAAGCACACACAACAACAGCCACTGCCTCCACTGTCTCCCCATCATCCCTCACAGTCACATCAGCACTCACACCTGCCAGCACTGCATCATCAGTCCCAGATCCTGCCACCTGTACAGCCTGGCCCACAGTCACCATAAAAGCAGACGTGCAGACTATCACCCCATTCACCACATGCGCAGTCACCACCACCAGCATCACAATCACATGCAGCACACCCACCTCACATTCAGACACCACCACAACATATATGCACACAACCTGTTTGTCTTATCCCACCCTGTCTGCCCCCCCTCCAAAAACACATAAATGCTCCCACTCAGACACTTAACAGCCATCCACCTCACACACGCACACCTACTCCTTCTACAACCACTCCCTCTACCTCCACTCCCAAACCTGCTCCCACAACCCGCCCTCTTGGACCAAAGAAACATTTATTTTTCCGCCTTGACCTCTTCCCTCCCCCCCATCCTGCCCATAAAAGAAAGGTCCTGCTCACCTAGCCCAGTACCTCTAGCTCCTAGTCCTCTCAGGTCCCTCCTCCTGCAGCAAAATCTAGCAGTAAGAGGCACAAGACTGCCACTCCGACCCCCCGCTCTAAGCCCACTCCTCTGGCCCTAAACAAAAGAGCAAGGACCAGCCCCCTCTCAAATCCAAGTCAAAGGACACCCTCCCAAGAACACCTCCCTCCCCAGCTCCTGAGGCGTCTGCCTTCCATCATAATGCCCCTGCCTAGTGGAGTCACTTGGGCTGTCGGGAGTCAAGTTGGGTCTTGTAAGTTGCCCTGTGGTTTTTCTGCACATTGGACTGGCCAATGGTCCTTTGTGTATATAATTGTCATAACTTTAATGTGGTCGCTAATCCCACCGGAATACAGTGATTGGACCAAAGGTATGTGTCCTGGCTTTCTTTACTTCTGGCTTATGTTGTTGTTGGTTTTCTGAGCAGATTGTTCTCGGTGTGTGGTATGTGTGTATGGTGTGTATTGTGCGTGTGGGTGTGTCACTCACCCCTCCCTCCCTTGTGTGCTAGGCAGCTATACTCACTGTTGTCATCCGCATTGTTGCTCCTGGATTGCCATCGGGTGGTACAGCATCAGCAGGGCCTCCAGTTTGGGTTCCATGGCGGCCGCGGACTCCTCTGTGTCCCTGGAGGTGTCTGTCTCCTTTATAAGATTTGTTTCCACCAGGCTTTTTGTGGCGTGTGTCCCGCCCCGGAAATCCTGGCGGTCTGACATGTCATAATATGGTGGTCGGGTAATGGTGTTCCTCCAGCCTGAAGATGAGAACCGCCATGCTCCGTGGCTGGACCGCACTGGCGGTTCAGGGGGTACTTTGGCTGTGTATGGGAGGGATCACCTCCATGTTCATAATTTGGCGGTCTTCACCGCCAGCCTGGCGACGGTACTACCACCATCGCACTATTCTGATTTTTATGATGAAAGTCCTTTATTCCTTAGTTTTATATCAGGGAAGTACATGACCTGATCCAATAGAATACATTCGACAACTGAATTGGAAGCCAATAACAATTTCCATAGTTGAGAGAAACAGCCAACACGTGTTTCGTCACCCTTGACTTTTTCAAGGCTTAAACAATGTAGGAGTGAAGTTTATATTGAAAAACTTCAAATAGTTTCGAAGATGTACGATCAATAAACAACGAGGTTAAGGCATAGGTCATGTGGAGAACCAGAGACCATAGTAAGTCTCTTATTGTCCTCCCGACTGATATGTAAACGAACGGCGTCGCATCAAAGACGGTACTACCACCATCGCCTGCATGGCGGTCAGCTGACTGCCAATATCATAATGAGGGCCAATGTCTCTTTGGCTTCATTGTTCTATTTGGGACCTTGATTTGATTTGTACAACAGTTGGTGAAGTAGCCCCTACCTTGACTGACCACTGCAAAAATCTTCGGGCCAAAAAGCCTCCTCATGGAAGCGAAAATTTAAAATGGTAAATACTATTAACAAATGATTTCATAAAAATGAAAACACAAAAATAATAAAAAAATTAATTTCAAAATACTGAACCTGTGACTCACAGCACATGAGCTGTAAAGCCACATCAAGGCACAAACCACTTTATAGGCCATTCACATGCCTTTTATGCACCACACACACAAATCCATTCACACCCCACAGCTGCAGGACAACACTTACATCAACAAATGGCACTATTTGACAGTTGTTTCTATTTCATACACCCACAGGACTGGCACACTAATCACACCACCAGTCACCCAGACATCAGCCAACTTACATATGCACCACAAGCATGTCTTGTACACACGCACACTGGCAGCCATCTGCCAATACACCCACGCACCACCAATCAACCACAACTACACCCACACACCACCAGTCAACTGCCACAACACACACACTGTCAGTGAACCACCTCTACACACACACACACACCACACAGAGCCAATTGTCACTACACACACCGCCAGTTAGCCGCCACTACATACACTGTCACCCAGCTACCAGTATGCACAAACTCGCACACACACACACATTTCCAGCCAACTGCCACTTAGACATCATTATGAAGCTCAATGCAACTTTCATTTTTAAAACACTCCCACAATGAACAGATTATCACAAGTTAGTGATAGTGGATATTCCCCATTCACTATGGCCAACATTCAGGTTAAGCCCCACTAGTAGACCAAGTCTCAGGAGTCCAAGCCCCACTAGTAGACCAAGTCTCAGGAGTCCACTCTGACTGTGTATTAAAGTCAAAAGTGTTCCAGTGCCAAAGCGCTATCCGGCAAGCAAGTCTAAATCAGTCTTACCCGCACCAGTAGGATTGGAGTGACTGGAGTTTCTGAGCGTGCCTCCTCTATGGGTGCTTGAGCTGCATCAGCCATCTCTGGTAAGTCTTTTACACGCAGTTCAGGTGGGCTGTGATCGTCTGTCCTTGAATTCCTCATATGTGGCCCAGCAACAGCAGCAGCCGGGGGGTTCTCAATGAAGATGAATGAAAAAATTAAAATGTATTTTGACACACTTATATCAGCATTATAATGGAAAACATCAGTTTCAGTACAGATGGGAAACACCAGGTGACCCTGTGGAGACTTAGGTTGTGGCATTACCTATTTTAGCCACAACATGTGTTTTTAAAGATACTGGACAGTTGTGACCAAATAGTCATGCGTACAAGGTGTGCCAAAGCAAAAGAGACTACTTTGCTACTACGATCCTACTTCGAATAAGGTAACAGTCATTATTAAATGTGTATAACGATTTTCTGTAAAAAGAAAACATATACCCAAGCCTTCTCAGATATTGCACCAAGAATCTGGAACTTCCTACCCCTTGAAATCAGAATAAACCCCTCAACTGTTTCGTTCAAGAAAGAAGTTAAAGTGATACTGATGAACACATTTCTGCTTTAGAACTAACAAACTATACTTCCGGACACAATGCGTCCAAAAATCTGCACTCGTGTAAATTGTTTTGCATGTCGCGTTCTTATTATTGTTCTTTTTTGTATTGCTTTGGACCCTGAGGTGGTCTCTTTGAGTATTCTGTCACATTGTGTTCCATCTTGATGATGAGGTTGGTTATTCCACCTGTCTGCTCATCATTTGTAAAGCTTTCTGATACCCCCAAGGGTCATGTTAGCACTATCTAAAACTTTATAAATAAAAATAAATAAAAAGCTGCAACGGGCATTACAAATTTAAAGAAGTCAAAAATGCATCTAACAGTACATTTCATCTGAAAAACAATTAAACAGACATCCCTAATGATGGATCTTAAACAGTAAAGCATAAAGTATGTAACGTTCAATTGTCAGCTAAAAAAAGATGTAAAAGCTTGGATGAGTGGCGCAAAGCTTGGGTTATTGAGTTCGTCAGTGCATCATAAATGGATATTGCCGGTGGTAATTGTGAAAAAGAATTATATTTGTATCAGCGTATGCACTGATTAACACCAGCTAAACTGTATTGTTGTTATTGAATGTCAGCCTTTACCATTCACTCACAAAATAGTGATGAGATAGACCAACACTAAATGCAGAGAAATAAGGGAGGATTGATACGATATTCCACATTTCCTTTTATGGATGTTTAAAGCTTGTTATTTTCTTTGAGCTGTCAGTTTAAAATGTATGTGCCTTTTCATCATTCCATACTCGCTTCTTTTCCTTCATCATTTTCTTCAGCCTTTCATCTTTGTATTTTTAGCTCTAGCATACACCATGACATTCTCTCTCTTTCTCTTTCTTTCTCTCTCTCTCTCTGTCTCGCATTCTCTATAGATATTCAAAGTCTTCACCCTCAAAAAGTCTGCTACATAATTGTTTGTCTCTAGTGCATTGTTTCACCTAATCCTGAGCTCGTTTGTTTGTGGGTAGTAAAAGTCAGAACAATAATTAAAGATACCTTTAAATTCTGAACTTAACTTGTCGCAAGGTGATTCAAAGGAAGGTCAAATGTCAGGCTGCTTTATTCTTTTAATGGTGTTTAATTTTCTTTCTCTGACTGCAAAGTGAGAAGAGTTTTTTAAGTGAATAATGTGACAATGTAGAATGTTGTTTTTTGCAATACTCAGCCAAATGTAAATACCTGTAAATGAACTGTATGCAACCAGCAGTAAGGAAAGCAAAAATGAAGCACATTTTTTTTTAATTCTGGAGTGTTCTGGAAACAGACATTTTAATGCAAAACAAATCAAGGTACTTGCTTGTGATGCAGAAATTATAAATATACACCCAAAAACTGTATGTACTGGCCATTTCAATGGAAAATGTGCTGTCTGTAAATGACAATGCATTACCACACCATATGAGGCTTTAGTTACATTCAAATATTGTCCCGCCTAAAATCCATTAAAAGGAGGTGGGTCGTGAAAGTTTGTAGTTCTAAAAACTTTAGGTACCACTGCTCTAGTGCCTTATGCTTTGCCTATTTGGTCATACAATGTGGAGAATAGCTTTTAGAAGCTTGCATACCTTCTAACTTTTCAGCTCCTTTCTTCTCCTTTTTTTAGGGACCGCATGAGAACCTCCATCAATGTGGTGGGCGACTCCTTTGGGGCCGGGATTATCTACCACCTTTCAAAGGCTGAACTTGCTGCCATTGATGCCAAGCATGAAGCCTCCAGGGATGGAGTAAAACTGCATCTGATGAACCTTAGGGAATCCCTGAAACTCCCAAGAGAGGGGATGAGCACTCCACCATTCTCTGGATACACCTCGTTGCCAACATATGAGTATGAGGTAGCGTTACAACATCCATTATTTCAGCAATAAGCGTTTAATAGTACCAGGAATCACAGATAAAGGTTTCTGGTCTCAATGTTAAGTTGTGGTAAAAAAATAAACAAAACAATTCTGTCTTGCAGGTCCCCGAGAAGCGAGACTCCCTGTTTGGACATGAGGGGCATGAGGAGGAGCCTTGGTCCACCACAAGGAACAACAATGAAAAGAAAATGGAGGACTAGGAATGCACTTGTACTGTGGTTTGCTTCATCTTTTGTGACCTTCAATGAGTGCTTCAGAAACTTCTTGTTGGCTGTGGGATATGATGGGCAAGTGTAACTCTATATTTCTGGTTTCTTCAATTCAGAGACTTGCATAATTTTATCTCTTCAGAATACTGTTGCTGGAGATGGCCATGTGAAGTGCCAGATATATCTAAAAAAGTAGTGTTGATGGAGGTGTGTACAAGCTTGTTCTAGTACTGCCTCATAATGTTCTGCATTGTTTTCGAGCAAGAGCAAATGTTATTGTAGACATGATTGACATGATCGAGGTTCCCTCTGATTTGGTGATAAATTAATGTGGCCAAATGCACTTTCATGGTAGTATTGACCCTGGTTTTTCTGCTCACCACTCATAATTTGTTAGGATGCGTCAAACCACAGCCACTGGCTTACAAATGAACTTCACTGCAACTTTAAAAGTAAATAATGACTTGATGATTGAAGAACACAAACAGGCCTACAAGTGCAAGGATTTCCAAATATAATTTATCGGGATGAGACCTCACTGCAGAAGCTGCTTACGCTAACATCGGACATTTGGGCAAACTACGGCTTATCTGCATCTCCTTCAGGACTTCCTGTTCCATTGTATATATATTTTCTGCATGATGTAGCCACTCTCTTCAGTGCAGACCAAAAATGTAACCTGAGGTTCGAAATGTTTTCTTCCTGTTAATACTAATGTTTGTATATATGTTTCATGTCGCAATGCAGCAGTTTCCACGTGTTTTGTAAAAAGCAGGTGTTACTGTTTCCCAATTCAATAGCGATCAGGTTATCAACTGCAGAAGCATGAAAAGTTGAGTTGGCCGAGCCAGCATTCCACTTCAAGAATTGGAGACTTTAAAGATGTTGGTAGAAAGTGTTTAACTCACTAAACTCTCTTGCTGAATTACATGCAGGGTTCCCACTTTCAAAGGAACAAATATTTTCCTTTAGTTTTACAGCAAGCAGATTACAAATAAGTACTATGCAGTATGAACATCCAGTATAGGCATATAATCAATCCTCAATGAGATAGTAAAGCACAGGATTGAACAGCTGTTTCCATGTTTTATATTTCATTCAAAGTCTTCTACATCATAGGCTCATGCACCAATTTAAAATTATTTCTTCCCTTTACTTATGTTTGGGATCCATTACCAGATGCTCTTCTGAAAAGAACTTCAGTGCTGTGTACCCTCGACATAGTCAAACCAAGTTTTACCTCTAAGACCAATAACAAGCTTACAGGTACCACTTTATGGAAGCAATAACATGAAAACCAGTCACACTCTAGAAGTCAGGCTTGCCAGAGGTTTTCACGAGTCCTGGGATGAAAACTTAATGCACGCGCTCTAGATGCCTCTTTCACTTTTACAAGGTATCATAATTGCCTGTTTCTACGTATTTAAAGAAATGTACTCCAGGAACGAGAAATTATAGCATTGGGCCCATCTTGTTGTCTCCCTCGTTATGGCAGGGTTGCTTGCAATTAAAAATCTATAAATGCATGTTGCGGAAAGAGAGTGTGTTCTACAAAGCGAGGGCCAGGGACACAGTGCTCCCTCTGAACTTGCCTCACCATTGTGACGGCCCTACTACACGTTATCTTTTTAGTTTATCGGGTATTTGACTATGAAAGATCACACTACTAGGAATTCACTGGTTTGTCCAGCCCAGTTCTTTAAAATACTATAAAATGCCTCGTTCTAAAGAGGAACAATCGCTGAGCAGTTATAATTCTTGTGCTCTCTGAACAGATATAAATCTTATAGACTACCCTTGTCCTTAGTACATAGCTACATGTTCGCCCACGTCATTTTCCGAGCGCTGTATAAGCCAATGAAGGCTCTAAGCACTTTATAATGTGGTGTCACTTGAGGTTCCGCTAACTGCTCTATTAGGAGGCTTTCTCTTCCCATTACAGTAGTTGTTTAACATGTACAAGAAACTGATAGAAAGGAATTGCAAAGCAAGCTCGATTCCAGAAATCCTAAAAATAGTCTATCTCAAAGCTTACGTCCAACACACAACTTTATTGTAACACCAAATGGTCAGGATCTGTTTAACATTCATTTACTTGTGTAACATTTATGTAGATCCCGAAAAACTTTTGACAACACTATTTCAGGGTTTTAAACTATCATAAACATATACAATCACATGTAATCTTAACAATTCAAAACTCTTCTAGCGTGCAGTGTATCACTCCACTTGAGCCTGTGCTGTTAATTTTATTTGCACTTTATGTGCAGATCTGTACGTATGTATATATGTACCTATTGTTATTCTAAAGGGTGTGATTAGTTTGGGAGCAATAGAATACTGTATTTAGCAATAATGGTAACAAAGGAATTGTATCAGGGAAGAAATGGAATAATTCAGGGTTGAGTTTAACAGTATGGGAGGGAGAAGGGGATCCATGTCGCCAGGCCAGTTTCCAGAAGTGCAGGAAAGGTATTTATTGATGGTCAATGAAGTGCTTCTTAAAGTGGTAGGCCTGTACCTCTTCCACTTGACGCTCTTCTGGCTACATGTGAAAATATAGAAGAGAACAAATAAATGAACTAAAACTATTCATAAACAAAAACTTGAAATCCAAATAACAAACTTGTAGGAATTTTTGGTAGGGATGTGTTCTGACTTCCCTCTTTTTAATTCCATATTTTTCTCATGGTGCATTTTCTCCCTTCAAATTTTCTAATTGCATCTCTTGCACTTCTTTCATCTATGGTGTGCTGCCGCACAAAGTCAATGTGTTTCAACCTTTGGGTTCCAGGTTTCAGTTGCATTCTGTTTGCCCTCCTCACGTAGTTTAAAGTATTTAGTACTGTTTCTGTTTTTCTTCATTAATGATTTTGTTTTTAACCGTATAAAATATAGAATATCAAAATCATCTGTCTGTTTTTCATTTTTCGTTTTTATTTTTTGTTCTTTTCTTAATTTTGACTGAGTATAATTTTTCTCTTTCGTGTGTGATGCATTTGTTTTTCTTAGCTCTTTTTAGACCGTTTTTACTAAGGGGGTATTTTCACTAAAAGTTAAAATTGATTATAAGCCCCAGATTTCTGCATGTATTTTGTTTTTTTGGGTATTTTTCTGCTTTTTTTAGACCAGTTTGGCCAGTTTGATATCTGTGTGTTGCATCGCTTTGGTGAAGCCTCTGTTTTTGTCCTAAAGTTCTGTCACAGTGTGAGCTTACTGTCTGAAAGAATTCTTTACAGCTCTTAATTACAATTATCATCCCTATCCTATCTATCTCTATGCACCTCTTGCAACTAACTCAAGGTAACAATTCAGGCCCTCATTATGAACACGACAGTCGAAACCGCTGTGTTCATGCTGGTGACCAAACTACTGACCACCAGCGTCCCCAGATCCCTGCCTGCCGTATAAATAACATTCCTGTGGGCCAGCGGGCGGAAACATTGTTTCCGCCCGCCGGCCCACAGGAATGCCTGGCTTGGACATTGACGGTTGCTCCACATGGAGCTGCCGACAATGCCTCTGTGCGGCGGGTGCACCTGCACCCGTTGAGAAGATCAGTACCCGAAAATCAGGCAGTGACCTGCACGATGGGGCACTGCACAGGGGCCCCTGCACTGCCCATGCCAAGTGCATGGGAAGTGCAAGGGCCCCAGGGCTGCCCCGGTTCACCCCTTCCACCTGCCTTTAGGCTGGAGGCTTAGGGCTCATTATCCGAGGGGCAGCACCGCTGCTCTGTCGAATAATGATTCCGACCGCCGCCAGGCTGCCTGATGGAGGCAGCCTGGTGGTGAGTGAGGGCCGCCGATGGCGGCCCTCATAGTGTTCATTATGTGGCGGTGTGGCCCGGCTGGCGGGTTTTCCCGCCACCCCCGGCATGGCGGGCCACACCGCCATGATCATAATGACCACCTCAGTCCTGAATTAGTCTCTCCAACCTCGATCAGGTCCTTTAACTGCTTTCTGCTCACTGCCTCTCTCCTGAAATTCATAGACTCATTCAAATTGTTTAACAATGTATTTGTCACTTCCTTCTTTCTACTTAAGTATCCTCCCTTTTCCTCTTCCTTGCACATGTGACCCTCTCTGCACAATATGTCGGCAAATATGCCTTCTGGTCGTTGAAAATGGCAAAATCCCTGCTAACTTGCAAACTCCATGATCGCTAATAAATTAACTAGGAAAACATAACCTAAAATAAATGTTTCTTCAGACGAAAATGGAGATAAAGGTGAGTATGATCACAACAGATTCAAATGCAAGGATACCACTCCTACTCTACATGCCGCTATAACCTCAAACTTTATATGCAGTCTGCAATCCTCCTCACTAGAAATATCTTTCTTACAGTCTAGTGAATGCAGAAATGGTAAAGAATCATCCATTTCCTCAGTCTTTATTCTCAATCTCCACAAGCATTAAATTAACACATTCTTTCCTACAAATTTAACTTCGTTCTGCACTGACTCAGTTTAGTCTCACTCTCCAATTAGCCAACCCTACTCTGCCCTGCATATCTATTTGTTTATCGAATCATGAAAATTCTCACACATACTTGCACTCATGTATTTAACTTGCCTATTCATCATCGTGTACCCAGGTCTGACTTTTACTACCTCTGTTTCCAACCGCCGTTATAATAATACTATGATTATCCCATCACCACCCTTGGTAATATCACTATTCGATCCATCTCTCTCTCTCTCTCTCCCCCTCTCTGTCTCTCTCTCTCTCCTGAGCAACCAGGACAGCATTATGCCCAGCCTTTCCCCTTCACCATATTACATGACCATTAAATATTTTCCTAAGTGGTTGACCACTCTGTCCGCCAAATTTCTAAATTGCTGTAAAAGCTGGTTCTGCTCCTATAGATGAACCTTTAGTGGACACTATCAACTGTGGTTTCTAAAGTCTGTAGAGCGGATTCAAGACATGTTATCTGTCTGCTAATGTCTCTCAAAACCCCTGCATTTTTCTCCATTGGCATCCCCTTTACATAAGCCTTGAAGGCCTCCCATACGATTGCATGGTTTGGGACAGTAGTTATATCGCACTGGAAGTATTCTATAATTGCAGATGGCAGCTCATTTTTTAAAACTGTGTCTAGCAATGAAGTAGCCGGGAATCTCCAATGGGCTAAGGGGGACAACAAAATCTGGACCTACTGGTATATGAGAACTATCCAATTTAGTAAAGCTGTCTAAAAAAACTGGGGTCATCAATGCTGGGAGTATATACATCTTCATAAGTTCCCACAAGGATAAGATTCCTCCCATCCCTGTCCACATGCTTCTGATGTAGTTTAAAGTCTATAAGGGGGATGCAACAGGGTACATACTTCTCTAGAATAAGAACTGTATGAGGAGAAGAATCAATGTGATGACCATTTTTGGGCAAAAGAGCTCAAGTGTACTGGTTCCTGTAAAAGGGCTCCATCTGATGGAGACTTCTAGCTGTAGAATACTTACCTTTGAATTCTCCCCAGTTGTCAGACTGGATCCGGAAGACTTTTTGTGAGCAGAACTCCTGCACACTAGTAGGTACCGTTGATTGGCTCCGCGTCCTCCATTGTCCACGCTAGAAATGCCGTTGCAGTTCCTATATAGGTGCCACCCAGGCGCGCCAACATTAGTTCTTTTCTTTCCGCGCCAGCCAACACCGATCCGAGAGAAGAGCTACCCTGTCAGTAGTTTTTTGACTGGACTTTTTGTCAAACTTCTTTAAGGTATTACCTCCTGGTGTGACAAGATGTTGTCACATAAGACGAGTTTTAAGCCCTGTGGTTCTTGTGATCGGGCAGTGTCTGCGACGGATCCATACCTCGTGTGTTTGTGGTGTCTAAGGCGTGACAACGACCCAAAGTTGTGTTCCGGATGCCGGGCCATGCATTCAAACGTGTTGCGGGAGCAGTCCCTAAAGCTGATGGTGGCCCGGCATACGACTCCACGCAGATCGGGACCTCGAGTAAGGTCCTGGGACACGTTGCAGAGTCCGAAGTCGTCATCGTCCCACTTCAAGTTCTCCATGTGATTAGGTAGATCGAGGTACAAGAAGAAGAGCAAGAAGTTGAAGTGGTCTTCGACTTCTCTTCGTCCGTTGGCAGACGGGACAAGCGAGGGTTGTCATTTTAGGCCTCATTCTTGGGAACATGCTCCTGGGCTTAGTCTGCGCCTCTACAAGTTCCAGAAGCCTAAGCGACCCCTGGCTAATTAAAAGAATTTTGTGAGGCCATGCACCTCATTTTTGGGAAGTCTGGCCCTGTTGGTGCATCTTATGGCCCTGCATTGTCAAGGGGGCCACATCAGGGTTCCAGGGCGGCAGCTTCGATGTCAGTGGGCTCCCAGGGATCCAGTATTGGATCCGAATCGTGCCAGTCGTACCACCTCAACCTTCCCCGGCGCCTGACCCCATGGCAACACTCCCAGCACTGCCTGCGCCCACGAGTGTCACCATCCCTATTGTCATCACTGACTCTGACATGGAGCTGGATTGGCATCACCTGACGCCAACTCCTACAGAAACAGAAGCTTTGCCTCCTAAATCAGATACTGAGCCCTATTCTGCTGGGCTAGGCCTAGAAGAAGACTGGAAGGGGTCACTGGACCCTTTAGAATACCAGCCTTATGAGGAGGACATGGACTGGCATAAGGACTTTGGTGAAGCCTGTGGACTGGACACATCTCCAGATTCTGGTATGCTTTCTCCCCTTACTGTGGCTATGAAGTAAGGTAGCGAGGAGTGCGGCCGAGGTCCTAGGCCTTCAGCTACCCTCGGTGGCAGAGAAGACAAATCTCTTCACAGAGGTGCTGCAACTGGGAGCTTCCAAATCCAAACCCATGCTTCCATTCAAAGATGCCCTCACAGATGGCCTTTTAGGTACCTGGTCCAAACCCAGGACAGGGGCTACTGTGAATAGGATGATTGCCCGACACCATCACCTCACACCTGGGAACCCATCCTTCCTCACGCAACACCTCACCCTTGAGAGCTTGGCGATCCAAGCCTCAACTCCCCACGGCGCGTTCCCTACCGCTCGCCCGAATGGGGAATCCAAGAGGCTGCACTCATTTGAGAAAAATATATTTTCTTCTGCACGTCTGGCATTGCTGTTTGTGAACATTGCATGCCTTTTGGGCCGTTATTTCCACAAGCTGTGGGTCATGGTTGTGCAAATGCTGCCACAGGTCCCGGAGGAGGCCGGGCTGTACTCTTTCAGGCTGTTTGCCGATGGAAGAAACACAGCAAAGTTCACAATCTGTTACGGACTGGACAAGACCCACTCACTAAGCAGGGCCTAGTTTCAACAGCAGTGGCCCTAAGGTGACATGCCAGGCTGAAAATGTCTGGCTTTTGGGGATATCCAAGCTTCAAGTAGTGCACTTAAGAAATGTGTTTGATTGATTGATTAATATGGACATGCCCTTCAGTGGCACCCGTCTCTTCGGAGACAAGGCAGATTCGTTGCTCGAGGGCTTCATGGATTCTCAGGCTACGACCAGGTCCTTAGGCCTCGCAGTGGCCCCTCACCCCCCTAAATCTTCCTTTCACTCCGTTCGTTACTATGGAAGGGACTTCCAACCACACCAGTTCCTGCCCAGCCACCGTGCTTTGCATGCTGCCCAGCCTCTGTGTGAACGAGGGCGCAGGACCCACCGATCTTGTGGGTCAGGTGGCCAGTGGTCTGGTCAGTCCTCCACCCCCACCTCACCTCCCCTCTACAGCAGCCTCTAAACCTTCCTAGTTGCCTCTTTACCACCATGGGTGCCCAGTTGGCGGCAGGATACGCCATTACCTGCCCCACTGACACTCCGTTACCCTGGACAGGTGGGTTTTGCAGATCATCCGAAGGGGCTACTCCCTCCCCTTCGAGACTGCCGCTTCCTCCATGACACCATCTCATGACTGGGTGACGAAGGATCATCTGTCCCTTCTCCACAACAAAGTTGCGGCTCTCTTGGCCAAGGGAGCCATAGAGAGGATTCCGGTGCCAGAAGCAGGCTGTGATTGGTATTCCTGCTACTTTCTAGTTCCCAAAAAGGACAAGAGTCGTCAACCTTTTCTCGACCTACAAGCCCTCAATCTCTTCCTCAAAAAGGAAAAATTCAAGATGCTCACATTGGCTAGGGTCTTGTCTGTCATGGACCCAGGATACTGGATGGTAGCATGGGACTTGCAGGATGCTTATTTCCACATCCCCTTTCTGCATGTCCACGGATGCTACTTGCGGTTCACGGTAGGCCAAGAGCCCTTTCAGTTCACCCTGCTTCCGTTTGGCCTTTCCAGCACCTCTCAGGTGCTCACCATGGTGATGGAGGTGGTTGCAGCTCATCTGTGGAGATCAGTGGTGTCAGTCGTCCCCTGCCTCGATCACTGGCTATTGAAGGTTGTTGTCTCCCAGCTCCAATCTGCGGTGAACCTCCTACATTTGCTGGGGTTCACTATAACCGCGCTGGTCACACCTTAGTCCCTCTCAGATGCTCCCTTTCATCAGAGCTGTTCTCGACATAGTGCATTTTTGGGCTTATCCTCCCGGTCTGTGAGTCCAGGATATTCAGGCTATGATACTGATGTTTCAGTCTCTATCCTGGATTTTGGTGAAACTGATTGTGAGGCTGTGGGGACTCATGGCCTCCTGCATCCTGCTGGTGATAAATGCCAGATGGCATATAAGGGCTCTGCAGTGGGATCTGAAGATGAGTGGGCGCAGCATCAGGGGAATCTATCCGACATGGACCAGATCTCAGAGAGAACTGCGCAAGATCTGCAATGGTGGCTAACAAACTGCAATTGTGTCAGAAGCAGATCCCTCTCCTTTTCACAACCAGATCTGACAGTCTTGACAGATGCATCCCTCCTGGGATGGGGGGGGGCATCTGAGAGAGGTTGAGATCAGAGAAATCTTTGTACTCCACATGAACATCCGACTGGCATTCAAGGTGTTTCTGCAGTCCTTCAAGGGAAGGTCTTGTGGACCCTTTGTCAAGAGGCTCTACGCCTCTGGACATGGTTGGAATAGCAGGGCATATCCCCGGTGGTTCAACACCTAGCTGGCTCTCTGAAAACCAGAGCAGACCAACTCAGCCAAAAATGCCTATCGCATCACAAATGGCATCTCCACCTGGAGGTCGTTTAAGGTCTCTTTCAGCAGTGGGGAAAGCCTTGGTTAGATCTGTTCACCTCCGCCAAGAATGCTTAATGCCAGCTGTTTTTCACGCTGGAGTTTCTAAAGCAGCTCTTGCTTGGAGATGCTTTTTGTCTTGAGTGGAATTCAGGCCTCCTTTATGCCTTTCTGCCCAGACCACTCCAGCCTAGAGTTTTCAAGAAGATCAGGAACAACCGGGGCCAAGTAATCCTTGTGGCTGCGGACTGGAGAGGGAGAGTCTGGTATCCCGAGCTGCTGAGCATTTCCAATGATCTTCCAGTCAGACAGCCCCTTTGGGAAGATCTTCTGTCGCAGTCGCAGGAGAAGGTTCACCCAGACCTGTCCACTCTCCGCCTTCTTGCATGGAGAGTGAGTGGTGGCAGTTGACAGTTTTTTACCTTTCTCCTGAACTCTGTAACCTCATCATGGCAGCCAAAATGATATATGCCTATCATTGGAAGAAATTTGTGCCATGATGCTCAAACACATTTGTTGATCCCCTTTCTGCCCCTCTTTCTGACATCTTACAGTTCATTCTTTCCCGTACCCATCAGAGCTCTGCTTTGAGCACTTTTAGGGGCTATTAATCTGCCACTTCTGCCTTCTTGTGGTTGCCTGATCAACCCTCTTCGGTTAAGTCTCCTATTGTACATAGGTTCCTCAAAGATATTACTAACCTCTTCCCTACTTCCCTATTCATTATGCCCCAGTACTCATCTTAATTTGGTTCTGATCTTTTTGATGTGCACTTCTTTTGAGCCACTCCACAACTGTTCCCTCAGGCATATCACACTGAAAACAGCCTTCTTTGTGGCAATTACAACTGCCTGCAGAGTGAGTGAGCTGCAGGCCTTATCATCTAAGCCGCCCTACCTCTCTATCTGTCCTGACAGTGGTGATGCGCGCAAGGGCCTCTTTACTGCCAAAAGAGGTCATGCCTTTTCATGTAGGCTAATCATTCACATTACCTATGTTGTAGACTCCTGTTGTAGTAACAAGACTGCTGGATTTTAGGCCGTTGCACCACTGAGTATGGGGGACTGAGTCTAATCCCACACTGTGTGACAGCTGTCTGCCTAACCCTTCCAGCTAGCTAGCAGTGCCTCACCAATACAAAGGTAAGAGTGATTTGTGGCAGTCTATCCCAAGACAATTAGACTTCTCAGGGAAGTCGTGGTGGAGTAGATCATATTCCTTTCTCTCAGTTATACAAGTCTCATACATGCAAAGACAAACAGAAGCAGGATCTTGGTTCAATATATATTTTACTGAAGCAACTGTGTTCTACGTAAAGAGGCATGAATTGCGATTATTAGGATAATGAAACAAAATGTTATTACAGCAATGACCAGGAAAGTGAAACACAAGAATAGTCCCACCATATTGTCACAGTAGTGTCCCTAATACCCCTACCTATACTGCTAAGTTTCAACATGAAAGCAAGTAGCAGTGGTAGCCCTAAACCGCCTTTCTGTTCCTGGGAAGAAAGCCCAACCCCCATACCTGCATTCAGAGGTGAAGAAGAGGTCTGTTAGCTTGGTGGGAGTCCTCCCATGTAGATGAAGAGGAACCAAAAGATTTCAGCAGAAACTGCGATGACGTGCAGCATGAGATGGCAAGCTGGCTGAAATATTCCCTCTACCCTGTTGTGGGCAGTGTGATGTTTTATAATAACATATCTGTTATTCTAAGGACTGCCCTGACGTGACAATACATATGTTTCTGTGTAGGGTCAACATTGTACTCTTTGGACCAGCAATACCTGGTAAATGTCGGGTGCAGCCTTGGGTTGAGCACAGGGTGAAACTGTCATGCAAAGAAGTGAATAACAAATTCTGCTGGAAGGAAAACTGATTAAAAAAAATGTAAAACATCCCCATTAAAATAAAGCTTTGGTAAAATAATAAAAGGAAAAAAACTAAATGTAACTACATAAAAGAGCAAGGCCTCAGACCCAGGAATAAATAATGTGCCTGTTTGAATGCTAAAATAACCTCGCAACACCCTCCCCATTGTCGGTTCAAAGGTGCAGAGGTCTATCATAAAACCTAATACTAAAATCACCCTTCCTACCTTAATCACTAAAGCAGGCTAAAATATATTGAATGAGATAAAATGTTTAGGTCAAAAAGCAAAACAGATCAAATCTGAGCCAAATTAAAATTGGTCAGTGTGGAATTTCCAAAACTCGAACACTAGTTAAGGCTAAATGTCAGCAAATCATCAATAATCATAATAGTTTAAAAAATCACCAATGTCATCAATTGTTATGGACTCTAGAAAAGACCCCACTTCGGCAGATGGTAAAGTAACCAGTTCCTTGACAAGGAAAGCGATGGAGCAATCACAGCCATAGCTCTGGCCGAGATGGCAGTTTCCCGTGCAGTGTGGGATGTTGTAGCACCAACAGCAACTTGATCCACAAAAAGCGGCTCACAGGAAGCTTCTAGTAGCAATCGCAATCTCAATGTTCATGCCTGGTAATTAACCCTCATCAAGAACACCAACAGACCAGTGTTCAAAGAAAGTATGTACTGCATGGTAAGATACACTTCTGCCTCGAAAGACGGGCTGCACGCAATTCAGAACCAGTCTGAATGGCAAAGATCAGTTGGATTCCAGTTCTTCCAGAAGTGGTGCTCCACAATTCTGCACAATGTGGTCATGACACAGTTGGACTGGTGGAAGCACCATCAGTCCTTCTTGTTGGGATGAGGTGGCCTCTACAAATGAAAAGTAGCAAGAGCAAAATGCTGCCAATTAACGCCAAAGTAACAGGGAATCACCAAAGTCACTTGAAAAAATAGAGTGAAAGGCGGATGACCTTGCCACTTGGAGAGCATAGGTCTTGGGGGCAGATGTAAG
Organism: Pleurodeles waltl; assembly: GCF_031143425.1. Classification (NCBI taxonomy): domain Eukaryota; kingdom Metazoa; phylum Chordata; class Amphibia; order Caudata; family Salamandridae; genus Pleurodeles; species Pleurodeles waltl. The sequence continues at coordinate 1,371,446,920 of NC_090446.1, forward strand.
TGGCACATGTTTTTGAAACAAAGGAGCTTTTAGTCTGCTCAGCATGTCAACATTTTTACATTTGAAGTAGCAATGTGCAGTCAAATTTCTGCTACTTTTTTCTCCCACGTGGGGGGCAGGAAAGCACATTTCCGCAAAATGTAATAATTTGGGAGACCGAAACTACATAGGCAGTACTGGCTTGCATGCCACAACAGCTAATTTTGCTCAGTATCACATAACTCCCATTTGAGAGCACCTGGAATGCTGAACGAATCAAAGGGACCAAAGACCCCCTTCAGATAACAAGCTAAATTTGCAGCTGTAGCATTACATGCTCCGTGCAAGGAAAACTGTTTACAAATCATTGAATGACTTGCAGAAATCTCACATTCTCTTCCGCTAATAAAGACCTCCTTCATGTCATTGAAACATTTTTATGTAAAAGGTAGCTCCCACACCTTATGGATATAACTATCTCATAGTTTTCAAATCTGCCAAAAGGATTGTGCTTCAAACACAAGGTGAATTGAAGTGTTGAAGTGTTGAAATGGGCAGGTGAATTACCCAGTGTATTTACCAAACTGCAGATGGTATTTCCGCCACAGTTAAAGGCAACTTTTCTAACTTTTCGATGTTTAAAATAATTTATGTTGCTTCTTTCTTAGCCATTATTTGTTGCCGTCGTGTCTGATTAATTGCGGCAAACAAGTCCCTTGAGCTGACATGTTGCCAGGGCATGCAACCACTTTTCAGAACTTGTAACGTCAAACCTAACTGTATAAAGGACCTAAGCTGACTCTGTCCATGTTGTAAAAATGGCAGATCTGTTGTATGATGTAAGTTGTAGATTAAACAATATTATTTAGGGTGTAAATGCAGTTGGATGAGGCATTCATATTATTATCTGCAACGGATAATGATTTCTGTAGGGTTTCCTGAACTATTTGCCTTAACTGTGTGGCAACTTCGTTTTCTATAATTCGTTATATATTGCATATAAGAAGCACTTTGTGTGTGGTTTTCTATGACCTAACAAGAAACCCTGTAAATCTGTGTTTTCTGACAGGACACCAAGGTTTTCTTTAACGGCTACTAATGTGGAAGATTTTATCCATTGTTGACATAATTTGCCCATGCTATATGTGGTGATGACATCAGATTGTTGTGATGATATGTAATGAGGGTCAGGTCGGCTCGGTGTAGAGTTTACAAAACGCGCATGACAACCATTTGTGTCCAGTTGCCATAATAACCCATCCATTTGGAGTTGAAAGTGTTAAATTAAATGTTTCATTTCGGACCCACCGGTCAAGCTGTTCTTCAGTAACATTTAAAACCTTTTACCATTTGTTAAATGTAGCTGGTGACAGAATACTGGGCACATTTAACTCCCAAATTGTTGCTAAGCCTAAACAACTTATTTGTTATACAATTTAATTTAAGATCATAATTTGCAAAAAAGAAGGCATGCTCTAAACAAAGTTTCCCATCACTGTATTTGCCAGTTTCTTGTTCCTACTAGTTTCTAGTTTGAGTCAATCAACTTCAATTAATATTTATAGCCTTCAGTAGCCAACTATAAAACAAAGGAATCAGAATAAATTAATTTGGTAATTTGGACATTCTGAAATTTCATAGGAGGCAGCTTAAAATAATAAGACTGAGCATTTGTGACATAATGTCCAGAAAAATATGCAAACTTTTCTGCATATGTTTTGGAACTCCCCACTGGTGGAGTTGGACAGTGTTTTGATTGTGTGTAATTGTAAACATTTCTTGTGGTGCTGTATGTATGTATGAAACGTGTCTGTAGTGATGTTAACAGAGCATTTCCACCTTAGTTTGCTCTTCTTTGGTAAACATCTTCCCTTTTAAACACAGTATAGTATTTAAGCTTAGAAAGCATATAATCAACTGTTTTCACATCCCAGTCATCAGAAACCACCACAGTTGTTATTATGTCATTCATAGAGACTTTGAATACATATGGAATTTGATTAATTACCGTTGTTCTGAATATATCAAACTATGCTTTATCCCAAATAATCCCATCAGGAATCAGTATAGCTGAAATGTTCACTAGGAACAAGTCTCTGTGGACCTTTTGTGAGGGCACGTGAGGCTTCAGAACCTCATCCACCAGTTCAACAGTATAGCATTCAGGAAGATAATGACCATGTATCAGCAGAAAGAAAAGGATACCAAACACAATCCAAAGAAGGAAGGCAAGCACAGTTAACAATACCCATAGATAATTCCATGGAATCAGATAATTAGTTTTAAGCCAGTTGAATAGCTTATATGTTCTTGATACAAGTGAAGTTGAGGATGCTGAAGAGTTTGAAAAAGAATCTTTGATGTTGGCAAAATATCCAGAAGCAGTTCGTGCAAACACTGGAGCTAGTGTTTAAGAAGGTGAACTGGCCGATGTATCCCTAGGTGGTTCGTAGTAAACAATTTCATCCATTTGTTTTGAATTTGAGTAATATTGCTCCGAATTTTGGACATTTCTTGTCGTGAATGTAAAGACAGGTACTAATGAAAGTTAATTTCCCATCCTCCCCATGCTGGGGGGAGTCTCATGACTGTACGTTACATTTTGGAGAGGCACATCCTGACTAGTAGCGAGAGAGGTTCAGTAACTGCTCAGAGGTCCTTGTGGTCTACTGTGTAGGACTGGCCACATGGTGTTGACATTGTCAATTGAAACAAAGTGGTTTTCTATAGAACCAGGCAGCAGTGGTAGAATGACAATTCTGCTACTGAGTATTCCCAGGACTGGAACGGTGCTCGATATGATGAGCCAAAATTCCTTCTTCACAGCAATCTTTTCACGCACTAGATCCCCAACTTTTGAAATCTAGCTGATAGACGTTGTTGGTGAATTCCTCATTCCCAAGTCGGCGGCACATGCAGGTGAGTTTTCAGCACAGGACTGTTTTAATTCCTGCAAGACAGTGTCACGTTCATTTATGTCAAAAGGTGTGTCTGCCCCCACTACGCCAGGGCCATCAAGATCTGTGACATACATAGGTATGTCAAACAGAACCTAATATGGGTTGTGCCCTGCAAAGGACTTTATGGGCAGATTATCAGTTGCTCTCTGGACTCCATACAGGTGGTTAAGCCAACTATGGCCTGAACCTAGCACTCTAGCTGTTAAAGATTGCTTTAAGTCTTGGTTCTTCCACCTCACAACAGCGTATCCCTCGGGATGGCACAGAGACAAGAAATACAGTTGGACCCCCATTGTCACCATGCTTTCCCTGAATGCTCTAGAGGCAAAGGCAGGGCCATGGTCCAAATGGAAAGCCGCAACTGCATGTGTCCCAATGAAGACATGCAAATCTTTAATAACAATTCGAGCGTCAGCTGATGTTTGTGGCCATACCCATGGAAATCCGGAGCTAGAACCCACAGCGACTACGATGTATTTGTTTGCTCCATCAGGTGTTAGGGGACCACAGTGGTCCAGGTACACACATTGTAGTGGTTTGTTGGAAATTAGGAGGGGTGTCTTCTGTGGGCGTTTAATGGTGGAATCTCTTATATGTTGACAGATATCACAGCAAAGGACATACGGTTTTGTCTGTTTGTATAGACCTGGCCCCCAATAGCATTTTTGTAATAGTGTAATTGTAGCTGCCACACCGGCATTGAGAGAAACAACCCCTTCATGCGCTGCTTTTACTAGTCTGTGTTTGATGGTGTTCCATTTAGAATCTCTGAACCCATTTTGGCGCCAGTAATGCAGACATTCATTAAAGAACTGGACGCAATATTACGAATCACACACAATCAGTGTTGAGAGGTCAGGATCATTTTGTTCCAGTCCCAGTAAAATAGCCTAAAGCTCTGCCAGTTGTCCAGTGCAGTCTCCTAAGGTCTACGTGTATGTGCTTTGGGGGTGGAACTTGCCATCCCTCATGAACCACTCACAGCCATGCAAGCGGCGGAGTATTGTTCTTTTGTGCCTACTGCTGGTTGTGGTGAACAAGCAATGGAAATAATCATTTGCTATTGATCAAGAGGCAAACTGTTTGTAGATATTGGGTATTCAAGTTCATATTGAAGGAACTCTTGTGTTTAATGTTTTAGATCAAAAACATAATCAACATCAGTGGCAGAGAGAGGGGTGGCGCATTGAATCCAATGTGGATGTAATGCTTATGCGTTTGGAACGTTGGCTTTTGTCACAGCCTCTAAGGCCGGTTATGCGGTCACTACAACAACCTGTTTCCCATGGGCTAGAGGTGTCTCTTTTATAACCACCATCTGAACAGCAGTCAGAATTTTCTCAGTAGGAGCAAAGTGTTGTTCAGCTGTTGAATACAAATGTGATTTGTACGCTATAGGGACCAAAGACGAAAAGGACCTACGTAGAAAGAATGGACAATGTCTTTATTGCGGGCGCAAGGGTCATTTCGCCAAAGAGAGTGTCCAATCAAACCAAAGAGCGAACGAGGTCCTGTCCAGAAACGTGCAGCCAATGCACAAGTCGAGCCGGAAAACTAAATCACCCAAGATGTAAAGAAGGGTTGCTCTTGGGTGTCACCGTGGACCCTCCACAGTCTAGACATCTCAAACTATTTCAAGAAGGCCCTCGTAGATTCTGGGGCTACCGGGAACTTTGTTAATGCCCAATTGGTTCGCACATGGGGGATCCCATGTATCGAGAAGAAGACTCCAGAAATAATACAAGCAGTTGATGGAAAACTCTTGACTGGAGGCCCAGTAACTCTTCAGACTGTCCCCTTGTCGGTGATCTGTGAGGGGGAGAACCAAAGAACCACACATAAAGAGAAACTCATCCTTGACATGATCCATGCTCCCCAGTATGGAATTATCCTTGGCTTACCCTGGTTAACTCATCACAATCCTGAGATTAATTGGGCAGAACAAAAGGTCGTGTTCTCTTCAGCTCTATGTAAAGAAAAATGCTTCCAGATGTCTCAAGTAACCAAAGATTGCAACTCTTACATAGCCACTGCAGCGGAGAAAGAAGTAAAGTTGCCCAGACAGTATTCATCCTATGAAGATGTATTCAATTAAAAAGAAGCAGAAACCTTGCCTCCTCATAGACCTTATGGCTGTCAAATTGATCTAATACAAGGTGCAATACTCCCCAGCTGTCGTGTATATGCCTTGTCAGAACATGAAAATCAACATTTACGAAAGTATCTAGATCAGTTCTTGGAGAATGGTTTCATCCACCCTTCCAAGTCTCCTGCAGCTTCTCCTTTTTTTTTTGTACCTAAGGCGAATGGGGACCTTCAAACTTGTATTGACTATAGGGGTTTTAAGAAGGTCATCATCAAGACTAAATACCCCTTGCCCCTGATTCCTGTCTTGCTGGAACAAGTAAAAAAAGCTAAAATCTACATTAAGCTCGATCTACGAGGTGCTCACCATTTAGTCAGAATGAGAGAGGGCGACGAATGGAAAACTGCATTCAAGACAAGATATGGTCTCTTTGAATACACCGTCATGCCTTTTGGTCTGTGTAATGCTCCAGCAGCATTTCAATTTTTCCTGAATGACGTTCTTAGAGAGTATCTCGACATATTTGCAATAGTCTACATCGATGACATTTTAATCTACTCTGACAATGAAACCGAACATGTGCAACATGTCAAGAAAATTCTCGCAGCCCTTCGACAGCACCATTTATATTGCAAACTAACCAAGTGTGAGTTTCATGTTACCACAGTTGAGTTTTTTGGGGTTATCCTTACCCCTCAAGGTCTGGCCATGGCAGAAAAGTAAGTACAAGCTGTATCTGATTGGCCCACTCCAAAGACTGTTCGAGATGTACAATGTTTCCTGGGATTTGCAAACTTTTACCGCAGGTTCATAAACCATTTCTCTCAAACAGTGGCCCCACTCACTAAGTTATTGAGAAAGAAAGAAAAAATGGTATGGTCCCCAGAAGCTGATCAAGCCTTTTCAACTTTGAAAGAAGCTTTTTCCACTGCCCCAGTCTTGACTCACCCTGATGTGGATCGTCCATTCATAGTGGAAGCCGATGCCTCAGATGTGGCAATTGGTGCAGTCTTGTCACAACGAAGCAAAGACACTGGCCAACTTCATCCTGTAGCCTACATGTCTCGAAAGCTGAATGAAGTCGAACAGAACTATGTCATTGCTGAAAAAGAGCTTCTGGCGATTCGTGACGCCTTTAAAGAATGGAGACATCACTTGTTGGGTGCCAAGCACACTATCACAGTATATACTGATCATAGCAATCTCCAGTTCATGAGTTCAGCCAGACTTTTGACTCCTCGGCAATTACGCTGGATGTTGTTTTTTGCTGAATTAGATTTTGTGGTAACTTTCTGTCCTGGTAAAGACAATCGCAAAGAAGACGACTTGTCCCGCCAAGAGTCTACCACTTTGCCTACAGTCCAACCCTCCAGAGCTATCATTGCTCCAGACAAAGGGGGTCATTCTGACCCCGGTGGGCGGCGGGAGCCGCCCGCCTGGAGGGAACCGCCAGAATACCGCTGCGCGGTCAAAAGACCGCTGCGGGTATTCTGGGTTTCCCACTGGGCTGGCGGGCGACCGCCAAAAGGCCGCCCGCCAGCCCAGTGGGAAACACCCCTCCATGAGGATGCCGGCTCCGAATGGAGCCGGCGGAGAGGAGGATGTGCGACGGGTGCAGTGGCACCCATCGCGTATTTCAGTGTCTGCAAAGCAGACACTGAAATACAAAGTGGGGCCCTCTTACGGGGGCCCCTGCAGTGCCCATGCCATTGGCATGGGCACTGCAGGGGCCCCCAGGGGCCCCACGACACCCCTCACCGCCATCCTGTTCCTGAACAGGATGGCGGTGAGGGGGTCGGAATCCCCCATGGCGGTGCAGCAAGCTGCGCCGCCATGGGGGATTCCCAGGGCAGCGGAAAACCGGCGGGAGACCGCCGGTTTTCCTGTGCTGACCGCGGCCAAACCGCCACGGTCAGAATGCCCTGCGGGGCACCGCCAGCCTGTTGGCGGTCCTCCCGCCAACCCCGGCCCCGGTCGAAATGACCCCCAAAGTCCCATGCATCATAAAAACTGAAGATTTCTTTGAAGACATCCGTAATTCCTTCACCATTGAGAAAGGGCAGACATGGGCTCAAGCAGATCCCAAAAGGTCAATCAAGCAAGGACTACCTTTCCATGACGCTCGTTTGTTCGTGCCCACTACCAAGCTTCGCAAGTTAGTATTTCATTGATTGCATGTTATACCTACGGCAGGTCATCCAGGTACTCCTAAAACTCTCGAATTAATCCAATGCTACTTTTGGTGGCCTACTCTGACAAAAGACATCAAAACCATGGTAAACAACTGAAAAGTCTGTGCTCGCATCAAGACAAGTAATTCAAAACCGAAAGGGTTGTTGCATCCGCTCCCAACTCCATGTCGACCTTGGGAGCACATCTCTTTAGACTTCATTACAGGAGTACCAGTGGTTCAACAACATTCAGTAATCCTTGTGGTAGTAGATAGTCTCACGAAATATGGACATTTCCTTGCCTGTAAGAAATTGCCCACCTCCAGCGAACTGGCAACCATCTTACTGAATAGAGTGGTCCATTATCACGGGCTGCCGAAAATGATTCTCTCTGATCGAGGGTCACAATTTGCCTCCAATTTTTGAAAAACATGGTGCAGAACACTTCAAGTCACGTCCACACTATCTACTAGCCATCATCCTCAAACAGATGGTCAAACTGAGACACTGAAGCAATACCTGCGTGCTTACGCTGAGAAAGCACTTCATTCTTGGACATCAATGCTCTGGTTAGCTGGGTTAGCCTACAATAATTCATTTACACCCCTCTCTGGTGTTACACCCTTTTTTGGCTAGTTTGGCTATCATCCTGACACCTTGCCCATCACGATCCCTCAAGAAAGTTCTCTTACACAAGCTGTGTCGGAAACCATTCAACCCCTTCACCAAACCCAGAAACGGATTCAACAGCATTTAGAAAAAGACAAACAAAAATACAAAAAGCATTACGACAAGAAACATTGTGAGGGACCTCAGTATCAACCAAGTGATTCAACAGCATTTAGAAAAAGCCAAACAAAAATACAAAAAGCATTACGACAAGAAACATTGTGAGGGACCTCAGTATCAACCAGGTGGCTTTCTACAAGACATATAGGGGGTCATTCCGACCCTGGCGGTAAAAACCGCCAGGGCCGGGGTCCGCGGGAGCACCGCCAACAGGCTGGCGGTGCTCCTTTGGGCATTCTGCCGCCGCGGGCAGAAACGGAAAGTCGGCGGTGTACCGCCGACTTTCCTCTGCCCAGGGGAATCCTCCATGGCGGCGCAGCTTGCTGCGCCACCATGAGGATTCCGACCCCCATACCGCCATCCTGTTCCTGGCGGTTTCGGCCGCCAGGAACAGGATGGCGGTATGGGGTGTCGTGGGGCCCCTGGGGGCCCCTGCAGTGCCCATGCCAATGGCATGGGCACTGCAGGGGCCCCCATAAGAGGGCCCCACTTAGAATTTCAGTGTCTGCTTAGCAGACACTGAAATTCGCGACGGGTGCTACTGCACCCGTCGCACACCTTCCACTCCGCTGGCTCCATTCGGGGCCGGCTTCCTCGTGGAAGGGTGTTTCCCACTGGGCTGGCAGGCGGCCTTTTGGCGGTCGCCCGCCAGCCCAGTGGGAAACCCAGAATGACCGCGGTACGGTCTTCTGGCGGTTCCCGCTTGGCGGGCGGCTCCCGCCACCCGCCAAGCTTGGAATGACCCCCATAGACTTCAAGAAAAAGCACATGTTTAATCCCAAATTCATAGGTCCCTACACTGTCCTTCAGCAAATCAATCCTGTGACCTATAAACTGCAATTACCAAGGTCATTACGTATTCATCCAGTGTTCCACACTTCCCTCCTGAAAAAGGCAGTCCAGAAGGTCCGTCCTCATCCAACTCCAGTTCTAGTACAGGGGGAAGTGGAATACGAAGTCAAGAAGGTTTTGGATTCCAAACAGAGAGGGCGTAACATATGGTACTTAATATCATGGAAAGGTTATAGCCCTGAGAGTAACTCATGGGTTTCCGCATCCAATATTCATGCTCCACTACTTGTGAGGCGTTTTCATCATCTCAATCCAGGCAAGCCAGGCCCTAGAGCGCCTCTGAGAGAGGGGAGTACTGTCAACATCAGGGCAGTGTGCGCTCTACGGGTGACTGGAATGCAAAAACCCAGCACTTATGAGATAACGTAATTCATGCATTATGTTGATATGCTGTTGTTTAACCTTTTGCATTGCAGAGTTTAATCCTGAAGACTTATATTCAAGGTGCTTGTAAATACTGTTCATTTGCAATGTATTGCTGCAGGCTTTCAGAGTGTGTCAGGATGTGGTCCCTTTCCAGGGCCTTCTAGAAGCTTTCTCTGCAGCATGACTGGGTGTGGTTTGTGGGCTGGGCCAGACTGTTTATTAGGGAGCCAACCCAGCTCCACGTGCTCACTATTTAGAGGTCCCGGTGCAGAGCAGCAGCAATTTACTGAGCTCCTGTTCCGGAGGCCTACCTTGATCATCCAGGCCTTTGTCCTTCATTGTATTGGTGATCCTTGATCAGGGCGGTAAGACGAAGGTCGGGCTGGACCCCCGATCCCGTTTTCGAAGGCATTCGAGTTTTTGGGCCTAGTTTTCATGTTGGAAGATTTTTCCTTGTGCGTGTGAATGTGCTCGTGGTTTCTGGCATTTACATGTTGATATTCGAATCGGCAAGACGCGCGATTCATTCCGTGCATTTAACTCTTGATACTCATTGTGGGCTACCATTTCTTGGCATTTACATGGTGGCATTCGATTCAGCAAGACACGCGATTCATTCCTTACATTTAACTCTTGATACTCATTGTGCGCTACCATTTCTTGGCATTTACATGGTGGCATTCAAATCGGCAAGACGAGCGATTCATTCCGTGCATTTAAGTCTTGATACTCATTGTGGGCTACCATTTCTTGACATTTACATGGTGGCATTCGAATCGCCAAGACGCGCAATTCATTCCGTGCATTTAACTCTTGATACTCATTGTGCGCTACCATTTCTTGGCATTTACATGGTGGCATTCAAATCGGCAAGACGCGCAATTCATTCCGTGCATTTAACTCTTGGTACTCATTGTGTGCTACCATTTCTTGGCATTTACATGGTGGCATTCGAATCGGAGAGACGCGCGATTCATTCTGTGCATTTAACTCTTGATATTCATTGTGCGCAACCATTTCTTGGCATTTACATGGTGGCATTGGAATTGGCAAGACGCGCGATTCATTCCTTGCATTAAAACTTTGACAATCATTGTGCGCAACCATATCTTGGCTTTTACATGGTGGTACTCGAATCGGCAAGACGCGCAATTCATTCCCGCATTTTAAAACTGATGTTTTAGATCGCTTCATGGGGATGAACTCATCACTCTGGGGATGAGGCCTACTCCAACTCCTCATTTGGTGCTCAGACCTGCATTGGTCCCCTGTTTGTCAATGCCAGCATGACGCAATCAATGCCAGAGGAAACCCTTATAATGTTATTGGACTCAAAAGCAGATCCACAGGGACCTCGGCCGAAGTCTTGCCCATTTCCACCTCAACCCCAGTCAGACTCTGAAGGCCCACTTCCGTTACGTCAATGTTTTTCAGACCTTGAACAACATGATGATAATAATGGAGCTACTGAGTCCCACTTATATAATCAGGAAAACGTGTGTTTAGACCTACAAGATGCTAATGGCCTGGATACATCCCCTGACAGTGGCCTCTACACTACACCTGGCCCATCCAATAAGAAGATGGCCTCCTCCCAGTGGTGAGCACAGGAGCAGCAGAAGTCCTTGACCTCCAGCTGCCTTCAGTAAAGGTCTCTTTGAAGTGCTCCATTCCTTTAACAAAGCACTCACAGACACCCTACTGGGCATCTAGGCCAAATGAGGGAGATTATTCTTATCAGTAGGTTTTGAATACAGTGTGGTGGATAGACCTCCATTAGTAGCTCTCGCTGTGTCATCTAGGAGTGACACTTCCATGGAGTCTGATGCCATGGTAAAGGATTGAAAGGGGTTCCTTTGTTTCAACAAATTGAGGAATAAGGATAGTTCTTGTTCATCACCTCACCATAATGCAAACATGTCATCACTGTATTGCTGCCAAAGATGTATCTTAGTACTGTATGGGTTATTAGTACTGTATGGGTTATTAGACCAGTACAAGTGCATGTGGAGACAGGCAATACTAGGGGCAAATGTACTCCTCTTCAGTTTAGCTTGACATTGGAGATGTAATCCATCTTCAAATGCAAAGACGTTCTTCATGCGTGCAAGTCTAGCTAAATGCATGCACCACTCAACAGGGATGAAACATCTCCATTCACCTTCACTAAGGAGTTTAGTGACCACTCTCAAGCTGTCTTCCTTCTGGATACTAATGTATAGTGCCTCTACATCCAAGCGTAACAGAATTGCGGTCTCTGGGTCACAAGTGATTTCGTTCAGGATGTTCAAGAAGGAATTAGTATGCTTCATATAAGATTGTCTTTTTTCAGCCAGAGGGCAAAGGAACCAATCTGTAAATTGGGAGAGGGGTTCCAACACTGTCCTAATTCCTGTAACAATTGATTGCCCCGGATGGGGGTGCAGGGGGGTTCTTCCTTTGTGTATCTTCAGAAGGGTGTAAAAAACTGGTGTTCATGGGTTTTGGGCAATCAAGAAATCAGCTTCCTTAGCATTAACCAAATCATCGTCTTTCGTCTCATCCCCCAGTTTCTTAACCTCACTCTGTAGTCTCTTTGTGGGGTCTATTTTGAGAACGTAATAGTTCCTTTCATCCCTAAGAAGCCCATGCATACTTCCTGATAATCATTCTCATGTTGAATAATGACCGCACCCCCTTTGTCAGCTCATTAAATTATCAAATGGGTCTTCTTTCTCAAAGACTCTAGGGCACATCGTTCTCTATTGAAAAGGTTCTGGAAGCCACATTTCCTTGTATCAAGTAATTCTGCATCCTTAACTACAGTCTCCTCAAATACCCCTACCCCAGGTAGTATGGTGGATGGAGGAGGATAAAAGGAGGATTTTTTTTCGTAAATAAGTGTATTCTTCTCCTTCATCTGTCTGGTCTCTATTCTGGAAGAAGATCTTCACCCTTTTTTTGCGGCAAAACTCCATTAGTTCGCTTCTTAGTTTAAATTTGTCCAGACCCGGAGTGGGGACAAAGCCAAGACCTTTGTTGAGAACTGCCATCTCATCATCCGATAAAGGTTCATTATTCAAATTTACCACCACATCTACATGCCGCTTGGGCCTGGTTTGGGTTCCTTGGTCTTGCTATGTGTCTGCATGCTGTCCCCGCCTGGGGTTTCCCATTGGACTCTCTTTTCTCCTCATCCATTTGCATGGCTTCTCCCTAGAAACTGAGCATTCAGTTGAAAAACTTGAGCTATTGGTGGACCAAAGGGTTGGAATTCATATGGGTTCTGCCAAAAATAAATTAGTTGTGTCAGAGAGGAATGGTAGAATGGTCCTTGAGGGTCTCGTCCTCTTCTGGATTTTCTATTCCCCCTACTATTGGCTCAAACCATCACTTGACCATTCATCAGAATCATTGCTGGACGACCAACAATTGCTCCTATGATGAGAGTCTTAAGATGAACTTTCCTGTTTCTTCCAATCATCCCTAAGCTGGGGGTACAACTGTTATTGGGAAATCTTTTTGATGCCCTTTTGAAGTTTATTAATCTTGCTCTGCATTCCGTTCATCTTTGTGTTCCGTGATCTCTTTGTTGATCTCCTCTAACTTTTTTCTTGAAAATAGTGATCTTTACCTGTGTGCTAAGGAAGTCTTCATGGCTTTAATCTGTACCAACATTGCATCTGAAAGATGTTTCATGCTGATAATTAGGATCAGCCAGTCCTGGGAACAATGGCAGGCTATTATGGACCAAGCTTTCTTGAATTGTGCGTTGTCCAGGAAAATTGTATCTAACCGCAGATTCCTTACCAGCCCTCCTCCCTTCCAATACTGCGGGATGGGCTCTTTTTCTGAATTAAAAAAAAGTTCCAATTAGAGATCTCCACACTGAGAAGTTTTATTACTGAGGGCTCTTTGTCCGATGGCAAGGAGAGATATCAGAAAGAAACTGATGTTGACATGCACAGGTGGCAGTTCTATGTTGTTTTGATGTCACTTCAGAGCAGGACGAACCCAACTCAGAGCCACTCAATGCCACCTATTGCTGCTCGAGAGAACTGCTGAGAAAAGTCTCCAAATCCAGTCTGGTGTCATGGGTTAGGTTCAACTGGAGGACTCTGTTGTTAGATAGAATATCCACCAGAAAGAGCTATACCAAAGTAACTTGTTCATTATTAAATGTGTTCTTTGCTGTAAGGGTAACTTCAAAATTGTACCCTCTGTGTCTTTCTGTGAAATACCCACTAATCAATACCTCAAGTTAAACATAAATTCCTGTTTCAGTGATAGTGAAAGACAGTTGTGAAAAATGTCTTTCTGATGACCACTCCTAGATGCAAATTCCTCATCTTAGAATATTTCCCAGTCGTCAAACTTTATCTGGAGATTTTTTGAATCTGCTGCTTCCAGGTGTATGGCTTTGCACTGCCTCCAGACTCCGAAGCAGAGCTGCATAGAAGTGTGTCCCCTGCACGCCTACATCAGTTCCTTTCTGTATGCACCTCCTGACATAGATCCAGAGATCCACTCCATGCTTTGTCCGTTTTCTGACAACTTCAAAACATTTCCACAGTGTGCTAGGGACTGATGTCCCCATTGAAAACAACAGGATTCAAGTTGTGCTGTGACTGCAAGAAGCCAATGTCAGTCAAGGATACACACAAAGTATACCTTTGGTGTCTGGGCCAAAGGTGATTTAGGAACTACAGGTGAAGTTGTATGTTGCTGAACACAAGAAGTTGTGGCCTCCGCTTAGATCCCACTCCAAGTTGCCGGCCCGGTCCCAGTCACAAGGCCATTCCTGCAACCGTTTCACTTTCTACTTTTAGCCCTCCAGTAAGTTCAAGTGCAAATGTAAGCATAAAAAAGCTAAGCCATACTTAATCCGATCCTGTTACTTTTTCTTCAAAGGGAAGGTGCGAGAGTGGTAAGATATCAGTGGCACTCCATTGTGTTCACTGCCCAGGGAGCTGATCCCTCAATTGATCTCAGTATTCCTCAATTTCCTGGGGCATCATCGACTGCTCAGCAGATCGGGGCATTCAAAGAGGCCATGCTGTAAATTTTCAGTATGTTCCTCTGGTGGACTAAACCCAGATCTGTGACTGGGGGTGAATGTTTTATTTGTTCTGCATTGCGTCCATCATCTGTTCTTTTTGCATTTGTCACCCAGGGTGGGATATGGACACGTCCTGTGCTAGCTATGCCTTCAGAATCAATCTAGCCTGGCTGATGAGGAGTTATACCCCGAAACCGGCCCCAGGATTCTTGTTTCTGGTCCAGGGAGGACCTGGCCTGGCAGTTTGGACTGGATTGTCCTCATGGGGAGCAGGATGAAGACTGATTTGCATATGGCTGTGTCCAAACTGGAATGGCACAGCGAGCAAGACAAAATGATGGATTAAACCCAGATCTGGGACTGGGGGGTGAATGTTTGACTTGTTCCGCATTCTGTCCATCATCTGTTCTTTTTGCATTCCTCTGGTGTAACCTTCAGGAACAACAGAACCACAGAGTCCTCTTGGCTGTAACGAGGCAGATGGCCAGACATCATAGATCAGTGTATCTTAATCAAGATGTTCATAGCATGTTTATCTGTAGATACTCCTGCCATGTAGTATTGTTCTCAGATTTTTACAACTTGTTTTTCTTCAAAGAAGTCTTTAGAGTCATGAGGTATAGTGACTCCTTCAATGACTGGTAATGCACATGAGGAATGGTTCCATTCTTAGATAGTTATTTTTCCTCTTTTGGATTCAGATCCTTTACCAATTGAGCTCTGGGTTGATGCCTCATGGTGTTCGTCATCAGAATTTTTCAGCCTATCCTCTCCTGTTGGTACGGAAAATAACTTTCTTTGTCCGAGTTCTTCTGGTGGTCAAGCCTATCCGTCAGGCTTGAAGACTGGGCTTCTCTTGACACTGCTCCTTGAGGCCCTGCCCTTTTCAGGCCTTGCACACCGTCTTCGGTCCTTTTCTTTGACGATCAGCCAACAGTGATGGAAAGGACGCCCTTTCAATATTGCTCCTGGTAACACTCCAAGTATCCTTGGTCCGACCCCCATCAGGTCATCAACCTTTACCTTTCCCCAGAACATGACAAGGCTGTGTGTTCGGCCTGGTTCGCTCTCCACTCCAAGAAGACCCTACAGTATTGACAGGATCAATGCCTTACTCAATACAGAATGGAGCCTGTGAAGGAGATGACACCACAACATCTTCGGAGAATGGGATGTCAAAGAGGAGCCTGAGGCCATCCCATGTGCAGCCCAGCCTCTGCAGTTCAGGCTTAAACCCAGCTTTAAGTCCAAATTGGAGACAATGGAGCAACAGGATCCAGAGGCGCAGCAGGTCTCAAAGCCTTTGATTGTGAGTACCACCTTCTAAATACCAGTAACACGCTGACACAACGCACAGGCCGAGCATCGGTGTAGCAGGGGTCGGGCTTCAAGCCCATAGACCAAGCAAGAGGCTTCCAGCCCAGGGCTGCCTGCGGGCCATGGTGGGCATTGACAAAAAGCCTTAGTGCTGGTACCACTCGCCCCATTGTGCCAAAAAATGCCTCAAAAGCATTTGCTGTCAACTGCTACATGGGCACCATAATTGGCACAGAAAGCCCTTTTGTCTCTGAAACATTAACTGACACTGAAACTCAGGCGATAAGTCAGAAGTCTGATTCGACGTTGAGTAAAATGTGCGTCTAGGAATCTGGACCAGCCAGTAATCCAGCGTCTCTAGGAAGACCTTAACACATGCCAAAAGAGGCCCTTTATCCTCCCACAGACTGGAAAGATATCGGCGAAGGCAAGCTACTCTTCCACAAAGAGGAAGCTTAATTTCAGAGAACAGTTTGCCTTGGAGCCTATAACTCTTATCAAGCACCCGACGGCACAAAGGCACTAGTCCACTCCAAACACATCCCCCTGCACCGCCTCCACCTTTCTTCTTTCTTGCTCCTCCCCTTTCTTGTCCTCCCCTCCTCCACATCCAGTGCCACCACATGGGCCATCTCCACCGCCTTCTCCAGAGAGTTCACCACATGCCTCTTGTGGAAGGGAAAGTCCCCAATACCAAAAACCCCATAAGGCCCCCTATGACCCTCTGTCTATGAATGACTTGTGGGACAACACCAATGTCGATCCATTGGGGAACACAGACCCAGATCTCAACCCAACCAAACCTTTCCGTCCAGATGAACAGACCTCCTATCACGAGGTGATACATAGGTCAGGCACCTTCCATAAGGTTGATATACATACCATCCAGGAAGATTAAAGTTTCCTGGTTGGTCACTGTCCCCCACACCGCGCTCACTGCAGTTTCTGGCCAGGCTCAAGGGCATGTTCAAATCTGTGCCAGACACCTTCAAAGGGCCGTCAAGGCCAGGGTTTTCACTCCCAAGAGTAGACAAAAATATACACCCTCACTTACAGACCCTCCCTATATAAACAAGGAGCTGCCGTCAGATTTTCTGGTGGTCCACACTGTGTGCAAAGGCACAAACTGTAGGAGGCTGGTTTATGCAAGGAGGGCACCATCTGTGCCCTTCATATCATTTCCAGAGGCTTGAGGAGGCTACCCATTCCCAGCCTGTAACACCTATTTCCAAAGGGAGAGGGTGTAACACCCTGCTCTCAGAGGAAATGCTTTGTTCTGCCTTCCTGGGACTGGGCTGCCCAGACCCCAGGAGGGCAGAACCCTGTCTGTGAAGTGGCAGCATCTGTAGCTGCAGTGCAAGCCTCAGAGAGCTTGTTTGACAGTACTGGCGATCCATGGTGGAGCCCCCAGGATGCATGGAATTGGCTCCCCAATACCAGACTTGGAATGGGGGAGGGGCAATTCCATGATCTTAGACATGTTACATGGCCATATTCGGAGTTGCCATTCTGAAGCTACATATAGGTATTGACCTATATGTAGTGCACGCATGTAATGGCGTCCCCGCACTCACAAAGTCTGGGGAAATGGCCCTGAACTATGGGGGGGCACCTTTGCTAGTACTAGGGTGCCCTCACACTTAGTAACTTTACACCTAACCTTCAGCAAGTGAAGGTTAGACATATAGGTGACTTATAAGTTACTTAAGTGCAGTGAAAATGGTTGTGAAATAGTGTGTGCACTATTTCACGCAGGCTGCAATGGCAGTCCTGTGTAAGGGTTTTTCTGAGCTCCCTATGGGTGGCAAAAGCAATGCTGCAGCCCATATGGATGTCCTGGAACCCCAATGCCCCGGGTACCTAGGTACCATATACTAGGGACTTATAAGGGGGGCCCAGTATGCCAATTAAAATTGGTAAATTAAGTCACTGGCCTACAGTGACAAATTTAAAAGCAGAAAGAGCATAATCAATGAGGTTCTGATTAGCAGAGCCTCAGTGACACAGTTAGGCACTACACAGGCATACACTTAAGGCAATAAACTATGAGCACTGGGGTCCTGACCAGCAGGATCCTAATGAGACAGGCAAAACACACTGACATATAGGTTTTTATCTATGAGCACTCGGGTCTTGGCTAGCAGGATCTTACTGACACAGTAAAAACACACTGACACACTCATAAACAGGCAAAAAGTGGGGGTAACCATGCTAGAAAGAGGCTAATTTCTCACACCAACGACTAGGGGACTGGTGATGCCTTACCCCTGATAAAGAGAACAAGAAGATTTATGGAGGAGAAGTCTCTGCACAGTCCACCACACTTTACAGAATACAAATTCAGTTGCCTTGCTTAACCCTCTGGGTTAAGATGGAGGAACTTCTCCAGCTCTCCCAGAATATCGACAAACTAGTATCTGAGGGCAAATTAATATAAAATAACACCATCTGATGCACTCTTGTTGCAACTCATACTGCAACTATGGGGATCAATTCCAATGTCCTCATTAGGCACCACACTTAGCTTTGTGTGTCTGGCTTCAAGCCAGAGGTCCAACAAGATCTGTTAAAACTACTTTTCGATGGTGAACATCTCTTCGGGCTAGAGATGGATCAGATGCTGGAGAAGATTAAGAAGGCCACTGACACTCCCAAGGCTATGGGTACTCTCTAGACATCCTCTTCCAAGGCTCCTTTTGTAGGCCCCAGTACAGGAGGGAGCTAAGTCCACATCCTCTGACATGCTCACCACTTACCAGTGGCAGTAGGAATCCACTGGTGTTACATTAGGGGAGGTTTCAGTGGAAATAACGCCGGACGCAGTGACAAAGGGAGTGCGGCAAAATGGGATGCCTCAAGAAAGCAGAGATTCCAGATTGCAGAAGGGTCTCCCACAGTGGTAAGAAATCACAGACCAGCAGGGTCTTTCCATTTTAGGCCAGGGTTACTGTTTAGAGCTCACCTCATCCCCACCAAAACATCCCACACTCTTTCTGCAGAACATCTGTGCCTCCTTCAAGAGGAGTTACAGATACTCATTCTCAAAGGAGGCATAGAACCAGTGTCACTACATCATCGCAGAAAAAGGGTGTACTCCCTGTTCTTTCCCGTACCGAAGAATTACAGGACCCTCAGGCCAATAGTGGACCCCAGGTTGCTCTGCAAGTACATCCTGTCAGAGCACTTCCATATGGTCACTCTAGAAGATGTCATCCCTCTACTGCACTGAGGCAACTTCATAACTTCTCTGGATCTGAAGGATACCTACTTCTGCATACACATCCACTCTGCTCACCAATTTTACTTTGTGGTAAGCATTCACAGTTCAGAGTGCTGCCCTTCTGGATCACTACTACACCCAATGTATTTACAAAAGTCCTTGCTGTTGTAGCCGCTCATCGCAGGTGGTATTCACACAGTAGCCACACTTTCTATTATTGGTAGGACTGGCTGATCAAGAATGCTAACAGATATTGTATTGTATTGTATTGTAATCGTATTTATATAGCGCTTACTACCCCTGACGAGGCGTCGAAGCGCTTTTCGATGAGTAGCACGCTACTCCGGAACCCAACAAGAATTAGTGATGGATTAGTATCGTACATATCACTATTTCTCTGACCATCAGGCTATCATAGGCCACGATAGGCCTTATACACAGTTTGAGCTTGCTGGAAATGGCTACAAGAGACGTACAAGTACATTAAATATCACAATTGTATGCCAAACAAACCATGTCCAGGGGAGTGAGCACTTTAGCACTGCTTAACAGTGGTAAAGTGCAAAGGGTCCGAAGGCCAACAGAAGCAAAAAAATTCCAAAACAATTGAGGCTAGAAAGCAAAAAGTTTGGGGGAAGACCACCTTATGGCTGAGAGGTATAACAATCATCTACAAGAGTGCCTAGCGGCACAATGGTCACACGTTGTGGGCCAATGTGAGGATCTAGTGTTGATTAGGAACAGCAACAACCTTTTGCAAGGCCAGCCCTTGTTAGACCCAGTTCTGCAGGTGACCATCATCATGAACACTTCTCTTATGAAGTTGGGGGGCTTGCGCATCTGTACCATATGACATATATGGGCCAGCATCTTTCCCTTCTCCGCTGCTACACTTTGCAGACAGAGACATTATTTTGTGGGAGGTGAGATCGCTCCCGACACTCCAGGTAGCCAACGCACAGGTTATCATGTTCCCGGACTACACCATTGCTGTACAAAAACAGCGGACCTCCTTTCTGTCTGTGAAGTGCAAATTCCGTGCCCTAATCTAACATACACCCTCCTCTTCCCCGCTAGGCTGCGAGTAGTGGCACGTGAAAAAGTACACTTCTTTGACACCCCAGAAGCAGCATGGGAATGGCTAGAATCAATGAACCTGGTCAGCCAAAAAGAGGCGATGGCCGAGGGGTCAGCACGGTGCGACTTGCAACCCCGCAGATTGTGAAATCACAGGCGATGCAACACCCCTCCCTTGGGAGCAGGCCATGCCCTTGATCTAGAACAGATTATAAGGGAATGACGACAAGCACTACAAAATGCAGCGGCTATCAGAGAACCATCAGTCTCTTCAGATGCGGAAGCAGAACTAGTTGATTCTGATGTCGAGGATGGCTCTTTCACCGAAATGCTTTCTGAGACTGGATATTTCCTCCCCCCCGCTGCTGCAATACCTTAGACAGTGGACAATATTATTTGAGCTTCTACTGCTGTTATATGCAAAACTCTCATTCCAAAAACCGACATGAAGTGCTGCTCTGTGGGATGACTGGGGGGCTGAGCTGTGCTGCATCCACATGGTCTAGTTGACTTGTCTCTTGTATGAACTATTGCGCTGTGCTGCTCCCATCCTCCCTGGCTACACGGCAATTGTTGAATCCATCCCTAGATTGTTAGGTCCTGCATCAGGTGCTGCAGTGCATACCCATCTACTGCTCAAGTTCACGATGCATCAGGGGCTTCCATACTAGAGCTTGCTGGCCAATACTCACCCCCCCAACCTCTTTGTTTGTGGGTACTTCCTTCTCACATTAGTTATGCCAGACAGGCAAGTTAGACAGTTTGGGCAGACACTGGTTGTTCCTCTGCTCTGATGGTATTCTATAGCATTATCTTTATGGCAGTAGTTAGTTTCAAGCTGTGTATGTTTGTTTTTGATTGGAGCCCGGGTCCCTCCTGCTCCCCCCACCCTGCACCCTATCCATAAGCTGTGTAGAGTTAGACCTCCCTGGGTACGGGGCTCTAGGGAACTATTAATCTACTGACAACTATGAATCCTACCAACATTCTTACATGGAATGTGTGTGGCATACACACGCCAGCACGTAGATATTCCATATACTCATACCTTAGGAGACACTCGATCCACATAGCGCTTTTAAAGGAAATGCACCTTGCGCAGCTGGAGATTGCCAGGTTGCGGCGGCTTTGGCAAGGGCAGCTCTTTGCGACAAATTTTTCTTCCTATGCCAGAGGGGCTCTAATTTGGATCAGGCCAGGTATTACATTTGTGGCTGAAGACTGTTAAGTTGACGCTGAGGGGCGCTATGTACTTGTGCGCGGACACTTGAGTAGTCGGGCACCATTGTTGGGGTCCATCTATGCACCATATATTACCCAGGCCTCTTTCGTCCGTAAGCTATATGGCCGCCTCTCCCAATGGAGCGATATTCCTTGGCTGCTGCGGAGTGATTTCAACAATGTAGTAGATCCCCACCTAGATCGTTCCTCCACCCCGCTCCCTACTGGGCCCACAGTGGCCGCTCCACGTGTGCTGCAGGAATGGCTCCAGCACTGGCAGCTGCTGGACCCATGGCACCAGCACAATGTTGAAACTAGGGCCTACTTGTGTTTTTTTCAGTTCCACATAAGTAACATGTACGTCTTGACAGAATACTTTGCACAACTAATCTGAACTCTGCAGTCTTGCGGACTGATTACTTAGGCAGCACTCATTCTGATCATAATCCTCAGCTCCTAAAGCTGGATTGGATCAAACCCACTCCCGCCATCCCCACATGGCGATTACGTCTTAAGCTGCTGGAAGATGCCGCGTTCAAGGCGTCATTGATGCAGCTATCGCAGAGTACTTTGAACACAACGCTGGCTCCCCATTGTCTGGTCTTATTGAGTGGGAGGCATTCAAGGTCTTTATAAAATGGCATTGTCTAGGTACTCAATGGAACATGCGTAAATCCATTGAGCGTGACCTAACCTGAGTAGAGAGATCCCTGCCACAACATGAGCAAAGCGCCATTCAACACCCCATAGATACTTGTGGGCTGGCATCTGCCCGAGCGGAACATTCATTTGTCAAATCAGAAATGCATGTTAACATTTATGCCCCACATGGAGATGCTCCTCAAATCTGGTCATTGTTAAACTCTGAGATAGCCCTACTCCCTCAGTCAACTCAAATTAACCTGAGGGAGGACTTCAACTTACCTGTGCATATATAATTTTAAACAGACAATCAAACTCTAAATTCAGACGTCCAGGATCTCCCAAAATCATCTGCAACTTGTGTGTGTCTAACAAACTCACTGACGTTTGGAGATTGTATAATCCCAAGGGTAGTGATTTTACACTTTTCTTGCCACTACATCAAAGATTTTTCAAGAATCGATTAAAAACCCGTTGCCCCCTCTCTAATACACAACAATGTCCTCATCTGTCAAACTCATAGTTATATCAGACTACGCTGTCATAACTATTTCATTAACATTTTTCCCTCTACAAACTAAATCATGCGTATGTTGCTTGAATAACAAAATTTAGACCACAAATTAAAACTGTTTCATCAAGAAAATGGTAATTCTGTATCCTCTCCTGTGATATTATGAGATGCCTTAAAATGCTCCATTGGAGGGCAGATCATTTGTAAAATGGCTAGGAAACACAAAGATATGAATCACACCCTTGAATCTCTAAAGACATTAAAGGTACAGAAATATCCTACATACCCTCCAAGATTGCACCCATTCTAGAGCTCCATAAATAGCAAACAAGCTCATTTATGTGCACATGCTCAAAAAAGAAAAAATCTGTTGTGTCTAAGTCATTAGCTGCATACTTAAAATCCATAAAGAATAAATCTGTTATTACTAATATTACGGAATCTGACAGTTTTTAGAATGAAACCTTAAGGCATTTTGAGTGTTTTCAATTTTTGTATGCAAAAGAATCCGGTCTAGAATTTTTTTAATCTATTCTTCTGAACCTCATCATCACATCTGGCAAACAGTCTCTGGACTAACCCCTAGAGAGGGATGTGATACTTGAAGCTATCAAACGTATACCTGGAAGTAAGGCAGTGCTTAATTTGTGCATGTTGTTTCCGGTGCGGAGCACCAGCCCTTAATTCTGAGTGCCGGCGCTTAGTCTCAAGCACTTACTGCGAGCAAAACACATGTGGGAAAGACAGAGGAAGAGAAAAAGGAAAAAGGAGGCGAGCTTGGAGCACCGGCACGTCTTTATTTACAAATTAAGCACTAAAGTATGGCTCCTGGTCAAGATGGCTTTCTAATTAACTTTACAAACATTTTTAAGCCTCCATCATTCCCCCAGTGGGCAGTTATAAATAATTTTACGCTAATGGGAAAGGTGTCTGGCTCTGCCGTCACTGCTCAAGTCATAGTAATTCCAAAAGAAGGCAAGTACCACCTTCATGCAAAGATTTCATTGATCAATATGGAGTCAAAAAACATGCCAGACATCTGTTTGAAATTGATTCATAACTCTGTCTGGTTTTGTCAGGGGCAGGCAAGCCAGTGTTAATATTCACACCTTCTGTCACATCATGGAAAGAGCCTCCCTCTCCAAGTTTCCTGTGGCTGTCATTGCCCTCGAAGCAGAAAAAGCTTTTGACAACACATCCTGGCCTCATCTAGAAGCAGCCTTAGAGTGATATGGAACTGGTAAAACGTTCCTAAAGATGACCATATCCCTTTACGGAAAGTATACACATGAGACACCCACACTTTTGAAATCTTTGTGTTTGGGGTGGGAGAGAAAACTTTTTTTCATGAGTGTAAGACACTTAGGCGGTCATTCTGACCCTGGCGGTCGGTGATAAAGTGGCGGCCAACCCGCAAACAGGCCGGCGGTCAAAAAAATGGTATTCTAACTCTGGCGGGAACCGCCAACACAGGCCGCCACATTAACACTCCGACCGCCACAGCGGGACCGACAAACAGCGCGGCGGTCACCGCCCACCCTATCACAACTCACCAATCCGCCACCTTTTCCGGGGCGGGAGCCCCGCCGATAAAAACACGGCGGAAACAGACTCCGAACGGGAAAACGCTCACCTATACACACTCCACGAGGAAGGAGGACAGCATGGAGCCCGAATTACACATCCTACCAGCTATTGTCTACCTGCTCATCTACCAGGCGTACGAACGCCGGCGCAGACGACAACGGTGAGTAGTGCACCTACGACACAGGGGAGGGGGAGGAGGAAAGCTTACGGGCACACACATGCGCCATACACCCACCCCCCCACCACAAATACCTACACCCCAATGCCGAGCAACAAGTCAGAGTGACACCACACAAACCCCCCGGAATAATGCAAAGACACAATTTAAATGTTCGATAAAATATATGTATAAATAGCTCCATTGAAGGAATGGCAAATATGCCATATAAAAGATACAAAAATAAGGAATGAACATAGTCAACAAGATATCCATAGGCAAAAAGTCCGGCACATTCCATCAAAGTTCCATAGTCTGTGGGCCCATGTGCACAAACATATGGGCAAAGCCCACACAGGAGACCAGATACCATTGGAGAGAACACTGCAGGGGCATCAGATTATAAAACTACAGGCACCTCAGGGGGAAGGGAAGGGGGGGCACCTCAGCCACATGAGTCCACGACGCCAGATCCACGAGGGGCCTCCATGCCCACTGTCCCATCCTGGGGGGTGCAAAGCCACAGTCCATCAGATGGATTACCGACTCCACTGTGATTGGAGGAGGCATGGTGCCCACTGAGTGCTCCCTGAAGCCCTGCTCGACACAGAACCGACACTGTCAATGGGCTAGCGGTGCTTGAGATGAAGGGCCCAGCGGAGCGGTGCTTGAGATGAAGGGCCCAGCGGAGCGGTGCTTGACAGGAAGGGCCCAGCGGAGCGGTGCTTGAGATGAAGGGCCAAGCAGAGCGGTGCTTGAGACGGCCGGGCCCAGCAGAGCGGTGCTTTACAGGAAGGGCCCAGCGGAGCGGTGCTTGAGACGGCGGGGCCCAGCGGAGCGGTGCTTGACAGGAAGGGCCCAGCGGAGCGGTGCTTGAGACGGCGGGGCACAGCGGAGCGGTGCTTGACAGGAAGGGCCCAGCGGAGCGGTGCTTGACAGGAAGGGCCCAGCGGAGCGGTGCTTGAGATGAAGGGCCCAGCGGAGCGGTGCTTGAGACGGCGGGGCCCAGCGGAGCGGTGCTTGAGACGGCGGGGCCCAGCGGAGCGGTGCTCGACAGGAAGGGCCCAGCGGAGCGGTGCTTGAGATGAAGGGCCCAGCAGAGCGGTGCTTGAGACGGCTGGGCCCAGCGGAGCGGTGCTTGACAGGAAGGGCCCAGCGGAGCGGTGCTTGAGACGGCGTGGCCCAGCGGAGCAGTGCTTGACAGGAAGGGCCCAGCGGAGCGGTGCTTGAGACGGCGGGGCCCAGCGGAGCGGTGCTTGACAGGAAGGGCCCAGCGGAGCGGTGCTTCACAGGAAGGGCCCAGCGGAGCGGTGCTTGACAAGAAGGGCCCAGCGTAGCGGTGCTTGACAGGAAGGGCCCAGCGGAGCGGTGCTTGAGATGAAGGGCCCAGCGGAGCGGTGCTTGAGACGGCGGGGCCCAGCGGAATGGTGCTTGACAGGAAGGGCCCAGCGGAGCGGTGCTTGACAGGAAGGGCCCAGCGGAGCGGTGCTTGAGATGAAGGGCCCAGCGGAGCGGTGCTTGACAGGAACGGCCCAGCGGAGCGGTGCTTGAGATTAAGGGCCCAGTGGAGCGGTGCTTGAAATGAAGGGCCCAGCGGAGCGGTGCTTGAGATGGCGGGGCCCGTTCAGCGGTTCTTGCCCCAGCGGGGCCCTGTTCAGCGGTGCTCCTCCCAGCGGGGCCCGTTCAGCGGTTCTTGCCTCAGCGGGGCCCTGTTCAGCGGTGCTCCTCCCGGCGGGGCCCGTTCAGCGGTTCTTGCCCCACCGGGGCCCTGTTCAGCGGTGCTCCTCCCAGCAGGGCCCGTTCAGCGGTTCTTGTCCCAGCAGGGCCCGTTCACGGTTCTTGCCCCGGCGGGGCCCGTTCAGCGGTTCTTGTCCCGGCGGGGCCCGTTCAGCGGTTCTTGCCCCGGCGGGGACCGTTCAGCGGTTCTTGCCCCGGCGGGGCCCGTTCAGCGGTGCTTGACCTGTGTGTCTAGGGAGCCAGGCCTGGGCAAGACTTCCCGCTCATTCACCATCCGAACTTGCGGTCGCGGCGCCCTCCTGTGATGGAGTCCTGGGCCCGTGGGTGTCGTCCGTCACACCCGGGATGGGGCTGGTGGGGCCCTCCTGGGCAGCTCGCCTGCTGCCTGACTTCTCCGCCCTGCTGCCCTTGCCCTCCTTCGCTGGAGCTCTGTGGCCCTTGCCTCCCTTGGATGATGTGGCAGGTGACGGGGCAAGGCTACTGTCCTTGGTGGCAGCCGTCTCAGGCTTGTCGCGCCGGGCCTTTTTCTTCTTTGTCCTCTTCCCAGGGGGGGGGGGGCTGTCTGTCCCCTTGCTGCTGGCCGATGTTCCTGCCCTAGGATCTGGTGGACTCCAATAGCCCTGCACTATGGTCACAGTAGATGCAGGGCTGGTGGTGGCTGAGGTGCTTTTTTTGGTCTTACCAGATGGAGGGGGTGGGTCAGTGATTGGAACGAGTTCAAGGTTGGAAAGAAAAAGGACTTGGGGAGGACAGGGACGGGTAGGTGTAGTGGGTTTGGGAGTGGAGGAAGAGGATGTGGTTGTAGGAGAGTCAAGTGTGCTGTCTTTGGGTGCAGGTGCTTGTGACGGAGGCTGTCGTGAGGTGGATGGCTGTTGGGTGGGTGGCTGCCTGCGTTTGTGTGCTTTGGAAGAGGGGGTGACAGACACACTGGGAGAGGACACAGGGGACGTGTAAATGGCAGTGGGGGTGGTGACTGCACGTGTGCGGACTGTAATGGAGGGTGTGCTGGTGATGGAAGTACTGGCTGATGGTGGTGTGCATGCAGGTGTGAGTGGAGACGTCACAGGGAGGGAGGGGGGAGATGAGGAGGTGGGGGACACAGAGGTGGTAGTGACTGTTGGCATGTCTGCATCTGGATGTTGCTTGGGTGAATGCTTGTGGGATCTGTGGTGCTTATGTCTGGATGAGCTGCCCTTGGGTGTAGAGGTGTGTGCAGGCTGGTCTGATGGTGTGGATGGGATAGGCAGAGGAACAGGAGACTGGGACTGGGTGGAGGGAGTCAGAAGAGGGAGGCTGGAGACAGGGACAATGGCTGCCGTCAGTGCTGAGGCCAGAGCGTTGAACGATCGCTGATGGGCAGCCTGACCCGAATGAATGCCCTCCAGGTATGCATTGCTCCGATGCACCTCCCTTTCTACACCCTGGATGGCATTCAAGAGGGTAGACTTCCCAACAATGAGTGTCCTGAGGAGGTCAATGACCTCCTCACTGAGGGCAGCAGGGGTAACTGGGGCAGGGCCTGAGGTGCCTGGGGCGAAGGAGATGCCCGCCTTCCTGGGCGAGCGGGCACTGAGCGAAGGCTGAGGGGCTGCTGGGAGGGCGGGGCTGGTGCGCTGGGTGGCGGCTGTACCTGTTGTGGCGGTGGGCACGGATGTTGCCGCCACCGCTAGGGAGCTCCCTTCCGAGGACGTGTCGGTGTCGCTGACGTCTCCATGGGTCCCCGTTGTGGAGCTCCACACGCCCTCCGTCTCACTGGTGTACTCGGAGTCTGTCGTATGGCCCTCCGGGGCCATGTGAGATGCAGCTCCCTCGTGCTCCAATGCCACTTCTCCTCCGCCAGATGATGCTAATGCACACATGAACAGGAAGACAAAGAAAATGGGGGGTGGGGGTGGAGAAATGAAGACAGGTTGAGTGCATGCATTGGCAACACCGTTGTCGGAGAGGACAGACACAGAAGCCCCCTGAACTAGGCCGCGCAATGGGGGTACACTACTCAGTTATTGTGACTAGTCCTACGGGTCTATGGACGACAAATGCACACATGGGTGAGGCCGGACCATGGATAGCTGTACTTGGCACCCTACAGAGGTGGGGGGCGGGGGCACAGGGCCATGTCTAACAGAGGGGCCTAGCCTACAGAATGCGCCCTGGCCTGGAGATAGCCACAGCCCTCCTCCCCCACTCAGACACCTTCCCTGCGCGCAAAGATAGCAGAATGTGCTGATACTCACCCCCTTGTGTCTGCTGTGATGTCCTCATGCGCCCATCCAAATCGGGGTAGGCCACTGCCAGGATCCGGGACATCAGGGGGGTCAATTGGCGGCTGGCACCCCTCCTACGTTGGGAGGCCATCCCCAGCAGAGACTCGGCGGTCTTTCTGGTCCCGCGGCGTATGTCCTCCCACCTCTTTCGGCAGTGGGTGCCCCGTCTGTTGTGGACCCCCAGGGCCCGGATGTCCTTGGCGATGGCACGCCAAATGTCGATCTTCTGATGGGCGCTGACCTATGTGACATGTAGAGGGTGGTAAAAGAAATCGCATCAGTTTTCTGCCTGGTCAATGTGAGTGGCCCCCCCCTCCCCAACCTTGCCATGTGGCACATGCTCTCATTTTTCGTGCGTTGCAGTCCTCATTCGCTCCCCTCCCCACCATCTTACATACACCCCACTCAACACAGGCATAGCCCATTCAACGTGCACCCTGTGTACTAACCTGTTGGTCTGGAGGACCGTAGAGTAGCGCATACTGGGGGAGGACCCCATCAACAAGTTCCTCCAATTCTTCGGCAGTGAAGGGAGGGGCCCTTTCCCCAGTCGCAGCAGCCATTGTATCTCCCAGACCGAGGTCACAGCAGCACTTGCAGTATAGGTCCTCTCCTGTGGATGATCAGGTCTCGAGTGATTAATCAGATAGAAAATGGCGGTCACGCCCGCGGCGGTGCGTACCGCGGCGGTGCGTACCGCGACCGCCGGCGCACATCGTCATTGGCTCCTGAGACCCATAGGGTTCAATGTTAACCAATGCTGCTTTGCGACGCGGTCTTTGACCACCTACTGCCACGGTGTGCCACGCCAGCGCAGTGACCTCACATCCCACTGTCACACTTCACAGGTCAGGCAGCCGCCATTTCAAGGGCCCACATGGCATGATTTCTACTGCGTCACACAGGCCTAGGCCTTGCATAGCCACTCATACAAGCCGTTCCATGTATAGCGATTTGTGTACTGTGCAAGCTGTGTGAACGTACCTGTGGGTTGCTTGACTCTGTGCTCCATGTTGTCCTTCCTAGGCACCGTCCGCTGGGACTTGCGAGGAGAAGGATGAATCCTCCCGTGTACCGCCCGCTGGTGGACCTGTCGACAATGGAAGAACGACATATCATACTTACATACCGGCTTGACAGAGCAACTATACATGAACTATGTGCCCAGCTGGAGCCAGACCTGATGTCCCCCATCCGCCAACCCACGGGGATTCCCCCTCTGGTGCAGGTTCTGTCAGTACTCCAGAGTGTTGTCTGCCCTGATGAAATACATGCGGAGCTACATTATTTTCCCTGAGGTGGGCGAATTGGCTACAGTGAAGGGTGATTTCTATGCCCTTGGACATATCATTGGTGCCATTGATGGGACCCATGTGGCTTTGGTTCCCCCCAAAGACAGTGAGCAGGTGTACCGAAACAGAAAAAGTTATCATTCATCGAATGGTGGTCTGTTTGGCTGACCAGTACATCTCCCATGTAAATGCCAAGTTCCCTGGGTCAGTGCATGACGCGTATGTCATGCGAAATAGCAGCATCCCTTATGTGATGGAACAGCTACAGAGACACCGTGTGTGGCTAATTGGTGACTCTGGTTACCCCAACCTGTCGTGGCTACTGACCCCAGTGAGGAATCCCCGGACCAGGGCAGAGGAACGGTACAATGAGGCCCATGGGCGATCTAGGAGGATCATAGAAAGGACCTTCGGGGTCCTGAAGGCCAGGTTTAGGTGCCTGCAAATGACAGGGGGATCCCTCATGTACTCACCAAAGAAGGTGTGCCAGATCATCGTGGCCTGCTGTATGCTTCACAATCTTGCATTGCGACGCCAGGTGCCTTTTCTGCAGGAGGATGGTCCAGATGGTGGTGTTGTTGCAGCTGTGGAGCCTGTGGAGAGTGAAGAGGAGGAAGACGACGGGGACAACACGGACAACAGGGATACAGTCATACAACAATACTTTCAGTAGCACACAGGTAAGGAACAGCCACCCCAATTTACATTTACTTGAGGCCTCATGCGTCTCCTGTTCCTGTTCACTGATTTGTGACTTTCCCTTCCCTTTTCAGAGCTGTATGACCCACTGCCTGACTTCTGCTTTGTTTGCCCATGGACTAAAGCTTATTGAAATTGGTATGTTGTCATCACAAGGTAACTGGCCATTATTGCACCGTTATGTGTAATACATTTGTTAAGAATACAAGCAGACTCCTGTTTTTTTAAGTGGAATAAGTGATTTATTTTAAGTGCTACATATAGGTAAATGATTGGGAAGCGGGGATGGGTGGGGGTGGAGTAATGTCCATGGCAGAGTCCAGTTCTCAATCGCACAGGTGCATTGTCCATATGCCTGTGGAAGCATGGAGCAAGGGCAGATCAAGGTTGAACAGGGTGACAATGTGGGACAGTGGGATGACATCAGGGGGTATCTTAGGCTGGCGGGGGTCTTGCAATCCTACTCTGTCTTCTTGTGAGATCTCAGGTTCCGCTTGTGGGGTGGTTCATCTTCTGCAGGAGGTGGAGTTCTGGTGGCCTGTCGTTGTGTGGGGGCCTCCTGTCCACTAGCGCCGGCGGAGGTGGTAGGCTGATCCTGGCCTGGGCTAGTGACAGGGGCCCTTTGGGGTGCCACATGGTCCCGCAATGTGGTGACGATCTGGGTAAGGGCCAGGACGATGGTCCCCATTGCGGAACCGATGTTCCTCAGTTCCTCCCTGAACCCCATGTACCGTTCCTCCTGCAGTTCCTGGATCTCCTGGAACCGGGCCAGTACCGTCGCCATCGTCTCCTGGGAGCGGTGGTATGCTCCCATGATGGTGGAGAGGGCCTCTTGGAGAGTCGGTTCCCCGGGCCTGTCCCCCCGTCGCAGAGCAGCCCTCCCAGTTCCCCTGTGTTCCTGGGCCTCTGTCCCCTGGACGGTGTGCCCACTACCACTGCCCCCAGGTCCGTGTTGTTGTTGGGGTGGTGGGTCAACCTGGGTGCCCTGCAGTGGTGGACACACCGCTGATTTACGTGCCCTGGAGACAGAGGCATGGGCCCGCTGGGTGGGAGCTGTGCTGGTGTTCCCAGAGGGGGTTGGGTCTGGTGTAGCCTGTGGCTGTCTGTGGGGAACCGACTGTCCAGAGGTCCCCGATGGGCCGGGCTGGTCGTCTGGCTCCAGGGAGACAGAGCTGCTGTCATCGCTGGGGGTCTCTTCTGGGGTTGGGATGGACATTTCTGGACCCTCTGTGGCGGTGTGGTGGCGTTCGGGTCCTGCAGGGGTATAAAGGTATGGTTATTGCTTCTGTGTGTGGCATTTCGTGTGATGGGTGGGTGTCCGTGTACCCATGTGCAGGCATTCCCTTGTGGGGGCTTTTGTGAGTGTGGCTTGTGGGGGTGATGTGTGTGTGTAGTGGGCATGCTTTGGTGATGGGTGTCCATGCTTTGTGGTCGCATGCAGGGCTTGGTGTTGGGATGGGTGGGTTGTGATGGTGAGCCTTTTGCTAGGGGTTGGTGTGATGGGGGAGGGGGTGAGGGTGGGGGTATGATTTGACATGCAGGTGGGGTGGGGGTGGGAAGCAGTAGTGAAGATTTGCCTTACCAGAGTCCATTCCTCCGCCTACTCCTGCGAGGCCCTCAGGATGCAGGATGTGCAAGACTTCCTCCTCCCAGGTGGTAAATTCTGGGGGAGTAGGTGGGGGTCCGCCGCCAGTCTTCTGCACCGCAATGTTGTGCCTTGATACCATGGAACGCACCTTCCCCCGTAGGTCGTTCCATCTCTTCCTGATGTCCTCCCGATTGCGTGGATGCTGTCCCACCGCGTTAATCCTGTCCACTATCCTTTGCCATAGCTCCATCTTCCTGGCAATTGTGGTGTGCTGCACCTGTGCCCCGAAGAGCTGGGACTCTACACGGACTATTTCCTCCACCATGACCCTGAGTTCGGCGTCACTGAACCTGGGGTGTGTTTGGGGTGCCATGGGGTGGTGTGGTTGAGGTGTGGGGTGGCGTTTGTGGTGCTGGGTGTGGTGCGTGTGGTGGTGTGTGGTGTTTGGTGCGTGGATTCTGTGTGGGTGATGGTGTTGTGTGCCTCTGTGTTGTGGGATTTTCTATTCTGTGCTCTGTCTCTCGCCTTCATCAATGATTTCGGGTCGTAGGGGTTTGTGGATGATGTGGGTGTGTGCTTTATATTGTGTTGGGTGTGTGGGAGTGGTATTAGTATGTGTATCAAGTGTGCCTATTTCGAACTGACCAATGTTGCTGAGTTTTCTATGTGTGTGTGTATTTTGACTGCGGCGGTGTGTACCGCCAATGGAATACCGCGTTTGAAAGACCGCCACGTGGATTTGTGGGTCGGAATGGTATGGGCGTTTTTCTGTTGGCGTGACGGTGGAGGTTTGGTCAGCGCCATTTTTTCGCTGTCCTTTGGTGTGGCGGATTTTTGTGGATGTCAGGTTTTTGGGGGTTTGGCAGTTGCGGGTCAGAATGACGTGGCGGTTTACCGCGGCCGCGGCGGTGTTATGGCGGCCTTCTGGCCGGCGGTAAGCGACTTTTCCCGCTGAGGTCAGAATGACCCCCTTAGGCCCTCATTACAACTTTGACGGGCGGCAACCGCTGCCTGCCAAGTTGTAACTGCCGCGCGGCCGCCAATGTGGCCGCACTTCTGCAGTGGCCATTTCAACATCCCTGCTGGGCCGGCGGGGATGTCGGCCACTACACGAGAGCCAGCTCCAAATGGAGCCGGCGGTGTTGCGGAGGTGCGACGGGGGCAGTTGCACCCGTTGCGCTTTTCACTGTCTGCTATGCCGACAGTGAAGAGCTCCATGGGGCTGTGGCAGGGGGCCCGCGACTCCCCTTTCCGCCAGCCTTTTCATGGCGGTTCCTCCCGCCATGAAAAGGCTGGTGGGAGGGGGACTCGTAATCCCCTGGGCAGCGCTGCAAGCAGCGCTGCCCTGGAGGATTACAACCGCCAGGACCAATGTGGCGGTAAACCGTCGGTCCCGTCGGTGCCGTAATTCTATAGAGTGCACCGCCAGCCTGTTGGCTGTGCATCCGCCGAAACAGCCCTGGTGGTCTTTGACCGCCAGGGTTGTAATGAGGGCCTTTTTCTCTTTTTGTATGGTCATCCCCACGTTTTTGAGTGATGCAGCTGGTTTTCCGACTCTTGAGAGTGTAAAACCAGACATCAGTGCCAATGTCCGTACTCTAAAGTGTGTTACAAATTGGATGTACCCTATTGGAAATGGCTAACTTTCCTGTAAATCGCTACAAAAAATACACTGGTATCCAGGGCATGTAAGTTACAGGGTAACCCCAGGGCTTGCAGCACTGGCTGTGCCACCCTGAAGGTCCACCAAGTAAAAGAAGTCCCCCAGTCCGCCACTTCAGACTGGTAGAGCAATCATGTACTACTAGCCCGACTTCAAAAGCAATAGCAAGGCAAACACTTCCCCTGTACATCTGTGTATGTCAGTTCTCTGTCAGGCCTACAGAGTCCCAAAGGCGGGGTGCAACATACGACTCAGCCAGGTCATGTACTTTTCATGTTCTGATAGTAAAACATGCAAAACTACCTTTCTTTCTGTGGAAAGACTTGATCGCTCAATGGACAAGTACAAGGTTACATTCTGACCCCTCAGCTGTGCTAACTCCTGACTGTTGAGAGCAAAGTAGGCACTCAAAGGTATCAAACTTTTTGAGTATAAAGAGGGCACTTTAGGCACTCAGATCTCACCAACTTGGAAGAAGGACTGCAAGAGGACTGCCCTGCTTCTCTGAGGGACCAGCAAAGAGAGACTGAACCGACGAAGACTGCTCCTGCTGCACCTGGTGGCTTGCAAAGAGTGTGACTGTGGCTGCTGTGTCCTGCTCAAGGAGAAGCTGTCTCCAGAGCCCAGTTAAACCAAGAGAACTCCAAGGCCAACTGACTGGCCTCCTGTTTGCAGCACAGGGACACAACAGCTGAAGAAGCCTGCTGGGGCAAGTTGGCAGCTCAAAGTCCTCAAGTTGCTACCACCACTGTTGTGCAGCATCGAGGACCAAGATCTGAGGTGCAGAGTTGAACTCAAGTTCACTGAGCCCGGGAGTACAGTTGGAGAGTTGCTGGGGCCTTCAGAAAGCAAGTTATTGACACAGAGAGGATTGGCCTGTGACCATGACAACAGGCGACTGGTGGTCCAGTGCAACTGGACTTTGACCACAGAGGACTATATGGGATGTCGACCCTGCAATCAGGAACCCCCCTTACCATCTTCGTGGACTGAGGAATTCCTGCAGGAAGACCACCTTCGACCGTGTTGCATTCGTAGCATCTATAGAGCATCTTCAGCATCCTTCATCCTTTGCACCAAGGACCACTCCAGAGCAATCCATTGCAATGGGGATAAAGTGCCGGAACTGCTTAAGCACTTCTTCTACTGAGAAGGTAAGTCTTCTTGAGGACCTTGCTGGTCCCCCTAGGTCTCTGACAGAGTTGGTCGCCCCAAGTACTTCTAACAGACCGTATTGACACTTACCCAAGTTTTCTTTGAAAATTGTTGTTGTCTTTGCCAGGGCGTGTTCACTGTTGAGTGAAATTGCTATGATTTATTGTTGCTCATAAAATCTATATCTCCAGAACCCTCCCATTGATTTTTTTCATTCTAGTTTCTAAACTCTTATAAAAATACCACCTTTTTTTTTTTTTTATTGGTGTTGTATTCTTTAACTTTGTGTTGATTTCTTCTTCATTTGTTTTGGTGCTGTTTAAATGCTCTATACTTTTTCCGCTGTGTAAGCCTTACTGCTCAGTGCCACTGTTATCCAGGGTTGAGCATGGGGTTTTACAGACGAAACCTACTGGACCTAAAGGGGTTGGTAAGTGTATTCGATCGTGAGGTCGTATAACTACACCATATAATACACACCATTTCCTCACACTCTGCAAGGGTAACAGCACAGAACATAGGTACACTATAGATCTGTCATGCCAAGGCAGAGGTCCTTGTTGATTTGCTTTTAAAACCCTCACCCACTCCATTAGTGGCCTGCTTTATCATTGGGTCTCATCCTGGTCCCTAGCCTGGTCCCTAAAAACCATGATGGACATTTTTCAGGGAGCACTTAAGGATGTTACCTAATGGGGTCTATCATTGTAAAAATACTTTAGGAACACCCATTATCCCATTATTTTTGGTGTCTCAGGTATGGTTTAAAAATAATATTATTGAGGTGTTTTTGGGTACCTAATTTTCCCCATATCGTGCCGACAACTTTTAGCCCTGCTTGGAATGGTTTGTAAGGATCCCAGGCTTTGGCCAGGACAGGTATTACCCCCTATAGGTTACTTTTCAGTCACAAGATGTCCTCTTAGTTTCAGTCAGACAGATTATAGGTGGACATACATAACAACAGTCAAACAAACAAACAAGGAGGCCTACTTGCTGCAATGTAAGGAAGACATATTATTGCCCCAAAACATTAAAGATGGTGCTCCATAAGAAAGTGCAGGAGGCAGGTTTCTGTAGTCATACTTGTGTCCAGGCTACCATGCCAGCAATTAACCTACTGTTTACCCTGCTGCAGTCTTGTCTGGCCTCCCTACAGGCCATCCACTCTCTAACTAAGATGTGTTTTTTATGACTTTCTGAAGCTGAAAGCAAAGTTATCCAAGCTAGGTTCCTTGACCACACCCACATTTGTGATGCTCCCCACACACTGGCTAGCAGCAGGTCATACTGCCTCAAAAAACGTACTAATTTTTCCAGACACGGACTAGTAAAACTCTATTACTAATCCAAAGCAAATGGTCACCTTATTCAAAAAACTGGGAGGAGATCCACCATTGCCAGATATTTGGATGAAGATCTGCTCTCATGCATTTACT
Organism: Pleurodeles waltl; assembly: GCF_031143425.1. Lineage (NCBI taxonomy): Eukaryota > Metazoa > Chordata > Amphibia > Caudata > Salamandridae > Pleurodeles > Pleurodeles waltl. Next base: position 1,371,482,733 of record NC_090446.1, read on the forward strand.
CATAAGATAGTCCTTTCTCTATTAAAAATTAAAATGTTTGCGATGCATCTATTATACTGGACTTTAGGCAAACTGTGTAAACTAAAACTTACTGAGACCAATGTAGGTTGGACTTATAAGGAAGCTCCCGGGGATTTTGAACATATGTTTTTCAAATGTAAATTTCTTACCCCATTTTGGGATAAGATAACAAATCACCTCAAATGTATCTGCAACATACAATACTCTTTGGAGCTTATTTTGCCCTCATATACAGTTATATATATATATATATATCTATATATATATATATATATATATATATATCTATATATATATATATATATATATATATATATATATATATATATATATATATTTTTATATATATATATATATATTTCAGATATAGAACTTGCACCATTGGATCTCATACTAACGGTTGCAATCAAAGTTATCATTTTGGATTGGAAGTCTGACATGGGATACTGACCTTAGAAGCACTCACAAATATGTCAAAATAACTACTCGGTCACCTTAATAGATCTCAGACAATATGGGGGAGCACTAAATTCTTTTATCCACAGTTCACAGTTACCTGGTAATACAGACTGATTCTGCTGAAAAATAATCCCGTGATTTAATGCATAGTTCCCTCACTCCCACTCCCACTTTATCCTTCTTTCCCATAGTGGACACATCCTCCTCACTCCCTTTACTCTGTTTATTGCCTTTTCCATATCTTTAGTATTACTTTATACAACTGTTATGGACAGTCATCTCAAAACATTTAAGGTTATAGTTCTCCTTTTACTAACTGCTGAGATCCAAGGTTTACACTACTGTATGAAGTCATAAGGCTACTTGGGGAAGCTGGCAGCTCTTCAATGAGCTGCTCACGCTGGCTCCGACCAACCGATTGGCATATTGCCTGCCTGCAGTCATAGTGTGTTAATGGGACAGCTCATGGCAAGAGTAAGGGAGTCAGCTAAGATAACCTGTGCTCACCCTGTTGGTAGCTTGGCACGAGAAGTCTGGCTTATCTCAGAGGCAATGTATAAAGTATTTGTTCACCCACACTGTAACACAGTGAAAACACCACAAAAGCACTCCACACCAGTTTTGAAAAATAGCCAATATTTGTCTGAGTAATACAAGACTAAAATGACAAAAACCCAACATACCCAAGTAAAGATACGAATTTTCAAATATGAAATCTTAGTATAGCACTTAGAAACACAATAGTTCCTACTGGGGCTACTATGGCATCTTGACAGAGCAGTTCCCAACAGTCTGACGCCACTCGCTACAACCAGGCGGGGTCGATGAATCCAGCAGGTCAAGATGCGAGGTGTCAACTTTGCGGTGTCCAGGCCATGGGACCACAGTTGCTGCGGTGGAGTTGGAGTCTGGTGTCATGGATGTCGGTGGCACAGCAGTCAGGACTCACTCTGGGGAGAGACTTTCAAGGCGCTGCAGCGGCGTCAGGCCTATGTTGCAGGTCAGAGCTGTTGCACTCAGCAGGGACCATGGCTCCAGTGAAGGGAGCGACTTCGAGTCGGGCAGCGGTATCAGTTCTGAAGTCATGATTTTGGACAAGTTCATGCTTACACACAAGTGCATAAAAATAATCTTTTGCCTCCTATTTTCTATGGCCATATTTATTGTGGGTAGCATAATCTGGGTTTAAGAATGGTTGGTCAATTTTTTTAATTGAGACAATATGCTGCTTCTCTGATCTACATGGGGGGTTTGCACTTCCTGCTATAAACTTCCTCAAATATCTCCAGATATGGGATTATTTAACCATGCATTCACCTAGTATAGCTGAGGGACATAAGTTACTGAATTTAATGTTTAATGGAGAAGATCAGAATCCCATTTGGAAATCATATATTTCCTTTAACGATGTCAGTGAAAATGATCTCGAGATTTTGGCTCAAAAATTGTTACATTTTAGGGCTAATAGTGGATTTTTCAATGATCAGCTCAGCATTTACAATATCTTTCACACAATTAATATCCATTAGGTTGAAGTTGCAAACAATTCTAGTTATATACCGAAGTCCCTAGCAAAGTGGCCGGGTGAGAATTCGGAAGATACCAGGTTTACCTGATACGGTTTCTTGGCTGAAAATTTAGTCCAAATGTTTGCGGGTTGCCCCAAAATCCTAAATTATTGGGAGGAAATGTTCCTATGGCTCTCTAAAAAACTAGGGATGAAGGTGAAAGTTGACATATTGAATATTATGCTTGGTGTACATTTGAGAATACCTCGTAGCAATATGCCAGCTCTTCTCTTCTCTGTTATTATTGCTAGGATTTATATTGCACAAGAACAGAGAAGTGTGGGCTATATGTACAAAAGCATTTTGCATGTCCTAACGGTGCTATTCGTAATTTCAGGCTGTTAGGAAATGCAAAATGTCATTTTGGATTGCACGAAAGGCTGTTTTGGTGGTGCAAAAATGCAGTTTCTGTCCAGTAGAAACCACATTTTGGAAATTGCTAAATGGGAAATCACAAAAGGGATTTCCAAATACTGATTCACTAACAGCATGTACGAAGGATTTCATAATTGTGAATAGTCACAAGATGACCATTTAGGAAATGCAATTACCGCCAATCTAGATCTGGTGGTAACCTGGTGCAAACTATAAAAAGGCACCCAAAATGCACCTGGCACTTTTAGAATGGCAGCCCTGTATGTTTTGGCAGTGAGGATGAGGATTGTAGTTGGCAGGGAGAGAAGGAGGAGGAGACAGGAGAGGATATTTAGGGTGAGGGTCACCCTGTTTGAACAGAGGAGGAAATATATGATAAGTATAGACTCAGTAGTGAGGTAATCGTGGAATTAATTGCTGAGTTACAACCTCAGCTTCAGACATCAACACTCAGTAGCAATCCCAATACATGTGCAGGTATTGTGTTGTCTGGTTAGCAAAGTTAACCAATACATATGTGTCCCAGATACCCCCCAATATTTCCAACAGACCAACTTAATCTTTTACCTGGTAGCTCAGTTCTCCAATGTAATTGGCTGTGTTGATGGCACACATATTGTCATTTGCCCCCCACTCAGCAAATGAATTAATCTATAGGAACAGGAAAAGCTCACACTCACTCAATCTGCAGGTAGTGTGTGATGCCTCGTGTATCATAACAGACCTTGTGGCCAGATTCCAAGGCAGCAGCCATGACTCCTTCATGTTCCCCTTGAGTAGAATACATAACCAACTCACAGGGTGAATTTTGCATTGGTTTCTACTAGGTAAAACTTTTGCAGATTTAATTAACACATTGGTCAGAACTGTTTGTGTAATGTGACCTAATGGTTTATCCTTCTCATGCTCATTAAGGAGATAGTGCATATGCTTTGGATACTCAACATACCTGACTCCAAGAACAAGACGTGAAAGACAGTATAACAGGGCACACAGACAACACGCTCCATCATTGAACAGACCTTAGTGTGGTGTTAGGATGGAATGTACAGGATAGAATGTTGGGGGGTTGGCTGGGAGACGCGGTGGGCAGTTGGAAGGGTGAGCGGAGGCTGCGCCATTCGTGTGTCGGCACCGCTTGTACACTGTATGACAAATAAATACCGGATAATCATATAACCGGATTGAAGCTTCATCTTCTATTACAATAATCGATGAGCGGGATCCTTTTGGCGGTGCTGGCATTTCTTCACGCTGCCGGCACGTATTTGCTGTGCTGAGTGCGCGGACGCAGAGTGTCTCTCCCGACGTTCAGCCTGGCCTGTGCTGCTTGTGCTGAGGAAGCGGACACGGAGAGTCTCTCTCGACATCCAGCCTGGTGGGTGTGGCACCTCATTTCCTGTTGCATCTTCCAGTGTCCGTCTGGGGGGGTGTTGCCTAATTTCTTGTAGGCGAGCTCCAGCCTGGTGGGTGCGGCACCTAGTTTCCTGTTGTCTCTTCCGGTGTCCGGCTGGGAGGCGTGTCGCCTAATTTCTTGTAGGTGTGCCGCTTTCATTCTTCTCTTCTTTCGTTGAGTGCCTTCTTGAAACGTCCTGGTTGCTATAACAATGGTCTGATGTGTTGTCAGCAAACCTGTTTCTAACTCACCTGCATGTTGGCAATATGGCCCTGATTCTGACCTTGGCGGACGGCGGAGGCCGTCCGCCAAGGTACCGCCACCAAATGACCGCACCGCGGTCAGAAGACCGCGGCGGCCATTCAAACATTTCCTCTGGGCCGGCGGACGCTCTCCAAAAGAGCGCCCGCCGGCCCAGAGGAAATGCCCCTGCAACGAGGACGCCGGCTCAGAATTGAGCCGGTGTAGTTGCAGGGGTGCGACGGGTGCAGTTGCACCCGTCACGTATTTCAGTGTCTGCAAAGCAGACACTGAAATACTTTGCGGGGCCCTCTAACGGGGGCCCCTGCAGTGCCCATGCCATTGGCATGGGCACTGCAGGGGCCCCCAGGGGCCCCGCGGCACCCCCTACCACCATCCTGTTCATGGCGGGTTTCCCGCCATGAACAGGATGGCGGTAGGGGGTGTCAGAATCCCCATGGCGGGGGAGCGAGCTCCGCCGCCATGGAGGATTCCCCCGAGCAGCGGAAAGTCGGCGGGGGACCGCCGACTTTCCGCTTCTGACCGCGGCTGAACCGCCGCGGTCAGAATGCTTGTGGGAGCACCGCCAGCCTGTTGGCGGTGCTCCCGTGGTCGGTGGCCCTGGCGGCCACCGGCCGCCAGGGTCAGAATGACCCCCTATATTTTTTGTACTTGTTGCCATAGAATGATTTGAAGCACTTGGACTGTTTTTTTAAAAATGGTGCTTGTGAAGAACCTCAGTTTTGGTGCATTATACTAACGGCATTATGTATTTCGAGAAAAAAAAATTCTTCTTCTTCAATTGAAATGTCAAGCATTCAACCCCCACCATTTTTCTTGTCGGAACCTGGTGAACCACTTATTCAATGGGAATTATGGGTTGATATGTTTGAGGCATACATGGAGGTTTTAGAAGATCAAGAATTTTCCCCAGAAAGATACTTAGCATTATTAAAGCACAGACTTGGCGTGGGTAGTCTACCTGAATTTAAGAATCTACTGCAGGTCAATAATGCTGGAGAAGCGGATGTATACCAATTAGCCAAGAAACAACTTCAAGAACGTTATGGCAGGAAGATTAATGTGGTGTTGGAACGGTATAAGTTCTATTCAAGGATGCAACAGGATGATGAATTGATTGACCAATTTGTGGCCGCTCTTAGAGGAATCGCTGTTACCTGCAAATTCGAGCAAATATCTTATGACCAAGTTTTACGAGACCGAATACTAATGAAGACCAAATCTCGCAAAATACAGGAGAAGTTATGGTCCTGTAGTGGTGACCAAATGTTGAGAGGTGCAATTGATGCTGCAAGGACCATTGAAGTATCGGAGAAATGTGTTCAGGCTGTCAGAAGGAGTTTTAATGACTGTGATTCTGGAACTGTTGCTATTAGTTCTGTGAACAAGGATTCTAAAGAGTTGGAGAAGAAATTGGACTGGAAGAAAAATACTGCAATGAAATGTTATAGATGTGGTGCTGGGGACCATTTAGCTCATTCTAAGAAATGTCCAGCTTTTACGAAAATATGTAATGCATGTAAAAATATTGGCCATTTCAACAAAGTATGCAAAAATAATACAAAGGGAATTAGTTATATATCTGAGCATGATGAATTAGATGATTGTAGGATCCAAGAGGTTGTTTTGAGTGTTCCTGAGGATGATAGTAATGTTGAGGGTAATCTTTCAAAATTACCTACATGCAAACTATTTCTTGATACAGTAGAAGTAACAGTGATGGTTGATTCATGTGCTTGGTTCACTATTATGAATGTGAATATGTTTAAGAAATAATGGCCTGGTAGAAAGTTTTTACCAACAGATGTGAACCCTGGTAGTTATACAGGGCACACAATTCCCATATTGGGTTATGTGAATGTACACATTTAGTTTCAAGGGAGAAAATGTGAAGGCAAATTGTATGTGGCTGAGAAGGGACAGTTAATTTTGGGTTGGCCACATATTAGGAAGTTGGATATAAAAATGTATTCAACAAGAATGTCTCCATTTTATACTGTAGTTGGAAATGATTCAGAACAGTAATTGATTTATGATGAATTGGACAAACATTTCCGACAGTATTTTCTGAATCTTTAGGCAAACTTAATGGTTTCAAACACAGAATCATTTTGCGAGGAAACGCAGTTCCGGTAAGGCATAAGGTGCGGAATGTACCTATGAATTTTAGGGCTAAACTTAAGGAAATGCTGGAAGATCTATGTGTAAAGAATATTATAAAGCCTATTGAGAGTTCAGATTGGATTTCGCCTGTGTTGATTTCTTTGAAAGCGAATGAGGACCTTAGGTTGTGTGTCGATTTGAGGTCCTTGAATGAAGCTATTTGGGTTGACACATTTCCTCTGCCAAATTTACAGGAATTGGTATCATCTGTAAGTCAGGCTTCGGTATTTTCTACAATAGATGTATCGAGTGCCTATCATCAGATTGAATTAGATGACCATTCTAAGCATTATACTGCATTCATAACGACTGATGGTGCATTCCAATATAAAAGAATGCAGTTTGGCCTTGCTAGTTCTTTAGCTGTTTTCCAAAGGTAAAGGAATAGAATTTCCAGTGGAGTACCAAATGCAAGAGTTTTCCAAGATGACATTTTGATTTTTGGTAAGGATAAGTCTGAACATGATGGGGTATTAAGAGATGTGTTGGAAATACTCCAAGAAAATGGATTGACTGTAAGGAAGGAGAAATGTAAATTTGTTCAGAAAGAGGTAGAATACCTGGGCCATATTATTTCACAGGAGGGTATTTGTCCAAAAGTGGGTCATGTGAAGGCTATTATGGACACTCCTAAACTAAGTAGTAAGGAGCAATTTATGTCATTCTTAGGGTTCACAGAATTTTATTCTCGTTTTATAGAAAATTATGCAACCAAAATAGACTGTTTAAGGAAACTGTTGAGAAAGAATGCTCCGTTTGAATGGGGTAAAGATCAATCTGTTTGTTTCAAAGGTATTAAGCATGAAATATTGCAAGCTCCATGTTTGAAACCTTTTTTAGCTAATGTGGATTGTGAAATTTCTGTTGATGCTAGTAGCTATGGTATAGGAGCTGTTCTTTCCCAGAAGAAAGGTCATGAAATGTGGATTGTGGCTTATGCTTCCCATACGCTTTCGCAATCGGAAAGAAACTATTCTGTAATTGAGAAGGAGATGTTGGCTGCGACTTGGGCTGTGCAAAGATTCCGATTGTACATCTGGGGGGAAAAAATTAATTGTGTATGGACCATAAGCCATTAGTGAATATATTACGTCCTGCTGGTGGGAAGAATTTATCACCAAGACTTGCAATACTCGCTTCTAAGTTACAAATGTATTTTTTTGAGACAGAGTACATACCTGGGAGGTGCAATGTTGTGGCTGATGGGTTGTCACGGTTACCAATTGATGGTGAGAATGTTGGTATGAAGTGTGATGTTGCTTTAACATTTGCCACACTACCAGCTAAGGAAGCTTATGCTATAGTTTTAGTGGATTACTTTTCCAAATGGCCTGAAGTAGAATTTGTGAACCAGATTTCTACAGAAAATGTTATCGAATTTTTGGAGAATGTGTTTTCCAGTGAAGGGGTACCAGAAGTATTGGTATCAGACAATGGAGTACAATTTATTTCTACGAATATGTCACAGTTCTTGGCATGGTATGGTATAAAACATGCCAGGGTTGCTTTATATAACCCGTCTTCGAATGGCCAAGTGGAAAGGTTCAATAGGTGATTAAAGAGACAATACAGTTGTCTTTAAAATCTGGTATTCAGTGGAAACGATCTGTGTGTGACATGCTTGCATCATACAGAGTGACTCCCCACTCTGTGACTGGCAAAATGCATTTCCAATTGTTGAGAGGAGGGAAACCATCTACCAGTTTACTTCCGTGGTGGTTGATGGAGAAGAATCAAGGGAAATTTGGTGTGGAATGCGATGAAGGGATGAGAGACTTGATGCGGTCTTATCAGTTGCGCACCAAGTTGTACCACAATGTCAAATCCAGTGTGTGTGAGTTGTCGGTGGGACAAAGTGTTCGAGTTAAGTTACCTGGGATTGTTGTTAAGGGAAGACCACATTGGTTGAAGCCGAGGAAGATTGTTAAAGTGTTAAGGAATGCGGTCATGTTGGATGATGGCAGAATCTGGAATGTAAGATGGTTGTCTATTTGTAGGAATGATGATGGATGTTCCGAAGGGTGTAATGGTTAGCTAATGGAGGGTGTTCCTGAAAGGCTGGATAGTGATATCCAAAGAAGTGGGGAGGGTTGTGAGAATGATTTGTTACGACGGAGTGAGAGAAATAGGAAGGCACTCGCTTATTTGCATGATTATGTGACCAACTAGTTATATCACATGTACTGTTATTTCATGCTATACATTGCTTTGTTGGTTATTTTGTATCACTTGTCATTCATGATTAATGGGGCTTTGAAATTCTGTTTTAATTCATTGTATTTTCTATTTGTTGTTTCCAAATTTGTTGGGGGGAAGATGTGTGGTGTTAGGACAGAGTGTACAGGATAGAATGTAGGGGGGGTTGGCCGGGAGACGTGGTGGACGGTTGGAAGGTTGAGCGGAGGCAGCGCCACTCGTGTGTCGGCACCGCTTGTACACTGTATGACAAATAAATACCGGATAATCATCTAACCGGATTGAAGCTTCGTCTTCTATTACAACACTTAGCAATACTGAAGTCCAGGTTCTGCTGCCTCCATAATACTGGCGGAGCAGTACTGTACAGACCTATAACATCATCGCCACATGTGCCACACTACACAATATAGCCATTAGGAAGAGCCTGCATGTCACCATAGAGCCTTAATCTGACTCAGATGAGGAATTATCACCACTACAGGTGCAGCAGGATTGGACACATGCAACAGAGGGTTGTGCACTATGCACATAGATCACCCATAACTATTTTAGAGGTAAGAGTATTTACAACATCTAAGAAATGGACATCACACAAGATGGTAATGCATGATGTATTACTGAAAGATCACCTTTTATTCAGGTTCTAAGAATTAAGTATCTCTCTTAAATCAGCTGTCTCCATTGCAGATGTAACATTGTGTCAACAAGGCAGCAAAGTATGTCATTACAAACAAAAAAAGTGGACTTGTGACTCTGAGTGTTCAGTGTATTAATTTTTTGTGTTGGGTGCCTTGTCATCAACACTGGCCTGTGGAAGTGGGGACATGTCAAATCCAGAAGTGTTTTGGTGTGTACACCTGGGACAGCATCCCTTCTGCATAGATGTGGCACTGATGCTAGAGCCGGCTTCACTCTCAGGTGGCCGCAGAATGTTGGTGACAGACAGGTTGTGGATCGGTATGATTCCAAGTGCTGTGTTCACTTGAACTAGCCCACGTGCAATATCTTGACAGCAGTCCTCTGTGTAATTTTGTATGTTTACAGTTCTCCCTGCAAGAGTTTCTACTGCCAATTGATTAATGGAACAAGTGAAGGCATCAAAGCATGCCAGGTACTGCCTGCGTCTTTGAAGATGTTGCTCCTTCTCTGTGGCAGCTATCCAGCGTTCTTTCCCTTTCTGCATCTGCTGCATCACCTTGACATGCTTTGCAGATGCCTGTTAACAGTCTTGATTTGTTTGGTTTGCAGGCACTGTAGAGAGGTGATGGACTTCTCCAGGCCACGAAACACAGAAGAACTGTTTGCCAGGTCGTCTGGCATGTTGTCATTGTCAACTGTTGCTGGTTGGCTTTTACGGTGTCTGTGTGTCCTGCCCACAGATGTAGAGTCTCTGCTTAGGGACTGTCCCTCGTCTCCGTCCCACAACTCTGCTAGTTGCTCTGATAGCAGTTGGAGTTGAAGAAATGGGCACAAGAGTTGGTAATATACTGACATCTATTTCCATGTTTGTGTCAGTAGCTTCTTCAACCTCGATTGTTTCTGACAGGTCCTTGGTCTGATTTGTGTAAATGCATGTCTGTTCACAATATTGTAGCTGTGCTTCATGTGTTTTATGACATGTTTATGATGTACAGACGTGTTGTGTAGTCATCAGCACAGTACAGCATGCAACTGTGTTGCTTTACAACTCTCACAATGCATTGCCAAGGCAGAGAAAGCATAATGTTTTATTTGAGGAATTACAAACATTATGTTATGTTAAGTAAGTAAAGGGGATTTGACGTACCAGCAGGATTAGAGGTGTCTATATCTGACACTCCCACTGCACTTTCTGTTTCCAGTGTCCCCAAGATAAGTGTCTTCATGGGAGTGGGAGCGGTTTGTTTAGAGGGTCCTCCACCTGTGCCATGACCCTCAGCCATCCTGCAGGCCACCTTCTTCTTTGTGTGAGATCTCAGGTTATACCAGCATTTTCTGATCTCTGGTATGGCCTTCTGTGTGACACCAATTGAGTTCACTTTCTCCAAGATGCTGTTCCTTCTCTTGGTGTTCTGACTCTCAGGAACAGTAGATGAGGCCTTCCCAAATAGCCAGTCCTAATGTGCCTCACATTCTTCGGCGAGAAGCGCCAGCTCTTTTTCAGAAACCTTGACCTTGTGCTTCTTGCTCCCAGAATCCCTGCCTGTGTCTTCCTTGGACCTCGTGTTGTTCTCGTTCAAGCACAGGTATTTTGCAGCCAGTGGTGAGACTCCTTTCTTCCAACACCTTCCTAGGCTTCTGGATTGTGCCCACACCCTGTATTTTTTAACATCCTGATCTGACATAATCATCCTGCATCCAGAATGCAACTTTTCCTATTTTGCGATATTCTACAATTTTCCTAATTGTGATTGTGAAACTGTTGAAATCACTATTAATGGAATCCATGGTTACAAACATCTTATTTTGTGATTCCCTAACAGCAATTTATACGGATTCACTATTAGGAGATCACAAAGCCTAACTTTTGTACATATGGCCTTAAGTATCCACCCATTAACAACATCCTGGATTGTTACGTTGCACCACTATTTCGAATTGAAATCTGCAGCACTGAAAGCTAAAAGGGAAACGGACATTCAAGGTATGTTCATACTTTGGGACGAATATTTCAGTGTAACTAATATACTGTCTGTGCCTCTGGGAAGAGTAGTGGTATCTGGCTGGGTAACTCTTTTTCTCATCTCCTTTCTTTTTTATAATTGCCATAATTTTTACAAAATTTCTTGGATCTTATGAAAAGAGTTGTTGACCCTCCATGAACAAACATCAATTAAAACAAGCATTTGCAATGCAATAGGTCTCGCATTTGTGAGAGTTAGCGCTATTGGCGTTGTGAATGCATAACTAGACTTTTCTTGCCACATAATTGGTCATAATTTGGTAATTTCCTGCCACATAATACCAGTGGCCCTGCATATAAGTAAAGCACTTGCATCAACCCTTTTCTTCTATCTGCAGCTTGCAATACAGACACATTACTCAGAGATTTTGGAAAAGTCGACACTGCCTGATCATCTGAAATATGAGTGAAGTTTAAATGTGACTCATTGTACTGCAATGACACCACATGGCATTCTATCAACAGAGTATCTTGAAATATTCCACCATCAGTGAAGCGGAGCCTCGTGTGTACCTGACAGAAATGGAAAGTACAGTAGACTACTAGATGGAATTAAAGAATATGTATGGTTAAGGTCATTCCATCGAGGAAGCCTGAGGTGATGTCATACTTTAAGGGCTTATTACAAAGCTGTCTGCACAACACACCAATGACCTGAACTGAGAATAATAGCAAACATTGTTGTGACCTAGCTGGCAGCTGTGTGAAGTGTTGGCATCTGGTGTATATATATTTATATACATATATATATATATTTTCTAGTGCAAGCTCTGCTTGGGGTGAGTGAGGTGTCAGTAGGAATGTCTGCATAGTGCAGCATAACAACACAGCAGGCATATTACTGGGCGGAAGTAGCGGCAGATGGGGTGGAGCCACGGAGCAGTAAGTATGCTGAGAGCGGTGATATGTTTTACATGTACTAATGAAAACTTTTATAATGCAGCTTCGATACGTGAACAATATTTAAAGTCTTTTATGCATTACTAGATGTTAGTGACGAGTGACTATCGCTGTTACTAGGTTTTGTTGCTGTTCAGCTCAACTGTACTCCTTTCATCAGCATCAGAAAGATTAAATGCAGAGACATTCCTACTGGGATTTTATTTAGTCACGCAAACCATAAACTACACCAGGGATACCAGGTGATTCAATGTCAGTAGAAAACATGGGGCTTATTTACAAGCCCCTTGCACCACGGGTGTGTCACTTTTCCTGTGGGGGAATAGGCGGCACACCGGCAGCGCAAGGGGCTTGTAAATAAGCCCCTGTGTTTGATCTATGCTGGGTGTTCAGTTAGCACAACAGTGCACACAAGGAGTTGTAGTCTTGCTTCAGCTTAATGGTGCTGATGCATGAAAATAACATTCTTTAAAAAAAAATCCAGAGCCGCAAAAGCTGCGCCTAGATGAGAACTGATTATATATAACACTAACTGACAAACATATGTATGCATATGATACATTAGCCCGCTATGCTGCCTTGCTGTCAAGAGGTAACTGCCCCTTGGAGCTGCTGCTGCTGCTATTTGCTTCACATAAGTCATTTGTGTTTATTACTCAACCCGTTCAGTCTGGAAACCACCTGGCCCCACCAGCTCCTCCGCAGTTAGTGCGCTACCGGCCAAGCTACCACACAGTCTCATGAAAATAGGATAGCCACGTGCACCATCACTTACACCACGGGAAGAAGCGCTTCCTTTCTCAGCACATTCTAGACACCTGGGCACATGCACCTGGCCCGACATTAAATGACCTGGCTGCGAAATGGACACGTCGGTGTGTACACTGTGATTCATGTATTACATTACATACATCAAAGCTAAGTAGAATACGTGATTTTGCAGAATCCTGAACCAAAATCCACGCCGCCGTCTGACATTACTTCTTAATCCACACTTAAGCATACCGAACTTCGGCCCATATGTACGAAAGCTTTTTCCCATAGACACAGAATGGGTAAAATCCTTTGGTTCATCTGGCCCTTTGTTTTTAAAAGAGCACGCCATCTCTGTTATGGAGTGCATTCATGGATTTTCTTGGCATTTTGGAAGCATAAAAGTCGGAAAGGCGAAGCACTGAGAGTAAGTGTGGGTGGAGGGAGGGGCAAAGTAAGACAGAGAGGTGGATGAATGGAATGCAACGCATCTGGCATTTCTCCGAGTTACAGCTATTAGCAGTTGTAAACTCCCAACCGGATTTTTCTTGCCACATTAAATGGAAAACAAGATCTTTGGAAGATCGGTCGGCTCAGATGTTGAATAAAACACGGGTGGGAGTGGGACCGTGGTGTGTTGGGGGGTGGGAAGGTGGAGCAGTGTTTACAGTTCCTGCTGGAAAAACTGCTTGGCTGTGACGGCACAAAATAGCAAGCATTTGGAATGCAATGGTGTCGTGTTTGCTCGAGTTAGAGCTCTTAGCGTTGTAAATTACTAACTGGACTTTTATTGCCAGACAGACTGAAAATAACAAGAGGAAGAGAGGGAGAGTGAGCTGGCCCTGGAACCCCTCCCCCCTCTGTTTTTATTATGTTTGCCGAGGGAGCTGGTGGGGAGGAGGGACTGAACAAGCACCGACACTGTTGAAGTGAAACAGGCAAATGCCAAAAAAAGGTCCCTTACAGAAGAGATAAACAGGACACAGCGTAATTACACAGTACTTTGTGCTGCTCCCAAAGTGAAAAAAGGCAGCACAAAGAGGCAGGACTGACCACTAGCAAGCAAGGATTTTTTAAGGACACTGCAACTAACAAATCAAATAGCTTTTCTTCACAGTATAAGTATACTTAAGTATACTACACGTCGAAGCTTGGCCTAAAAACTACTGTATGAAAGCATAATACTTAATGCAAATATATCTTTATCTTATGTTCCTTATAAACTTTCAATAAAAATATTACTGAACAAAAAAAAAAGAACAAAATCCACATTGCACTACGAGGTGGAGCGGAAATCATCTTCTCTTGGAATAGCATTGCTGCCCCCAATACTATTTGATTGATGCTTAAGTCAAGTTTTAAATGCTTCATAGGTTCCATTGGCTAGAGAAAACAGATGGCCATGTTTCTGGACCCATACATGTGCGCAGCCACCTCCTCATGCCTTTTCAGTTCCAAGAGTGCCCTGTAAATGAAGTAACTGGATTTATTAATTTGCGTAGAACACGGACAGTTCAGAACCTGGCCTTAGGGGGGTGGAAGATTTATTTTTGTCAGCCAGTTTTGAAGTTTTTTAATACAATTTTCATATGTCATTACCAGTAGCATGGACAGTTGATCTGCGGCATGACATAGATGCTATGTGGTACCAATTGCACACACGGCAGCACATTATATTGGATATTGCAGGACATTTAGACTGGCTGTACCACTAGTAGTGTACCAAGTAGAATTATTCCTGATGGCAGTTACTTCATGGGAGAGGGCCTATATACCACAACCTCTTCTGATTTTTTTTTTTCCTGTTTGAAAAAGCCTGACAGTTCCAAACAGAAAAAATAGAGCCAATGCCCAAATTCTCAGAGATAACTCCCAGGGTGTCAGAACATTAGTTTTTTGTTTCTTCAGTAATAAACTCCCACTTTGGGAGTTTGTTTTATGAAAAACAATAACGTTTGCTTGAGCATGGAAACTGTCCAGCAACTTTACAGTGCCTTTAGGGCACAAATATTTCCAAGCAGGCACAGATATCTAAAAACAGTGGGCTGTAGTCCTCCAAGGCAGTGCATGCCTCTGCTGCCCTGGCAGAAAGAAGTAAAACCTACCAAACCCTAAATGGCTGTCCTTCTCTCTGAACCGACCTATCTCTCTACTCCCCTTCACCGCAAAGGTTGTAGAGAAGATAGTAAACATACAACTGTCTCGCTTCCTAGAAGACAACAGCATACTCGACGTCTCCCAGTCTGGATTACGCAAAAACCACAGCACAGATATAGTCTTCATCACCTGTACAGACGACAGCAGGACCAGATTAGACAAGGGCGAAACCATCGCCCTCATCCTCCTAGACCTCTCTGCAGCTTTCGACAACGTCTGCCACCAAACCCGTCTCACACACCTCTTCGATGCTGGAATTTGCCACAAAGCCCTGGACTGGCTCACCTCCTTCCTCTCCGAAGGAACCCAAAGAGTTTGCTTCCCTGCTTTCTGGTCTACAGCCACCAAGACCATCTGTGGGGTCCCCCAAGGATCCTCCCTCAGCCCCACCCTTTTCAATATCTACATGGCTCCACTCACCAACATCATCCGCCCCCATGGCCTCACCATCATTTCCTACGCTGACCACATCCAGCTCATCATCTCCCTCACGAGGAACCCATCTACCGCCAAGAATAACCTACACGCCGGACTCCTCACCATCACTAACTGGATGACAGCAAGAAACCTCAAACTGAACTCAGAAAAAAACGAGATCATCATCTTTGGTCCCAACAAGACAGCATGGAACGACTCTTGGTGGCCCACCACCCTTGGACCACCCCCAACACCCATCACCTACGCACGCAATCTCGGCATCATACTTGACTCTCTCCCTGACTCAGCAAATCAACGCCATATCATCCTCTTGCTTCAACACCCTCCGCATGTTATGCAAGACTTTCACAAGGATTCCTTTAGAAACAAGAAGAATGGTCACCCACGCCCTCATAAGCAGCAGACTGGACTACGGCAACACCCTCTACGCAGGGACCACAGCTAAGCTTCAGAGAAAACTCCAGCACATCCAGAACGCAGCCGCACGTCTCATTCTCAACCTCCCTCGCCACAAACACATCTCCGCACACCTCAGATCCCTACACTGGCTGCCCATCAACAAGAGGATCATTTTCAAAATCCTTGTCACAAAGCCCTCCACGACAACGGACCGCCCTACCTCAACGAATGAATCAACTTCCACAAACTAACTCGACAGCTCCGCTCTGCCGACATCGCCCTCGCTACAGTCCCCTGAATCCAACGCACCACCAGCGGTGGTAGATCCTTCTCCCACCTCGCTGCCAAAACCTGGAACTCCCTCCCCACCAACCTACGCAAGACCCAGGACCTCCTAACCTTCAGAAAGCACCTCAAAACATGTTTTTTTCGAGCAGTAGCCCCCCTCCAACCTCCAGCACCTTGAGACCCTACTGGATAAAGGCTGTTGCTGAAAAGCGTTGGATCTTTTGCTGTAATAAATTGTTTTTTTTCACATCCGAGGTGTCCTGGTTCTCCTGATATGTTAAGGGAGTGAAGAAGGATATATATATATATATATATTTTAATATATATATATATATATATATATATATATATATATATATACATATAATCCAGAATACTTCTTAAAAAGAAGACAATGTCGCAGCCACTTACTTGCTACAGTCCCAGTGTTCTTTATTCAGGCAGAAAAGCACTGTAAAAGACAAAACTAAATACTCCGACGCGTTTCAGGAGACTCTGCTCCCTTGATCACAGAGGTATTCAGAAACCCTTTTCCCTTTCCATTATAACTAACAAAATAAACATAAAAAGTGGACTACAATTCTTGTCTGGAAACATTGGCAGCCATCTTAACACTTTATCTTTCAAAGACCAATGCAACTAGAATTAAACTTAAAATTGAAATTAATATACCTTACTTAAACCCTCAATTATTACATGTTATTAGCTCCAATTTATACTACAAATTAATATACTCTGCCTGTATGCATATATATTTAAATTGCAACTTACTCATTTCTCAATATTATAAACTAATACTCATACTAATACTCATGCTCATGCCTCATATGAGGATACTCATCTTATTTATATCCATGTATTTATGGGTAATTCAACAATACCCTGGAGATATAATAGCTCTTTTGCTTCTTATTTGGTGTACAACATCTGGAAAGAAAAAAGGGATAAAAAATGAATTAATTTATAAACAGCAAAGCTTCGACATGTATTTCAAACCTATTAAACCTATTAAATTCTAAATACATTTATATTCCATAATCAATGCAAATGTACTGATAATTCTTCGTCCTTGTTCAGACCGATAGGTTCCATTGTATTACAACTAATAATCAATCTTGATTCCAATTTTCTTAAGTCTAAGGTTCTATTACCACCTCTTACTTTCAATACCACCCTATCTAGAACCATAAATTGTAACATCTTTTCATTTTTATTGTGGAATTCTTTAAAATGTCTCGCCACAGGCTAAGATTTATCCTCATTTTTAATGGCTCGTAAATGTTCCAAAATGCGCTTCTTCGCTATATATATGGTACTACCAATGTAGAATTTGTTGCAGGGACATTTCAGAGCATAAACACAATATTCTGATATGCATGAAACATGATTTCCTATTTTAAACAATTTTTTAATCCCAGGGAATAGTACCTCCTTACAATTGGAACTGAATTTACACGCCTTACATTTTCCACAGATATAAAAACCCTGAATCGGTTGTATTCTCTCATTCTTAGATATTAAACTATGGCTTAGTATGTCTTTCAAAGATCTACTTCTTTCTAAAAGTGAAAGCCGGGTATTCTTCCAATAGTTTACCTATATGCTCATCAGTCCTAAGGGCTGGCCAGAATTTAATAAATGCTTTCTTAATTTCATTTACCTTGTCGTGGTATGTAGTTATAAATCTTATTTTAATATTTTCCTTCTTCACATTTTCTACATTTTCTAGCAGTAGGTCCTCCCTTTTGGTCTGTCTGACCCTCTTCACAGCTTCATCTAATATAGCTTTTGAGTAACCTCTTTCAATGAATCTTTTGGTCATCACTTTGACTTCGTTCTCAAATGCAGTATCCAAACTGCAATTTCTTCTAGCTCTTAATAGTTCCCCGTAGGGGATACTGTGAATCAAGTTCTTTGGATGACTGCTCCTAGCATGTAATAGACTATTGCCCGCAGTGTTTTCCCTATATAATTCACATTCCAATTTATCCTTAACAACCATAATTTTCACATCCAAGAATTCCAGTTCAGCTGAATCCATTGTACAGCTGAACCTTAAGTTCAGGTTATTGTTCTTCAATTCCTCAACAAAGCTCAAAGCTGAATCTTTACTTCCTTTCCACATACAGAAAATGTCGTCGATATACCTCACCCACAGGACTGCTTGGTTTTCAAAACCAGAGATGTTCCAGACAACCTGCTCCTCCCACCAGCCCAGGTATAAACCTGCATAGCTGGGGGCAAAACAGGTTCCCATTGCAGTCCCCTGGTCCTGACGGTATAGAATATTGTTAAAAGTAAAAAAATTGTAAGTCAAGCACATCTGCACCATATCTAATAACATTTCTGTATGCAGAAGGTAAGACAATGACCTTGCCCTTAAAAAATATCTAACTGCCTCAATACCCTTTACATGAGGAATGCACGTGTATAAACTATTTACATCTAAACTTAGTAAAAGGAAATCCTTTTCCCATCCAATTCCATTAATTATACGTAGAAAATCTCTCGTATCCTTAATATAGGAGGGTAAGGCCTCCACGAAGGGACGCAAAAAGTAATCTACATACTTGGAAACATTTTCCAAAAGACTCCCCATAGAGGACACAATAGGCCTCCCAGGTGGATTTTTTGCATTCTTATGTAGCTTGGGTAAAAAATAGACAGCTGCTGTTATAGGAAATTCGACCTTTAAAAATAAATATTCTTCCCATTCTATCAATCCTGATTCCTTCCATTCATCTAGTTTCTCAAAAACTTTCCTCTTAGCAATTAACATTTCATTTCTATCAACCACTGAATAATTTTCTTTAACTTGCAGCTGTCTTAAACCTTCCTTTATATAATCATCCCTGGATAGAATCACAATATTTCCACCTTTATCGGATTTTTTGATTACAATATTTTCATCTTTTTGTAAGGACTCTATCGCTTCCCGTTGTTTTCTTGATAAGTTATCATACTTAGATCTCCTCATATACCTTAAAGTTTTTAACAGCCCATTACTCCTTTCTCAAACACATTAATTGCATCACAATTAACTTGTGGTAAAAAAGTTGATTTAGGTTTGAAATTACTTGGACATCTCCTATCAACTTCAATGCCCATTTGTGATAAATTTAAAATTGGATCCTGTTCAGCCACCGTATTCTCATCTAATTCACATAACGTATGTAACAGTCCAATATCTTCAATCATCAGATTTGATACCTTACTGGTACTACTTACATCTTGATCTTTCATTTTTGTTTCAAACCATTTTTTCAATTTTAATGTTCTCACAAAGTGAAAAAAGTCAATACGACTCTGTGTGTAATTGAAGGGCATAACTGGACAAAACGATAGTCCTAATGATAATACTTCACGTTCTGTTTCCGAGATGTTTCTACTAGAAAGGTTGACAACCGTCATTTTCTGCATTACTTTGTTGACAATTGACCTCTTGTCTGTACTCCTTGTGAACCATCCCTTGGTTCTCTGAAGCCTCTTCTTGATCTTCCTCCTCTTCCTCGACCTTGCTGAGCTCCTCTTCCTCGTACCGTTTGGCCCATTGATCTCCCTTGGGCTATCAGGTCGAACTCTTTTAAAACACCATCTTTTACTCCACCACAATCTGATTGCGAGGAAATATCACTTTCACTCCCCTCACTATCATGTGCTATTCGGGTCCCTTCTAACTGTTCATTGTCTCCTACTACTCCTGATATTAAGTTTTTGTCCTTTCCGGGTTTAATCTTGATGAAATCCTCTTTTGACCTATTCCTAATTGTTTCATATTTTCTACCAAAGGTGAGAATCTGTCCTCTTTCATAGTCTTTAAGATCTCGTACAAACTTCTGTTGTTTCTTTGCCTTTAATGCAACTTCAGCTTTACATAGTTTTTCATTGCATTTTTCCATCTCTTTTTCAAAGACTTCTGCAAAACATAGTTCTTTCAAATCCTTAGTTATTGTTGTAATTTCATCATTCAATCTTAATTGATCTTTCCATGCATATTTGACTAATATTTTTAACATGTTGATACTGCACTGGTGGTTGTTTTCCATCCATTCTTCACCATTTCTGGATCAGGATTTTCATGAGTTGGTGTTATGAAAATCCTTAAACCTCTAGGGATTCTTCCACAGTCTATGTATTTCTGCAGAGTGACTGCTTCCCACCATTTTGATTGTTCTTTTTTAGAGGTTTTCCATAATTTGTTCCATAATAACCACAGATGTTTTTATCCTCCTTCTGTATTCGCAGTTCCCAGGTCACTCTATATATATATATAGCGATTACTTTTGTCAACGTATATGTGGTTTCCCTGCGGGCTGCAATCGGCCCCCAGGAAAACCACACCCACATATAAAAGTGATATATATATATATATATATTCGCCACCAGTTGTCTTACAGTTGCAGCTTGTATCTTCAGAGCAATGCACATACTTCAACTGACGCCTTTCAACTGTAGCTTTGAGGCAGCATTAAAAAATCCAAGTAAGTCTTGTGATTATGTTTCTGCTACAAAAGGATCAGACTTTCGTCTAGTGGCAGTTTTGATGCCATAAAGTAGTGCAGAAGGTTTATTTGTATTTTATGTAAATAGCTGAGTACATTAATAAAGTCAGCCATTACCTATGCTATAATACAAATGAAATGTATGTACGGGGGGTCTATGGAGAGATGAAGAGCACTTTTGCTGGGTGGTAGTGAGGGAATCCGAGGAGGAGGTCATGGGAGTGGGAGCACCAATAATGATCGTTGGACTGGGCGCTAGAGGCACTAAATATTGTGACGATTGGTATGTGACAAGACGAAGTAATAGTGTGTCTTTTTTTGAGTGTCTCAAAAGAACATGCTGATTGAGGGAAGAAGCAAAGGTAAGGTGACCTCTACTGTTGCACGTATCACACACACACACCCACCAGCCATTTTGTGTCTGTCTATGTAGGCTAGTGTTTTAGAGCAACAGTTTAGCCAGCATCAGTGATCTCGTTGGATGACTGCTGCTCAAGCCCTCACTCGGGTTATAGAGGACAGCTCTGACGTAGGATCAGAGACTGAGACAGCAGATACCGAGACAGCATCTGAGGGACAGGACAATGGCGCAGACTCTGGGAGTGATTTTGCAGTTGTCAGAGTCCCATTCGATAACTCCTCTTCCATTGATTATGAGGGAGGTTCATGTGGCGGCAAGCACAGAGGGAGTGCTCTCTTGGGAGCTCCCCAATTTAGTTCAGCCCCAAATTCCACCGTCCAAATCGTATTGTGGAGTCATCAAAATTATCTATCACAAAACAACCTGTTTTTTTAAGGCAGGCACCTGCGTTTCTGGTCCTGGGCTTGGCGGCCTTATAGGGAAACCTACCAAACCCAGACATTTCTGGAAACTAGACATCCGGGGGGGTCCACAGAGGTGTGACTTGTGTGGATTCCCCAAAGTTTTCTTACCCAGAATACCCTGCAAAGGTGAAATGTTGCATAAAAACTCAATTTTTTCTTGCATTTCTGTCACACAAACTACAGGAATATGCTGGGATCCACA
Organism: Pleurodeles waltl; assembly: GCF_031143425.1. Classification (NCBI taxonomy): domain Eukaryota; kingdom Metazoa; phylum Chordata; class Amphibia; order Caudata; family Salamandridae; genus Pleurodeles; species Pleurodeles waltl. The sequence continues at coordinate 1,371,504,301 of NC_090446.1, forward strand.
AAATTGCTACCACCCAGTGTTTCTCCAACTGTCCTGATAAAAACGCTACCCCACTTGAGTGCCTGTACCTAGTGCCTGCGTCAGGAATAGATCACCCCAGGGCCAACAGTTGCCCTCATGTAAGGACCACATTGACCATTGTGTGATCTATTCCTGTCGCGGGCACTAAGCCTACCCACACAAGTGAGGTACCATTTTTATCGGGAGACTTGAGGGATTGCTGGGTGGAAGGACATTTGTGGCTCCTCTCAGATTCCAGAACCTTCTATCACCGAAATGTGAAGAAAAATTTTTTTTTTTTAACCAAATTTTGAGGTTTGCAAAGGATTCTGGGTAACCGAACCAGGTGAAAGCCTCATAAGTCAGCCCATTCTAAATTTCCCTAGATGTCTAGTTTTAAAAAATGTTAGGTTTGGTAGGTTTCCCTGGTGTCGGCTAAGCTAGAGGCCAAAGACCACAGCTTGGCACTTTGCAGAAAACAGGTTAGTTTTCTTTGGGAAAATGTGATGTGTCCATGTTATGTTTTGGTGCATTTCCTGTCGCGGGCACTAGTCCTACCCAAATAAATGAGGTACCATTTTTATTGTGAGACTAGGGGAATGCTGGGTACACTGGGAAAAGTGTTTTTTGCTAAATTGTGAGGTTTGCAAAGGATTATGGGTAACAGAACCTGGTAGGAGCCCCACTAGTCACCCCAGCCTGGATTCCGCCAGGTGTCTAGTTTTTAAACATGCACAGGTTTGGTAGGTTTCCCTAGGGGCTGGCTGAGCTAGAGGCCAAAACCCATACCAACTTGTTGGCCCTCAAGGGCTGGTTCGACATTGAGGAATTATACACAGCTGGTCAATCGCTGGGGTATGACATAGAGAAGTGTCTCATCGTCGAGATGTGCCAGGTCAACGTTGAGACGGCGTGGATGGTCGACGTTGAGGGCTAAATGTCAACGCAAAAGGTTGACGTCAAGGAGTCTGTCGAAATCAAGCAGGGAGAGGAGAAGATTGTATTATTCATCTGAGTCATTAACTTCTCTGGTTGTGTTACCATCCTCACCATTTCCTCCTCTATCTTTACATCCTCCACCTGCTTTTCCTCCTCCGACGCCCGCACATCTACCTCCGCAGCTTCCTCTACCATCAGTGCCTCCTCCTGTACCTCTTTCTCCAGGACCGAGAAGCACTCGTCCAAGGCCTCAAACGCGTTCCCGATTGCGCCACCACTCTAGTCATCACACACTGGGGCGCTCTTCTACTACATCAAGACATGCCTATCGCTGTCATGGATCTTACTAAAAGTCAAGGTGACGTTGCCATTGATGGCATACCGATCATTCCTCTTCTACAAGAGACTATTCATCAACTTTATTGGACTCTCTACTGCCTCGTGTCTCTATTGTAGATAACATTACTACATTTCAAGAGGTGCTAGTCTGAGGGGCTGCAAAACTCAATATACCGATGTCGGTGTCCACAGCGTCCACATAGGTAATTTTGGAGAAGCTACATCAGCATACAGCTTCAAGGCCGTTGCTTCCACTGGTCTCGGGTCTCCTCAAACCTGCCATGTATTTAATCCTAACTCCAGCCATGGCTAAACCTGCTCCACCTAGGCTTCAAAACAGAAACTGGCCTCCGGATAAAGACCCATTATTTCTTCTGACTGATCCTCCACCTGACTCTGTTGTTATTTTGGCTGCCAAAAAAGCCCATCCCACCTCTCCATCATCCTTTTCCACTCCAGGATAAGGAGAGTAAAAGATTGGACTCAGCAGGCCACAAAGTCTGCAGTACAGCAGCCACTCTAATGAAGACAGCCAGTGCTATGGCCCTCTTTGACAGGTACGACCGACCACTTTGAAACTCAATCCAGCATTTAGCTGACCACATGCCAAAGGAGAAAAGGGAAGACTTCCTTGAGATCGTCAACGAGGGGGCAAAGCTCTTGAATCAGATTATAAGTGCAGCTGTGGATTCTTCCCTTCTTGCCGAACATGGCTACTGTCATGGAGTCACCTTGCGGCGACATGCTTGGCTCCATCTAACATCCATAAAACCGGAAGCGCAACACCGTATCCAAAATTTGCCATTCTCAGGTTCCACATTATTTGCAAGTCATGCTGATGACGAGATGGCAAGAATGAAAACTGAAATGGGCACATTAAAAGCTGTGCGTTTGGGGAAACCCAATGAATAATGTAAATCGTTCTGAACCTGCTAGTGTCGGTTTTACTCACAGAGGGTTCAAACTCTTCATTGACATCTGAGTGGATCTCAACAACAACATCAGAGATCCTACCAACCTCAGCATAAGCAGACAGAAGATGCTCTTCTCAACAGCCGATCCAGGGTGGTAAACAGACATCAGCTACAAAACCATGAGTCCTCCCTTCCCCCTCTTCTGTTATCCACTGCATTAGGAGGAAGCATTGCAGTTTACCTGGAGAGTGGCAACACATCACAACAGACGCCTGGGTTCTGAATATTGTGAAGAATGGGTATTCTCTCAGATTTACTACCCCACCATCGTCCATTCTGCCAGGGCCGTCCACTTCCCATCTCGACTTACTCAGGGTGGAAGTCACCATCCTGTTACAAAAGAAGTCGGTGAACGCCGTCGCCCACAGTCAACGGGGAACAGGCATTTACTCCAGGTATTTCCTAGTACCAAAGAAAGACAAACATGAATTCAGACCCATTCTCGCAGTGGCGGCTCCTCCGTTTGGGCGGAGGAGCATCACCCCCCTCCAGAAGCTGCAAACCTTTCACAAGGAAGGGACAATAAACTAGGTTTATTGTCCCTTCCTTGTGAAAGGGGCAGGGCTACGGGGGGACGAGCCGTGAGTGGAGTGCACTGTACACTCCTCTCACTGCGCATGTATGTTTGGCCGGCCTTCTTGGGGGCGGCCAAACATACATGCGCAGTAGGCTCTCTCCAGCCCGGCAACTGTGTTGCCAGGCTAGAGAGAGCCTGCACAGGGTCCCAGTCTGTCTGGGAGCATCCTAGCTGGGTGCTCCCAGACAATCCTGATGCTGCTCTATTGGCCGCAGGGCAGGATGGGAGCCTGTGCCTGCAGTGCAGGACGGAAAAGAGGATCGGTCTGGCAAGAAGCAGCGCAGAGGTAAGTTTTTTTTTTGTAATTAAAATTCCTTTACCCCCGCCACTCCCTTCCCCCCATGTGCCACCACCCCCCTGTAACCCTGGCGAGCCCCGACAGCATTCTTGATCTCAAAGTCACCAACAAGTGGATTTGGAAAGAGAAGTTCAGGATGCTGGCTTTACATCATATATCCCCAACTTCATCACGGAGACTGACTTTGCTCCATCAACCTTCACGATGCATACTTTCACATTCCCATCACCATGAAGCATTGGAAATTCCTCAGCTTCCTTGTGGGTCAAGACCATTACCAGCATACAGTACTAACATTTAGCCTCAAGCCAGCACCCAGAGCATTCTCCAAGTGCAAGGCTGTGGTGGCAACCCATCTAAGAAAACACAGAATATTTGTCAACTCATATTTAGACGAATGGTTCATAAGGGCATCCACTTTTCACAAAGCCCAACTGCATTTCAATTGGACTTGCAATCTCCTTCATCAGCTGGCTCTTCACGTCAGCTTCAACATGTCCACGTCAACACCCGTCCAGAAGTGTACACCATTCGCGCAAAGGTGCGTCCTTCGGATAAGCGACGATTATCGATTCTTCAGAAATGTCAGACCCTCAGGAAGGTGCTTCATTCAACAGCAAGAGCAGTCTCATCTCTTCGATGGTCGTCTGCATCTTTTTCACTCCCAGTGCTCGGCTCTAGGTGTGGCCTCTCTGGGAATGTCTAGAGGACCAGTAGGACCAGCTGACTGGCAACTGGGAGAACAGGATCACACTCTCCTTACATGCGACACGATCCCTCAAGTGGTGGTGTTCTCCAAACAATCTCCTCCAATGGTTGCCGCTTGAGACGGATGCATCATTGCTGGGATAGGGAACCCACATGGATCACCTCCAGATTCAAGGCTCATGGTCTCAGAGAGAGATGACATACCATATAAATCTTCTCGAGCTCTGCGCAGTTCATCTGGCCCTCAAAGCCCATCCCCACCAACACCCTGCGGTTCAGCAGGCAATAAAACCAACATGTACCACCTGAACAAGCATAGGGACACCAGGTCCAGCGCCTTGTCATTAGTAGCCTAGACAATTTGGAAATGGCTTTTGGCCAGGAACCTGAAGGTAACGGAAACTCACCTCCCAGGCGTTCAGAATGTTCAAGCAGATGCTCTCAGCAGAGCTCTCGATGAAATTCATGAGTGGGTCTTGCACAAAGAAGTCCTTTAAAGTATCTTCTATAGACCTGTTCGCCACAGTGGAAACCTGAGAATGATGCGACTTCCCCTCCAGGTTACTACCATCTAGAGACACTGGGGAATGCCCTGTGGATCAATTGATCCAGCAAATTTCTTCTCGCCTGTCCACTGGTTCCCCTGATCCCAGCAGTCCAGATCAAGCTGTTCCACTCCAAAGCCAAGATGATCCTTATTGCTCCAGACTGGCCACGGCATTCGTGGTTCCCGGACCTTCTTCAGAGGTCACAGTGTCCACATCTCAAGCTTCCATGCAGACCAGACCAACTAATGAAATTCAGAGGCCAGATTGTACTCACCAATGTCTCCTCCTTGAATTTGGCTGCATGGGTCCTGAGCTAATGCAGTATGGACACATAAACTTGCCACAAGACTGCATGGAGATCCTCAATGCCTACTTTCTTTCAGAATCCTTCTGCTCCAGCAGAAGGATCTCTCCATTCACTGGATGTTAGGAGGGTTCTGAAATGTTATCTCGACAAGACAAAAGATATCCATGGAACAGACCAAATGTTTATTAATGTTCTGTGCAAGCCACTCACCTGAATTCCAGGCATTCTGATGGGGTGATGACAATTCCCCAATCCCAGTGAAGACTAACGTGACCACGATGAAGAGTACATTGCTCTCTCGCCAATTCTCAAGAGGAAGTGGGTTTAAATACCAACTTCTGCTTTGTGGACTGCAGAACTGGACAGCTGGACTCTAGACTGAGTGTCATGTTGGGCGTCAGGACTTCTGATTTCTCAAAATTCTGGGTTCTTGGTTTTTAGGATTCTCGGCTGCAAAATAATTACTTCATTCATTCATTGAACTTGCATAAACTATTGTGTAATTATACATTGCATAATGTCAGTTATTGGCGACACATTGTGCATTCTTTATATACATTTTTATTAGGCTGAACAAGTCTTCCCCTTTTTTACGATATTTTCACAGAGTCTCTGAAGTAATGTCCAAACTCGAAAACAATCAGCTTGAGGCTTCTTGTGTTCTGCTGTAATCTCTTGCCAATAATAGTTTCGGTAAACGTGTTCTAATTCCAATCTCCAAATTCTCAGGGAAACACTTCTTACAGGAAATACGTCTTTCTTTAATTTCTGTTTAGTGATATCATGGATTCCCACACAAACAATAGATCACTGTAGTTTTTATAGTCATAAATACTTTAAAAGATAGAGCTCTGTTTTGTTTCATTGATTTTAGTGCAACACGCATTAAGCGATTAATCTTTCTTTACCTTGAACTAAAGTTACTTGCTTGAAAACTTCAGAAGTACCCAAACTGGGTGTTTTCACCTTTCTTATTTTCTCTCTTTTACAGGAAATATGGGATAGTTGGCAGAAGACGGAAGAGGAGAGCCAGGACTCCGCAGGAAGCCGACCTGAGGGGGAGGATCGCCGTAACTCGACTGGAGGATGTCCGGAGGACGAGAAATGCTGGAACTTGACTGGAAGCTGGTCGGAGAATGAAGAACACTGAAACTCGACTGGAGGCAGGCTGGAGGACAAGGAAATTGACTTGACTGGAGACAGATGAGCAGATCAATAGGTATGAAGCCAAGCAAGGCCTCAGACTCACAAGCATCCTTAAATAATCAAATGTGCACATGTGCCTTTTGGCAGTTGATTGCTTGTTAAGGAAATTAACAATTATCCTCCTGATTGTGGCACAAGTTCAATACAGATCACATTGTGAAGAGCACATGTTTTGCAGTTACAGTTGGCACAAGTTTAGCAGGTGGGATAGTATGTGCATAATCAAGAAGCATTGGTTATAATAAATGAGACATTTAACAAGCATTGGTTATTGCAAACTTTAGATTCAAGAATTTAATGAATATGCCCAAATAAGTCTAAATGTTACGAGCAACAGCATCTGACTGTAATCGAGCTGTTGGACATGCTAGTGTACCCACAACAATTAACTGTGGTCTCGTCTGCACTAGATTAGCCACCTCCAAACAATCCATCTCCAGATGGATAGTTTCATATATTTTTTGTGCTATCAAAAAGCTCTTAAATCACTAGCAGCTAAACCTAATGCTCACTCTACTAGAGGGAAAGCAGCTACTGCTGCTTTACTACGCAATATCCAAATTCCAGAAATTTGCAATGCAGCTCCCTGGAAACCAGTACATACTTTTACCAAAAATTACTGCCTAGACTGTGATGCTAGAGCAGATGCTAAAGTAGGGCATGTTTCCCTCAGAGATCTGTTTGCTTAAACTGTCTAAGTGACCCTCTGTCTTCTCCACTGCGATATGATGGGATGGGCTTGCTACTCTATTCAGTGCTAATGACTACACATGGAAATCCCCTATAAGAGAAGGAATAGTTTCTTATCTGTAACTCCTGTTCTCTCGTAGGAGAATTTCCATGATAATTCAGGAGCAACTTTCCCTCCTCCCCAGTGGTATGGGCGGAGGTATCCTTGCTATCTTTACCTATTGCCCATTGCCTTCAAAAAGAACTGAAGCAACTGCCACCTGCTGAGCATGATGGGATACTGGTGAGCTCTAGGTTCTCAAAGGCACAGTCTCTATTTCAGCCTGTGGGGCTACTCTGCCCTGCTCTTCCTCATCATCCCAAAAAGGGGTTTGTTAAGGAGATTTATACTGTTTGCTAAACATCTTAAATTATACTCTTTTTATGTATTGACCCTTTTTTGATCTCATGATGAAGAATTTGGCCTATAGTTATATAGGCTGCATTATCTGTCTGTTTTTCAAGTGTCTTTAGAGGCCTTCTGGAAGAAAGGTGAAAAATCTCCCTTTAATAACATATATTACAGAACTGCAATGGGGTCCCCGCACGCAGGTGGGACTATTCAGTGCTTATGACTTATCAATGAAATTCCCCTGTGAAAGAACAGGAGTTACAGGTAAGAAACTATTTTTTACCCATATTTAGTTGGAGTTGCATCTGTGAGAAACTCTAATCCTCAGGGTACAGAGATCCTTTTGACTGCAAATCCCTCATTTGTGTACTAATCTGGAAAGAAAGCTAGTCCATGGGTACTTAAGTTCTCACTTATTTGCATTCTCTGACGACTGCATTATGGCAAACTATAATGAAGGTCAATCTTTTAAAATCAACAAAAATGTTTCACAATGCAACTGATTCATTTCCAAAACCTCCAAACAATACCTAAAAAAGCAAAAAATGGTGGCCAGAGGTTCCAAACAATATTTCAAAGAGGTAAATACATCTCACTTTGAGACAGTTTTAGAGGAATACTGGATACTGCCCTTTTATGACGAAGACACACTAAGCAGCACCCTTGTAATCTTCCTGAACAACCAGCATAGGCATTGTGCAAGCAACAGTGGAGGAAACACCACTTGCCAGCCCAGACAGGAGTAGAGCCAACATCTTTCACAGAAAACAACAGTGTGAGGTCCCTTCAAACTTAGAACAGACATCACCAGTGAAAGTTCTTTTCAGATACATAATTGGTAAAACAGTAAGGCTCAAGTTTGCAATGTCCTGACACATGCACAAAACTCCAAAGTGGGTAGCAGCACCATGATCATTCCTCACACATGGAAGACACACAAAAAGGCAAGCAACCCCCACACAAAGGAAGGCAACACAAAACTCAACCCTCTCACACAGGGGAGATACATCAAATGCCACAGCACTGCAAGCTACCCTGTGGGCAGGGGGCGTGGCCGAGCAAGATATCCGCATAGAGCTCTGAGCCAGGGGACAATTATCCCTTCACAATCCTGCTCATCTGTTCATATATCAAATGGCAATTAACTACGAAATAGCGCCAAACACATCCCTGGCAATAAATATGTGTTCCGAAGGCAGTTGCTGCTGCCGTAGGACTGTGGCTGGGCTGGAGTTGACCAATTGGGGTGAAACGACTGGTCGTGACTGAGTGAGGCTTCGGAAAGTAGCGATGCCAGTGTTGGCGGACTTTTGTAATACCCAACCTCCATATATCACATGCAGAAGGTAGAAGACGCAAAGAGCAGCTGCACCATTACAGCTGATTACCTCTTCTGTTGCTCTGCTTTCAACTAAGAGGAAACGATGCAAAAGAATGCAGCCCTCTTAGTCTGAGTAATTAATTTATTAGGGCACTTCCCAGATATCAAATAAAAGCACACAAATAGATGAAAATAAACATTTAACTCAAATGCAGCGAAACATGTGCAAATGCCAAAATACTCACAGCAGTTAAACAATTACAGACAAAAATTGCATAACATCAGCAGTGAATATATATCTATAGATATATAAACTAAATAGCTAAGAATTAAAATGCATCACCATGGGGGTTAAATCCATCATCCTTGCCAGCACCAAGTCGGGGAACCCTCAATGGCTGATCACAGGAGACCTTCCCCAAATAGGATTTTCCTCTGCAGTACGTCCACTCTGCAGGCAGGTTCCTACCTCAGAGCCAAGATTCCTCATCTTTTATACCTTAAACTAACTCAAGAGGAAGATTCTAGTAACCCCCTCCCTTCTGTTACATTATTCAAATGCTGGCTGTACTTGGTCTGTGTTGAAAACACGCAAAAGAACTGGCCAGGCACCAATGCACATTCCTGAGACAGAGCTGTACCCTTCCCTGATGAAAACATTCTCAGGCTGGTTACTCTTATCGCATCCACATCCCCCATAATATGTTCTAGCATGGTATGACCCTGCTCTGGTGAGAAGAGCGAAAACATGTTCAGTGTGGAAACCAAGCTCTGTGTGGAAAATCCCTGCGCCACCGCTGTGACGGCACTTGAAGCTGAGCTCAAAATGGAGTCAATGGTCTAGATCAAGTCGGTGGTCAAATACACATAGCATTACACCTCTCAAACTGACGGAGGCCTACCTAGGTGGGCGCGGCCTTTCAACTGCGGCCTGACACCATGTCAGAGACCCTGCGGATCCCGGACGGCAGGTGGCGAATTGAGGAGCAACCTTTACCCGTCCATAGCCGAGCTGGGACTAGAGTAGAGTATAATGAATTGTAGACCCCTTGGCCACATGCTTTCCTGCCATAGACTATATTACATCCAGCACATGCTCAGGAGACTCTTGGTGGGAGGAGGGGCAGGTGGACACTGTGGAGCCCAATTTGCACAACTGGGCCCTGAGCGGACGGATGACGGGCCTGTGCTAAGCCAGGGTGGGGGTAACAAGCTCCAACAGTTCTATTTAGCCAATTGCCATCTGCCCTTTTTACCATTGACTCTGCGTATGCTACCACATCCCACGGTTAACACAGAATCGAGATCCCCAAGGTTACAAGGGATATGCAGACTCTGTGGAGCTTCATCTACATACCTGAACCCTGCAGAGACAAAAATATTAATTTGCTGTAGATAAGGGCGGGGACAGCGGGCGTGGTACAGCTCCATCCAATCAATTTCCATCTGCCCTTTGGGCAGACACCCCCAGCTGCAATATATAGGCCCTCATTATAACTCTGGTGGTCGGTGATAAAGAGGCGGTAATACCGGCAACAGGCCGGGGGTAAAATAAATGGAACTATGACCATGGCGGAAACCGCCCACACACAGCCACTTTAACACACAGACCACCACGGCGGTAGCAACAAGCACCGTGGCGGTAACCGCCAACAGCCAGGCGGAAGACAATGTACCTCCGACTCTATTACAACAGGCCTATCCGCCACCTTTTCCGGGGCGGTACCAACGACATCAAAAGCTTGGTGCAAACACAACACAGAAGGCAAAGGACACACCTCTGGACGCTCAAGGAAGAACCACAACGCCATGAAGCCCGAGTTGCACATATTTCCCATGATTGTATACCTCCTCATTCACTACGAACATCAACGCCGGCGAAGACGACCACGGAGAGTACTGCCACCTAACAACATCCCCACCCCCAACACTATACACACAAACAGATGCAGTAACATTACATATACACCCTCTACCCCTCAGGAATAATGCAAGGACAAAAGGAATTGATTAAAGTGAGTGTAATAATATACAATACTAGAAATTTGTGATTCAAAATCAAAACAGTATATACATATATACAAATAGAGGGTCACTGGCCAGTCCTCAATGTCCGTGGGCCCCACTTGACTCCTGCAACAACACAGAGAGAACACTGCAGGGGCATTAGATCAAAAATACACAGGCACCTCAGGGGACGGGGAATGGGGGGGCACCTCAGCCAGAAGATGGTACAACACCACTGGTCCTGGAAGGGGCTACAAGCCCTATGCAATGTCCTGGGAGTGCAAAGCCACAGTCTCTCAAGTGGGTGGTCTGCCCACTGCTTGGTCCTGGGGAGTGCAAAGCCAGTCTCTCAAGTGGGTGGTTTGCCCACTGCTTGGTCCTAGGGAGTGCAAAACCACAGTGTCTCAAGTGGGTGGTTTGCCCACTGCTTGGTCCTGGGGAGTGCAATGCCACAGTCTCTCTAGTGGGCGGTTTGCCCACTGCTTGGTCCTGGGGAGTGCAAAGCCACAGTCTCTCAAGTGAGTGGCTTCTCCACTGGTTCTGGAGGGACTTGTGCCCTGTGTGCTTCATCCTGTCAAGGAGGGGGTGAGTGGATGGCTTCTTCCTCTGGTTCTGGAGGGGGCCTTGTGCCCTGTGTGCTTCATCCTGACAAGGAGGGGGTGAGTGGCTGGCTTCTTCCACTGGTTCTGGAGGGGGCCTTGTGCCCTGTGTGCTTCATCCTGGCAAGGAGGGGGTGAGTCGATGGCTTCTTCCACTGGTTCTGGAGCAGGCATTGTGCCCTGTGATGCAGATCTTGGGGAGTGCAAGGTCACAGTCTCTCACCTGGGTGTCAGACCCACACGATTTGCAGGGTCCAGGACGCAGTACAGCCCATGGAGGTAGGACTACACACTGCCCGCCGGCGGTTACGGCTGCTCAGTGGGGGCAGTGGCGGTGCTGGTGTCGTGGCTGGCATTGGTGGGGGAAGCGCCAGCCCTTCCCCTGCAGCCTTGGACTGCTGTCCGCTGGGGCTGCTGCAGCTGTCAGTAATGCTTGTGGCAGTGCAGGCAGTGGTGGGGGGAGGCTCCAGCCCTTCCCCTCCAGCCTTGGATGGCTGCCCACTGGGGCTGTTGCTGCTGGCAGTGGTGCTGGTGGCGGTGCAGGCAGTGGTGGGGGGAGGCTCCAGCCCTTCCCCTGCAGCCTCGGACGGCTGCCACTGGGGCTGCTGCTGCTGGCAGTGGTGCTGGTGAAGGTGCTGGTGTCGGGAATGCCAGTGGTGGGGAGAAGCTCCAGCCCTTACCCTGCAGCCTCGAATGGCTGAACTGCCATGAATGGTGGTGGGGGCTCAGAATCAGTCCAGCACCAAGCCTCCTGTCCGTCCTGCCTGCATGTGCAGGCCCTTTTCCCTTCCTCTTGGCAGCTAGTGGTGCCTCCTTGCCCTTCCCTTTGGCAGCTGGTGGTGTCTCCTTGCCCTTCCCCTTGGCAGCTGGTGCAGGCACACTGTCAGTGCTGATAGCTGGTTCCCTGGAGCCTCTCCCACCTGCAGTAGCTGCCGACACTACTGTGACCGTGGACTGCGTGGCTGAGGTGCTAGCCTGGATTCTGACCACCCTGGCCTGACGTTAAGGATGGGGGGAAGGGATAGGGAAGAGGTCAACGACGGAGAGGAAAAGCTTCTTAGGGACACTGGGGCGGAAAGAGGGTGAAAGTTTGGGAGTGGAGGAAGAGGGAGTGGTTGTTGGAGGTGTCTGTCTGCTGTGTTTGGGTACAGGTGCATGGGCTGGATGCTGTTGTGAGGTGGATGGATGCTGGGTGTCTGAGTGCTTATGTTTGTGTACTTTGGGAGGAGGGGGCACAGACACAGTGGGAGAGGACATAGGGAACATGTGCATGGATGTGGGGGTGATGACTGCCAGTGAGGGGTGTGTAGTGATAGGTGTGCTGGTGATGGGGGTAGTGGATGAGTATGTAGTGCCTGCAGGTGTGAGTGGAGACGCTACTGGGAGGGTGGTGGACGAGGAGGTGGAGGGGGACACAGTGGAGGCAGTGAGTGTTGTTATGTCTGCATCTGGATGGTGTTTGTGTGAGTGCCTGTGGGATGATGTGTGGTGCTTGTGTTTGCCTGAGCCACTCCTGTGTGTTGTCTTGGGTGCATACTGGTCTGAATGTGTGCTTGGGATAGGTTAGGGTTGAGGGGAATAGGACTGGGCAGAGGAAGTTGGAGGGGGGAGGCCAGAGACAAGGACAATGGCTGCCATCAGGGAGGAGGCCATGCCTGGATTGATCTCTGTTGGGCCGCCATGCCAGAGTGAATGCCCTCCGGGAATGCATTTGTTTGTTGCAAATGGCCTGCCAGGTCCTGGATGGCATTCACTGTGGTTGACTGCCCAACAGAGATGGATCTCAGGAGGTCAATAGCCTCCTCACACAGGGCAGCAGGGCTAACTGGGGCTGGGCCTGAGGTGCCTGGGGCGAAGAAGATGCCCTCCCTCCTGGGTGAGCGGGCACTGGAAACACGCTGAGGAGCTGCTGGGAGGGCGGTGCTGGTACGGGGGTGGCGGCTGTACCTGTAGTTGGGGTGTGCACTGAGGTGTCCGCCACCAGCAGGGAGCTTCCATCGGAGGAGGTATCACTGTCCGATCTGTCCCCTCCTGTCTCCGCCGTGGTACTCCCCTCGCCCTGCGTCCCACTGGTGCCCTTACCGTCGGTGGATTCAGCCTCCTGGGCCCTGTGGGATGCAACTCCCTCCGTCGCCGGTTCCTCTTCTCCTCTGCCAGATGATGCTAATGCACATAAGGACAGGGTGACAAAACAAAAAGGGGGGGGGAAAGAGACAAAGGATACACTTGATCAATGGCAACAACAACACCAATGTTGGTGAACACGACACACACACAGGGAACAGCCCTACGCACTAGGCACCAGTCACAATGCTAGTCACCAGGCCATGGACAGTAATACCTAACACCAATTGCAGCATACCTGAGGCAAACAGACCCCTGCCTATTAGTGGATGCCTACTAGCCTGGTTGGAGGTGGTGTTCATCATCCCCTGCCCAACATGGAGCCTACCCTGCAATGTCTGGCCTGGCCTAGGGGCACCCACAGGCCCACATCCCCAACCCGGAGACCACCCCACCACACACAAGTAGTATAATGTGAAACTGTACTCACCCCCTTGTGGCTGCTGTGATGCCCTCAATCGCCCATTCAGCTCCGGATAGGCCACCGCCAGTATGCGGGCCATCAGGGGGGTCAGGGTTTGACGGGCACCCCTTCCTCGTTGGGAGGCCAACCTCAGCTAGGCCTCCGCCGTCTTCCTTGCCTAGTGTCTCAGGTCCTCCAACTGTTTGCGACAGTGGGTGCTCCGCCTGTCGTAGACCCCCAGGGTCCACACGTCCTTGGTGATGGCACACCATATACCCTTTTTCTGATTGGCGCTGACCTGCAGAAAAAGATACTTTGAAAAAGGTATCAGCCATACCGTCCTGCCTGTTACTCTCATGGCCCACCATAGCCCTCACATCCCCTTATACTTACGCACAGACATTGCCCACCATACATGCATCATGCTGCCCAGAACCCTTCCACCAACCCCCCCTACACTCCATGCATCCATGCACCCTGCATCATGCTCACAGTGTACTTACCTGTTGGTCTGGAGGCCTGTTAGACTTTTCATCCTTGGCGTGGTCTCCCTTAACTTTTTGCCTCTGTTTCACAGGTTGTTGATGTGTGCTGGACTCTGATTTTGCTGTTTTTGTTACTCTGGGCACTTTGCCACTGCTAACGAGTGCTAAAGTGCAAGTGCCCCCTTACAAAATGTGTATGTAATTGGTTTATCCATGATTGGCATATTTGATTTATTAGTAAGTCCCTAGTACAGTGCACTAGAGGTGCCCAGGGCCTGTAAATCAAATGCTACTAGTGGGCCTGCAGCACTGGTTGTGCCACCCACATAAGTAGCTCTGTAATCATGTCTCAGACTTGCCACTGCAGTGTCTGGGTGTGCGGTTTTACACTGTAAATTCGACTTGGCAAGTGTACCCACTTGCCAGGCCTAAACCTTCCCTTTCCTTACATGTCAGACATCCCTAAGGTATTCCCTAGGTAGCCCCAAGGGCAGGATGCAGTGTATGGTTAAGGTAGGACATATAGGGGGTTATTACAACTTTGGAGGAGGTGTTAATCCGTCCCAAAAGTGACGGTAAAGTGACGGATATACCACCAGCCGTATTACGAGACCATTATATCCTATGGAACTCGTAATACGGCTGGTGGTATATCCGTCACTTTACCGTCACTTTTGGGACAGATTAACACCTCCTCCAAAGTTGTAATAACCCCCATAGTAATGTGTTTTATATGTCCTAACAGTGAAATATTGCTAACTCTGTTTTTCACTGTTGCATGGCCTGTCCCTCTCACATATTAACATGGGGGCTGCCTTTAAATCTGATTAAAGTGTAGATTCCCTTTGAGATTGGATGGACATGTTGGGTTTGGGGTCTCTGAGCTCACAAATTTAAAAATACATCTTTTAGTAAAGTTGATTTTAAGATTGTGTGTTTGAAAATGCCACTTTTAGAAAGTTAGAATTTTCTTGCTTATACCATTTCTGTGACTCTGCCTGTTTGTGGATTCCCTGACTGGGTCATTTTGACAGTTGGGCTGGTTGCACCTCACACTAGACAGTGACACAAAGGAAGCTGGGGTGTAGTCTGCATTTCCTGATGAACCATCTGTGCTAGGAGGGAGGGGAGTATGGTCGCTCACACCTGAAAGGGCTGTGCCTGCGAGTGTCTGGGGCCTGGCCTGGGCAAGGCAGGATTTCACATTCAAGAGAGACTTTGCTTTGAAGTAGGCCTACTTCAAAGGAGAAATTGGGCATAAGAGGGGCACCCAAAACCACAGACTTTAGAACACTTCTGGAAACCAAGAGGAACCTCTGCCTGGAGAAGAGCTGAAAAGCTGAGGAAGAAGAGCTGCCCTGCTTGTGATTGTGCTTTGTGGAGCTATCCTGCAGTTGCTGCTTCTACCAGAGTAAGAGGGCAAAGACTGGACTTTGTGTGCTTTCCATCTTGTAAAGATCTCCAAGGGCTTGCTTTAGAGCTTGCCTCCTGTTGTTTGAAGTCTCAGGGACAGCAACGACTTCTCTCTGCCAACACCTGGAGTCTCTGGAGAGACTCCTACTCTGCCAAGTGGTGCCCATCTAGTTCCTGGGACCCTGAAAGGAGAAGCGAGCAGCCTAAGAGGAAGAAATCTCCGCACAGAGCGCTGTGCGTGGAAAAGATCGACGTGACTCTGATCTGCGGCTGAAAAATCACTGTGCCGCCGGCTTCGCGGCCATAAATCGACACTCGCCTGCAACGCAGCTGAAGAATGGATGCACGGAGCTGTAGAAACAACACGCAGCATGACGGAGGCTAGTGAAATCGCAACCCGTGCTGCGTGGTTTTCGGATCATTATGCAGCTGGATTTCAGACGCAAGTATCGCTGGCTGTGTAAAAACAACATAAGGCCTGCCCGGACCAAAGAGTGCTGACCGGATCGACGCATCGCTCTCCTGCAGAAAGAAAAAATGACACGCCCGACCCGACGAAAGGAGAAATGGCGCAAGGTCTCGCTCGTGAGTGAAATCGACGCATCACAAGCCCCTTTTTGACACACGCTTGCCTGTGCAAGGTTATTTTTGATGCACCCAAGGTACATTTTCACGCTAACAGTGTTAGTGTATGTTTAAAACTACATGATGACTTTTTTTGCTTTTTAATTGATGACTTGTGTATTGTGGATTTTTGCCGTTTTAGTCTCGTTTTGTTTAGATAAATATTTCCTATTTTTCTAAACTTGTGTTATTTTGTAGTGTTTTCATTAAGTTACTGTGTGTGATGGTACAAATAATTTACACCTAGTACTCTGAAGTTAAGCCTACTGCTCATACCAAGCTACATGCCCCTTGCATCGTGCTCACAGTGTACTCACCTGTTGGTCTTGAAGCCCATACAGCATTCGGTACTGTGATAGGACCCCATCCATCAGTCTCTCCAACTCCACAGGGGTGAAGGCAGGGGCCCTTTCCCCAGTGACATGAGCCATGGTCGATTCCAGACACAGGTCACAGCAGCACTTGCAGTGTAGGTCCCCTCCTGTTGAAGGTCAGGTAGCAAGTGAGTGAACAGATAGAAAATGGCGGTCAAGTCCACGGTGGTGTGTACCTTCAACACCGCCGTACATCACCATTGGCCACTGTAACCCATAGGGCCCATACACAACCAAAGAGGTATTGCACGGCGGTACTCACCCGCCTCCCGCAAAGGCGCACAATGTCAGCAGATTTACCTCATTTCCACCTGTCCCTCCAGACAGGACAGGTGGATGCCATTTCAGGGGTGAGGGGCAGGTCATGGCACCTAACTGCGTCACAGTACACATAGGCAGCATTTGGGCCTATTCAACAACATACTGTTACTGTCACAACATGCAATTCAGTGTAGTGTTTGGAAATGTGGAATACTGTCGAGCTGCTCCCCGTTTTGCCCCCTAGATTACAACCGCTGCGGATGAATAGGAGATGGAGACATCCCCCGTGTACAGACCCCTGGTGGACTTGTCAACAATGGAGGACAGGCACATTATCCTCACCTATAGACTTGACAGGGCCACAATCACAGAGTTGTGTGCCCAGGTGGAGCCTGACCTGATATCTGCTATCCGTCACCCCACCGGGATCTGCCCTCTTGTGCAAGTCCTATCTGTGCTCCATTTCTTGGCAAGTGGCTCCTTACAAGTGTCAGTGGGCTTGGCAGCAAGAATGTCACAGCCGATGTTCTCAATAGTGCTAACCAGAATTTGTCTGCCCTGATAAAACAAATGCGCAGCGACATCGTTTTCCTCCAGGTGGAGGATTTGGCCACAATGAAACCTGGCTTCTATGAAATGGGACATATCCCCAACATTATTGGGGTAGTTGATGTTACACATATTGCATTTGCCCCTCCCCCGGAGAAATGAACAGGTGTTCAGAAATCGAAAGAGCTTTGACTCCATGAATGTGCAGATAGTGTGCCTGGCGGACCAGTACACCTCCCATGTTAACACAAAGTATCCTGGCTCTGTGCATGATATCTATATCCTGAGGAATAGCAGCATCCCATATGTGATGGCTCAACTCCAGAGGCACTGGGTGTGGCTAATAGGTGAGCCCTGGTTCCCAGCCAGTGGATGTTGGTGTATGGGTATGGTGTGGGCCCTAAGGGTTAGTGTGTGTCTAACAGTTGTCCCTCAATATTGGCAGGTGACTCTGGTTACCCCAACCTCTCATGGCTACTGACCCCTGTGAGGAATCCCAGGACAAGGCCAGAGGAACGTTACAATGAGGCACATGGGCAAACAAGCAGAAAAATAGAAAGGACAATCGGCCTCCTGAAAGCCAGGTTTCGGTGCCTGCATCTAACAGGTGGATCCCTGTGCTACTCACCCAAGAAGGTGTGCCAGATAACTGTGGCATGCTGCACATTGCATAACCTTTCCTTGAGACGCCAGGTGCCTTTTTTGCCGGAGGATGAGGCTGGAGATGGGCTTGTGGCAGCAGTGGACCCTGTGGACAGTGAAGATGAGGAGGCAGAGGATGAGGATGAAGACAGCAGAACAGCTATTATACGACAGTACTTCCAGTGCCACACAGGTAAGACACTGTAACTTCACTTTGCAATGACAGTTTCGTATTTGACATTGTACATGGCATGCAGATTTTTCCCCTTCTATGGCTGTAGCCTTTGGTATCTCTTTTGTCAGATATATGTGCCACACTCTGGCACCTGGTGTGTTGACTGCTGCCAACTACAGGTCATTCCTATGTATACTTTATTGTACAGTTGTATTGCAGTGTTTAAACCTTGTTAAACAAATACATAGTTAAATAATTTTACATACTTGTATTTATTCAAAGGAAGTTTATTTAAGTGCTAAGAGGTGGAAGGGGATGTGCAATGGGCTGGGAGATGATGGAGGTAAGTCCAGGATAGAGTCCAGTCTATTTGTATCACAGGTGCATTGTCGAAGGGGGTATAGGAAAGGGGAGCAATGGCAGTTCAAGGTGGACAGAGTGACAGTGTGGGACACAAGGGTGACAATCAGGGGAGTCTTATTTCCTGACGGGGTCTTGGCACTGTTCTCTGGCTTCTGCCTGGATCACAGGGACCGTTTGCGGGGTGGTTCTCCTTCTGCGGGGGGAGGGGTACTGGTGGCCTGTTGTTCCTGTGGCGGGGCCGCCTGTCCACTAGCAGCAGCAGAGGTGGAGGGCTGTTCATCGGTGTGGCTCGTGTCAGAGGCCCGGTGGTGTGCCACTACCTCCCTCATGGTGTTGGCCATGTCTGCCAGCACCCCTGCAGTGGTGACCAGGGTAGTATGGATGTCCTTCAGATCCTCCCCGATCCCCAGGTATTGTCCCTCCTGCAGCATCTGGGTCTCCTGTAACTTGTCCAGTATCTAGCCCATCGTCTACTGGGAATGGTGGTATGCTCCCAGGATGTTGGTGAGTGCCTCGTGGAGAGTCGGTTCCCTGGGCCTGTCCTCCCCCTGTCGCACAGCAGTCCTCCCAGCTTCCCTGTTGTCCTGTGCCTCTGTCCCCTGAACCGTGTACCCACTGCCACTGACCCCAGGTCCCTCATTGTCCTGTGTTTGTGGAGTTGCCTGGGGTCCCTGTAGTGGTGGACACTCTGCTGATTGACGTGTCCTGGGGACAGAGGTATGGGCCTGCTGGGAGGGTGCTGTGCTGGTGTTTCCTGAGGGGGGGAGGCTTTGTGGTGGTATTGGACTGTGCCTGGGTAACCGACTGTCCGGAGATCCCTGATGGGCCAGGTGGTCATCCTGATCCAGGCAAGCAGAGCTGCTGTCATCACTGTGGGCCCCTTCTGTGGGGGGACTGGATGTTGCTGGCACCTCCTCTCCGGTGGACCTTGGGTGGGGGACCTGTGAGGATGTAAATGTAGTGTTATAGTTTCTGCGTGTGACATCTTGTGCATGGGTGTGTTGCCCTCTATGGTTGTGATTGCCCTGTCAGCTTTGCCTTGTGTGAGTAGTGATTTTGTGGGCTAGGTGATTTTCTCTAATGTGCGTGCTTTAGCGATGGGTGTCAATGGAGGTCTGTGATGGGGATCCATGCACTGGTGTTGCATGCAGGGCTTGGTATTAGGATCGGTGGGTTGTGATGGTGGGGTGTATGGGAGATGGTGGATTGATGGGAGTCAGGGTAGGGGTGGGAGTTTGTGATGGCATGCAGGTAGGGGGGGTGATAGTAAAGAGATGACTTACCAGAGTCCAGCCCTCCTGCTACTCCTGCCAGACCCTCAGGATGCAGTATTGCCAAGACTTGCTCCTCCCATGTTGTTAGTTGTAGGGGAGGAGGTGGGGGCCCACCGCCAGTCCTCTGTCCAGATATTTGGTGTCTTGCAACCACAGAACGTACCTTCCCCTGTAGATCGTTCCACCTCTTCCTGATGTTGTCCCTTGTTCTGGGGTGCTGCCCCACAACGTTGACGCTGTCCACGATTCTCCGCCATAGCTCCATCTTCCTGGCAATGGATGTCTGCTGCATCTGTGATCCAAATAGCTGTGGCTCTACCCGGATGATTTCATCCACCATGACCCTTAGCTCCTCCTCTGAGAACCTGGGGTGTCTTTGTGGTGCCATGGGTGTAGTTTGTGTGGTGCATGTGAGGGTGTGTGGGGTGATGTGTTGGGGTGTGTGCTGTGAGGTGCATGGATGGTGTATGGGTGATGGTGTTCTGTGGCTCTGGTTCTGTGGGTGCCCTTGGTGCGTCTCTCTCTCTCAGTTGTCAATGTTTTTGAGTCGTAAAGGGTTGTGGGTAGTGTGTGTTTTATATTGGTGTGGGTGTGGTGTGTGTGTGTGTGTCAGGTGTGTGTTATTCAAATTGACCAATATAGTGTTGTTTTGTTAGTGTGTGTGTATTTTGAGTGCGGCGGTATGTAGCGGTGATTAGTGGGTCGTAATGCTGTGGGCGTGGTTCTGTTGGCGTAACGGTGTGGGTTTTGGTACTGCCTGTTTATCACTGACCTTTGGTCAGGCGGATTTGTGTGTGTGTCTGTATAGTGACGGTTGCTATGTGTGGGTCATAATATGGGTAGTGGTAAACAGCTGCTGCGCTGTGTTGGCGGCAGTCGGCATGGCAGTAAGCAGGACTTACCGCCAATGTCATAATGAGGGCCATAATCTGTTAAAACCGGTGGTGTGGGTTTCTCTTGCGGACTGCTGCTCCCGCGAGTGGAGCATTGCGATATGCCGAGGGCACCCCACCAGCAGCAGGACGCCCCACCACATGGTGAGCTCAGTGTTGCTTTGACCCGTCCGGGTGTAATACAGACAGAAAGTACAGAGTATGGGATTGGAAATAAAGTTGTGGATAGATCGGCAATGTGGTGGGTCCCTTCTGAGGGCAGCCAAGGACCCTCTGACCTTCCCCTTAGAGACTTGCGTTCGGTGCCAGGGGTGCACATATGGATAGCCCTCATTTCTAAAGGATGCTCTGCCTCTCCACCCTAAATCGTACGCCAGACCCGTTGGAACTGTGAGGCACCACCGAGCACCAACCATGGGGAAGGATAGACTACTCCAAGGTTCACAAACTAATAAAATAATGCAATATACTATTCCGGGCCATGACCCACCTGCTACTGGACCGCAGGACCCTCCAATACCAGGGAAATCCGACACCACACAAGCTACCTCAGAAATCCTTGTGGCAATCTACAGTACACGAGAAGCTCTTGAAACAAAAATGGATTCTATGGCGATGGACATTAATCATCTGCGCCTTGATCTCTGAAAAGTAGAGGAAAGGGTCACCAACACGGAGGGAGATCTTGCTGCTTTACAACTCACCTTTCAGGCCCGCAAGTCACAGTTGTGGGCCTTTAACGTATAAAGACACAGCTGGAGGAATGTCTAGAGAATGCAGAGGGCTGCTTCTGGCATAATAACCTTCATTTTATGGGATTCCAAGAACACGCAGATGGGCCCTCTGCCAAACTATTTATGGAAGACTGGATTAGAACAGCAATGTCCGCTATTCGACTGTCTAATTTTTTCTCAATGGAAAGAGCCCATAGATCGCTGGGTCCTGAGCCACGAGCAGGAGCACAACCACGTGCTATAATTGCAAGACTGCTTAGTGATCACGACCAAGATCATATCCTGCAGCATGTCAGATCTCATGTTCCCCCTCAATCCGAGGGCAGGAACATACAAATCTTTATACATTACACTAGAAGGGTCCAGAAACATAGGTAAGAATTCCTGGCAGTCAAGTGGAGAATGACAGACCATAACTTAAAGTATAGCGTAATCTTCCCAGCCGTCTTCGGGTCCATTATGAGGATACGGCTCATTTCTTCGAGAACCCCCAGGATGCTAGAGATTGGTTGGACTCCTTAGGTTTGGGAGCCAGAGAGCAATTCTGGGAATGGCACTACCCTCAAAAGAAATGCACTCAGAAGTATGACAGACAACGAAAAACTTTGCCATGGCAACAACCTGCTGCCCATCCGCAGACAATAGACTGCATCAAGGTGGCTGACGATGGAACACTGCAAATGGAAAAAGTTCACCTCGAAACACAACATTCTTTTACTCCATTGACCCTACTTCCAGACACCTCGGAAGAAAACACCTCACTCAGCTGAGTCTTCAAAGGCACCTTTAGACTTGTATCTCAGAACTGAGGCTTTGGTTTTGATGAGGTACTAACGTGTAACCAGGCATAATTATACAGGGGTAATCGGCAAGCTGCCAACAGAAATTATTTATGATGTTTAATGTGAACAGAAGGGGCGAATAAACACATCCGTATGGGAATAATCCGGAAACTCCATCGCACTGTGCATGGCTGAGTTGCCCTATCATTCTGTGGGACCGCGAGGAGCAGGGGCCGGAGGACGTGGATTGCTACTAGATCAACTAAATGCTACCACTATTACATACAAGTAATCTTGAACACAGGGGAGTGGGCCAAGATTCAACACCATCTTGAGCATATACTTGTGCTCATGGGGAACAAGGGTCACTGCCCATGGAAGGGGGGACATTGGGACGGGTTACGTAGTTACAGCTTTTTGCTATTACTCTTTTATTTGATAAAAGATTGTTTGCCAGATCTGACACTATGGGCCTGATTGCAACTTTGGAGGAGGTGTTAATCCGTCCCAAAAGTGACGGATATACCACCAGCCGTATTACGAGTCCATTATATCCTATGGAACTCGTAATACGGCTGGTGGTATATCCGTCACTTTACCGTCACTTTTGGGACGGATTAACACCTCCTCCAAAGTTGTAATCAGGCCCTATATGTTAAAGTTCATTTGTTGTTACATAAGTGGTACGCTCATATTGGGGAAGCTTCTAGATGAGGGAACCTTACAAGACATTATCAAACCCAACACAGTCATCTAGAGTCCTTACAATGACACGTAAATTGGGCCCACACTATAATTTTATGACGTGGAATGTGCGGTGCTTGAGGCCCCCAATAAAGCATAACAGAATAATTAGGTACCTGTGATGCTATAAAGTGACGATTGCATGCTTCCAGGAAACACATATGTGGGGGGATTGCCTTAAAGCGCTACAGAAACGATGGCAGGAAAAGAGAATAGGTACATCATACTCTGGTTGCGCCAGGGGTACATTAATGTGGATAGCTCCAGGGACCCGACTCCAATCTAGTAGAACTGTTATAGACCCAGATGGCCGGTACACAATACTGGAGGGGACGTTAGATGCGCAGACACTATGCCTCATTAATGCCTACGCTCCCATTAAAGGTGATGAGGTGTTCTTGGGGTCAGTGATTAAAGCCGCCCAGATCAATACAGACACTGAAATTATCCTTACTGGTGACATTATCTGCATCATGGGTGGGTCCATAGATAGGAATCCTCAGCAGGTGGGACTCAAACCTTGTGCCACGACAGCTCTCCACCACACTCCACGTAGCCTGAGACTCCTGGATGTATGGCGTCATTGGCATCCCCAAATTTGTGTGTACTCCTGACACACCCCGGCCACTGCTATTCAGAGTCGCCTGGGATCTAATGTACATTATCTTGCACATTATCTCTCCGATCACTCCCCACTACTGCTGACCTATTCCCTTCAAAGACAACTACCTAAGATACCGCTTTGGTTCCTGAATGTTGAGCCCTTGTTGGATTCAGTATTTTGGGACACTGTGGCTACAACCTTTTAATATTTTGAGACAAACTGGAAAACAGCGGGGTCCATAGCGGTCAAGTGGGATGAGATGATGGTCGTCATTCGGGGGGGTGTATAACCACAACCGTAGGGGTATGTTGGACACTTTTCTGAACACAAGGTTGAACTGGAAAGGTTGGAAAGACAGCTTGCCCAAGATGCCTCGCTGGCAGTACATTGACAAAAACACAAATTATGTGAATTATGGGATGAATTAGAAATATATTGTAGAAAAACATCTAGGCAACAATAGTTTTGTGAAGGCGATAAGGCGGGACACCTACTGGCTCGGCTGATCAGGTCGGAATCTACACCTGGTCCCATACTCTCTATAAGGAATATTTCTGGCACCGTACAGTACACTCAGCATTCCGTTAATGAGGCTTTTGCCGCTCATATGCGCACAGGATACACACAACCACAGCTACCGGGCGAGTGGGAAGGCCTGATCCACTATCTAGATCAACGACCCTTACCCTTTCTGTCCCATGCTGATCAGGAAATGTTGGGTGCCCCATAACTCAACAGGACCTAGTGGAGGCACTGAAAGCCTTAAAAACCGCAAAGGCACCAGGCGTTCATGGACTGCCTTCTGAATTTTATAAGCAATTCCCAGCTATCTTACTAGATAGGCTAGTAAAAGTATATGCAGAGTCCTATGAGCAACAAATACTCCCAAGCTCAATGGGGGAGACCTTGATTTCCCTGCTACCAAAACCAGGTAGGGATCAGCTCGAACTAGGGTCATACAGCCCCATATTATGCTCAATGTTGAGCTCAAACTCCTTAGTTATGTATTAGCAACCAGACTCCTTCCTGACCTACACAGACTGATTCATGATGATCAGTCTATATTTATCCCAGGAAGGAGCATCCTCAGAAACAAATGTAATCCATGACCCTTGTATACAAGAGGGAAGCTATTTGCTAGCCTTTCTGGATACAGAACAAGCTTTTATCAAGATTCTGAAAATTGCTATTGCTATGGAGCCTCTGGCCCGCAGACTTCACTATGCTCTATCTGGATGGGGGTATCAAAGTGGGCTCCACAGAGCATATACTATCCCTATATGGAGATGATGCCATAATATACCTGAGGCGCCCATATGTTTCAATCTCTGTATTATTAAACGTAATGCAGGAGTTCTGGGAATTCTCTGGACTCAAGGTTAACTTGGCGAAATCAGTTCTATTTCACGAGGGGACTTGACCAATCCGGTTTCAGAGGGCGTTTCCCTTGAAGATCTCCACTGGGAAATTGATATGGTCAAATATTTAGGCATTTATATCACCCGGGGCCACAAACACTTTTATAGTGACAACTTCAGTTCAGTGATTGCGAAGTTAAAACCCACCATCCAGTTGTGGAATACCCTCCATTTATCGTTAATGCGGAAAATAGCCCTACTGAAGATGGTAATACTACCAAGATGTCTATATATTCTGCAGGGACCCTCTTATGAAATTCCATCTTCTGTTTTTAGGGAGCTGGATCACATGATAGTTGATCTTTAATGGACGGATAAACACTGTAGAGTCAGTATGGCCACTCTGAAAAGAGACTGTGAGAAGGGCGGATTAGCAGTGCCCGATTTGGAACTATACTATATAGCTACACAGTTATAACACGCAGTACACTGGCTGGATGGGGAACCAAATTCGGAATGTCGGCTGTTAGAGGGAACTCATAGAACCCACCATTTGGGAGAACTCCTAATGCAGGGGAGAAGAATAGACTCTGCGGTTCAATTTTCAATCCAGTTGATGGGTAGACTCTGGGAAAGAGCTGTTAGGAGAATTAAAATGAAATCACCCTAGACTCCAGACCTGGATATCTGGACTCTATCACCTTTTATTCACATGAAACAGGTGATGTCAAGGCGGAGGTTGTTTAACGCTGTCGAACCTCTATCCTGACAATAGGTTTATCACATTCCAGCAGGCCCAAGAATCATTTCACCTGGGGGCGGGACAATTTTTACACTTTGCAAAAGTGGCAGCATTAGCACAGCAACTGTGGCCTACATTGCCGAGGCGCCCCCACACACACAAACACTGGTCACACTATTGGAAATGGCAGGGATTGTAAACTCATCACACACTTATACTAGGCACTACGCTTGGATAGAGCGCTACAACCTTTAACAATGGAGGCACGTTGGCACTCAGACACGATCTGTCCCCGAATGAATGCAGAAGGATGCATGATTTTTGTTCTTGTGATGGAGGGCACCATATGCCACCTTATAATGCATACATTTGCTGAAACATGAAGTATGTCATGAGTAATATAGAAAAACAAACATTTATATGCGCCAAACACTCCTTTATGTTTTAAATGTGTTTATGCCGAAATTTTCTAAAGTGTGACGCAATGCAGAACAGAAACCAGTGTTGATGTGCTGCGATGCGTTGTGTCTAAGGGGCAGTGAAAAACGTAACCATATCTACTCCTCTCCTCTAGTGCTGGTGCACTTTCGGCTGCTGTGCACCAACTCGTACAACTTTGCACTTCAGAGCAAGGATGTATGTTCTGTTAACCATAGGTTTTGTACTAGAAGGAAAGCTTTCCAGTACAAAAACTGTGCTTTAATACATTTCCCACTTTGTATGTGTGCTGCACACATCAACATTTGAAAAGTATGGAGAAATTAAACATTTCTCCTCTGTTACTCCTGCCTTGAGGAATTGTAAGGTTTTGGCACAAATCGCTGTGTAAAACTGTTAGCAGATAGGGATTTGTGTCAAACCCATGGGTGGCTTCATGGGAATGCTCATGTATCACTCCTAGTGTACCCCTGTGACACAAAGTAGAGCACAGAGTTACTTTGGATTACTTTGGGTTGAAAGTAATTACCACCACAACACTTTTTGCTTGGTTTGTGTTACAAAAGTAATGTAAACCCAATGCAAAGTGTTAGTAAATCTGTGCCCTTATGCTCGGATTACACAGGCAAAATAGTATCACGAGTTTTCAATCTTGTGATAAGCTGCAACGTACTAGAGTTATTAAGAATAGTCTCTGTCGTTCACTACCATTGCTCATGCGTGAGACATTGTTTAGCTCTGTATAAAACCTTTTATGGATGTTATGTGGGGCTAAAACAGTTCTCTGTAAAATGTCTGCAATGAACTTCGGGAGCAACCAGACCCCCTTGCTAAAACATAAATTAAAAGAAATTGGCATTTATGTTTAAGCAACAATCCAGGTTATCAGGTCAGAAACAGAAAGATATATCCTAGGTGAAGAGTTGAAAAGATTCTGGTACGGGACCCTCTGAAGGGCTGGGGCCCTGGGCCAGA
Source organism: Pleurodeles waltl (assembly GCF_031143425.1). Classification (NCBI taxonomy): domain Eukaryota; kingdom Metazoa; phylum Chordata; class Amphibia; order Caudata; family Salamandridae; genus Pleurodeles; species Pleurodeles waltl. Next base: position 1,371,531,162 of record NC_090446.1, read on the forward strand.
TCCTGCTTTGCCCATACCTTAAAATGTCTCTGTTTCAAGATGGCTAAAGGCTTTGGCCTGACTAATCATGGGCTCTGAGGGCTGGGTGTTTATGTGAGGATTGTACTATGGTAGTCCTAGTGCCCTCCCACACCTAACACTAAACACCAGTTTAAATCAGGTCCTGTTCACACAACAAACTCAGAGACAGATGTCTGGTGGAACAACGCTGATTTTTTCAGCACCCAGATAGTAGATACACAAACCTTGCTTTTGTATTCTGTCCTTGCCCTTTGAAGTGAGCCTCATGTGTCATATGTAGAATCCCAGCAGGCCTGCCAAGTAGGTTTTGACACTCCAGCAGGATTTGACATTAATGTAAAAAGAGGCTGACTGTAATTGGAGCCTTCTTGGCTGGGGGGATCCAAGAAGGGGGCAGGCCTATGTGTTAGCCACATCTGCTTGTGACAGGGTAGGCATATCTGAAATTAATCAAGTTCCTGACCTCAGACCACAGGCCAACTTGTCAAGGGACATAACACCACCCCACATCCAAGGCCTTTTGTCCCTGTCCTGGGAGCCACTTAGCCACTTCACATCCCAACAAAGGGGCCATTCAGTGGCCAGATGACACTTGGAGCTCAGGCAAATGGGACTCCAGAGGCTGTTAGCTGAGAAAAGATAACTTTCTAAAAATAGCTTTTGTTTGATAGCTATACAAAATGTGGTTTTACTATTAAATCGGGTTTTGAATAATTTTTGAAGAGAGTGTTTGACAACGTTTCTAGCTGCTGCCAAACCTAAATTTGTATTTGTATTATTAAAAGTGTTTTCCTGTGGAACAGCTAGCTTCGCTTCAGTGAAAATAGCCTTTTGGGGCTTCTTCACTGTAAGGACATGCGTAGTACATGTCTACTTTTAAATACCATGCACTGTGCCAAATGGGCAATAAAGTCTATTTAGGAGAAACTTATGAATATTTAAAAGGAAGGTGTTGACCTGTCAGAAAGGGTTATTTAGACAGGCTGAATTTGCAGTTCTAAAACTGCAACAGATAGAGCACACTTAGGCCCTCATTACAACATTGGCGATAAAAGCCGCTTAACGTCGTGCAGAAGACCGCCAATACACCGCCGCGGAATTCCACCACAGCTATTATTACCCACATTTCGGAATCCGCCAAAATTCAGACACCCACACAAATCCGCCACACCAAAAGGTCAGTGATAAACTGGCAAAAACAAAACTTCCACCGTCACGCCAACAGAAATACACCCACACTATCACGACACACGAATCCACGCGGCGGTCTTTCAACCGCGGTACTCCATTGGCGGTACACATCGCCGCGCTAAAAATACACACACTCTTACAAAATACAGCCACATAGGACAATTCAAAATACACACACCTGATACACATACACATACCACTCCCACACACCCATTACAATATAAAACACACACCCACATCACCCACAAACCCCTACGACAAAACATTCCAAAAGAAGGCCAGAGAGAGACAGCACCAGCAAGAACAGCATCCACAAGCACACAAAACCATCACCCACAGAACTTCCACGCACCTCACACAACACCCCACTACATATCAGCACACTTATAACCACACACTCCACCCCACACATCACCTACACCACCTCATGGCACGGCAAAGATACCCCAGGTTCTCGGAGGAGGAGCTCAGGGTCATGGTGGAGGAAATCGTCCGGGTAGAGCCACAGCTATTCGGATCACAGGTGCAGCACACCTCGATAGCAAGGAAGATGGAGCTATGGCGAAGAATAGTGGACAGGGTCAATGCAGTGGGACAGCACCCAAGAAATCGGGAGGACATCAGGAAGAGGTGGAACGACCTACAGGCGAAGGTGCGTTCCGTGGTCTCAAGACACCACCTGGTGGTTCAGCGGACTGGCAGCGGACCCCCACTTCCCCCCCCACAACTAACAACATGGGAGGAGCAGGTCTTTTGGGATTCTGCATCCTGAGGGCCTCGCAGGAGTAGCTGGAGGAATGGACTCTGGTAAGACAAATCTTAATTTTTACATCCTCCACCCTACCTGCATGTCAGTACATACCCCCACCCTCACCCTCACCCCCCAGCACCCCAACTCCTCACATATGTCCCAGCATCACAAACCACCCATCCCAAAACCAAGCCCTGCATGCAACAACAAAGCATTGACACACATCACTAAAGCATGCCCACTGCACATACCCATACAACCCCCTAAACCATCATCACACAAGGTCCCACACTGGAATGCAAGCACTGGGGTACACGGTCACCCACCAATTGCACACCATGACACACACAGATGTAATAACCATCCTTTTATACCCCTGCAGGACCCCTACCCAACGTCACCGGACAGGAGGGTCCACACATGTCTACACCACCAACAGAAGAGGCCCACAGTGATGACAGCACCTCTGTCCAACTGGATCTGGGAGGGCTGCTGTGCGACAGGGGGCAGACAGGCCAAGGGAACCCACTCTCCACTAGGCCGTCTCCTCCATCATGGGAGCCTACCACCACTCCGAGGAGAGGATGGCAATGGTACTGGGCAAGTTTCAGGAGACCTAGCGCCTGCAGGAGGAACAGTATATGGGCTTCAGGGAGGAACTCAGAACCATCAGCTCCACCCTGGGCACCATCGTAGGGGTGCTGAAGGAAGTACTCAACACCAGGAGGGACACTGTGGCACTACAAGGGGCCCCTGACACTAGCATGGACGGTGAACTGCCCACCACCTCCGCCGGCGCTAGTGGACAGGACGCCCCGCCACAGGACCACCACACCAGCACCCCACCCCCTGCAGAGGGAGAACCACCCCGCAAATGGTCCCTGAGATCCAGGACAAAGACAGAGCATGATGCCAAGACCCCCGCCAAGAAATGAGACCACCCTGATTGTCATCCTACAGTCCCACTTTGTCCCACTTTGTCACCCTGTCCATACTTAAACTGTCCCAGCTCCACTTCCAATGCCCATATGGGCAATGTACCTGTGAGACTAATAGACTGGACTCTGCCATGGACATTCCTCTGCCATCACCCCTCACCATTTCACTACCCCCTCCATTATTGAGCACTTAAATAAACACCCTAGAAGCACAAAACAATCTGGAGTCTGTCTGTGATTTCGAAATATAGGGGGTCATTCCGACCCCGGTGGTCAAGGACCGCCGGGGCTGGGGTCGGCGGGAGCACCGCCAACAGGCTGGCGGTGCTCCGCAGGGCATTCTGACCGCGGCGGTTTGGCCGCGGTCAGAACAGGAAAACCGGCGGTCTCCCGCCGGTTTTCCGCTGCCCTCAGGAATCCTCCATGGCTGCGCCGCCATGGGGATTCCGACACCCCATACCGCCATCCTGTTCCTGGCGGTTCACCCGCCAGGAACAGGATGGCGGTATGGGGTGTCGTGGGGCCCCTGGGGGCCCCTGCAGTGCCCATGCCAATGGCATGGGCACTGCAGGGGCCCCCGTAAGAGGGCCCCACAAAGAATTTCAGTATCTGCTTAGCAGACACTGAAATTCGCGATGGGTGCAACTGCACCCGTCCTACCTTCCCACTCCGCCGGCTCCTTTCGGAGCCGGCCTCCTCGTGGGAAGGGGTTTCCCGCTGAGCTGGCGGGCGGCCTTCTGGCGGTCACTCGCCAGCCCAGCGGGAAACACAGAATCACTGCGGCGGTCTTCAGACCGCGGAGCGGTGTTCTGTCGGGGGAACTCTGGCGGGCGGCCTCCGCCGCCCGCCAGAGTTAGAATGACCCCCATAGTGTATTAGCAATTACAGTGACAAAATGCTCTTTCAATTGTAATGTCAACATACCTATGTCACACAGCTCTAGTCCATGAGGAATCTAAGCAGATGTCACACAGTGGGACCCACATCTGTAAAATCGTAAGGGAAAGTGACAACTCAGTGACCATACACTGGGTGAAAACGACAGACAGTAGAGAGGTAGTAGTGTTAAAGTACATGTAGTAGGCAGGTCTGTACTCTTACCTGTGTCTCACTGGAAATATTGCTGGATCACTGAGTCCCTGTTGTTCATGTCTTCTTCCTCTGCTTCCTCGTATTCACTGTCCACAGGCTCCACAGCTGCCACAACACCGCCATCTGGACCATCCTCCTGCAGAAAAGGCACCTGTCGTCGCAAAGCCAAGTTGTGAAGCATACAGCAGGCCACGATGATCTGGCACACCTTCTTTGGTGAGAAGAATAGGGATCCACCTGTCATATGGAGGCACCTGAACCTGGCCTTCAGGAGGCCGAAGGTCCGCTCGATCACCCTCCTAGTTCGCCCATGGGCCTCATTGTAGCGTTCCTCTGCCCTTGTCCTGGGATTCCTCACTGGGGTCAGTAGCCATGACAGGTTGGGGTAACCAGAGTCACCTGCAAATGGTGAGGGACAACTGTTAGACACACACTAACCTGGAGGGATATCCCCAGACCCAGACAACCATTCCCACTGACTTGCTTCCAGGTGCCCGCCTAATAGCCACACACGGTGCCTCTGGAGTTGATCCATCACGTAAGGGATGCTGCTATTCCGCAGGATGTAGGCATCATGCACTGAGCCAGGGAACATGGCATTCACATGGGAGATGTACTGGTCTGCCAAACATACCATCTGTACATTCATCGAATGATAACTCTTCCGGTTTCTGTACACCTGTTCACTCCTGTGGGGAGGACCAAAGCCACATGGGTCCCATCAATGGCACCTATGATGTTGGGGATGTGTCCCAGGGCATAGAAATCACCTTCCAATGTAGGCAAATCCTCCACCTGAGGAAAAACGATGTAGCTCCGCATGTGTTTCAGAAGGGCAGACAACACTCTGGACAATACGTTGGAAAACATAGGCTGGGACATCCCTGATGCTATGGCCACTGTAGTTTGAAAAGACCCACTTGCAAGGAAATGGAGCACTGACAGCACCTGCACTTGAGGGGGGATTCCTGTGGGATGGCGGATTGCTGACATCAGGTCTGGCTCCAACTGGGTACAAAGTTCCTGGATTGTGGCACGGTCAAGTCTGTATGTTATAATCACATGTCGCTCCTCCATTGTCGACAGGTCCACCAACGGTCGGTACACCGGAGGATGCCGCCATCTCCTCACATGTCCCAACGGACGGTGCCTATGAAGGACAACAGCGAGCACAGAGTCAAACAACTCAGAGGTACATACCCACAGTTTACACAGAACACCATTCATACACAAAAGATGGCCTGTATGTGTGTAGAGTCTAGGCCTAGGTATGTGTGACGCAGTTGAAAATGAAGCCATGTGGGCCCCTGAAATGGCGGCTGCCTGACCTGTAAAGTGGGACAATGGGATGTGAGGTAACTGCGCTGGCGTTGTACACCGTTGCGGTAGGCGGTCGAAGACAACGGCGCAATGCTGCATTGGTTAACATTGGACCCTAAGGGTCCCAGGAGCCAATGACGATGTACTCCGGCGGTGACGGTATGCACCACCGTGGACGTGACCGCAATTTTCTATCTGTTCAATCACTCGATACCCGATCTTCGACAGGAGAGGACCTACACTGCAAGTGCTGCTGTGACCTCGGTCTGGAAGAGACAATGGCTCGAGTGTCTGGGGAAAGGACCCCTGCCTTCACATCGGAGGAGTTGGAGAAGCTCGTGGATGGGGTCCTCCCCCAGTACACGCTACTCTACGGTCCTCCAGACAAACAGGTAAGTACACAGGGAGCATGTTGTATGGGCTATGCCTGTGTGGAGAGGGCTGGATGTAAGAAGGAAGGGGGGAGAGTGCTGCGTGCATGAAAGACGGTGAACGCATGTGCCACATGGCAAGGGTAGGGATGGGGGCCAATAAGTTTGACGGTGCAGTTGGTAATAACTTCTCTTTTTCCCCTGTACATTTCATGTAGGTCAGCACCCACCAGAAAAAAGATATTTGGCGTGCCATCGCCAAGGACGTCCAGACCCTGGGGGTCTACCACAGACGGAGCACCCACTGCCGGAAAAGATGGGAGGACATTCATCGCTGGAGCAAGAAGACGGCGGAGGCTCAGCTGGGGATGGCCTCCCAACGTGGGAGGGGTGCCCGTCGCACCATGACCCACCTGATGTTCAGGGTCCTGACGGTGGCCTACCCGGAGTTGGATGGGCGCTTGAGGGCATCACAGCAGCCACAAGGGGGTGAGCACACTCTCATTCTGCTGACTTTGAGCGCAGTGGAGGTGTCTGGGTGGGGGAGGTGGGCTGTGGGTTTCCCTAGGCCAGGGTGAGTTCCGTAGGCAAGGCACCTCCGTTCGGCAGGCCATGTGGCACCCCACCTCACCTCTGTAGAGTGCCAAGTACACATAGTCATGCCCCTGTGTCATCTATGTGTGCAGATGTTGTCCATAGCCTTGTAGGCCATTTCCCAGGAATTGAACAGCGGACCCCAAGAGCGCGGCGTTGTGCAGGGGGCTTATGTGTCTGTCGTGTCCGCCAACGGTAGCGGTAATGCATGCAGTCAACATGTCTTTCTTCTGTCGTCCCCCCCTTTTTGTGGTCTCCCTGTTCTTGTGTGCATTAGCATCATCAGGCGGAGGAGCAGGGGCACCGGAGCATAAGGGAGCTGCATCCCACATGGCCCTGGAGGACGAGACTACGGACTCAGAGTTCACCAGTGGGACGGAGGGCGAGGGGAGCTCCACGGCGGGGACAGGAGCTGACACCAGAGACACAGACTCATCCTCTGATGGGAGCTCCCTTGTGGTGGCGGCAACATCTGTGCCCCCCGCACCTACCGGTACAGCTGCCACCCCCCTACCAGTACCGCCCTCCCAGCAGCCCCTCAGCCTTTGCCCCGTGCCCGCTCACCCAGGAGGGTGGGCATCACCTTCGCCCCAGGCACCTCAGGCCCTGCCCCAGTCACCCCTGCTGCCCTCAGTGAGGAGGCCATTGACCTCCTCAGGTCCCTCACTGTTGGGCAGTCTACCATTTTGAATGCCATCGAGGGTGTGGAGAGGCAGTTGCAACAAACAAATGCATTCCTGGAGGGCATTCATTCTGGTCAGGCGGCCCTTCAGCGAGCTTTTCAGACTCTGGCCTCAGCACTGATGGCAGCTATTGTTCCCGTCTCTAGCCTCCCCCCTCCAACTTCCTCCACCCAGACACAATCCCCTGTACCTCAGCCTATCCCAAGCACACCTACAGACCAGCATGCACACACGTCAACACACAAAGGAAGCTCTGGCAAACATAAGCACCACACATCCCACAGGCACTCACGCAAGCATCACACACATGCAGACACATCAACATCCACTGCCTCCACTGTGTCCCCCTCCTCCTCGTCTCCCACCTCCCTCCCAGTCTCGTCTACACTCACTCCTGCATGCACTACCTCTACAGCCACTATGTCCCTCTCAGCACACCCACCACCACACCCCGATCACGTGCAGTCACCACCCTACTACCATTCACACGTCCCCTGTGTCCTCTCCCAGTGTGTCTGTGACGCCCCCTCCCAAGATACACAAACGCAGGCACACACCCACCCAACAGCCATCCACCTCACTACAGCCTCCAGCGCATGCACCGTCACCAAACGTACACCTCCTACAACCACCACCTCTTCCTCCACTCCGAAACCCCCTCCAGCTACCCATCCGAGTGTGTCAAAAAAACTTTTCCTGTCCACCCTTGACCTCTTCCCACACCTCCCCACCCCGTCCATCTCCTAGGTCCCAAACTAGCACCTCAGCCACAACATCTCCGGGACCAGTGGTGCCTGTAGTCACCGGAATCTGGAGTGCACCGGCCACCAGGGCAGCCAGTGTGGCACGGAGCCACAGCACAGACAGTCCCCCACCTGTGAAGCATCAGAAGTTGGCCAGTGCCCGGCGGAAGAGGGGGAAGACTCCAGCCACCAAAGCCGCTCCCAGGGGTCCCGGTGGGAGTTTGGAGTCAGCTGTTACACCTTCCAAGGTGGGGAAGGGCCACAAGAAACCCGGCAAGTCTGGGAAGAGCAGCACGGCGGAGAAGACCGCCATCATCCCCGATGCCCCGGAGCCCACCTCCAGCACAAGCCCAGCTGCCCAGGACATGACCGCCAGCACTAGCCCACCTGCCCAGGAGGCCAGCACCAGCCCACCTGCCCAGGAGGCCACCGCCAGCACCAGCCCACCTGCCCAGGAGGCCCCCGCCAGTACTAGCCCCGCTGGGCCATGAAGGACCGCCACCAAAAGCCCTGCTGATCCATGAAGGACCGCCAGCACAAGCCCCGCTGGGCCATGAAGGACTGCCAGCACAACCCCCGCTGGGCCATGAAGGACCGCCAGCAAAAGTCCCACTGGGCCATGAAGGACTGCCAGCAAAAGCCCGCTGGGCCATGAAGGACTGCCAGGCGCTGAGACCCTGCAATGGAGAACACCATCTCAAGCACCGCTGAACAGGGCACCGCCAACTCAAGCACCGCTGCACAGGGCACTGGCAACTCAAGCACCGCTGAACAGGGAACCGCCATCTCAAGCACCGCTGAACAGGGCACCGTCATCTCAAGCACCGCTGGCCCATGAGCGGCAAGGGCACTGACGCAACTGAGTCCGTCACGGGGTGAATGATGCACTCTGGGCACCATGCCCCCTCCAGAACCAGTGGAGACTGTCATCCACTACCTCTGTCCTTAGCAGGATGAAGCACTCTGGGCACCATGCCCCCTCTAGAACCAGTGGAGACTGTCATCCGCTACCTCTGTCCTTAGCAGGATGAAGCACTCTAGGCACCATGCCCCCTCCAGAACCATTGGAGACTGTTATCCACTTGTGAGACTGTGGCTTTGCACTCCTCAGGATATGGCAGTGGGCAACCCACCCACTGTAGAGACTTGAGAGACTGTGGCTTTGTACTCCCCAGGATATGGAAGTGGGCAACCCACCCACTGTAGAGACTTGTGAGACTGTGGCTTTGCACTCCCCAGGAAATGGCAGTGGGAAACCCACCCACTGTAGAGACTTGAGAGACTGTGGCTTTGCACTCCCCAGGATTGAACAGTGGGCAAACCACCCACTGTAGAGACTTGAGAGACTGTAGCTTTGCACTCCCCAGGATTGAACAGTGGGCAAACCACCCACTGTAGAGACTTGAGAGACTGTGGCTTTGCACTCCCCAGGATTGAACAGTGGGAAAGTGGCCCCCTCGTGGATTTGGCGTTGTGTACTCAAGCGGCTGAGGTGTCCCCCCTTTCCCTCCCCCTGAGATGCCTGTTTAGTTACTGTCTGATGCCCCTGCAGTGTTCTCTCCGTCATGGTCGGGGATCTTGTGTGGGCCTCGCCCATACCGTGTGGTCCCAGTGTTCCACAGACTTTCTTAGAGCACGACCTGGACTACTATGCTTGGTATATATTATGTACATGGTGTATATATATATATATTTCTGCCTACTTGCTTTCAATATATTACAATGGTTACACTGATTTTCTATTGTCTTTGCATTCTTCCAGGGGGTTTGGGGGGTGTAACTGTGATGTATTGATATGCATTAGTGTGTGTGTTGTAGTGGGTGAGGGTGGGGGTGTTGCGTGTGTGTGTCCCTGTTTTTTGCCTCCCCCCTCCCCTGTGTCGTAGGTGCAATACTCACATTGGTCTTCGCCGCTGGCGTTCGTGCTCCTGGTAGAGGAGCAGGAAGACTATTGCAGGTAGAATTTGGAGTTCCGGGTCCATGGCGTCCTCATTCCTCGTGGGGTGTGTAGAGGTGAGCATTTTTCCTTCGGGATTCCTGTTTCCGTCATGTTTTTATCTGCGGTGAATCCGCCCCGGAAAAGGTGGCGGATTGGCCTGTCATATTAGTGTGGGCGGTACATTGTCTCCCGCCTGTCTGTTGGCGGTGACCGCCGCGCTGTTTGTTTGTACCGCCATGGCGGTCTGAGTGTTAAAGTGGCTGTCTTTGTTGCTTTAACACCGCCGGGGTTGTAATGACCACCTTAGTAAGTCTGCGGTCATATTTGCATTGTGTCTGAAGTGGATGGCATAATAGGCGCTGCTGGCCACAAACAATATTTAATTTACCGGATCCTGGTACTCTTTGAACCACATACTAAGGACTTATAAGTAGGTGAAATATGCCAGTTAGGTGTATTCCAACGTTATCATAGTGAAAGGGGGAGCACATGTACTTTACCCCTGGTTAGCAGGGCAACATACATAGAGTTCTACAACTAGCAAAGATAGGATTCAGTAAGAATTGTAATTGTAATTGTAATTGTAATCGTATTTATATAGCGCTTACTACCCCTGACGAGGCGTCGAAGCGCTTTTCGATGAGTAGCACGCTACTCCGGTACCCAAACAAGAATTAGTGATGGATTAGTATAATTTAATAAGGAGTACAGTTTTAGTATTATTATGAGTTAATTTGAGTTGCGGATATGAGAGTTTGTTAGTTAGATTGACTGGAGTAATGGAGGGGTGGAGGAGGAAAGAAATCCAGAAGTGTTAATTGGGAGTTTATCCTTCATTTACTCAATCCAAAGGCTTGAGATGAATAAAAGGGGGGCGGAGGGGAAAGAGGATGTGGAAGGGTTAGGGAGAGCATATTAGCAGGGTGAGATGAATGCAGGAGAATTTAGTAGGGTTGTGTGGGAGGTCACAGAGGTAGAGTGAGGTTTGGTGAGTTAGATGTGGGGGTGGAGGGATGAGCTTAGGCATAGATATTTAGGAGATGAAAGTGGTCGAAGGGATTTGGGATGAGTCCGAGTGAGAATGGAGGATAGTTTGATAGAGACATGACATAAGAGTGATGAGTAGATAAGTGTGATAAAAAGAGAGCAGAAATTCATAGAAACATGCCAGGCACAGAAACAACATATACAAATACATACACATATATATATATATTTATACACACACACACACACATGACTATACACACACATCTGCACATACAATACATAATTAGAATCATGGGTAAAAAATACTTAGTCGTCCATCCATCATCCTGGTAAAAGGCGGGAACTCCCCCACCTACCTCGAGGGTGGACGGGGCGTGGCCCAGCGGGCGGAGCCCACAGGTGCTCCACAAAGGGAGAAACCCTCCACTCTGTGTCTCCAGCAGAGGAAGACAGAACCCGCGCGTCCCAGTCAGACACAGACCACGCTCCAGCACATCATCAGCTCACCTCCAGGAAGGATTCCAGATCTCCTCCGCCATGGGATCTCTGAGCGCACAGCCACGCCCCGCCCCATCCCTGCTAAGCCCAAGAGCCAGGGTGGGCCGTCCTTTCCAGAAGGTGAGCTTCAACCACGGCATCTGCCGCGTCCACATTGTACACTAGGGTACGTGATGGGCCACGGGGGCAAAACGTCTTCAGCAACCTTGTGTGCCCCCGGCAATGTCATTGCCACTAGTGCGTCCCCGCGGAGATGTCCTCGCGCCCCTGCGCATCAACAACGCACCACGCGAGTCGGCGGCAAACGCAGTGGGGTCGCCTTGGAAAGCTGTCCATCATCCTGGCAAGAGGCGGGAATTCCCCTACCTACTTCGAGGGTGGACGGGGCGTGGCTCCGCGGGCGGAGCTTACAGGTGCTCCACGAAGGGAGAACCTTCTACTCTGTGTCTCCAGGAGAGGAAGACAGAACCCGCGCGTCACAGACCACGCTCCAGCACACCATCAGTTCACCTCCAGGAAGGACTCCAGATCTTCCTCTGCTATGGGATCTCTGAGCGCACAGCCGTGCTTCATCCTTGCCAGGCCCAAGAGCCAGGGTGGCTTGTCCTTTCCAGAAGCTGAGCTTCGACTGCGGCACCTGCTACGATTATGATTGTAAGTGCTTCCTTTGAGGTTTAGTTTCTGTAAAATGAGCATCGTGGCCTACACAACCGGAGTATTTTCTACGAGTATGTCAGTAAGCGTTACCTTGCATGTTTTATATGCCCCGTTTATATTCTACACTAAGGGTACGTGATGGGCCACGGGGTAAACGTCTCCAGCAACCTTGTGTGCCTTTGGCAATGTTATTGTTACTAGTGCGTCTTTGTGGAGATGTCCTCGTGCTTCTGAGCATTAACAACGCACCACCGGAATCGGCGGTAAACGCATTGGGGTCGTTTTGGAAAGCTGTCCATCATCCTGGTAAAAGGCGGGAATTCCTTTACCTACTTCGAGGGTGGACGGGGTGTGGTTCAGCGGGCGGAGCTTACAGGTGCTTTATAAAGGGAGAACCTTCTACTCTGTGTCTCCCGGAGAGGAAGATAGAAACCTGCGCGTCACAGTCAGATACTGATTACGCTCCAGTATATCATCAGATTCACCTCCAGGAAGGATTCTAGATCTTTCTGCTATGGGATCTCTGAGCACACAGCCTTGCTTTATCTTTGCCAAGCCCAAGAGTTAGGGTGGCTTGTCCTTTCCAGAAGGTGAGCTTCAACTGCGGCATCTGCTACGTTTATATTGTACACTAGGGGTATGTGATGGGCCATGGGGTAAACGTTTCCAGCAACCTTGTGTGCCTTTGGCAATGTTATTGTTACTAGTGCGTCTTTGTGGAGATGTCCTCGTGCTTCTGAGCATCAACACCGCACCACCGGAATCGGCGGTAAACGCAGTGGGGTCGTTTTGGAAAGCTGTCCATCATCCTGGTAAGAGGCGGGAATTCCTTTACCTACTTCGAGGGTGGACGGGCGTGGCTCAGCGGGCGGAGCTTACAGGTGCTTTATAAAGGGAGATCCTTCTACTCTGTGTCTCCAGGAGAGGAAGATAGAACCCGCGCGTCACAGTCAGACACAGACCACGCTCCAGCACACCATCAGTTCACCTCCAGGAAGTACTCCAGATCTTCCTCTGCTATGGGATCTCTGAGCGCACAGCCGTGCTTCATCCTTGCCAAGCCCAAGAGCCAGGGTGGCTTGTCCTTTCCAGAAGCTGAGCTTCGACTGCGGCACCTGCTACGTTTATATTGGTAAGTGCTTCCTGTTGAGGTTTAGTTTCTGTAAAATGAGCATCGTGGCCTACACAACCGGAGTATTTTCTACGAGTATGTCAGTAAGCGTTACCTAGCATGTTTTATACACCCTGTTTATATTGTACACTAGGGGTACGTGATGGGCCACGGGGTAAACGTCTCCAGCAACCTTGTGTGCCTTTGGCAATGTTATTGTTACTAGTGCGTCTTTGTGTAGATGTCCTCGTGCTTCTGCGCATCAACAACGCACCACCGGAGTCGGCGGTAAACGCAGTGAGGTCGTTTTGGAAAGCTGTCCATCATCCTGGTAAAAGGCGGGAATTCCTTTACCTACTTCGAGGGTGGACGGGGCGTGGCTCAGCGGGCGGAGCTTACAGGTGCTTCATAAAGGGAGAACCTTCTACTCTGTGTCTCCAGGAGAGGAAGATAGAACCCGCGCGTCACAGTCAGATACTGATTACGCTCCAGTACATCATCAGTTCACCTCCAGGAAGAAGGCAAAATATCTGGAGTGACGCTGCAACTATGGCATATTTCCAACAATGTGTATATGTATATTATTAAACAGAGTTTTTTAAGGTGGTATACATTTAGTATGTATACATTTGTAGTGTGAGGATGTTACATGTATTATGATGATATTGCTTTGTTATAATAGTGTTTGTAAAAATAAATGAGGTAGAAAATAGTTGCTTAATATGCTTAAAAAGGGAGGTATTGTGGAATATAGTGTTGTGGAATATAATAGGATATTGACGGTGTGTGTGCAGAGTAAATTGTTTAACCCCCAGGGTGCCTAGGGCGAGCTGGTCTCGTCCTGGCACACGGTTCCCGTGTGCCCGGGACGAGACCAGCTCGTCCTGCACCCGTCCCACACCCCCCAGTCAGGGATGGAAGGGGAATCGCTTCCTCTTCCACCCCAACCTTCCCCACCCCCCAGTGACGTCTGATGACGTCAGCGCACAAATCGCGCGCTGACCTCATCAGAGGTCACCTCCGATCTCCCAGAAGAGAAATGCAAAAGCATTTCTCTTCCGATTGGAAGGTGGGGTGGGAGAGGCATGAAAGGAAAGGAAAGACCTCAGAAAGATCTCAGCATTTCTGCCGCCCGATCGCAATGCGATCGGGCAGCAGAAATGCCCACTAGACACCAGGGATTTTTTATTTATTTTTATTTCACTAAGGGGAGCGGCCCCTTGAGCAAGTGCCGCTCCCCAGGGGGCCAAATCATTTTTCGGCCATTTCTGCCCCCCGGGGGCAGATCAACCTAATAGGGGGACAGAAACCAGTAGACACCAGGGACTTTTTTTTTTATCATACTTACACATGAGGGGAGCGGCCCCTTAGCCAAGGGCAGCTCCCCAGGGGGGCAAATTATTTTTTGGCCATTTCTGCCCCCCCGGGGGCAGAAACCACTGGACACCAGGCAATTTTTCTTTATTTTATACTTACGCATAAGGGGAGCGGCCCCTTGGGCAAGGGCTGCTCCCGGGGTGAGGGGGGGCCTCAGGCAAGAGCTTCTCCCCGGTGGGGAGGAACAAAATATTTTTAGGCCATTTCTGATCCCCCTGGAGGCTCTAGACACCAGGGATATATTTGTTTATTGATTTTTTTTTATATGTGGGGAGTGACCCCTTAGGCAAGGGTCGCTCCCCGGGGGGCCACATTAATTTTAAGCCATTTCTGCCCCCCTGGGGGGAAGAAACCATTAGACACCAGGATTTTTTTTTTTTTAATACTTACGCATAAGGGGAGCGGCCCCTTGGGCAAGGGCTGCTCCCCGGGTGGGGGATATTTTTAGGCTTTTTCTGCTCCCCCCGTAGGTGGCCGATCTGCCCCAAGGGGAGCAGAACACTAGGGATATATATATTTTTTAATTTACTTTATGTTTTTATGTATGGGGAGCGAACCCTTAGGCAAGGGTCACTCCCCTGGGGGGCAAATTGTATTTAGGCCGTTTCTGCCCCCCTTGGGGGCAGATCAGCCTATTTTTGTTGGCCAATCTGCCCCCAAGGGGAACAGAAACCCCTATACACCAGGGATAGGTGTGTGTGTATGTGTGTGTTTTGTTTGGGCTGCAGCCCCTTCGGCAAAGGTCGCTCCCCATGGAGGCACATTACTGTTGGCCATGGCAGATTGATATATTTGTGGAAGGCCCATCTGCCCCCAAAGGGGGCAGAAAACCCACCAGAGATGTTTGTTTCCAAAATAATAGGGTGGGGGTATGGCCATACCCACACCCCAAATAAATGGGGCCAAAGTTGTTCTGCCCACCAATGGGCAGATAGGGCAAAAGTCTACTAGATGCCAGGGAATTAAAAAAAAAATAGTGGGGTGGTGGCTACCAACCAGTATGGGCCTGGTTATGCCCCCACCCCAACTTAAGGGGGTAACAGTGTTTCAGCTCTACCCCGCACACTAAAACATCTTATCCCACGGCAAGCAAGAGGACGTTAGATTTTTTTGGGATTTGGTTTTACATTTGGGCCATGAGAGCTTGGTAACTCTCAAAATCATCCCACTTAGTATGGTGAGGGCTGCACTTTTTTGACTTTGGGATGCTGCCATTTAGAAAAATCCACAAGACCTAGACACATCTGAAAATGAAACACCTGGTTGATTCCAGGGTGGTGTACTTCACATGCACCTCGCACCATTTTCTTACCCACAATGCCCTGCAAACCTCCAACTTTGCTGGAAATCACACATTTTTCCAACATTTTTGTGATGGAACCTTCTGGAATCTGCAGGAATCCACAAAGTTCCTACCACCCAACATTGTCTCATCTATACCGATAAATTTCTGCTGCACTTGTCAGCCTAAAAATGTTTTTTTTCAAACTGCCCTTTTGGACCCAATTTGGTTCCCCCTCAATTTCAACATGTTTTTGGCTCTTCCCTGTCACAGGCACTTGGCCCACCTTCACAAGTGAGGTGTTATTTCTACCGGGAGACTGAGGGGAACATTGAATTGTAGGAAATTTGCCCCAATGCGGTATTCCCACACAGAAATGCGGGAAAAATACGATGTTTAGCTAAATTTGAGGTTTGCTGAGGATTCTGGGTAAGAAAACAGTGGGGGATCCACGCAAGTCGCACCTCCTGGACTCCCTCGGATGTCTAGTTTTCAGAAATTTCTGGGTTTGGTGGGTTTCCCTAGATGGCTGCTGAGCCCAGGACCAAAAACGCAGGAGTGCCCCCCCGCAAAAACAGGTAGTTTTGTATTTGATAATTTTGATGTGTCCGGATAGTGTTTTGGGGCATTTCCTATTGTGAGCACTAGGCTTACCCACACAAGTGTGGTACCATTTTTATCAGGAGACTTGGGGAAACGTTGGGTGGAAGGAAATTTGTGGCTCCTATCAGATTCCAGAACTTTCTGTCACCGAAATGTGAGGAAAAAGTGTTTTTTGTCCATATTTTGAGGTTTGCAAAGGATTCTGGGTAACAGAACCTGGTGTGAGCCCCACAAGTCACCCCATCTTGGATTTCCCTAGGTTTCTAGTTTTCAAAAATGTGCAGGTTTGGTAGGTTTCCCTAAGTACCGGCTGAGCTAGAGGCCAAAATCCAAAGCTAGGCACTTTGCAAAAAACAGCTCTGTTTTCTTTGGGAAAATGTGATGTGTCCATGTTGTGTTTTGGGGCATTTACTGTCGTGGGTGCTAGGTCTACCCATACAAGTGAGGTACCATTTTTATCGGGAGACCTGGGCGAAAGCTGGGTGGAAGGAAATTTGTGGCTCCTCTCAGATTCCAGAACTTTCTGTCACCGAAATGTGAGGAAAAAGTGTTTTTTTAGCCAAATTGTGAGGTTTGCAAAGGATTCTGGGTAACAGAACCTGGTGAGAGCGTCACAAGTTACCCTATCCTGGGTTCCTCTAGGTTTCTAGTTTTCAAAAATGTGCAGGTTTCTAGGTTTCCCTAGGTGCCGGCTGAGCTAGAGGCCAAAATCCACAGCTAGGCACTTTGCAAAAAACACTTCAGATTTCAATGCAAAAATGTGATGTATCCATGTTGCGTTTCCTGTCGCGAGCATTAGGCCTACCCACGCAAGTGAGGTACCGTTTTTATCGGGAGACTTGGGGGAACACAGAATAGCAAAACAAGTGTTATTGCCCCTTGCCTTTCTCTATATTTTTTCCTTCTAAATGTAAGACAGTGTGTAAAAAAGACGTCTATTTGAGAAATGCCCTGTAATTCACATGCTAGTATGGGCACCCCGAAATTCAGAGATGTGCAAATAACCACTGCTTCTCAACACCTTATCCTGTGCCCATTTTGGAAATACAAAGGTTTTCTTGATACCTTTTTTACACTCTTTATATTTCAGCAAATCAATTGCTGAATACCCGGTATAGAATGAAAACCCATTGCAAGGTACAGCTCATTTAATGGCTCTGGGTACCTTGGGTTCTTCATGAATAGAACCCTGCAACCGGAAGAGTCCAGCAGACGTAACGGTATATTGCTTTCAAAAATCTGACATTGCAGGAAAAAGTTATAGAGTAAAACGTGGAGAAAAATTGCTGTTTTGTTCACCTCAGTTTCAATATTTTTAAATTATTTCAGCTGTTATTTTCTGTAGGAAACCCTTGTAGGATTTAAACAAATTACCCCTTGCTGAATTCAGAATTGTTTCAGGAACAATTTAATGTTTAGCTTTCTGGGATCCGGCATTGGTTTCACACACGTTTCTGTCTGTTTCTAACTGGAAGGAGGCTGAAAGCACAAAAAAGTAGTAAAAATGGGGGATGTCCCAATAAAATGCCAAAATTGTGTTGAAAATTTTGGTTTTCTGATTCAAGTCTACCTGTTTCTGAAAGCTGGGAAGATGGTGATTTTAGCACCGCAAACCCTTTGTTGATGCCATTTTCAGGGAAAAAACCACAAGCCTTCTTCTGCAGCCTTTTTTCCAAATCTTTTTTTTTAAAACAAACTTTTCGCTGTATTTTGGGTAATTACTTGGTCTCCTTCAGGGGAACCAGTAAAGTCTGGGTACCGCTATAATCCCGAGGATGCTGGGAAAAAAGGAAGCAAATTTGGCGTGGGTAGCTTATGTGGACATAAAGTTATGAGGGCCTAAGCGTAAAGTGCCCCAAATAGCCAAAAAAGGTCTGGCACCTAAGGGGGAAAATGCCTGGCAGTGAAGGGGTTAAGGTAAGGTGATTTACCTGCTACATCCAAACTAAAGCTTGCCTGACCACTACAGCACCTCAACCCATTATTGATTTCACCTGACAACATGTCATTGGCTAGAAAGAGGTGTCAAAGGGATCAGGCAGGTTTAATGCACATCATTTAAGGGATATAAGACACTACTAAAGGTGTAAGTGTGCTGTTCAAATAACATCACATAATGGGAGAGTGCAGTGGAATGGGAGTCATAATCATTGATGAGAAATATGCTGAGCTGCTGCTGATGTCAATTCATTGATGATATTGAGCCACCAATACAACTGATACACCGCTAATACTGAGTCCTTGAGATTACTGAGGTGCTACCACTAATTAATCACTAGCAATATTGACCCACTTCTGAGTTACTGTTGGGACTATATTTTAGCAGGTACTCAAAACAACCAAGGCTGGCTGAGAGCAACCGTTAGAACCCACATGTCACACCAAGGCAACTGTGGGATGTATAACAACTCTCTATGAATTATCCTGCCAACAAGCTAATGCCCCAGATGTAAAGTTTTTTTTTTTTAAATCTGTTTATTGTATAACATAAGGTGTGAAAAAAGAGAATAACATATCACAGCCCATTACTCCATTGTCACAGCAGTTGGGCAGCAGGCACATTTGGTAAAAACATTATACATAACTGAAGGCATTTGCCATACTTCTTAGTACATGTAAGAGGAGAAGATGGGAGGAGATAGGATATGTACACATAACTATGGGTACTTAAGTAGAACCAACAATTTCTGTTAGTGACTGTGATATATTCTTCCGTGGGCTTCATATTATGGTGTTATCAATGAATTGGTATCCCATTAAAAGTATGTCCATGAAGCGTGTTTGTGTTTTTAAATGCCATAAAGTTTGTTTCTAGTTGATCGTAATTATTCCTCTGCCGTTTTTCTATTGATAAATGATGCTGCTGCTACATATTGTGATTTATGGCAGAGCAAAATGGGGCGATCCTCACTGCCGTGTTATGCACACTTCCACTGTGACCAAGGTACTATGCCTATTCTGTGTGGGTTGCGTGTCCTGATGTCCATCCTCCCACGTTCATGGGGGGTTAATGTCGTCTTTAGCTTCTATTGATACTATGTATGTGTCCCATATGTCAGCCCCTTTTACTTGTATTCCCTTGCCCTGCAGCGCATGGAGACCCTGTGCTTCTGCCCTGGCCCACTTTAGTAGGTCACACAACCAGCGCTGTGTATCTGGTACTGCTGGCGCCTTCCACTGCATCACCAACAGGCACTTGAATAATATAAACGCTAAATCAATTCACTTGTGTAATTGCTTTCCTTTAGGTGGCCTCTTGCGAACTCCCAGAAGGCAAGACTCTGGCGTGGGTAACAGAGAGCATCCCACCAGTTCAGCCATCACAGTGGTGACGGTGGGCCAGGAGCGAAGAACCGGTGGGCATTCCCATATCATATGATAAAAATGTGCTTCTTTCTCCCCACATCTAGGACATTTGTGTTTATTCTGAGGGAACATGCGAGATAACCTATGCGGGGATAAGTAGCTTTGGTGCAAGTAATTAAATTGGGTATAGCGGAAATGTGGATTGATTGCGTAATTCCATTTTGATCATGCTAAGTGCCATGGTCCATTCCAGCTGTGTCAGAGGTTTCCCAAGAATCTGATCCCATCTAGCACGCGTCTTGACATGTACGTCTGCAGTGTTCCCCAATAAGGCCCTACGTAATTGGGAGATAGTATATTGTAGTCCTAAAGTCGCTAGTAGTGTGTGTAGTAGCGGGTGAACTGTGGGTTCGCCATCACCATTATTCCATATCCTGCGTGAGTTGTTGCAATGCATTATAAGTTTAAAATCGCCCTGGTCCGACATCATAAGTCAATGCAAGCTCAGAATAGGACATCTGTTTGCCATCCTTGTATATGTCACCTATTGTTTGTATGCCTAACATGGTCCAAGATTCTAGATCATGATGAACGCTCAGTTGCCTCATTCCCTGAATGGCCAATAATGGGATCCTGGGAGTGTAGGGAGGGGTAGGTCCCCCTTTAAGGACATAGCGGTGCCAACAGTGTCTTGCCACTATTAACAAGATATTTGTGTGACGTGGAAGATTTGTGTTGTCTTGTAGCCAACCTAATATACTTGTGTGCCCCAGTGCTTCGCGTATCGGCGTAAGTTCTATGTTAGGAAGGTTTTGCATCCACATTAATGGCCATTTGAGCTGCGCTGCCGCATAGTAGAGCTCGTAATTTGGTGCCCCCAGTCCACCCTGCGATGGCGGCATATATGTGGCAGTAAGAGCCAAGCGGCTACTACCTCCTTTCCATATTAAATCCAACAATAGGCCATTCAAGAGTTTGAAACAAGATCGAGGAATAATGATTGGAAGAGCCATAAAGTAGTAGAGGAGTCTGGGTAGTACTATCATCTTTGCTATGGCCACCCTACCCATTGGTGATAATGGTAGCGACTTCCAAAATGTTAATGAGCCTTTTATGGATCGGGCTGCTCATCCTAGGTTGCCTTCCCTCAGATCAATTAATTTATGGTATGCATGAATACCAAGGTATTCGAATGTAGAGTAGCACCAAGTCATTCTGCACACACTGGAATTAACTTGTAGGTGCACTGGAATCACTATCATCGGGAAGACACAGGACTTTGACCAGTTCACACGTAATCCAGATATGTTTCCGAAGCGCTCCAGAAGCTTCAGTAAGCCTGGAAGCTAAACTGTACCTTTACGTAGGTATATTAGCGCTTCATCTGCATATAGAGATACTATCTGGTGTCCTATTCTATCAGGAATATCCCACTGTCGTGAGCGCTTTCTGAGCTGGGCTGCGAGAAGTTCCATAGCTATAGCAAACAGGAGCTGCGACAAGGGGCATCCCTGTCTAGTGCCTCGGCCCATGGGGAAACTGTCTGAAATGATCCTGCCCGTTTTGACCCTGGCCATGGGATTGGAGTACAGGGTATCGATCCAGTTCATATACACCGGGACGAATCCCATGGACTTCAAGTCTGCTCATAGGAATGACCAACCGAGGGTGTTGAATGCTTTCTCAATATCTAAGGACACTGCAGCCCTGTCATAGTCCGATTCTGGGGTGGCCGAAATAAGCTGCATTAACTTGTGGATATTCAGAAAAGTGCTCCGACCAGGGATGAATCCCGACTAGTCTTCATGTATCAAGTGGGACATTAGCGTCAGCAGCCGGTTTGCCAGTATCTTGCCTAATATCTTGCAGTCTAGATTTAGTAGTGATAAGGGCCTGTAGGATCGTACATCTAGTGGGTCTCGGCCTGGCTTGTGCAGGACCACTATTAACGCTTTGCGTTGGGAGTCTGGTAATCTCCTCCTTTTTTGGGCTTCTCAAAGCATCTCTTTGTATGGCTTGATCAACTGTGGCGTGAAAGTCTGATAGTACTCCACAGGCAAGCCATTGCTGCCTGGTGCCTTACGGTGTGCTAATTGTTGCAGAGCAGCCTTTATCTCCTCCGCATCAATGGGTCTTTCCAATACTCGCTGTTGCAGTGGAGATAATTGTGTGAGAGGGAGTGAATTGAAAAAATCCCCTATCTGTGCATCAGAAGGATCAGGAGTCGCCTCATATAGTGTGCTATAGTACTGTCTGAACGCATCATTTATGTCCCCCTGTGAATTGACTATTGTCCCGTTACTGAGTCGAATAGCCCCAATAGGTGTGCGTGGCGTCTCACCCCTAACCAACCACGCTAGCAATCTCCCTGACCGGTCACCCTCAGAGTGCAATGTAGCTGTGTAGTGACGATAGTCAAAGTTCCACAAGCGCATGTCTACTTCAGTCCTGCGTTAGCGTAGTCCAAGGAGGGCGTCAGGTACTGCCGTCCCCTGTGCCACCGCGCACTCAGGGGGTGATTCTAACCCTGGCGGTCGGTGTTAAAGCGGCGGCCAACCCGCCAACAGGCTGGCGGTAAAAAATATGGGATTCTGACCCTGGCGGGAACCGCCAACACAGACAGCCACCTTAACACTCCGACCGCCACGGCGGTACAAACAAACAGCGCGGCGGTCACCGCCAACAGACAGGCGGCAGACAATGTACCGCCCACACTATTCCAACTCACCAATCCGCCACCTTTTCCGGGGCGGGAGCACCGCCGATAAAAACACGGCGGAAACAGACTACGGACGGGAAAACGCTCACCACTACGCACTCCAGGAGGAAGGAGGACAGCATGGAACCCGAATTAAACATCCTACCTGCTCTCGTCTACCTTCTCATCTACCACGAGTACGAAGTCCGGCGCAGACGACAACGGTGAGTACTGCACCTACGACACACGGGAGGGGGGAGGACGAAAGGTTACGGGCACACACATATGCGACCCCCCCCCCCAACTATGTACTCACCAATGCAGCGCACCAAGTCACAGTGACACCACCCAAACACCCCTGAAAAATGATAGGACATAATCATATTTTGAATAAATATTTATGTACCAAAAAGCTCCAGAAAATTAGCGTACAACCATGAAAGATATCCACAACAAAACTAATGACACACACATCAGTGTATAACTGAAGTACCAAGTCCTGCACAACCTACGATTTCAGCATGTCCGTGGGCCAAAGTCTTGAGAAACAAGGGCAAAGCCCACACAGGAGACCTGAGTCCTTTGGAGAGAACACTGCAGGGGCATCAGATGTAAAAACTACAGGCACCTCAGGGGGAAGGGAAGGGGGGGGCACCACAGCCACATGAGTCCACGACGCCAGATCCACGAGGAGCCACCATGCCCACGGGACCATCCTGGGGAGTGCAAAGCCACAGTCTCTCAATGTCTCTACAGTGGGTGGGCTGCCCACTGGACCATCCTGGGGAGTGCAAAGCCACAGTCTCTCAATGTCTCTACAGTGGGTGGGCTGCCCACTGGACCATCCTGGGGAGTGCAAAGCCACAGTCTCTCAAGTCTCTGCAGTGGGTAGATTGCCCACTGGACCATCCTGGGGAGTGCAAAGCCACAGTCTCTCAATGTCTCTACAGTGGGTGGGCTGCCCACTGGACCATCCTGGGGAGTGCAAAGCCACAGTCTCTCAAGTCTCTGCAGTGGGTGGATTGCCCACTGGACCATCCTGGGGAGTGCAAAGCCACAGTCTCTCAATGTCTCTACAGTGGGTGGGCTGCCCACTGTACCATCCTGGGGAGTGCAAAGCCACAGTCTCTCAATGTCTCTACAGTGGGTGGGCTGCCCACTGGACCATCCTGGGGAGTGCAAAGCCACAGTCTCTCAATGTCTCTACAGTGGGTGGGCTGCCCACTGGACCATCCTGGGGAGTGCAAAGCCACAGTCCATCAGGTGGATGACAGTCTCCACTGGTCAAGGAGGAGGCATGGTGGGCACAGTGAACCATAAACAGTGCTTGCGACGGCGGTGCCCAGCGGAGCGGTGCTTGAGAGGAAGGGCCCAGCGGAGCGGTGCTTGAGAAGAAGGGCCCAGCGGAGCGGTGCTTGAGAGGAAGGGCCCAGCGGAGCGGTGCTTGAGAAGAAGGGCCCAGCGGAGCGGTGCTTGAGACGGCGGTGCCCAGCGGAGCGGTGCTTGAGAGGAAGGGCCCAGCGGAGCGGTGCTTGAGAAGAAGGGCCCAGCGGAGCGGTGCTTGAGAAGAAGGGCCCAGCGGAGCGGTGCTTGAGAGGAAGGGCCCAGCGGAGCGGTGCTTGAGACGGCGGGGCCCAGCGGAGCGGTGCTTGAGAGGAAGGGCCCAGCGGAGCGGTGCTTGAGAAGAAGGGCCCAGCGGAGCGGTGCTTGAGAAGAAGGGTCCAGCGGAGCGGTGCTTGAGAGGAAGGGCCCAGCGGAGCGGTGCTTGAGAAGAAGGGCCCAGCGGAGCGGTGCTTGAGACGGCGGTGCCCAGCGGAGCGGTGCTTGAGAGGAAGGGCCCAGCGGAGCGGTGCTTGAGAAGAAGGGCCCAGCGGAGCGGTGCTTGAGAAGAAGGGGCCCAGCGGAGCGGTGCTTGAAACGGCGGTGCCCAGCAGAGCGGTGCTTGAGACGGCGGGGCCCAGCGGAGCGGTGCTTGAGACGGCGGTGCCCAGCGGAGCGGTGCTTGAGACGGCGGGGCCCTGTTCAGCGGTGCTCTTCTCCACGGCGGGGCCCTGTTCAGCGGTGCTCTTCTGCACCGCGGGCCCTGTTCAGCGGTGCTCTTCTCCACGGCGGGCCCTGTTCAGCGGTGCCTATCTCCACGGCGGGGCCCTGTTCAGCGGTGCTCTTCTGCACCGCGGGCCCTGTTCAGCGGTGTTCTTCTCCACAGCGGGGCCCTGTTCAGCGGTGCTCTTCTCCACGGCGGGCCCTGTTCAGCGGTGCTCTTCTCCACGGCGGGCCCTGTTCAGCGGTGCCTATCTCCACGGAGGGGCCCTGTTCAGCGGTGCTCTTCTGCACCGCGGGCCCTGTTCAGCGGTGCTCTTCTCCACGGCAGGGCCCTGTTCAGCGGTGCTCTTCTGCACCGCGGGCCCTGTTCAGCGGTGCTCTTCTCCACGGCGGGCCCTGTTCAGCGGTGCCTATCTCCACGGCGGGGCCCTGTTCAGCGGTGCTCTTCAGCACCGCGGGCCCTGTTCAGCGGTGCTCATCCAGCAGGTCAAGGGAGCCAGACCTGGCCTCGACTCCCTGCTCAGTCGCCCTCGGACCGTGACGTATCTGGACCCTTCGGGGACGGACTCCTGGTCTCCTTAGTGTCCTCCTTCCCAGCTGGGATGTGGCATGTGGGGTCCACCTTCTCCGCGCTCCTGCTGCCCTTCCGCTCCTTTGATGGGGCTCTCGGGCCCTTGCCTCCCCCAGATGGTGTGGGTGGTGAAGTGGCCGCACATTGCTCCTTGGGGGCAGCCCTGTCGGTCCTCGCACGGCGGTCCTTGTTTTTGCGGGTCCTCTTCCCGGGGGGGGGGCTGGACGTGTCCTTGCTGCTGATCGATGTGTCACTGCTGGCAAAGGGTGGGCTCCAGAACCCAGGCACAACAGTGACACCCGAAGCTGGGCTGGTGGTGGCTGCGGTGCTCTTGGGACTCTTTGAAGATGGATGGGGGAGGTCATCGGGGGGAAAGAGGTTAAGGTTAGCCAGGAAAAGTTTTTTTGGGCCAAGGTAAAGGGTAGGAGAAGTGGAGATGGAAGTGGAGGTAGAGGATGTGGTTGTAGGAGAGTCAGGTGTGCTGTCATTGGGTGAAGGTGCTGGTGCTGTAGGCTGTCATGAGGTGGATGGCTGTTGGGTGGGTGGCTGCCTGCGTTTGTGTGTCTTGGAAGAGGGGGTGACAGACACAGTGGGAGAGGACACAGGGGACGTGTACATGGCAGTGGGGGTGGTGACTGCACGAGTGTGGACTGTACTGGAGGGTGAGGTGGTGATGGAAGCACTGGCTGATGTTGGGGTGCATGCAGGTGTGAGTGTAGACGTCACAGGGAGGGAGGAGGGAGACGAGGAGGAGGGGGACACAGGGGTGGCAGTGGCTGTTGGCATGTCTGCATCTGGGTGTTGCTCGGGTGAGTGTTTGCGGGATCTGTGGTGCTTGTGTTTGGATGAGCTGCTCTTGGGTGTTGAGGTGTGTGCAGGCTGGTCTGATGGTGTGGATGGGATAGGCTGAGGAACAGGAGACAGAGACAGGCTGGAGGCAGTCAGAAGAGGGAGGCTGGAAACAGGGACAATGGCTGCCGTCAGTGCTGAGGCCAGAGCAGTGAACGCTCGTTGATGGGCAGCCTGACCCGAATGAATGCCCTCCAGGTACGCATTGCTCTGTTGCACCTCCCTTTGCACACCCTGGATGGCATTCAAAAGGGTCGTCTGCCCAACAATGAGCGTCCTTACCAGGTCAATGAGCTCCGCACTGAGGGCAGCAGGGGCAACAGGGGCAGGGGCTGAGGTGCCTGGGGCGAAGGAGACGCGCGCCTTCCTGGGCGAACCGGCACGGAGCGAAGACTGAGGGGCTGCTGGGAGGGCGGGGCTGGTGCGCTGGGTGGCGGCTGTACCTGTAGAGGCGGGGGGCACGGATGTTGCCGCCACCCCTAGGGAGCTCCCATCCGAGGACGTGTCGCTTTCGCTGCTCTCACCAGCGGTCCCCGTCGTGGTGCTCCCCTCGCCCTCCGGATCACTGGTGCCCTCGGTGTCTGTTCCTGGGCCCACCGGGGCCTTGTGTCCTGCAGCTCCCTCGTGCTCCGATGCCATATCTCCTCCGCCTGATGATGCTAATGCACACATGCACAAGAAGATGAAGAGAAAGGGTGGGGGGAGAAAAAAGAAGACCAGGTTGAGTGCATGCAATGTCAACACCGTTGGCGGAGAGGACAGACACAGGTGCCTAATGCACTAAGCCGCGCATTCGGGGTACACTACTCAGTACTACTGACTAAGACAACAGGCCAAGAGACGTCAAACGCGCACATGGGAGATGCTGGACCTTCAATGGCTGTACTTGTCACCCTACCGAGGTGGGGGCCGGGGGCACAGGGCCATGCCTAAGGGAGAGGACTACACTACAGAAAGCGCCCTGGCCTAATGTCACCCACAGCCCTCCTCCCCCACCCAGACGCCTCCACTGCGCAGAAACATAGGAGAATGTGCTGATACTCACCCCCTTGTGTCTGCTGTGATGTCTTAAAGCGCCCATCCAATTCAGGGTAGGCCACCGCCAGGATCCGGGACATCAGGGGGGTCATGGTGCGACTGGCACCCCTCCTAGGTTGGGAGGCCATCCCCAGCAGTGTTTCTGCGGTCTTCTTTGTTCCGCGGCGGATGTCCTCCCACCTCTTGCGGCAGTGGGTGCCCCGTCTGTTGTGGACCCCCAAGGTCCGGACTTCCTTGGCGATGGCACGCCAAATGTCGATCTTCTGATGGGCGCTGACCTATTAGACATGTACAGGGTGGAAAGGAGGAAATCATCAATGACCTGCATGTTAGATGTAATTGGCCCCCCCCACCCACTTTGCCATATGGCACATGCTCTCATCTGTCGGGCGTTGCACTCCTCATTCGCCCCCCACCCCACCAACTTACATCCACCCCAATCCACACAGGCATAGCCCATTCCATGTGCACCCGGTGTACTCACTTGTTGGTCTGGAGGACCGTAGAGTAGCGCATACTGGGGGAGGACCCCATCCACGAGCTTCTCCAACTCTTCAGACGTGAAGGCAGGGGCCCTTTCCCCAGTCGCAGCAGCCATTGTATCTTCCAGACCGAGGTCACAGCAGCACTTGCAGTATAGGTCCTCTCCTGTGGATGATCAGGTCTCGAGTGATTAAGCAGATAGAAAATGGCGGTCACGTCCGCGGCGGTGCGTACCGCGGCGGTGCGTACCGCGGCGGTGCGTACCGCGACCGCCGGCGCACT
The DNA here is from genome assembly GCF_031143425.1 of Pleurodeles waltl. Taxonomy (NCBI): domain Eukaryota; kingdom Metazoa; phylum Chordata; class Amphibia; order Caudata; family Salamandridae; genus Pleurodeles; species Pleurodeles waltl. The sequence continues at coordinate 1,371,558,593 of NC_090446.1, forward strand.
TCGTTATTGGCTCCTGAAACCCATAGGCTTCAATGTTAACCAATGCGGCTTTGCGCCGCGGTCTGCGACCGCCTACCGCCACGGTGTGCCCCGCCAGCGCATTGACCTCACATCCCATTGTCCCACTTCACAGGTCAGGCAGCCGCCATTTCAAGGGCCCACATGGCTTAATTTTGACTGCGACACTCAGGCCTAGGCCTTGCATTGCCACACATACACGCCTTTCAACCCATTGGCATTCTTTAACTGTGCAAGCTGTCTGTACGTACCTGTGGTTTGGCTGACTCTGTGCTCCATGTTGTCCTTCCTAGGCACCGTCCGCTGGGACTTGCGATGAGAAGGAGGAATCCTCGCGTGTACCGACCGCTGGTGGACCTGTCGACAATGGAAGAACGCCATATAATACTTCGATACAGACTTGACCGTGCCACTATCCATGAACTGTGTGCCAAGCTGGAGCCAGCCCTGATGTCCCCCATCCGCCAACCCACAGGGATTCCCCCTCTGGTGCAGGTTTTGTCAGTCCTCCATTTTTTGGCCAGTGGGTCATTCCAGACCACAGTGGCCATGTCATCTGGAATGTCTCAGCCTATGTTTTCTAAGATTTTGAGCAGAGTGTTGTCTGCCCTGATGAAACTCATGCGGAGCTACATCATTTTCCCCGAGGAGGGTGACTTGCCTACAGTGAAGGGTGATTTCTATGCCCTTGGACATATCCCCAACATCATTGGTGCCATTGATGGGACCCATGTGGCTTTGGTACCCCCAAAAGACGATGAGCAGGTGTACCGAAACAGAAAAAATTATCATTCGATGAATGTCCAGGTGGTCTGTTTGGCTGACCAGTACATCTCCCATGTAAATGCCAAGTTCCCAGGGTCAGTGCATGACGCGTATGTGATGCGAAATAGCAGCATCCCCTATGTGATGGAGCAGCTACAGAGACAACGTGTGTGGCTAATAGGTGACTCTGGTTACCCCAACCTGCCGTGGCTACTGACCCCAGTAAGGAATCCCCGGACAAGGGCAGAGGAACGCTACAATGAGGCCCATGGGCGTACTAGGAGGGTGATTGAGCGAACCTTTGGACTCCTGAAGGCCAGGTTTAGGTGCCTGCATATGACTGGTGGATCCCTAATGTACTCACCAAAGAAGGTGTGCCATATCATCGTGGCCTGCTGTATGCTTCACAACCTGGCTTTGCGACGCCAGGTGCCTTTCCTGCAGGAGGATGGTCCAGATGGTGGTGTTGTAGAAGCCGTGGAGCCTGTGGAGAGTGAAGAGGAGGAAGACTCAGAGGACGACACAGACAATAGGGATAGAGTGATACAACAGTATTTCCTGTGACACCCAGGTAAGACTCACCCACGCCATTTCCCAATTGCTTCTAGCCTCCTGCATCTGTACTTTCTGTAGTTCCCCACAGATGTTTTTCAGTAATTTTTGCCTTTCCCTTCCCTTCTCAGTGCTGTCTGACTCAGTACCTGACTTCTGCTTGGTTCGCCCATGAAATACAGCGTATTGACATTGGTATGTTGTCATGACTAATTGAGAGAACAGAAATGGAACAGTAATATGTAATACATTTGTTAATAAGACAGCATGACTCAAAACAGATTAGTGTTCAAAATGTGATTTATTTACAGTGCTAGATATCGGTACATGTGATTCTAAGGGTGATGGGTGGGGGTGGAGGAATATCCATGGCAGAGTCCAGTTCTCAGTCTCACAGGTGCATAGTTCTTTTGCCTGTGGAAGGATGGAGCATAGGCAGTTCATGGTTGGACAGGGTGGCAATGTGGGACAGTGGGAAGAGTTCAGGGGGTATGTCCTGCTGGCGGGGGTCTTGACATCCTACTCTGTCTTTTTCTTTGGTCTCAGGCTCCTCTTACGGGGTGGTTGTTCTTCAGCAGGAGGTGGGGTTCTGGGGGGCTGTCGAGGTGTTGGGACCTCCTGTCCACTAGCGCCGGCGGAGGTGGTAGGCTGTTCCTGGTCCGGCCTAGTGACAGGGGCCCTGTGTGGTGCACCATGGTCCCGCAACGCGTCCTCTATCCTGTGGAGGGCCAGGACGATGGTCCCCATTGCGGTCCCGATGATTCTCAGCTCCTCCCTGAACCCCATGTAGCGTTCTTCCTGCTGTGCCTGGATCTCAGTGAACCTGGCCAGTACCGTCGCCATCGTTTCTTGGGAGTGGTGGTATGCCCCCATGATGGTGGTGAGGGCCTCTTGGAGAGTGGGTTCCCTGGGCCTCTCCTCCCCCCCCCCGTCGCACAGCAGCCCTCCGAGCTGCCCGGTTTCCCCCGGCCTCTGTCCCCTGGCCGGTGTGCCCGCTCCCACTGCCCCCAGGTCCCTGTTGTTGTTGGGGTGTTGGGTTAGCCTGGGTGCCCTGTAGTGGCGGACACACCGCTGATTGAGCTGTTCTAGAGACAGAGGCATGGGCCCGCTGGGTGGGAGCTGTGCTGGTGTCGGCAGAGGGGGTCGGGTCTGGTGTGGCCTGTGGCTGCCTGAGGGGAACCGACTGCCCAGAGGTCCCCGATGGTCCGGGCTGGTCATCAGGTTCACTGTCGACAGAGCTGCTATCCTCAGTGTGGGCCTGTTCCGGTGGTGGGATGGACACTTCTGGACCCTCTTGGCTGGTGTGTTGTCGTTCGGGTCCTGCATGGGATAAGAGAGTTTGGTTATTGTTTCTGTGTGTGCAATAGCGTGCGTGTTATGGGTGCCCTTGTTCCCCAGTGCAGGCATTCCCTTGAGGGAGGTGTTGTGAGGGTATTTAGTGGGGGGGAGGGGTTAGTGCAGTGGTCATGCATAGGTGATGGGTGCCCATGATTTGTGTTGGCATGCAGGAGTTGGTGTTGGGATGGGTGGGTTGTGCTGGTGAGACATTGTCAGGGAGGATATGTGCTGGGGGGTTGGGGGTGAGGGTGGGGGTGTGGGTTGGCATGCTGGTGGGGTGGGGGGGATATAGTAGTTGAGATGGGACTTACCAGAGTCCATTCCTCCGGCTACTCCAGCGAGGCCCTGAGGATGCAGGATGGTCAAGACCTCTTGCTCCCACGATGTAAATTCGGGAGGGGTGGGTGGGGGTCCGCCGCCAGTCTTCTGGACCGCGATGTTGTGCCTGGAGACCATCGATCGGACCTTCCCCCGTAGGTCGTTCCATCTTTTGCGGATGTCCTCCCTATTCCTGGGATGCTGTCCCACCGCGTTGACCCTGTCCACGATCCGCTGCCATAGCTCCGCCTTCCTGGCTATACTGGTGTGCTGCACCTGCGAGCCGAAGAGCTGGGGTTCCACTCTTAGGATTTCCTCCACCATGACCCGGAGTTCTTGGTCCGAAAAGCTTGGGTGCCTTTGGGGTGCCATGGGGTGGTGTGGGTGAGGTGTGGGGTGGTGTATGTGATGAGGAGTGTGTTGGTGAGTGGTGCTTTGTGCTACTATGTGGTGTGTGTGATGGTGTGGTGTGCCTCAGTGTGTCTTGCTATGGATTGTCTGCTGTGTCTCTCTCTCCTTCTCTCAGTAATTATGGTCGCAGGGGTTTGTGGGTGATGTGGGTGTGTGTTTTATAGTTGGTTGATTGTGTGTGAGTGGTGTGTGTATGTGTATCAGGTGTGTGTATTTCAAATTGTCCAATGTGGCTGTGTTTTGGTGATGTGTGTGTATTCTGACCGCGGCGGTGTGTACCGCCAATGGAATACCGCGTTTGAATGACCGCCGTGTGGATTCGCGGGTCGTAATGGCATGGGCGTATTTCTGTTGGCGTGACGGTGGAGGTTTGGTCATCTCCAGTTTATCGCTGCCCGCCGATGTGGCGGGCTGCAGTGGAGGACGGATTTTTGGAGGTTTGGCCGTTGTGGGTCAGAATGACCGTGGCGGTTGACCGCGGCCGCGGCGGTGTTATGGCGGTCTTATGACCGGCGGTAAGGGCATTTTACCGCCGAGGTCAGAATCACCCCCTCAGTGTCGTGCAAGTCTGATTCTGCTTGCACCAGTTTCTTTGATAGTGTGTGGCGCAGTCCCCCCGATGCTGATAAACAACAGCCACTTACCACAACTTTATGTGCGTCCCACTCTGTTGCTCGATCTGCCGCTGTTCCTGCATTTAAATCAAAGTATGAGGATATATATCCTGCCATTTCAGTGCCGAAAGGAAGATCCTGCAGTAGCTCTGGCTGCAGCCTCCATGTGGGTATGCGGGTGCGTAGTCCCCCCCCATTGTACGGTGGCAACTAGGGGACAGTGATCTGAAATAGACTTTGCTAAATAGGCTGTCTTACTAAAAGCACCAGCTAACTCTGTTGAACTAAGCAATAAGTCAGTGCGTGTGTGTAGTCTGTGTACTGGGGAGTAGAAGGAGTATTCCCTATCCAGGGGGTGAGTAAGGCGCCAAACATCCCTTAACCCTCTTTTGGATATCCACTGCTGGAGCACCTTTGTGGTTTGCCTACTGGGAGCTCCCATTAACAGCAGATGAGATCTGTCCATATCAATGTCTGGTACACAGTTTAAATCTCCGCCCCATATTATGTTGGACATTGGATCATTAAATAGGGTAGGTTGAATCGACAGCAAGAATTCGCTTTGCTTTATGTTGGGGGCGAATAATCCCGCTATATTAAGTGGTTTACCATCTAATGTGCCCTCCAACAATACACATCTACCACCAGTGTCTACCTAACTGTGCTCTACAACATATGGGACAGTTGGTACCACCCATATCAGTACTACTCTGGCGTATGAGGACGTGGTTGTACCGTGTAGTTGCCCACACCATTTATTCTCCAGAATATGTAAGTCCGGTGCAGTGAGGTGCGTCTCTTGTAATATTGCTATTTGTATTTTGTAACGCTTCAAGTAGGTATAAACCCTGTGGCATTTAGTGGGATTAGCCATGCCCCTCACATTCCATGTTAAAATGTTCTAAGCGTCAATACCCATTTTATGTAATTATAATGACTAAATATATGAGCGATATTACACATAGCTTATGATGCATTCTACCTCCCCGCTGGGGCTGTGACAATGCCAAGTGGCGTGTGTAATTATCAGAACAACCAATTAAATGTGAACTCGTCAGGTAAGACCTAGCACATTGAATATATGCACAACAGGTGCAACTTAGGGCAATGGTGCCAAACTTGTCTCTACGGGAACCCATAGGGTGTGGGGTGTAGTGGGGGGTGTGTGTAAAGGCAACAGAATTTACGTGATCCTGCGGCCCCATCTACCGGTCCATTCGCCTGCACCATCCCGTCTATATAATTGATCATCACGCATGCAGCTCCGTGGTGGACCTCCTGGGGAATAACAGGTGAGCTGATGGCAAGGCCACACTGATGGGAGATCGTGTCCACTGCAACAAACCCCGTACAGCTTCCCTGCTGCTCTTGCAAGGACTTGGCCAGAGAGCCTGTGAGACGATGATCCAGGTTTGGCTAGCCCAACGAGGCCTATAAGGCCACTCATGACACTGCAAATCGTCTGCTACATGTGGGGTAGTTTCCGGGCCAAGAACCAACGGGGATGCTGACGCGCTAGAGCCGCCCAGCGATGAGCCCGAGCCAGCATATGCATCGTCCTGGAGAGGGGCATAGTGATTAAAGGAGAACTGGTTGGCTTCCTTCAGGGCCTTCGCTTGGTTCGCAGCTGCTTGCTCCCTGGACGGTCTTGCTGTGAATCCAGGTTTTTTTTGGCGACAAGGTTGATGTTTGATCCATTCATTAGTTTTGGTTTCATCTTTTAGTGGGGATACCAATCCTTTAGCATGCACCCAGGTCCATGCGTCTTCCGTTGTCTGTCTTCCCCCCCGTCCACTACTCGGAGGCGTGTCGGGAATAACAGTAAATAATTGATACTGCAGTCACGTAAAAGTTGTTTAATTTTCACAAAGGAAGCACACTTCCGTTGTACCTCCAAGGTGTAGTCAGGGTATGCAGTGATGGTGGTATTCTCAAATTGCCAAGGGCCTTGCGATCTGAACCTCTGAAGGACCTGGTCTCGGTCACGAAAATTAAGGAACCGTGCTATCAGGGGATGGGCTGGAGCTCCTGGACGCGGCGGTCTGCCCGGAATCCGATGGGCACGCTCGATCACCATGTAGGGCAATGTTTGGTCTGTGAGCACTTTGTCCTTTAGTCATCTCTCCGGAAATTCCTCCGCATTAGGCAGTTCTGTTTGCTCCAGAAATCCTCCAAAGTGAATGTTGTTCCTCTGTGACCTGCCCTCTGCATCTTCTGCCCTGTGCTTGAGCGTTGTTACTTCTGCTTTCAGGCTTTGTAGTTGACTTTGCTTTGCAGTAATATCTGGTCGGACCAGTGTAATAGAGGTTTCATTAGTTGACACTCTGTCCGCTAGCTTACGTTGATCCGCTCTCAAAAGAGTCACATCAAGTGCCAGTGAGTCAATCTTACCTTCCAGTGTTGTCTTAGTGTCTAAGATAGCTTGTAGAAGTTTATCAAATTGAGATGAGTGAGATTGCAGCGTATCGCTCAGTTGTTGGAGAGATGCTGTTTGATCCGCGGTTGTGTGTTTAGCGCTTAGCATATCCTCTGGAGCAGTCATTGGTGGTCGCGCCTGTTTTGGCATGACCATGGTGGTGAGTGGCCATGTTGCTGAATTGTGCCGTGCTTTGACGTATGGGACCACTGCTGTCCTACACCACTTTGCAAGCCGTACACCCACACCTGTTCACACGCGTGCTGTTCCGTCCAGCATTGTGAGCGCCAGTACCAGCATCTGGGTAGTGCTTTAAAGTTTAGGGTAAATACCCTATGGGCTGACCAGAGTCAATTTGCACAGGCCGGTCGCTACGCTACGCGGTTAAAACTGCTTTACGTTGTGAGGTTTACAGCTCGCAGTATTACCACCCCAAGATGCTTCCCAGTGTTGGCCTGTCCTCTCCAGCGCCTCGTCAACAGAAACCAGTTCCAGGTTCGGTAGGTTGACACGCACAGTGCACTGCCACTTGTTAATTAGTGTGTCCTTGCGCTATAATGGGACGCCAGTAAAGGCGCCTCGCAGCACTCCTTCATCCGTTCACCTCGTTTATGTGTATAGTAACTTCGGCCTCGCAGGTCCGGCATCCGGGGCCGCCTCGTCGCGGGAGGTCCCCGTCCCACTGCTGCCGTGCGGCGGGCGGCACCACGCAGGCAGATCACACAGCAGCACCACTCTGTATCTTGAGGGGTCTTACCCACCACACAGCCAGTCATGGCGCCATTTATGTCCAAATGTAGAGATGCGCCTCCTCCAAGGCCCAAATCACTGGCTGCTGCACTCCTCCTCCGAGAGACGCGTCGCTCTGCTAGGCCTCACAGCTGCATAGTCACTGCCCCGGCCAGCGTGCAATGTGTGTGCACTTCAATCTCTTGCTCGATCCCTCAGGAGCCACCCAGAAACTCTGCGGAGGCGTCAGGAGAGTGCTGGCAATGTTATAACCAGGATTATTGAAGGGCCGAGAGCGGAGCGCACTATCGAGCGCCACGCCCCCGCCCTAGATGTAAAGTTAATGCTGAAAATAGATGATCGGTGTTTGGCACTCCTATCATTGCTACGAAATAGAGATTGCATACTCTTTATATATAAAACACCTGAATAATTAAATACATTAGTGATAATCCTAGGCTACTGTAAATATCGAATCATTGAAAATAATAAAAGACTGCTGCTACTGAAGCACTGACATCACTGACCACTGATGACACCATATGGAAGATTCCATATGGTCACAGGACGAAATGAATTGAGGAAACCTGTTCTGGCAAAACTTTTCTGATGTAATCTATTCCCCGAAATTTAGAAAACTAATATCATTCACCAATTTATCTAATTTAAATAGATACATGCTTTTAATTTAAAAAATGTTTTCTTTATGCCTTTTTTAGGTCTCGCCTAGAGACAGTTTACCTGTATCGTTAGACTCATGTTTCTATTAAAATAAAAAAATCACAAATAAAAAAGTATATACATCTATACGTAAAGGTAATTTTGCTCAACGATGTCCATCCATTGGTTTGTTAGTTATCACTCATATTAGTCTCATGCAGCACAGCATGGAGCCTGGGCAATGGGTCAGCAGTCTTAAACCATTGGCTCACCTCACTGTGAGCAACAGCATTCCATTTGTGCACATCCACCAAAAATAGTTCACTTCAGTGCCGGTGCTCTTTTTAGCTTACTTTTTTAACTATTACTTTGACTTGCCAGTGCATTTTTCACCTTGTTTTTTCATTTTTTTGGCATTCATACCACAGCTCATCACAGACTGCTACTGGGCCATTGCCTTCCCTCTCTTCCTTGTGTTCTGACTTTTGTTCAGCTGAGAATAATTGTGGGTTTTCTTTCTTGCCTTGTAGTTTCCGGGACAGTTACCACCTCATTGTACAGCAAGCCACCAGAGACTTGTTATGTGCTGCTGGGGAAATTGCTTCAAAGGTCCACAAACACAATAGGCATCATTAGTGGCGTTCAGTGATGTTCAACTGCTATTTACTTCGAAAAGTACCCAACCCAAGATGGTTGGTGCATGGACATCAATTCCCCAAAATTCCAAGGGTAGCAACAATGCCCTTTGACCTGTGATGACCTCATAGGACGTGACATCACATAACCTTGTTCCTGGTACCATTAGATTGGATACACTGGGGGGCAGATTAACTCAATTACAGCGCAATGCAGCAACCAGAGTTGCTGCATTATGTTGCACTCGGGGAGGGAGCTGCTAAATATGGCTTGCTGCTGCTCTCTTCCCCTGCGGTGAAGCACAAATAGGCTACCTAGGGCTGCACACATACCTCTGCACAATAGTGCAAAGGAGTGTGATGTGTGGCATGGGTTTGTACTCGAAGGGTAGCTTTCCAGCAGAAAAAACTCATGCTTAGACAAACTTTAACACATTTCACGGAATGGATGTGTGTTGCATAGTGCAGCACTTATGGACTGTGTGAAATGTTAGGAGAAATAAAAAGATTTCTTGTTGACACAATGCACAGTCTAAAAATGTTATTATATGTGGTTTTACATCAAACATTATAAAGTGGTTATGTTAGAATGCCCAGGTACCGTCTATAAGACAGCCTATTGTTGGAAAGTAGTCAAAGCAAAGCACTATTTTCTATCACTATTCACATTTCTAGACAAAAAATGTTTGCACTGGAAAGTAATTACCATTTCAAGCTTTTGTACTGTTTTGCGTGACTTTCAAGACTTTGACCCACCATGAACAGCACACAACCCACTTTGCGGCACTTCAAAATTTTGACCCACCATAAACAGCATACAACAGGTTAGTATTTTTTAATATAACACACTAGTCATGGTGCCCTCTCTGCACATTGCACACCGTGCAGCACTAATATACCGCACTTACCAGTCAGGGACACACCACTTAGAGGCAGATTTATTAAGACTCTGCTGCTGTGCATAGCTATGCAAAGTAATTCAAAGCTGTTCAGAGTCTTGATATGGTATTTACTTTCAAGTGCAAAACACCAAACAATCCTGCATCTTTTTATTTACAGAATGTTGACAGGTATGTGAATGAAACAAAACATGACTGTCTCTAAGACTTAAAAGAATAGCTGGGGCCAGCAGCACTAAAAACCCAGTACAGATTGCAAGTCCATGCAGTGCTTCTAAGTGGTGTCCAGTTTCAGACACATACCAAACCCCAGAGTCTGCAGGTGAAATTTGTGCAACCCTGGTAGAGTCTGGGGCCTAGGAAGCCTTGAAGGGTGTGCACCTAGGCAACTCCTTTGCTGATGGAACAAACTGAAATTGTTGAAAGTTTGAACTGTGGCCAACCGCGAGGGACCTAGTTAAGCCTGCTGAAAAAAGTACCTTAAATCCTGGGTTACTGAGCATTGCGGGGATCTGTATTGAAGTTGTGCCGCACAGCAGAGGCTATGACACTGGACTCTGCAACTGAGTTCAGCCTCGCAGCTCTTCGGAACTGATGCATCACCCTAACTGCATCTCCAATACCCGACTGTGCATTGCAAGCCCCGTTGATGGGACCACTGATGCTACAGGACCTCATTTGGGAGCCTCGCCGCATCTTGAAACCAACTTATCTCCGCAGCTATTGTGGTACAACTTCAACAGGGGTCCACACAACACTCCACAACCCAGGTTTAAAGGTACTTTGATCAGCGAGCCTAACTAGTTCCCTACTGCTGGCGTGTGCTCCACTGCAGTCTGCCTGAACTTATGACTTTGTCCCAGTCTAGCATGACCAGATATCCTCAGTCGGTACTTTACACCTTTTGGCGCTATTGAAAAATATGAAACTTAAACATCTCTGGTTCTCTTAATTGGATTTTTGTCATTTTGGTCTTGTTTAATTTATTAAAAACTACTCTATTTCTCTAACTCGGTTGTGGGCTCATTCATGGTGTATTTTTACTCCGTTATTGTTTAACTTGTTGCACAAATACTGTACACACTGCCTCTAAGTTAAGCCTGACTGCTCTCCAGCAAGCTACCAGGGAGATGAGCACAGATTCATTTGGGATCTGTTTCTACCTTACTCTGACAAGGATTGTGGCTGCTGTTTGACCAGGGATCATATTCCAGTCAACCAACAACCCCATTTCTTACAGTTAGGTAATAGAATTAAAAAAACCTTAGGAATTCACTAAAAAACCAAAGGTATAGGGATGTTATAGTTAGGTTCTGATCTTACACACATAAAACCATTGAATTTCAGCAGTTATAGTTATCTCAAGAAACTATAACTCATGCCCCCGCATGCAAAGTTTTCTCATCAATAATTTTATTGCAGATGTTGCAGTGATATCAAATATGTCATAGAAGGTTGTTATGACTGATGTAATATGTGAGGTAATTAGCAGTGCCTGGCCAGTCATAGTTACTTTATGTCGCGAGTTATAGTTTCTTAAGAAAGCTATACAGCTGAACTTCTGTGGTTTTATGTGCGTAAAATCTGAATCTAACTATAAGGTCCCTGTAACCTTCATTTTTTAGTGAATTTCTAAGGTTTATAAGTTCTATTTCCTAACCATAACGTCCCTGTAACCTTTGTTTTTTTCAGTGAGGTGATCTCGACCATTTGTTCTTCAAATGCTCATGTCTCACATCGTTTTGGGAATCAATTCAGTCCCACCTGTGCAAATTATTCCATGTCAACATTAACCTAGACTTCAAATTTATTATTCTTGACCCATATGCTGCCCTCAACCATCTCACACTATCTGAAATAGATTTACCCCTTCTAGATCTCTTAACTGTAGTCATCAAGGCTATCCTCGTGGACTGGAAGGATTTTAACCGTGTTTCCTCCACACTTGCTGACCTGAGTTACGTACCCTAGGAGTAATCACTCTACACAAATGTTGATAGAAGGCATCCCTAAAATCTCACAAAAATGTGGTTTTCCCCTGATTATTTTATTCGAAACACCGACCCATCCCTCTCCATCTCTTGCTCAATTACTTTATATGTTCTTCACACTTGCTCTTTGACCTCTGAGAATCCCAGACTTTCTATCTTTTTTTCTTAATTCTCTTTTCTTTTCTATTTCTGTATCCTTTTATCCTTTTGTCTTCGTGTTTTATTTAGGAGTACTTATGTAGATTTCAGGTTGTGTTTCTTCGTGTACTACTTAATTGACAGTTCGGCAATCCTAATAAAGTGTTTACCCCACCGGTGACCCTTTGTTCATCTAACCGCTCAAATTCTACCATGTGTCAAATACAATTCTACCTTAGACCAGTGGTTTTTAAACTTTTTAATACTGAGTCCCCCTCAAGGTGGAAAAAAAAGTCTTCGGGCCCTCCTCAGAATTATTCACAATTGTTCTATTCATTTGGCAATGTTTAAATAGGCTTAGACTTATTTAAACATTGCAGTTAAGTTCTGTTACCTATTTTAAAAAACAATAAAAGTGTTTGCTGCCTAAAACAAAGCACTCCTATCTGCATAATGCTTCTTTTGGCCAGAGCTTGGCGCCCCCCCCCCCCCCTCCTGGGATCACTTGAAGCCCCCCTAGGGGGGCCGCCGCCCCGGTTTGACGACCTGACCACTGCCTTAGATCCATGTTTCTGATTGTATGCACTGTTATGGTATATTTCTGTTGATATATTGCCATTACCTTTATTCAGTGGTGTTTTCTAAATGCTAACTCACACCATTCTACTTTTTTGTTTGGGAAAAAGTTCAATAAAAAGTTACTGAGATAAAAAAAAACGTTTTGGATGTCCTAGTCCCCTCTTTTGTACAGAGGCCTACTGCCAGCAAAGCTAAGGCTTAACAATTTGGGTACCCTGGTTTCCTTCTTTATACAGAGATCTACTACCAGCAAAGCCTATAACAATCTCTCTGGATGGTCTATCTTTTTCCTACGCACAAAGGCCTATTGCCAGCAAAATCCAGTGCACGCTTTTTGGATTTTCTAGTTTCCTCCTTCATATAAGACCTACTGTCATCAAAATCCGGTCCTGCTACCAAAATCCAGTAGACACCTTTTTGCATGTTCTAGCTTTTTCCTTCATCCAGGGGCCTATTCCTAGCAAAATGCAGGACAAACATTTTGGATGCCCTTGCTTTTTTCCTTCATGTAGGCAGGGACCTTCCGCCAACATAATCCTAGACAAACTTTGTGGATGCCCTAGTTTCCTCCTTCATACATGACCTATTCCCATGACAAACAGGAGCTTCAACCTAAAAAAAACAAGTGTCAGGGTGATAGCAACTGTCAAAGAGACATTCCCATTTGGATCATGACCTCTACTGACTTTGCTAAAATACCATTGTTTTGTGCCCATCACTTCTGAATCCCTGGCATTCCCCGCTACTGGTGTCACTCCTGTCCCCTCAATACACTAGTCATTATTTCAGTTAAATGTGTGTCTCCAATTTCTTTGGGCTCCAAATCTGGTAGATTTCATTACTTCCCATTCTTGAGATTAGTCTGCTTCCTTCTGGCCTATGGATTTGCCCTCCTTTAGGCCAAGGCTGCCTCCTTCGAAGGCTTTGTTTTAGGAGATAGTGGGACAATAATGTTAATTCACAAAGTGCCAAGGCTTTGCAACTTTGGTACGACTCAGCCTGGAGTCCTGTAATATTGCTCTAACACCAGTTTTAACATCATGCCGGACAATTACCATGACTCCGTTTCATGGCTACATTAATTGCCTTTCCCCATCAATGCGTCTTTTGAGCTTTTATTCCATCTAAGCCAATGATAATAGTGAAATACACCTCATACAGAGCCATTGATAAACTGAGGTAGTGATGATACTAGATCACCAACACTCCTGAGCCCCTGATGATGATGTGGCATTCATGATGCTGTGGCATTCAGGATACCAAGCCACTATTGATACTACGTACCTCATGATACCGAGTCACTGAAAATACTGAGCCACACACACAGAGCCACTGCTGTACCTTAGACCAAGTGTCTGGTGCTCCTGTGCTACTTATAATAAGCCATTGATGGGCATTGATTATACCAACCTTTAGTGACACCGAGCCACTTATTAACATTTATGGGCACTGCACTGATGACGCCCAGTGAGATAGTCGTTGTTGGCGCCCCTCTCCATGTCCTCGATTCCAAGGATCCATGATAATATTAATTTGATAATATTAGCAGTAATGCAACTCTGGTAGCTAAGCACTTACTGAAGAGATACGTGTTTGCCTAGCTACCGTTTTGAAATATAGGTAGCCTCAAGGGCTAATGTGCCTGCTGCAAAGCACACAGTGCAACATCTTACATTTTTATTTTTGTAGATAGCTCAGCAGGTTAGTGCTTTTGTCAAAGAGATCCTTTTGCTAACAAGTCACTGTCCTAATATACCACCGTGTGTTATGGCAGAGGTTTACAACCTTATTGTTTTCCCTCAACGTTCTCAGTTTGCCAAAAGGGGTTTCTTTGATTAGTAATAAAGTTTTACTAGTTCAGACAGTCCCAAACACTGTGTTGAGTTTTAAATTCTGACTTTTATTCCTCCAGAAATAGCACTTTTAACACATAATTCCTACCAGAATGGATGATATGTTACTGTTACACCCTGTAAGCCTCCTTGTTTTATGTACCATTTCCTCTTCAGTGATTTACACACTTGTATGATTCATTGTCTCTGGATGAAATGTATGTTACGTAAAGAGCTGTCACACCCTACACGGGAAGAGTAGCGCTATAAAAGAAACAAATGTGCTAAAATCTTTTTAGTGTAATTACTCCTACAGCACACCGCTTACATACAGGAGTTAAACAAAGTCGAAAATCTGCCCCCAAATCATAGCGACTCTTAAGTACTAGTGAAATGAAAACAAGCTCAGCGCCTTTGTTTTCCTCCAGTGCCCTGGCACCTAGGTGTTGGACTCCAGGTGGCTCCCTGCCAGTATGAGGCTCCAACAAAAGGCGGGCCGATGGCCTTCGAGTTGGCCCTGCTGCTGAATGTGTCCCGGTGCCGTTCAATTACACTGGGGCAAATTCAGCATATTTTACCTGGAGCAGTCCGGATCCGGCTGAATATTGGCTACTGGGTGCGGTTGGACCCTTCTCATATCCTGCCCTGGGCACAGGTGTATATTTCAGTGCCTCAGATCTCACTTCTGCAGTTGGCAGTGCTTCGAAGGGCAGACATGCTGCTTGAAACGCTATGTATGTTGTTGGGCGAGAGATAGCTCAGGGTTGCACTGGTGATTAGGGCTGCTGGAGAAGTGCCGCAGGGATGGCAGAGTCGGGGTACTCATGTGTTAGTATCGGTGAGCCGAGGCTGCTGCGCCCCAGTGCTCCTGTCACTGTGACCGGGTGAGCAAGGGTTTGTGTGGCCTCAGAGAGATGTGCTCTGACCGCTGTGATGTGGATATTTACTTCTTTAATTTATACAGTTTATATAGTTGGACATTACCCAAAGGTGTAAGAGCACTAAACAGTAGCACTGTAGTATGATATCAACCATCTAGATTATATAGTCATAAGTAATTGACAGTAGAAAGGGCACAGATGCAAGGCTGGGAAGGTGCTAGGAATATTGCGTAGAAAAGATGGACCCAGTGCACAGAGAATCATTATGGGCATTCCCAGGTATTCTATCATCTTCTGGTACAAACAGAGTATTAAGGGGGTTATTCCAACTTTGGAGGAGGTGTTAATCCGTCCCAAAAGTGATGGTAAAGTGACGGATATACCACCAGCCGTATTACGAGTTCCATAGGATATGGGGGGTCATTACAACATTGGCGGTAAAAGTCGCTTACCGCCGTGCAGAAGACCGCCAATACACCCCTGCGGCCGCGGTAGACCGCCACAGCTATTATGACACACATCTCGGAATCCGCTGAAATTCAGACACCCACACAACACCGCCACACCAAAGGTGAGCGATAAACATGCGGAAACAAATCCTCCACCTCCACGCCAACAGAAACACGCCCATGCTATTACGACCCACGAATCCACGCGGCGGTCTTTCAACCGCGGTATTCCATTGGCGGTACACACCGCCGCGCTCAAAATACACACACATCTCCAAAACACCGCCACATTGGACAATTCGAATTATACACACCTGATACACATACACACACCACTCCCACACACCCAACACAATATAAAACACACACCCACATCACCCACAAACCCCTACGCCCACAAATTCTGAAAGAAGGCCAGAGAGACAGCACAGCAATTGACAACCCCATCACACAGAGGCACACAACACCATCACCCACACAACATCCACGCACAAAACACCACACACCACTACACTTACCACACTCATCACCACATACACCACCCCACACCTCACCCACACCACCCCATGGCACTCCAAAGACACCCCCGCTTCTCCAAGGAGGAGCTCAGGGTCATGGTGGAGGAAATCGTCCGGGTGGAGCCACAGCTATTTGGCTCACAGGTACAGCACACATCATTAGCCAAGAAGATGGAGTTATGGCGCAGAATAGTGGACAGGGTCAACGCCGTGGGACAGCACCCAAGAAATAGGGAGGACATCAGGAAGAGGTGGAATGACCTACGGGGGAAGGTGCGTTCCACGGTCTCCAGGCACAACATTGCGGTGCAGTGGACTGGCGGCGGACCCCCACCTCCTCCCCCACAACTAACAACATGGGAGGAGCAAGTCTTGACCATCTTGCATCCTGAGGGCCTCGGAGGAGACGGTGGAGGATGGGACACTGGTAAGTCAAATCTCAACTATCAGATCCCCCACCCTACCTGTATGCTATCACACAAATGGTGTGCGACAGAGGGAGGACAGGCCAAGGGAACCAACTCTCCATGAGGCCCTCTCCTCCATCATGGGAGCCTACCACCACTCCCAGGAGACGATGGCGACGGTCCTGGACAAGTTGCAGGAGACCCTGCGCCTGCAGGAGGAGCAGTATTTGGGGTTCAGGGAGGAGCTCAGGACCATCGGCTCTGCCCTGGGCACCATCCTAGGGGTGCTGAAGGACATACAGCAGACCTTGAGGGACACCGTGGCACTCCAAGGGGCCCCTGACACTAGCCAGGACGATGAACTGCCCACCACCTGCGCCGGCACTAGTGGACAGGACGCCCCGCCACAGGACCACCACACCAGCACCCCACCCCCTGCAGACGGACAACCACCACGCAAGCGGTCCCTGAGATCCAGGAACAGGACAGAGCAAGATGGCAAGACCCCGCCAGGAAATAAGACCACCCTGATTGTCCTCCCACTGTCCCACTTTGTTACCCTGTCCATATTCGAACTGCCCCAGCTCCACTTCCTATGCCCAGATAGGCAGTGCACCTGTGAGACTAATAGACTGGACTCTGCCATGGACATTCCTCCACCATCCCCCATCACCATTTTACAACCCCCCTTCATTTTTTGAGCACTTAAATAAACACCCTTGAAACACAAAACAATCTGGAGTCAGTCTATGATTTTGTACTTTGTATTATCAATGACAGTGTCATAATGGCTGTACCATTGTAAGGCTAACATACCTATGTCACACATCACAAGCCCTGGAAGGATGCAAGCAGTTGACACGTAGGTTACCACACCTGTGAAGCCGTAATGGAAGGGTACAACTCAGTTAACAAATAGTGATTGAAATCGACAAACAGGATAGAGGTAGACGTGTGAAAGTTAATGTAATGTTAAACCAGAAAATGTTCTCACCTGTGTGTCACTGGAAATATTGGTGTATGACTGACTCCCTGTTGTCGTTTTCTTCTTCCTCAGCTTCATCCTCATCACTGTCCACAGGCTCCACAGACTCCACAGCTGCTACAACACCGTCATCTGGATCATCCTCCTGCAGAAAAGGCACCTGGTGTCACAAAGCCAAATTATAGAGCATGGAGCAGGCGATGATGATGTCGCACACCTTCTTCGGAGGCACCTGAACCTGGCCTTCAGGAGGCCGAAGGTGCGTTTGATCACCCTCCTAGTCCGCCCATGGGCATCATTGTACCGTTCCTCTGCCCTGGTCCTGGGATTCCTCACTGGGGTCAATAGCCAGGAAAGGTTGGGGTAACCAGAGTCCCCCAATAGCCATACACAGTGCCTCTGGAGTTGACCCATCATATCAGGGATGCTGCTATTCCGCAGGATGTAGGCGTCATGCACAGAGCCAGGGAACATAGTATTTACCTGCGAGATGTACTGGTCTGCCAAACAGACCATCTGGACATTCATGGAATGATAACTCTTCCTGTTCCTGTACACCTGTTCACTCCTGTGGGGGGGGACCAGAGCTACATGGGTCCCATCAATGCCACCTATGACGTTGGGGATATGTCCAAGGGCATAGAAGTCACCTTTCACTGTAGGCAAATCCTCCACCTGAGGGAAAATGATGTATCTCCTTACGTGTTTCAGCAGGGCAGACAACACTCTGGACAACACGGTGGAAAACATAGGCTGGGACATCCCTGATGCCATGGCCACAGTTGTCTGAAATGACCCACTTGCAAGGAAATGGAGCACTGACAGCACCTGCACGTCAGGGGGGATTCCAGTCGGATGGCGGATCGGTGACATCAGGTCTGGCTCCAACTGGGTACATAGTTCCTGGATATTGGCACGGTCAAACCGGTAGGTGATGATGACATGTCTTTCTTCCATTGTCAACAGGTCCACCAACGGTCGGTACACCGGAGGATTACGCCATCTTCTCATATGTCCCAGCTGACGGTGCCTACGAAGGACAACAGCGAAGAACCAGTCACTATTCCTCCAGGTATGTACCCACAGTTACACACAAGACTACACCAGACACAAAACCCTTCCTGTATGTGTTTTGAGTGTAGGCCTAGCTATGTGTGACGCAGTAGTAAATGAAGCCATGTGGGCCTCTGAAATGGCGGCTGCCTGACCTCTAAACTGGGACAATGGGATTGTGGGGTAACTGCGCTGGCGTTGCACACTGTTGCGGTAGGCGGTCGTAGACCGCGGCGCAGTGCTGCATTGGTTAACATTGGACCCTATGGGTCCCAGGAGCCAATGAACTGGTGCGCCAGCGGTGATGATGCGCACCGCCGCGGACGTCACCGCCGCGGATGTCACCGCCATTTTCTATCTGTTCAATCACTAGATACCTGACCTTCGACAGGAGAGGACCTACACTGCTAGTGCTGCTATGACCTCGGTCTGGAAACGACGATGGCTGCTGCGTCTGGGGAAAGGGCCCCTGCCTTCACTGCACAGGAGTTGGAGAAACTTGTGGATGGGGTCCTCCCCCAGTACACGCTACTCTACGGTCCTCCAGACCAACAGGTTAGTACACAGGAAGCACGTTGTATGGGCTAGGCCTGGGTGGAGAGGGCTGGGTGGAAGAGGGAAGGGGGCAGAGTTCTAAGAACATGAATGCATGGGAATGAATGGGCCACATGGCCAGAGTAGGGAGGGGGCCACTCACAACGATGGTGCAGTTGGTAATGACTGTTCCTCTTCCCTTGTGCATGTCATGTAGGTCAGCGCCCACCAGAAGAGGGACATCTGGCGTGCCATCGCCAAGGAGGTCCGGACTATGGGGGCCCACCAGAGACGGGGCACCCACTGCCGGAAGAGATGGGAGGACATTCGCCGCTGCAGCAAGAAGACAGCGGAGGCTCAGCTGGGGATGGCCTCCCAACGTGGGAGGGGTGCCCGTCGCACCATGACCCCTCTGATGTTCCGGATCCTGGCGGTGGCCTACCCGGAGTTGGATGGGCGCTTGAGGACAACACAGCAGACACAAGGGGGTGAGTACTACCTCATTCTGCAGACTTTGCGTGCAGTGGAGGTGTCTGGGTGGGGGAGGTGGACTGTGGGTGTCCCTAGGCCAGGGCGAGTTAGGTAGGCAAGGCCCCTCCATAATGTAGGCCATGTGGCACTCAACCCCACCTCAGCAGAGTGACAAGTCGAGGTATAGTTGCCCCTTTGGCATCCATGTGCGCAGATGTCCACCATTGCCATGTAGGCCATAACCCAGAAATTGCGTGTGCAGAGTGCAGGAGCACAGCGTAATGCAGGGGGCTGCTGCGTCTGTCTTGTCCGCCAACGGTAGCGGAATGCCATGCACTAAAACTCTCTTTCTTCTGTCTCCCCCCCTTTTCCTGCTCTCCGTGTCCTTTTGTACATCAGCATCAACAGGCGGAGGTACAGTGGCACCGGAGCACGAGGGAGCTGCATCTCACATGGCCATGGAGGGCCACACCACAGACTCTGAATGCACCAGTGGGACGGAGGGCGAGGGGAGCTTCACGTCGGCCACCAGATCACCAACCAGCGACACAGACTCGTCCACCGATGGGAGCTCCCCTGTGGTGGCGGCACCATCTGTGCGCCCCACTTCTACAGGTACAGCCGCCACCTCCCCTACCAGCACCGCCCTCCCAGCAGCCCCTCAGTGTTCGCCCCGTGCCCGCTCACCCAGGAGGGTGGGCATCACCTTCGCCCCAGGCACCTCAGGCCCTGCCCCAGTCACCCCTGCTGCCCTCAGTGAGGAGGCCATTGACCTCCTTAGGTCACTCACTGTTGGGCAGTCTACCATTGTGAATGCCATCCAGGGTGTAGAACGAGAGTTGCAACACGGTAATGCATTCCTGGAGGGCATTCATTCTGGTCAGGCTGTCCTTCAGCGAACCCTGCAATCTCTGGCCTCAGCACTGATGGCAGCCATTGTCCCTGTGTCGCGCCTCCCCCCTCCAACTTCCTCCACCCAGACCCAATCCCCTGTACCCCAGCCCATCCCAAGCACACCTACAGACCAGCATGCACACAAGTCAACACCCAAAAGTAGCTCAAGCAAACATAGGCACCACACATCCCACAGGCACTCACACAAGCATCACACCCATACAGACACAGCAACATCCACTGTCTCCACTGTGTCCCCTCCTCCTTTTCTCCCTCCTCCCTCCCAGTCTCGTCTACACACACACCTGCATGCACCACATCTACAGGCACCAGGAATCGCACTAGGACACCCAGCACCACAAGCCACTCACCTGCACTCACCACCTCCACTGCCATTTACACGTCACCTGTGTCCTCTCCCAGTGTGTCTGTGACGCCCCCTCCCAAAGTACACAAACGCCGGCAATCACTCACCCAACATCCATCCACCTCACGACAGCCTCCTGTACCTGCACCTGCACCCAAAACAGCTAAAGTAACACCTCCGACAACCACCTCCTCTTCCTCCACTCCCAGACCCCCTCCAGCTACCCATTCCAGTGTTCGTCAGAAACTGTCCCTCTGTAAAATTGACCTTTTTGCCCTCACCCCCCTTCCAATTCATCAGTCCTGTCGTAGCGCCTCAGCCAAAAAGCCTCCAATACCAGTGGTGCGTGTTCAGGGATTGTGGAGTGCACCGGCCACTAGGGCAGGCAGTAGGACCCGGAGCCAAGGCACTGGCAGCCCACCCCCTGTAAAGGCTCTAAAATTGGAGAGTGGACGACAGGCCCGTGTTAAGACTCCTGGTGGGACACCAACTGACATGGGTTCAAAGGGGATTGGTGAGTCAGCTGTGACTCCACCAAAGGTGGGGAAGTTCCAGAGGAAGTCTTGCCTGCATGTTGTGAGTGTCACGGTGGAGAAGTGCGCCATCATTTCCGGCGGTCCAGACACAACCGCCAGCACCGTCCAGAGAACACCGCCGGAGTCACAGCCCAGGAGGGCCCAAGTATCGTCACTGGTCCAGAGACCACCGCCAGAGTCACAGCCCAGGAGGGCTCAAGTATCGTCACTGGTCAGGAGACCACCGCCGGATTCACAGCCCAGGAGGGCACAAGTATCGTCACTGGTCAGGAGACCACCGCCGGAGTCACAGCCCAGGAGGGCCCAAGTATCGTCACTGGTCCAGAGACCACCGCCAGAGTCACAGCCCAGGAGGGCTCAAGTATCGTCACTGGTCCAGAGACCACCGCCAGAGTCACAGCCCTTGAAGGCTCAAGTATCGTCACTGGTCCAGAAACCACCGCCTGAGTCACAGCCCAGGAGGGCCCAAGTATCGTCACTGGTCCAGAGACCACCGCCAGAGTCACAGCCCAGGAGGGCTCAAGTATCGTCACTGGTCCAGAGACCACCGCCAGAGTCACAGCCCAGGAGGGCTCAAGTATCGTCACTGGTCCAGAGACCACCGCCAGAGTCACAGCCCAGGAGAGCTCAAGTATCGTCACTGGTCAGGAGACCACCGCCGGAGTCAGTGCCCTGGAGGGCCCCGGCTGCCACAGCCCGCTGGGCAATGATGGAACGTCATGCCACACACCAATGCCCAGTGTAGAGATCGTCATGCCACACACCAATGTCGGTATCAGAACCGCCATGTCAAAGCACCGCTGAACAGGGCAAAGACCGCCATGGCAAAGCACCGCTGAACAGTCCAGAACCGCCATGTCAAAGCACCGCTGAACAGGGCAAAGACCGCCATGTCAAAGCACCGCTGAACAGGGCAAAGACCGCCATGGCAAAGCACCGCTGAACAGTCCAGAACCGCCATGTCAAAGCACCGCTGAACAGGGCAAAGACTGCCATGTCAAAGCACCACTGAACAGGGCAAAGACCGCCATGTCAAAGCACCGCTGAACAGGGCAAAGACCGCCATGGCAAAGCACCGCTGAACAGGCCAAAGACCGCCATGGCAAAGCACCGCTGAACAGTCCAGAACCGCCATGTCAAAGCACCGCTGAACAGGGCAAAGACCGCCATGTCAAGGCACCGCTGAACAGGGCAAAGACCGCCATGGCAAAGCACCGGTGAACAGGGCAAAGACTGCCATGTCAAAGCACCACTGAACAGGGCAAAGACCGCCATGTCAAAGCACCGCTGAACAGGGCAAAGACCGCCATGGCAAAGCACCGCTGAACAGGCCAAAGACCGCCATGGCAAAGCACCGCTGAACAGTCCAGAACCGCCATGTCAAAGCACCGCTGAACAGGGCAAAGACCGCCATGTCAAGGCACCGCTGAACAGGGCAAAGACCGCCATGGCAAAGCACCGGTGAACAGGGCAAAGACTGCCATGTCAAAGCACCACTGAACAGGGCAAAGACCGCCATGTCAAAGCACCGCTGAACAGGGCAAAGACCGCCATGGCAAAGCACCGCTGAACAGGCCAAAGACCGCCATGGCAAAGCACCGCTGAACAGTCCAGAACCGCCATGTCAAAGCACCGCTGAACAGGGCAAAGACCGCCATGTCAAGGCACCGCTGAACAGGGCAAAGACCGCCATGGCAAAGCACCGGTGAACAGGGCAAAGACCGCCATGGCAAAGCACCGCTGAACAGGGCAATGTGGGTGTACACCTAACTTTTGCCTTCCCCCTCCCCCGTGTCGTAGGTGCAGTACTCACCGGTGTCTTCTGCGCCTACGTAGCTGTTGTTCGTAGAGGAGCAGAAACACAAGGGCAGGGAGTATTTGTAATTCCGGGTCCATGGAGTCCTCGTTCCCCGTGGGATGTGTTCAGGTGAGCGTTTTCCCATAGCAAAAGCTGTTTCCGCCGTGTTTTTATCCACGGTGAATCCGCCCCGGAAAAGGTGGCGGATTGGCGGGTTGTAATACTGTGGGCGGTACATTGTCTCCCGTCTGTCTGTTGGCGGTAACCGCCGCGCTGCTTGTCTGTACCTCCGTGGCGGGCGGTGTGTTAAAGTGGCTGTCTTAGTTGTCGGTTTCCGCCAGGGTCATAATTCCCTTTTTTTGTCCGCCGGCCTGTTTGCGGTATTTCCGCAGCTTTAACACCGTCCGCCAGGGTTGTAATGACCACCATAATGGACTCGTAATACGGCTGGTAGTATATCCGTCACTTTACCGTCACTTTTGGGACGGATTAACACCTCCTCCAAAGTTGTAATAACCCCCTAAGTCTTGCACATAGATTGCACAGTCAGAATTGTGTATGCCAGAATGAACGTTTGTGCAGAGCAGGGAGCGAAATCATATCAAGATAGATAGCTGATTCTCTGGTCATGTTTCGGTTTGGAGCTTTGTGCACTAGACGAAGAGGGAATAATAGAAATTAGCTAAAATGCATTTGAAATAGATGGGATTTCAGCTCTGATCTAAGGATTGTCATTGAGGTGGTGGTGTGTAGACTCGGAGGAAGAGAATTCCACACTCCCTGAAAAGAACTGAGCGATAGATCATTGCTTGTGAAAGATCAGGGGTTCTAGAAGGAGAGTTTCAACATTCCGTGATGATCTAGACAAACCTGAAATCCTAAACTTGGCAGCCAGGTACTGTGGAGTAAATGTGTGGAGGGCCTTGTGTACGATGGAAGCTATTTTGTACGTAGAACTGGCTTCAGTCAGAAGCCAGTAAAGTGATAAGAATACTTGTGTGATGTGGTCTTTTCTTTTGGTCCCAGAGACTAAACATGCTGCTGCATATTAAACTGCTTTCAGTGGAATGAGATGAATCTTGTGAAGGCAGATTACGAGAGAATCAGAGAAGTTAATTCTAGATAGTACTGGTGATTCAGTTGGTTTATAGACATCTTGTTCTGGAATGAAGTGGCAGCCTCCCCGGAAATGGTACAGATCACAGTGTGCTTTTCTTTTCATGGTGTTGACTTGTGACTGCCTTTAGTCTCTTGTGTAGGAAGACTCTACGTAACTTGGCACTGCCAGCGATGGTGGGTTTGCAGTTGTGGATAATAACTTGAACCATGATTGTATTGCCAGTGGTGACTGAGATGTGAAAATGAGGAGGAATTACGTTTTGGGTGGGTTTAGCTTTAAATGATGGGAAGTCATCCATCTTGAGCCATGTTTAGAGTGTTGGCTAGGTTGAAGATGTTGCTTGGGGAAGAGATTGTTAGGTACAGTTGAGTGTCATCAACATATTGATAGTTGAGTGTTCCTGAGTTTGTTACGAAGACTCCTAGGGTTCAGTATACAGGTTAAATTGAATTAGACTAGGATAGAACCTTGAAGAGCACCTAGTGTAAGGGTGATAGGTTTAGGTAAGCACAAGTCTAGTTTTAGCCTCTGTGACCTGCCCATGAGGTATGATTTGAACCATTTGAGAACCACTCCATCTGAATTTTGAGAGTGTCAAGAAGCATGTCGTGATTAGCTGTGTCGAAGGCTGCCGACAGGGCGAATAGAATCAGGACACATGAGTTACTCGAGTCTAGGATGCGCAGTGCATCGTTGCCAACTTGGAGAAGTGCTAGTTCAGTGTTATAGCCTTGACTGAACTCAGATTGGTATTCATCTAAGGTTGTTGTCTTCAATCTGTAAAAATTCTGACAAAAGCTTCTATGTTTCAGATGTTTGTAACTTAAATTGCGTTAGAAGGAGGAGTTTGAAGGGCACAAAGTATTCTGTTGGCAGGCTGGGGCTAATGTAATGTGGTTGATTATTTCAAATAGCTCCCCATCAGTGCTTTAAATGGGCTGGTACTGTCTGGTACGGAGTACCGGCACTTTTTTATTTTGAGAGGGAGAGTACCTGCACTTCTCAAGAAAAACGTAATACTTTCAATTGGAGAGTACCGGCACGTCTCACAAATAAGAAGGTACTCTGGTACAGAGTACCTGCACTTCTATTTTTCCCTTTCAAGCCTTGTCTCCATGCCTCTGTTATATCGTTCTAAGCGCTGCACATTGCAGCTGTTGTGTAAAATGCACATTGAGGGATTGGAAGGAGGTGGTCAAGTGAACGCGCTTTTGATTCAGGCAGTTTAATACAATCCACTTTGAGCCATTTCATGCGATGCTAGAATAGATGTTGTGGACACTTTTAAGTTGGCAAGTCGTGGATATATTAAATGTGAAATGTGCCTCTATGTGCAGGAGAGAGTAGCAGTGCTACATATTTAAGTGTTTTAAAGGTACACACCAGGAGCGATGCGTAGCGGGGGCGGGGCGGTGCGTGGCAAAAAATGAATTAAAAAAAAAGTACCTGAATTGCCGGCGCCGCCACCACCGCACCGCTCCTCTTGCCTTTGCTGCAGCTGCAGGCTCAGGCACAGGCTCCCAGCTTGCACTGCGGCCAATCTGAGTGGAGTAGAATGGCATAGGAGCAGTGGCATAGAGTACAGTGGTGCAGAGTAGAGTGCAGTGGGGTACAGTGCAGTTGTTTAGAGTGCATTGGTTTAGAGGGCAGTGGTTTAAGTGCAGTGGCATAGAGTGGCATGGGGCAGAGTAGAGTGGCATAGAGTGCAGTGGAGTAGAGTGGCATACAATAGAGCGGAAGAGAGTCCAGTAATGTAGAGTGGTGAACTGGCATAGAATGTAGAGTAGACTCGAGTGGCATAGAGTGCAGTCGCGTAAAGTGGTGCAGAGTGGAGTAGTATAGAGTGGTGCAGTGCAGAGTAGTGTATAGTGCTGTATAGTTGTAGGAAAGTACCATCTTGCCTGGCATGTTACCCCCATTTTTCACTGTATATATGTTGTTTTAGTTGTATGTGTCACTGGGACCCTGGTAACCCAGGGCCCCAGTGCTCATAAGTGTGCCTGAATGTGTTACCTGTGTAGTGACTAACTGTCTCACTGAGGCTCTGCTAATCAGAACCTCAGTGGTTATGCTCTCTCATTTCTTTCCAAATTGTCACTAACAGGCTAGTGACCATTTTTACCAATTTACATTGGCTTACTGGAACACCCTTATAATTCCCTAGTATATGGTACTGAGGTACCCAGGGTATTGGGGTTCCAGGAGATCCCTATGGGCTGCAGCATTTCTTTTGCCACCCATAGGGAGCTCTGACAATTCTTACACAGGCCTGCCACTGCAGCCTGAGTGAAATAACGTCCACGTTATTTCACAGCCATTTTACACTGCACTTAAGTAACTTATAAGTCACCTATATGTCTAACCTTTACCTGGTAAAGGTTAGGTGCAAAGTTACTTAGTGTGAGGGCACCCTGGCACTAGCCAAGGTGCCCCCACATTGTTCAGAGCCAATTCCCTGAACTTTGTGAGTGCGGGGACACCATTACACGCGTGCACTACATATAGGTCACTACCTATATGTAGCTTCACCATGGTAACTCCGAATATGGCCATGTAACATGTCTATGATCATGGAATTGCCCCCTCTATACCATCCTGGCATAGTTGGCACAATCCCATGATCCCAGTGGTCTGTAGCACAGACCCTGGTACTGCCAAACTGCCCTTCCTGGGGTTTCACTGCAGCTGCTGCTGCCAACCCCTCAGACAGGCAGCTGCCCTCCTAGGGTCCAGCCAGGCCTGGCCCAGGATGGCAGAACAAAGAACTTCCTCTGAGAGAGGGTGTGACACCCTCTCCCTTTGGAAAATGGTGTGAAGGCAGGGGAGGAGTAGCCTCCCCCAGCCTCTGGAAATGCTTTGTTGGGCACAGATGTGCCCAATTCTGCATAAGCCAGTCTACACCGGTTCAGGGACCCCTTAGCCCCTGCTCTGGCGCGAAACTGGACAAAGGAAAGGGGAGTGACCACTCCCCTGACCTGCACCTCCCCTGGGCAGTGTCCAGAGCTCCTCCAGTGTGCTCCAGACCTCTGCCATCTTGGAAACAGAGGTGCTGCTGGCACACTGGACTGCTCTGAGTGGCCAGCGCCACCAGGTGACATCAGAGACTCCTGCTGATAGGCTCCTTCAGGTGTTAGTAGCCTTTCCTCTCTCCTAGGTAGCCAAACCCTCTTTTCTGGCTATTTATGGTCTCTGTCTCTGGGGAAACTTTAGATAACGAATGCATGAGCTCAGCCGAGTTCCTCTGCATCTCTCTCTTCACCTTCTGATAAGGAAACGACCGCTGACCGAGCTGGAAGCCTGCAAACCTGCAACATAGTAGCAAAGATGACTACTGCAACTCTGTAACGCTGATCCTGCCGCCTTCTCGACTGTTTTCCTGCTTGTGCATGCTGTGGGGGTAGCCTGCCTCCTCTCTGCACCAGAAGCTCCGAAGAAATCTCCCGTGGGTCGACGGAATCTTCCCCCTGCAACCGCAGGCACCAAAAAGCTGCATTACCGGTCCCTTGGGTCTCCTCTCAGCACGACGAGCGAGGTCCCTCGAATCCAGCGACTCTGTCCAAGTGACCCCCACAGTCCAGTGACTCTTCAGCCCAAGTTTGTGGAGGTAAGTCCTTGCCTCACCTCGCTGGGCTGCATTGCTGGGAACCGCGATTTTGCAGCTACTCCGGCCCCTGTGCACTTCCGGCGGAAATCCTTTGTGCACAGCCAAGCCTGGGTCCACGGCACTCTAACCTGCATTGCACGACTTTCTAAGTTGGTCTCCGGCGACGTGGGACTCCTTTGTGCAACTTCGGCGAGCACCGTTTCACGCATCCTCGTAGTGCCTGTTTCTGGCACTTCTCCGGGTGCTACCTGCTTCAGTGAGGGCTCTTTGACTTGCTCGACGTCCCTTCTCTCTTCAGGTCCAATTTGCAACCTCCTGGTTCCTCCTGGGCCCCAGCAGCGTCCAAAAACGCCAAACGCACGATTTGCGTGTAGCAAGGCTTGTTGGCGTCCTTCCGGCGGGAAAACACTTCTGCACGACTCTCCAAGGCGAGAGGGATTCGTCCACAAAAGGGGAAGTCTCTAGCCCTTTTCGTTCCTGCAGAAACCTCAGCTTCTTCTGTCCAGTCGAAGCTTCTTTGCACCCGCAGCTGGCATTTCCTGGGCATCTGCCCATCTCCGACTTACTTGTGACTTTTGGACTTGGTCCCCTTGTTGCACAGGTCCCCTAGATTGGAAATCCACAGTTGTTGCATTGCTGGTTTGTGTCTTTCTTGCATTATTCCTCTAACACAACTATTTTGTCCTTAGGGGAACTTTAGTGCACTTTGCACTCACTTTTCAGGGTCTTGGGGAGGGTTATTTTTCTAACTCTCACTATTTTCTAATAGTCCCAGCGACCCTCTACAAGGTCACATAGGTTTGGGGTCCATTCGTGGTTCGCATTCCACTTTTGGAGTATATGGTTTGTGTTGCCCCTATCCCTATGTTTCCCCATTGCATCCTATTGTAACTATACATTGTTTGCACTGTTTTCTAAGACTATACTGCATATTTTTGCTATTGTGTATATATATCTTGTGTATATTTCCTATCCTCTCACTGAGGGTACACTCTAAGATACTTTGGCATATTGTCATAAAAATAAAGTACCTTTATTTTTAGTATAACTGTGTATTGTGTTTTCTTATGATATTGTGCATATGACACTAAGTGGTACTGTAGTAGCTTCACACGTCTCCTAGTTCAGCCTAAGCTGCTCTGCTAAGCTACCATTATCTATCAGCCTAAGCTGCTAGACACCCTATACACTAATAAGGGATAACTGGGCCTGGTGCAAGGTGCAAGTACCCCTTGGTACTCACTACAAGCCAGTCCAGCCTCCTACATTGGTTGTGCAGTGGTGGGCTAAGTGCTTGAGACTACTTACCACTCTTGTCATTGTACTTTTCATAAGAGAAAAATATACAAAACAAGGTCAGTGTATATACACATAGCCAAAAAGTTTTGCATTTCCTCTTTTCACTCTTTTCTAAGTGCTGAAAAGTACTCCTAAACTTTCAAAAAGTTCTTAAAAGTTTAAAAAGTTTTTTTCTGTCTTTCCAAAAAGTTCTGAAAACTTTTTTCTCTTTTTCTATCACTTTAACTCTCTCTAAAAAATGTCTGGCACAGGCCAAAGTGTTGATCTGTCCAAACTTGCATATGACAACCTTAGCTGGAAAAGAGCAAGGAGTCTCTGTATAGAGAGAGGTTTGAGTGTAGGGAAGAATCCTGCCTTGGAACTGTTAATTAACATGCTTAGAGAACAGGATAAGGCCATAGGTGCCCCATCTGTTGAAAAAGTACCTAATAGTTCCCAATCTGATTCAGGGACTCCCCCAGGAAAAGATTCAGGGAAGAAACTTCCTAGCCTGCCCATTACTAGACAATCTAGCATAGATGGTAATGATGATGAGCCACACCAAAGAAATAGTGTAGTCTCACATCATAGCAAAAGCATTTATTCTCACCATACTGGTAGTAATGTTTCTGTAAACCAAGCTGTTAAGTTGGCTTCTGTAAGGGACAGGTCTCCTTCTGTTCATTCCCATCATAGCTCTGTTTCTAGAAATGTCCCTCCCACCAACCCTGATGACAGAATGTTAGAGAGGGAACTCAATAAGTTGAGGGTGGAACAAACCAGACTGAAGCTTAAAAAGCAACAGCTGGATTTGGATAGACAGTCTTTTGAATTAGAGAAGGAAAGACAGAAGTTGGGTTTAGATACCCATGGTGGCAGCAGCAGTATTCCCCATAGTCATCCTGCAAAAGAGCATGATTCCAGGAATCTGCACAAGATAGTTCCCCCTTATAAGGAGGGGGATGACATTAACAAGTGGTTTGCTGCACTTGAGAGGGCCTGTGTTGTACAGGATGTCCCTCAAAGGCAGTGGGCTGCTATCCTATGGCTATCATTTAGTGGAAAAGGTAGGGATAGGCTCCTTACTGTAAAAGAAAATGATGCTAATAATTTCCAAGTTCTTAAGAATGCACTCCTGGATGGTTATGGCTTAACCACTGAACAGTACAGGATAAAGTTCAGAGAGACCAAAAAGGAGTCTTCACAAGACTGGGTTGATTTCATTGACCAGGCAGTGAAGGCCTTGGAGGGGTGGTTACATGGCAGTAAAGTTACTGATTATGACAGCCTGTATAACTTAATCCTGAGAGAGCATATTCTTAATAATTGTGTGTCTGATTTGTTGCACCAGTACTTGGTGGACTCTGATCTGACCTCTCCCTAAGAATTGGGAAAGAAGGCAGACAAATGGGTTAGAACAAGAGTGAACAGAAAAGTTCATACAGGGGGTGACAAAGATGGCAACAAAAAGAAGGATGGTAAGTCTTCTGACAAGGGTGGGGACAAATCTAAAAATGAGTCTTCATCAGGCCCACAAAAACACTCTGGTGGGGGGGGGGGGTCCAAATCCTCCTTTAATCAGAACAAGGAAAAGAAACCATGGTGCTATTTATGTAAAATAAAAGGCCATTGGACAACAGATCCCAGTTGTCCAAAGAAAGGCACCACAGCTCCTACCACTACAACCCCTACTGCTGCACCTAGTGTCCCTACTAATAGCAGTGGTGGTGGGAGCAAACCTACTAATAGCCAATCCAAGGGAGTAGCTGGGCTCACTTTTGGTAATTTAGTTGGGGTTGGTCTGATTAGGGAGACCACAGAGGCTACTTTAGTCTCTGAAGGGGCTATTGATTTAGCCACTTTGGTTGCTTGCCCCCATAACTTGGAGAAGTACAAGCAACTAACCCTAATAAATGGTGTTGAGGTCCAGGCCTACAGGGGCACAGGTGCCAGTGTCACAATGGTGATTGAGAAACTGGTGCACCCTGAACAACACATACTTGGACACCAGTACCAAGTAACCGATGCTCACAACATAACACAAAGCCACCCCATGGCTGTTGTAAATCTCAACTGGGGGGGGGTAACTGGTCCAAAGAAAGTTGTGGTAGCTTCAGATTTACCTGTAGACTGTCTATTAGGGAATGATTTGGAGACATCAGCTTGGTCAGATGTGGAGTTGGAGGCCCATGCAGCAATGCTGGGCATCCCAGGGCATATTTTTGCTTTGACAAGGGCTCAGGCCAAAAAGCAAAAAGGACAGGGAAGCTTGGATCCTGGAACAATGGACCAAGTGCTCCCTAAAGCTAGGGCTAGTAGAAGCAAACCACTTCCTACTATCCCTCCCTCTACAGTGGATTCAACTTCTGAGGAAGAAGAATTCCCTCCCTGTGCAGAACCTACACCAGAGGAGCTGGAAGCAGACACTGCTGAGCTTTTGGGTGAAGGGGGGCCTGCCAGAGAGGAGCTGAGTGTGGCACAGCAAACCTGTCCCACGTTAGAGGGTCTCAGACAGCAAGCTGTCAAACAGGCTAATGGGGATGTCAGTGACTCTCACAGAGTTTACTGGGAGGACAACCTCTTGTACACTGAGCATAGGGATCCTAAACCTGGAGCTGCCAGGAGATTAGTGATTCCTCAGGAGTACAGAAAGTTCCTCCTAACACTGGCACATGACATTCCCCTAGCTGGGCACCTGGGTCAAATGAAAACTTGGGACAGATTGGTTCCATTGTTTCATTGGCCTAGGATGTCTGAGGACACAAAGGAATTTTGTAAGTCCTGTGAAACCTGTCAAGCCAGTGGCAAGACAGGTGGCACTCCAAAGGCACCCCTTATCCCACTGCCTGTGGTTGGGGTTCCCTTTGAAAGGGTAGGGGTTGACATAGTTGGCCCCCTTGACCCTCCTACTGCTTCAGGCAATAGGTTTATCTTGGTGGTAGTGGACCATGCCACAAGATATCCTGAAGCAATTCCTTTAAGGACCACTACAGCTCCTGCAGTGGCAAAGGCCCTCCTGGGAATATTTTCCAGGGTGGGCTTCCCAAAGGAAGTAGTATCAGACAGAGGAAGCAATTTCATGTCTGCATACTTAAAGGCCATGTGGAAGGAGTGTGGTGTAACTTACAAGTTCACAACACCCTATCATCCACAAACAAATGGACTGGTGGAGAGATTTAATAAAACTCTCAAAGGCATGATTATGGGTCTCCCTGAAAAACTCCGCAGGAGATGGGATATCCTTCTACCATGCCTCCTTTTTGCCTACAGGGAGGTACCCCAGAAAGGAGTGGGCTTCAGCCCCTTTGAACTTCTTTTTGGACACCCTGTTAGGGGTCCACTCACACTTGTAAAGGAGGGTTGGGAACAACCTTTAAAAGCTCCTAAGCAGGATATTGTGGATTATGTACTTGGCCTCAGATCAAGGATGGCTGAGTACATGAAAAAGGCCAGTAAAAACCTTCAGGCCAGCCAAGAGCTCCAGAAGCAATGGCATGATCAGAAGGCTGTTTTGGTTCAGTACCAACCAGGGCAGAAAGTGTGGGTCTTGGAGCCTGTGGCCCCAAGAGCACTCCAAGATAAATGGAGTGGTCCCCACACAATTGTTGAAAAGAAGGGTGAAGTCACCTACTTGGTTGACTTAGGCACTGCCAGGAGTCCCCTTAGGGTGCTCCATGTCAACCGCCTGAAACCCTACTATGACAGGGCTGATCTCACCCTGCTCATGGCAACAGATGAGGGACAGGAAGAAGACAGTGATCCTCTACCTGATCTCTTCTCTTCCACAGATCAAGATGCTCTTGTGGAAGGTGTAGTTTTGGCTGATTGTCTTACTGCTGAGCAGAAAGACAATTGCATAAATCTCCTAGGACAATTTTCAGAACTCTTCTCTACTGTGCCAGGCACCACTTCTTGGTGTGAGCACACTATAGATACTGGAGACAGTTTACCTGTCAAAAGTAAGATCTATAGGCAGCCTGACCATGTCAGGGACTGCATAAAGCAAGAAGTTCAGAAAATGTTGGAACTAGGAGTGGTTGAGCACTCTGACAGTCCATGGGCTTCTTCTGTGGTACTGGTACCAAAACCCAATTCTAAAGATGGAAAGAAAGAAATGCGGTTTTGTGTAGATTATAGAGGTCTCAACTTGGTAACCAAAACTGATGCTCACCCTATACCCAGGGCAGATGAGCTTATAGATACACTGGCATCTGCCAAGTATCTAAGCACTTTTGATTTGACTGCAGGGTATTGGCAGATCAAATTGTCAGAAGATGCTAAACCTAAGACTGCATTTTCTACCATTGGAGGACATTACCAGTTTACTGTAATGCCTTTTGGTTTGAAAAATGCACCTGCCACTTTTCAGAGGTTGGTGAACACAGTCCTGCAAGGGCTGGAAGCTTTCAGTGCAGCATATTTGGACGATATAGCTGTCTTTAGCTCCAGCTGGGATGATCACCTGGTCCACCTATGGAAAGTTTTGGAGGCTCTGCAAAAGGCAGGCCTCACTATCAAGGCTTCAAAGTGCCAGATAGGGCAGGGTAAGGTGGTTTATCTGGGACACCTTGTTGGTGGGGAACAGATTGCACCACTTCAGGGGAAAATCCAAACTATTATTGATTGGGTTCCCCCTACCACTCAGACTCAGGTGAGAGCCTTCCTAGGCCTCACTGGGTATTACAGGAGGTTCATTAAGAACTATGGCTCCATTGCAGCCCCTCTTAATGACCTCACATCCAAGAAAATGCCTAAAAAGGTATTATGGACAGCAAGCTGTCAGAAAGCTTTTGAGGAGCTGAAGCAGGCCATGTGCTCTGCACCTGTCCTGAAAAGCCCTTGTTACTCTAAAAAATTCTATGTCCAAACTGATGCATCTGAATTAGGAGTAGGGGCAGTCCTATCACAACTTAATTCTGAGGGCCAGGATCAACCTGTTGCTTTTATTAGTAGGAGGTTGACCCCTAGAGAAAAGCGTTGGTCTGCCATTGAGAGGGAGGCCTTTGCTGTGGTCTGGGCTCTGAAGAAGTTGAGGCCATACCTGTTTGGCACTCACTTCATTGTTCAGACAGACCACAAACCTCTACTTTGGCTAAAACAAATGAAAGGTGAAAATCCTAAATTGTTGAGGTGGTCCATATCCCTACAGGGAATGGACTATACAGTGGAACATAGACCTGGGAGTAGCCACTCCAATGCAGATGGACTCTCCAGATATTTCCACTTAGACAATGAAGACTCATCAGGTCATGGCTAGTCTTATTGTCCTTCATTTGGGGGGGGGTTGTGTAGGAAAGTACCATCTTGCCTGGCATGTTACCCCCATTTTTCACTGTATATATGTTGTTTTAGTTGTATGTGTCACTGGGACCCTGGTAACCCAGGGCCCCAGTGCTCATAAGTGTGCCTGAATGTGTTACCTGTGTAGTGACTAACTGTCTCACTGAGGCTCTGCTAATCAGAACCTCAGTGGTTATGCTCTCTCATTTCTTTCCAAATTGTCACTAACAGGCTAGTGACCATTTTTACCAATTTACATTGGCTTACTGGAACACCCTTATAATTCCCTAGTATATGGTACTGAGGTACCCAGGGTATTGGGGTTCCAGGAGATCCCTATGGGCTGCAGCATTTCTTTTGCCACCCATAGGGAGCTCTGACAATTCTTACACAGGCCTGCCACTGCAGCCTGAGTGAAATAACGTCCATGTTATTTCACAGCCATTTTACACTGCACTTAAGTAACTTATAAGTCACCTATATGTCTAACCTTTACCTGGTAAAGGTTAGGTGCAAAGTTACTTAGTGTGAGGGCACCCTGGCACTAGCCAAGGTGCCCCCACATTGTTCAGAGCCAATTCCCTGAACTTTGTGAGTGCGGGGACACCATTACACGCGTGCACTACATATAGGTCACTACCTATATGTAGCTTCACCATGGTAACTCCGAATATGGCCATGTAACATGTCTATGATCATGGAATTGCCCCCTCTATACCATCCTGGCATAGTTGGCACAATCCCATGATCCCAGTGGTCTGTAGCACAGACCCTGGTACTGCCAAACTGCCCTTCCAGGGGTTTCACTGCAGCTGCTGCTGCTGCCAACCCCTCAGACAGGCAGCTGCCCTACTGGGGTCCAGCCAGGCCTGGCCCAGGATGGCAGAACAAAGAACTTCCTCTGAGAGAGGGTGTGACACCCTCTCCCTTTGGAAAATGGTGTGAAGGCAGGGGAGGAGTAGCCTCCCCCAGCCTCTGGAAATGCTTTGTTGGGCACAGATGTGCCCAATTCTGCATAAGCCAGTCTACACCGTTTCAGGGACCCCTTAGCCCCTGCTCTGGCGCGAAACTGGACAAAGGAAAGGGGAGTGACCACTCCCCTGACCTGCACCTCCCCTGGGAGGTGTCCAGAGCTCCTCCAGTGTGCTCCAGACCTCTGCCATCTTGGAAACAGAGGTGCTGCTGGCACACTGGACTGCTCTGAGTGGCCAGTGCCACCAGGTGACGTCAGAGACTCCTGCTGATAGGCTCCTTCAGGTGTTAGTAGCCTTTCCTCTCTCCTAGGTAGCCAAACCCTCTTTTCTGGCTATTTAGGGTCTCTGTCTCTGGGGAAACTTTAGATAACGAATGCATGAGCTCAGCCGAGTTCCTCTGCATCTCTCTCTTCACCTTCTGATAAGGAAACGACCGCTGACCGCGCTGGAAGCCTGCAAACCTGCAACATAGTAGCAAAGACGACTACTGCAACTCTGTAATGCTGATCCTGCCGCCTTCTCGACTGTTTTCCTGCTTGTGCATGCTGTGGGGGTAGCCTGCCTCCTCTCTGCACCAGAAGCTCCGAAGAAATCTCCGGTGGGTCGACGGAATCTTCCCCCTGCAACCGCAGGCACCAAAAAGCTGCATTACCGGTCCCTTGGGTCTCCTCTCAGCACAACGAGCGAGGTCCCTCGAATCCAGCGACTCTGTCCAAGTGACCCCCACAGTCCAGTGACTCTTCAGCCCAAGTTTGGTGGAGGTAAGTCCTTGCTTCACCTCGCTGGGCTGCATTGCTGGGAACCGCGATTTTGCAGCTACTCCGGCCCCTGTGCACTTCCGGCGGAAATCCTTTGTGCACAGCCAAGCCTGGGTCCACGGCACTCTAACCTGCATTGTACGACTTTCTAAGTTGGTCTCCGGCGACGTGGGACTCCTTTGTGCAACTTTGGCGAGCACCGTTTCACGCATCCTAGTAGTGCCTGTTTCTGGCACTTCTCCGGGTGCTACCTGCTTCAGTGAGGGCTCTTTGTCTTGCTCGACGTCCCCTCTCTCTTCAGGTCCAATTTGCGACCTCCTGGTCCCTCCTGAGCCCCAGCAGCGTCCAAAAACGACAAACGCACGATTTGCGTGTAGCAAGGCTTGTTGGCGTCCTTCCGGCGGGAAAACACTTCTGCACGACTCTCCAAGGCGAGAGGGATCCGTCCACCAAAGGGGAAGTCTCTAGCCCTTTTCGTTCCTGCAGAAACCTCAGCTTCTTCTGTCCAGTCGAAGCTTCTTTGCACCCGCAGCTGGCATTTCCTGGGCATCTGCCCATCTCCGACTTGCTTGTGACTTTTGGACTTGGTCCCCTTGTTCCACAGGTACCCTAGATTGGAAATCCACAGTTGTTGCATTGCTGGTTTGTGTCTTTCTTGCATTATTCCTCTAACACGACTATTTTGTCCTTAGGGGAACTTTAGTGCACTTTGCACTCACTTTTCAGGGTCTTGGGGAGGGTTATTTTTCTAACTCTCACTATTTTCTAATAGTCCCAGCGACCCTCTACAAGGTCACATAGGTTTGGGGTCCATTCGTGGTTCGCATTCCACTTTTGGAGTATATGGTTTGTGTTGCCCCTATCCCTATGTTTCCCCATTGCATCCTATTGTAACTATACATTGTTTGCACTGTTTTCTAAGACTATACTGCATATTTTTGCTATTGTGTATATATATCTTGTGTATATTTCCTATCCTCTCACTGAGGGTACACTCTAAGATACTTTGGCATATTGTCATAAAAATAAAGTACCTTTATTTTTAGTATAACTGTGTATTGTGTTTTCTTATGATATTGTGCATATGACACTAAGTGGTACTGTAGTAGCTTCACACGTCTCCTAGTTCAGCCTAAGCTGCTCTGCTAAGCTACCATTATCTATCAGCCTAAGCTGCTAGACACCCTATACACTAATAAGGGATAACTGGGCCTGGTGCAAGGTGCAAGTACCCCTTGGTACTCACTACAAGCCAGTCCAGCCTCCTACATTAGTGCAGTGGCATAGGGTGGAGTGATGTGGGGTAGAGTGACATAGAGTGTGTAGGGGCATAGAGTGCAGTGGTGTAGAGTCTATTGGCGAAGAATGCAGTAGTACAGAGTAGAGTGGTGTACAGTATAGTGGCGGAGAGTGCTATGTTGCAGAGTACTGGCAGTGCAGTGGTGTAGAGTGGAGTAAAGTGGCATACAATACAGTTGTTTAGAGTGAATTGGCGTAAACTGCATTGAAATAGAGTGCAGTGGTTTAAAGTGCAGTGGCGCAGAGTGGCGTACAGTGCAGTGGCGTAGAGTAGATTGTTTCAGAGTAGAGTGCAGTGGTATAGAGTGGACAAGTGCAGGGGAGAGTGCAGTGGCACAGAATGCAGTGGTGCAGACTGCAGTGGTGTAAAGTAGTATGTTTCACGGTAGAGTGAAGTGGCCTAGAGTGGAGAGGTGCAGGGTAGAGTGGAGTTGCGTAGAGTGGCATAGAGTGTGATGG
The DNA here is from genome assembly GCF_031143425.1 of Pleurodeles waltl. Classification (NCBI taxonomy): domain Eukaryota; kingdom Metazoa; phylum Chordata; class Amphibia; order Caudata; family Salamandridae; genus Pleurodeles; species Pleurodeles waltl. The sequence goes on from NC_090446.1 coordinate 1,371,596,153, forward strand.
CATAAAGTGGTGTAGAGTGCCGTGGCATAGAGTGTAGTGGTGCAGAGTAGATTAGAGTGACTTACAGTGTATTAATGTAGAGTGCAGGGGCATAGAGTTGAGTATTACAGAGTAAAGTGCAGCAGCATAGAGTGTATTGGCGTAGAGTGCAGTGGCGTACAGTGCAGTGTTGCAGAGTGGCATAGAGTGGTGATGTGCAGGTGTTGCCTAGACTGGAATGGTACTGCATGCATAGGCACAGAACACAGTGGTGTAGAGAGGCATGAAGTGCATTTGCATAGAGTAGAGCAGTAGAGAATAGAGTAGAGAGGCGTAGTGTGAAGTGGCATAGAGTGCAGTGGCGTAAAGTAGAGTGAGAACACTCCGAAGGATACTGTAAATAAGGGTTGGGCAAGGGAAAGGATGAACTCAAGCTGGATAGCCTATGTAGGAAGTTGGCTCTGTATGCACTATTTCAAAGTAAGAAATAGCATGGACAGAGTCCAAGGGTTCCCCTTAGAGGTAAGATAGTGGCAAAAAGAGATAATTCTAATGCTCTATTTTGTGGTAGTGTGGTCGAGCAGTAGGCTTATCAGAGGGTAGTGTTAAGCATTTGTTGTACTCAAACAGGCAATAAATGAGGAACACACTCAAAGACAATTCCAGGCCAAAAGGTTGTTGCATAGAAAAATATATTTTCTTAGTTTATTTTAAGAACCACAGGTTCAAGATTTACAATCAATACTTCAAATGAAAGGTACTTCACTTAGGTATCTTAGGAACTTTGAATCAGCAAAATAGCATGTACAGTTTTCACAAAAATGGCACTAAGCTATTTTAAAACTAGACACAGTGCAAATTTCAAAAGTTCCTGGGGGAGGTAAGTGTTTGTTAGTTTTGCAGGCATGTAAACCACCTATGGGTTCAAAGTTGGGTCCAAGGTAGCCCACCGTTGGTGGTTCAGGGCAAACTCAAAGTTACCACACCAGCAGCTCAGGGCCGGTCAGGTGCAGAGGTCAAAGTGGTGCCCAAAACACATAGGCTTCAATGGAGAAGGGGGTGCCCCGGTTCCAGTCTGCCAGCAGGTAGGTACCTGCGTCTTCGGAGGGCAGACCAGGGAGTTTTGTAGGGCACCAAGGGGGACACAAGTCAGCACAAAAAGTACAACTTCAGCGGCACGGGGGCGTCCGGGTGCAGAGTGCAAACAGGCGTCGGGTTTGCAATAGGTTTCCATGGGAGACCCAGGGGTCTCCTCAGCGAAGCAGCCAGGCAAGGGGGGCTCCTCGGGGTAGCCAACACCTGGGCAAGGGAGAGGGCCACCTGGGGGTCGCTTCTGCACTGGAGGTCGGATCCTTCAGGTCCTTGGGGCTGCGGGTGCAGTGTCTTTACCAGGCGTCGGGTTCTTAGAAGCAGGCAGTCGCGGTCAGGGGGAGTGTTAGACCTGACATGCCTTAGGGTGGTCACCCCTAACTTTTTGCCTGCCTCCCTCCACTTTTTGGACCCTGTTTTGCTGGCTTTTAGACTCTGCACACTTTACCACTGCTAACCAGTGCTAAAGTGCATATGCTCTCTTCCTTTTTAAACATGGTAACTCTGGATCATACCTGATTGGACTATTTAATCTACTTATAAGTCCCTAGTAATGTGCACTACATGTGCCTAGGGCCTGTAGATTAAATGCTACTAGTGGACCTGCAGCACTGGTTGTGCCACCCACTTAAGTAGCCCCCTTAACCTTGTCTCAGGCTTGCCATTGCAAGGCCTGTGTGTGCAGTTTCACTGCCACCTCGACTTGGCATTTAAAAGTACTTGCCAAGCCTAGAACTCCCCTTTTTCTACATATAAGTCACCCTTAATGTGTGCCCTAGGTAACCCCTAGAGCAGGGTGCTGTGTAGGTAAAAGGCAGGACATGTACCTGTGTAGTTATATGTCCTGGTAGTGTAAAGCTCCTAAATTCGTTTTTACACTACTGTGAGGCCTGCTCCCTTCATAGGCTAACATTGGGGCTGCCCTCATACACTGTTGAAGTGGCAGCTGCTGATCTGAAAGGAGCAGGAAGGTCATATTTAGTATGGCCAGAATGGTAATACAAAATCCTGCTGACTGGTGAAGTCGGATTTAATATTACTATTCTAGAAATGCCACTTTTAGAAAGTGAGCATTTCTTTGCACTTAAATCTTTCTGTGCCTTACAATCCACGTCTGGCTGGGCTTGGTTGACAGCTCCTTGTGCATTCACTCAGACTCACCCCAAACAGTGAAGTGAAGAATGGGTCTTCCTGGGCTGGGAGGGTGGAGGCCCTGCTCTCACAAAAAGGACTGCCACACCCCCTACTGGGACCCTGGCAGAAAGGATTGAACTGAAAGGGGACCTGGTGCACTTCTTAGCCACTCTTTGAAGTCTCCCCCACTTCAAAGGCACATTTGGGTATAAAACAGGGCCTCTGCCCTACCTCATCAGACACTTGCTGGAGAAGAAACCTGAACCAGAAACTACATCCTGCCAAGAAGAACTGCCTGGCTGCTCAAAGGACTCACCTGTCTGCTTTCTACAAAGGACTGCTGCCTTGCTGTTGCCCTGCTGCCTTGCTGAACTCTTGTCTGGCTGTGAAAGTGCTCTCCAAGGGCTTGGATAGAGCTTGCCTCCTGTTCCCTGAAGTCTCAGGACCAAAAAGACTTCTCTTTTTTCACTTGGACGCTCCGTGCGCCGAAAGTTTCGACGCACAGCTTGTTCCGCGGCGAGAAAAACGCCGCACACCGACGCTGATCGACGCGACGCTCTTGGGACGACCGAAAATCCGACGCACGGCTTTGCAAGGACAACGCCGCCCGACCTCTAGAGGAGAAATCGACGCGACGCCTGCCGTGAGATCGTAATTTCGACGCGCAGCCCCGCAGACCGACCTCTAGAGGAGAAATCGACGCGACGCCTGCCTTGAGATCGTAATTTCGACGCCCAGCCCCGCAGACCGACGCGCAGCCGGAGAACAAGCAGGAAAATCCACGCACAGACCCAGGACATATGGTAATCCCCACGATCCACAGAAAGAGACTGTCCGCGCGCCGGAAAACGACGCACGACTTCCCCGCGTGGAAAATAACGACGCGAGTCCGTGTGTGCTGGGGAGAAATCAACGCACACACCCTTTTTTCACGCACCTCTTCCTTTGTGGCCCTCTGAGGAGATTTTTCCACTCTAAACCAGGTACTTGTGCTTGAAAGAGACTTTGTTTATATTCTAAAGACTTAAGACACTTTGGCCCTCATTCTGACCTTGGCGGGCGGCGGAGGCCGCCCGCCAAAGTCCCGCCGTCAGATTACCGTTCCGCGGTCGAAAGACCACGGCGGTAATTCTGACTTTCCCGCTGGGCTGGCGGGCGGTCGCCTTCAGACCGCCCGCCAGCCCAGCGGGAAAGAGGCTTCCACGATGAAGCCGGCTCGGAATCGAGCCGGCGGAGTGGAAGCTGTGCGACGGGTGCAGTTGCACCCGTCGCGTATTTCACTGTCTGCGAAGCAGACAGTGAAATACATGTAGGGGCCCTCTTACGGGGGCCCCTGCAATGCCCATGCCAGTGGCATGGGCACTGCAGGGGCCCCCAGGGGCCCCGCGACCCCCCCTACCGCCATCCGGATCCCGGCGGTCGGACCGCCGGGATCTGGATGGCGGTAGGGGGGGTCGGAATCCCCGCGGCGGTGCAGCAAGCTGCGCCGCCGTGGAGGATTCAATGGGGCGGCGGTACACTGGCGGGAGCCCGCCAGTGGTGCCGGTCCGACCGCGGCTTTACCGCCGCGGTCGGAATCCCCATTGGAGCACCGCCGGCCTGTCGGCGGTGCTCCCGCGGTCCTCCGCCCTGGCGGTCAAAGACCGCCAGGGTCAGAATGACCGCCTTTATATCACTTTTCAGTGATATCTCTACAATTTCCCATTGCAGCTTTATTCTTTTTGACCTACAATTATCCTGATAAATATTATATATTTTTCTAAACACTGTGTGGTGTATTTTTGTGGTGCTATATGGTGGTATTGTATGATTTATTGCACAAATACTTTACACATTGCCTTCTAAGTTAAGCCTGACTGCTCGTGCCAAGCTACCAGAGGGTGGGCACAGGATAATCTTGGATTGTGTGTGACTTACCCTGACTAGAGTGAGGGCTTTTGCTTGGACAGGGGGTAACCTGACTGCCAACCAAAACCCCATTTCTAACATTGGTGATCAGCGGTGAGGATAGGACTTGTATTTGTGCAGTGACATACAGTAGCTAGGTATTTCACTACCTACCCACAGTTGAAGGTCAACTTGGTTTTTTATCTCTTTTTGCAAATCCGTTTTTTTTTCCTGACAATTTTCAAAAACTAAATCCTCACTCAACATGTCTCTGACTGGGTCTCAGACAGGGGACTTTGACCTAGTCCAGTTGGATACATATACGGTCAAACAACTAAGAGGATTCTGCAGGGCACTGAGGGTACCCACCCAAGGGGCCTCCAGAAAGGAGGACTTTCAAGTGATGCTGAGGGCCTGGGCAGAAGCCCATTTAGAGGATGATGAGGAAGAGGAGGCAGAAAATGGCACCTCAGAGGAATTTTCACTATCTGTGGATGGTGTTACCACTGCAATTGTGCCCCCTTCCAGACCAGGGAGCAGTGTCTTTATGCAAAGCCTGACCGCAGAGGAAAGGAGAGAGGAAAGGGAGTTCCAATTGCAAATGGCAAAACTGAAAATTGAGGCTCAACAGGAGGAGAGAAGGGCAGAGAGAGAAGCCAAACAAGCTGAGGCTGAAAGAGCAGCCAAACAGATTGAAGCTGAAAGAACAGATTCAAGCAGAAGCTGAAAGGGCAGCCAAAGAAGCAGAAGCTGAAAGAGCAGCCAAACAGGTGGAAGCTGAAAGAGCTTTGGCTGAAAAGAAACTATTGCTGGCTCATGAACTGAGTCTCAAGGAGCTGGAGATCAAGGCGAGACAGTCTGAATCCAGCAATAATGGTGGCAGCATACAGACAGGACCTGCTGGAGAAAAGAAGGTTTGTATACCCAAAAATGTGGTGCCCAGTTTTGTGGTGGGAGATGACATAGATAAATGGTTAGCTGCTTATGAAGTTGCACTAAGGGCTCATGAGGTTCCTGAAGGGCAATGGGGGGTAGCTATGTGGGGTTATGTGCCGCCATTGGGGAGGGACACACTTCTCACATTGGATCAACCTGATCAAAACACATACCCACTTCAGAAAGCCACTTTACTTGCCAAGTTTGGGCTGAACGCTGAGGGATACAGACAGAGGTTCAGGGACAGCACCAAACAAAACACACAAACATGGGTAGATTTCTTTGACTTTTCCAGTAAGGCACTGAATGGATGGGTGCGGGGCAACAAAGTAAATGACTATGAAGGGTTATATGACTTGATTCTGAGAGAGCATATGCGTAATACTACTTTTACAGAGTTGCGCCTGCACTTGGTAGATAGTAAGCTGACTGATCCCAGGAAGCTTGCTGAGGAGGCGGACCTCTGGGTTAGCACCAGAGTGTCCAAAAAGGTACCTGGGGGGGACTCCCACAAAGGTGGTCAGGGTTCCCAACAGAAGAAAGAGGGGGGAGATAAACTTACAGATAAGGAACTCTCAAAAGGCCCCCAAAAGAATTCCCAGGGAGGGGGTGGCAACCATTCCTTCTCTAGATTTGGGAAGAAGCCAGGGACATTTGATAAGTCAGGGAAATCCAACCCCAAATGTATGGAGTGTTACCAGTATGGTCACTATAAAGGCGACCCCCAGTGCTCCAAAAGGGCACCGTCCACTACCGGACAGACACCTGGGATAACTAGTGTAGCGCTTGGAGGGGAGATGGACCCAGATAGCTTTGGGGAGCAAGTAGAGATTTCCCTAGTGTCCCTGGGAGAAAGAGAAATGGTGCCCAAAGCCCACATGCCCCGAAATACTTCCAAGTACAGGCAGTGGGTCACCATTAATGGGCAGAAGGTGGAGGCTCTGCGTGACACTGGAGCCAGTATGACTACTATCCAGAGTCAGCTGGTGTCCCCAGAGCAGATAGTCCCTAATACATTCCACCAGGTCATAGTCGCTGACAATCGTGAGAGTCACCTACCGGTGGCTCTGGTTCCCTTTGAGTGGGGGGGGTCTCTGGTACTCTGAAAGTAGCTGTGAGTCCTGCCATGCCTGTAGATTGTCTGTTAGGCAATGATCTTGAGCACACTGCTTGGAAAGAAGTAGAGCTCAGATCTCACCTGGAGATGTTAGGGTTACCTGAGTGGGTCTGCATGACCACCAGGTCCATGGCTGCCCGAGAAGGGAGTCAAGGGCATCTGGAGCCTGGAAAAATGGCCCAGACAGCCGCCCAAGAGGGGGGCCAGGGGTGCGGGAAACCCGCCTCCAATGTTCCCACGGTGGTAGACGAGGTCCCTGAGGAAAAGGAGGCCCCCGAGCCAACCGGGGAGGACATAGCTGCCCTGGGTAACCTACCTGAACTTGCTGGCTGGCAAGTAGAGGGGGGGCCCACCAGGGAAGCATTCTGCAAGGCGCAGAGAGAATGCCCCACCCTTGAGGGTCTGAGGAAGCAGGCCACAGACCACGCAGCAGGTGACGCCTCTGGCGCTCACCATATTTACTGGGAGAATGATCTCCTTTACAGTGAGCGTAGAATTCCAGGTCCTGGGCCACACCGTTTGCTGGTGGTCCCCCAGTGTTACCGGAAATTCCTACTAGGCTTGGCTCACGATATTCCCCTGGCAGGACACCTGGGCCAAGACAAGACCTTTGACAGGCTTAACACCCACTTTCATTGGCCCAGAATGAGGAAAGCCTCAGATAACTTCTGCAGAGCTTGCCCCACCTGCCAGGCTAGGGGGAAGGCAGGGAAACGGCTTAAAGCTCCCCTGATCCCACTCCCAGTCGTTGGCACCCCCTTTGAAAGGGTAGGCATCGACATTGTTGGTCCCTTGGACCCCAAAACTGCCCTGGGCAACAGGTTTATCCTGGTTTTGGTGGACCATGCCACCCGCTATCCAGAGGCAATCCCTCTGAGAACAGTGACTGCAAAGGTGGTGAGCAGAGCCCTGATGGGAATATTTACCCGTGTGGGATTCCCTAAGGAGGTCGTGTCTGACAGGGGCACAAACTTCATGTCTGCATACATGAAGACCCTGTGGGATGAGTGTGGGGTGACCTACCGGTTTACCACCCCTTATCATCCTCAAACCAATGGGCTGGTTGAGAGATTCAACCAGACCCTGAAAGGCATGGTTGGTGGCCTGACTGAGGCCATGAGGCGTAAGTGGGACGTCCTCTTACCCTGCCTGTTGTTTGCTTATAGAGAGGTGCCCCAGAAAGGGGTGGGGTTCAGCCCCTTTGAGCTTCTCTATGGTCACCCTGTCAGGGGACCCCTAAGCATTGTTAAGGAGGGCTGGGAGAGAGCTCCCCAGGCCCCTCCCCAGGATGTGGTCAGCTACATGCTGGCCCTCCGCAAACAAACCCAGCGCTTCTGGAAGGAGGCCCAGAATAACCTCGAGGCCAGTCAAGAGGTGATGAAGGAGTGGTACTACCAAAAGGCCACTCTAGTTGAGTTCTCACCTGGAGACAAAGTTTGGGTGATGGAGCCAGTAGAGTCCAGGGCTCTTCAGGACCGCTGGACTGGCCCCTTTGAGATTAAGGAGCGTAAAGGGGAGGCCACTTCCCTAGTGGACCTCAAGACCCCTAGGCAACCCCTAAGGGTCCTCCATCATAACCGGCTCTAACCTCACTTTGAGAGGTCTGAGGTCAGTATGCTCCTAGTCACCGATGAGGGCATGGAAGAGGAGAGTGAACCTATCCCCGACCTCCTCGCTGTCAAAGAAGGGGATGGGTCAGTAGGTGGTGTCATTCTCTCTGACTCCCTGACTCCGACACAGAGAGGGGACTGCTATGAGCTGCTAGAACAGTTCTCCCCCCTGTTCTCCCTTACACCTGGACTAACCCACCTCTGTGTGCATGACATTGACACAGGTGACAGTGCTCCTGTAAAGAACAAAATGTACAGGTTGTCAGATAAAGTGAAGGCCAGCATCAAGGAGGAGGTCTCCAAGATGTTGACTTTGGGGGTTATTGAGAAATCCAGTAGTCCCTGGGCCAGCCCTGTGGTATTGGTTCCCAAGGCTACTGCCCCAGGTGCGAAACCAGAACTCCGGTTCTGTGTGGACTACCGGGGTCTCAATTCAGTCACCCCGACTGATGCTCACCCCATCACCCGAGCTGATGAGCTTGTTGACAGGCTAGGCGCTGCCAAGTTCCTGAGTACGTTCGATCTTACTTCCGGGTACTGGCAGATTGGCCTGACTGAGGGGGCTAAAGAAAGATCTGCTTTTTCCATCCCTGATGGCTATTACCAATTCCGGATGATGCCATTTGGGCTGAAAAATGCCCCGCTACCTTCCAATGGTTGGTTAACGGGGTCCTAGCCGGTAAAGATGCCTTCTGTGCAGCTTACCTAGACGACATAGCTGTCAACAGTTCCAGCTGGGAGGAACACCTGCTCCACCTCAAGGAGGTGCTTCAGGCCCTGCAACAGGCAGGCCTGACTATCAAGGCTAGTAAGTGCCAGATTGGGCAGGGTTCCGTGGTGTACTTGGGACACCTCGTAGGTGGTGGAAGGGTGCAGCCGCTCCAGGCCAAGATTGAAACTATCAAGGCCTGGCAACCACCTAGAACACAGACTGAGGTGAGAGCCTTTTTGGGCCTCACTGAATACTACCGCAGGTTCGTCAAGGGCTATGGTACCATTGTGTCCCCCTTGACTGAACTCACTTCCAAGAAACAACCTAGGTTGGTGAATTGGACAGAGGCCTGTCAGAAAGCCTTTGATTCTCTGAAGGAAGCCATGTGCACGGCCCCCGTGCTCAAGGCCCCTGACTATTCCCAGGAATTTATTGTTCAGACAGACGCTTCAGAGCATGGCATAGGGGCTGTTCTAGCACAGCTGAATGAGGAGGGCTCAGACCTACCAGTAGTCTTTATTAGCAGAAGACTATTACCACGGGAACAAAGGTGGAGTGCTATTGAGAGAGAAGCATTTGCTGTGGTCTGGGCACTGAAGAAGCTAAGACCCTACCTGTTTGGGACTCACTTCCGGGTTCAGACAGACCACAGGCCCCTCAGATGGCTCATGCAGATGAGGGGTGAGAATCCAAAACTCTTGAGATGGTCCATTTCCCTACAGGGGATGGACTTTACGGTGGAGCACCGCCCAGGAGTTGACCACACCAATGCTGATAGTCTCTCCAGATACTTCCGCCTTAGCGATGAGAGCTCCCAGGAGGTCGGGTAGCTCTCCCCACTTTCAGCTGGGGGGGACACATGTTAGACCTGACATGCCTTAGGGTGGTCACCCCTAACTTTTTGCCTGCCTCCCTCCACTTTTTGGACCCTGTTTTGCTGGCTTTTAGACTCTGCGCACTTTACCATGGCTAACCAGTGCTAAAGTGCATATGCTCTCTTCCTTTTTAAACATGGTAACTCTGGATCATACCTGATTGGACTAGTTAATCTACTTATAAGTCTCTAGTAATGTGCACTACATGTGCCTAGGGCCTGTAGATTAAATGCTACTAGTGGACCTGCAGCACTGGTTGTGCCACCCACTTAAGTAACCCCCTTAACCTTGTCTCAGGCTTGCCATTGCAAGGCCTGTGTGTGCAGTTTCACTGCCACCTCGACTTGGCATTTAAAAGTACTTGCCAAGCCTAGAACTCCCCTTTTTCTACATATAAGTCACCCTTAATGTGTGCCCTAGGTAACCCCTAGAGCAGGGTGCTGTGTAGGTAAAAGGCAGGACATGTACCTGTGTAGTTATATGTCCTGGTAGTGTAAAGCTCCTAAATTCGTTTTTACACTACTGTGAGGCCTGCTCCCTTCATAGGCTAACATTGGGGCTGCCCTCATACACTGTTGAAGTGGCAGCTGCTGATCTGAAAGGAGCAGGAAGGTCATATTTAGTATGGCCAGAATGGTAATACAAAATCCTGCTACTGGTGAAGTCGGATTTAATATTACTATTCTAGAAATGCCACTTTTAGAAAGTGAGCATTTCTTTGCACTTAAATCTTTCTGTGCCTCACAATCCACGTCTGGCTGGGCTTGGTTGACAGCTCCTTGTGCATTCACTCAGACACACCCCAAACACAGGGCACTCAGCCTCACTTGCATACATCTGCATTTTGAATGGGATCTTCCTGGGCTGGGAGGGTGGAGGGCCTGCTCTCACACAAAGGACTGCCACACCCCCTACTGGGACCCTGGCAGACAGGATTGAACTGAAAGGGGACCTGGTGCACTTCTTAGCCACTCTTTGAAGTCTCCCCCACTTCAAAGGTACATTTGGGTATAAAACAGGGCCTCTGCCCTACCTCATCATACACTTGCTGGAGAAGAAACCTGAACCAGAAACTACATCCTGCCAAGAAGAACTGCCTGGCTGCTCAAAGGACTCACCTGTCTGCTTTCTACAAAGGACTGCTGCCTTGCTGTTGCCCTGCTGCCTTGCTGAACTCTTGTCTGGCTGTGAAAGTGCTCTCCAAGGGCTTGGATAGAGCTTGCCTCCTGTTCCCTGAAGTCTCAGGACCAAAAAGACTTCTCTTTTTCACTTGGACGTTCCGTGCGGTGAAAATTTCGACGCACAGCTTGTTTCGCGGCGAGAAGAACACCGCACACCGACGCTGATCGACGCGACGCTCTTGGGACGACCGAAAATCGGACGCACGGCTTCGCAAGGACAACGCGCCCCGACCTCTAGAGGAGAAATCGACGCGACGCCTGCCGTGAGATCGTCATTTCGGCGCGCAGCCCCGCAGACCGACCTCTAGAGGAAAAATCAACGCACCGCCTGCCATGAGATCGTAATTTCGACTCGCAGCCCGCAGACCGACGCGCAGCCGGAGAACAAGCAGGAAAATCCACGCACAGACCCGGGACATCTGGTAATCCCCGCGATCCACAGAAAGAGACTGTCCGCACGCCGGAAAACGACGCACGACTTCCCCACGTGGGAAATAACTACGCAAGTCCGTGTGTGCTGGGGAGAAATCGACGCACACACCCTTTTTCCACGCACCTCTTCCTTTGTGGCCCTCTGAGGAGATTTTTCCACTCTAAACCAGGTACTTGTGCTTGAAAGAGACTTTGTTTATATTCTAAAGACTTAAGACACTTTATATCACTTTTCAGTGATATCTCTACAATTTCCCATTGCAACTTTATTCTTTTTGACCTACAATTATCCTGACAAATATTATATATTTTTCTAAACACTGTGTGGTGTATTTTTGTGGTGCTATATGGTGGTATTGTATGATTTATTGCACAAATACTTTACATATTGCCTTCTAAGTTAAGCCTGACTGCTCATGCCAAGCTACCAGAGGGTGGGCACAGGATAATCTTGGATTGTGTGTGACTTACCCTGACTAGAGTGAGGGCTTTTGCTTGGACAGGGGGTAACCTGACTGCCAACCAAAAACCAAATTTCTAACAGGGAGCCTCTGGATTCCCTCTGCAGGTGTCGTTGGAGGGGGCTCAGGGGGGTCAACTCTGGCTACTCACAGGGACACAGTCGCTGGGAGTCCTCCCTGTAGTGTTGTTTCTCCGCAGGTCGAGCCGGGGGCATTGGGTGCAGAGTGGAAAGTCTCACGTTCGGGAAACGTGCAGTCCTTTAAAAGTTGTTTCTTTGTTGCAAAGTTGTTTCTTCTTTGGAGCAGAGCTGCTGTCCTCGGGAGTTCTTGGTCCTTTTAGATGCAGGGTAGTCCTCTGAGGCTTCAGAGGTCGCTGGACCCTGGGGAACGCGTCGCTGTTGCAGTTTTTCTTGAAGTGGGGAGACAGGCCGGTAGGGCTGGGGCCAAAGCAGTTGGTGTCTCCGTCTTCTCTGCAGGGCTTTCAGGTCAGCAGTCCTTCTTTGTCTTCAGGTTGCAGGAATCTATCTTGCTTGGTTCTGGGGTCCCCTAAATACTCAATTTAGGGGTGCGTTTAGGTCTAGGGGGTTAGTAGCCAACGGCTACTAGCCTCGAGGGTGGCTACACTCTCTTTGTGCCTCCTCCCTGAGGGGAGGGGGGCACATCCCTAATCCTACTGGGGGAATCCTCCATCTGCAAGATCGAGGATTTCTAAAAGTCAGAGTCACTTCAGCTCAGGACACCTTAGGGGTTGTCCTGACTGGCCAGTGACTCCTCCTTGTTTTTCTGATGATCTCCTCTGGCCTTGTGGGGCCGTGGCCCGAGGCTGCGGGCATCTCCACTAGCTGGAGTGCCCTGTGGCGCTGTAACAAAGGGGGTGAGCCTTTGAGGCTCACCGCCAGGTGTTACAGTTCCTGCAGGGGGAGGTGAGAAGCACCTCCACCCAGTACAGGCTTTGTTACTAGCCATAGTGACAAAGACATTTTCCCCATGTGGCCAGCAACATGTCTAGTGTGTGGCAGGCTGGCAAAACTAGTCAGCCCACACTGGAAGTCAGGTATGTTTTCAGGGGGCATCTCTAAGATGCCCTCTGGGGTGTATTTCACAATAAAATGTACACTGGCATCAGTGTGCATCTATTGTGCTGAGAAGTTTGATACCAAACTTCCCAGTTTTCAGTGTAGCCATTATGGTGCTGTGGAGTTCGTGTATGACAGACTCCCAGACCATATACTCTTATGGCTACCCTGCACTTACAATGTCTAAGGTTTTGTTTAGACACTGTAGGGGCATAGTGCTCATGCACCTATGCCCTCACCTATGGTATAGTGCACCCTGCCTTAGGGCTGTAAGGCCTGCTAGAGGGGTGACTTATCTATGCCATAGGCAGTGTGAGGTTGGCATGGCACCCTGAGGGGAGTGCCGTGTCGACTTAGTCATTTTCTCCCCACCAGCACACACAAGCTGGCAAGCAGTGTGTCTGTGCTGAGTGAGGGGTCCCCAGGGAGGCATAAGGCATGCTGCAGCCCCTAGAGACCTTCCCTGGCATCAGGGCCCTTGGTACCAGGGGTACCAGTTACAAGGGACTTACCTGGATGCCAGGGTGTGCCAATTGTAGAAACAAAGGTACAGTTTTAGGGAAAGAACACTGGTGCTGGGGCCTGATTAGCAGGCCTCAGCACACTTTCAAATCATAACTTGGCATCAGCAAAGTAAAAAAATCAGGGGGTAACCATGCCAAGGAGGCATTTCCTTACAGTCTAAAACAAATACAGCCAGCAAATTGAAAGCAACGAAATGTGTCTTACAAACCACAAAGCCAGTGGCAAGCAATGGGCGGAATGCATTCACAAGGAAGCTCTATGAATGTACTTACATTGACAGCCATGAGATACTTTGTGGGAAAATTCCAGTATTTTAGTCCAGAATGTGTCTTGCAGAGGTTTGGTCACATCAATCTCCCAGGTAGTATGACGAGAAGATCTGGAGTGGTCTGCAGGAAAGGTCTGTATACCCATTTTATCAGTTTCGCGCCAGCCCCTTTGGTGTAGAGCTTCTGGAACACCTCATATATGGTTTGTGCTAGGTGGAAGACATGAAATATGGCATTTAATGATTGGGAGCTGACTGGGGTGAAGATGGTAGTCTGCCACAAGGCTTTGGAAATTTAGTAGCTCCCCGTCCAGAAAAAAAACAAATTTTAAGATGCCTATAGCATGCCACTGACAGAATTGCTTTGAGCACAGCCATCCTGTGTGAGCGAGAAGGCCTAGCAAAGGTAGTGCAGGAACACAGGGTTTCTTTGTGTCAGTGAGTTTACAGGTTCTAGCAAGGCAGGAGAAAGCTGTGAATGATAATCCCAGATAATGTTCCGTAGAATGGTCAGTAGGAAACAATGAGCAGTGCTGACACCCCTCCTTAAAAGACTTTATGGCTAAACCTCATCTCATACAGGGGAGCGGGCAGACAACCAGCGAGCCACCCATTGGACCTGTGCAGCTAAATATTAGCATTCTAAGTCTAGAAGGCCTAATCCTCCTGCAGTCACGGGTAGCTTTAGAGTGGAAAGAGCTACCCAATGGCGCCCGAGCGACCAAATTAGATGTGTTGCATGTCTGAAGAAGGATGAAGGACGAGCAGGGGAAGGTTTGCAAAATAATACTATCATTGGGGTAGCACCCCATCTTCACTCATGCCACATGGCTCACTACAGAAAGCAGAAGAGAGGATCAAAAAGCAAACTGGGCTCAGAGGGACTGTGACGCTCTGCTGAGATTTCCATCCTGCAAATCAGTAGGGAAATGGTAGATATTAATCCCTAGGTATCGAAAAGTAACTGGTTCTCAGTTCCATCTGAGGTTAAATTGTATATAAAGGGGAAAACAGTGCCATATGTTAAAGAAACACTAATTACATTTTAAAATCTTTCTCATGTTCTTACATTTTGTTTGTGCACTTTACATCCAAATATTTTGAAGATTCTATTTGTACTTGGCAGTTAGGGATAACCCAGATCACTGGTTTGGTTTTTGCGCAATTGGAATCCCATTTTAAGACATGGACAGAGTGGGCAATTGCTTTGCACAGCCTTGCAAGGGGTCTGGTCCCTGCTCACCTTTCACAAGCACAAACAGCAGACCATTGCACCAGAAGAGTTTGCCAGGGTGGACTGGTGCTGCTTGTTCAACTTCTTGGCAGTGCCTCTTGTGTTTCTGTCCTCTCTGCAGAGACAACTTCCCAGGTATGCAATACCTGCCCCCTTGTTCTTCTTTTCCTTATTTATCTTGTTCTTAGCAACAACCCTTTGAATCACTTGCTGTGGATCTCCCATTTGATCTCAATTTCATCATCCTCTTTTATCATATTTGATTGGTAGTCCGGGCTTCTATTTCTGAGATAAATGTAGAGTCCCAGACATACACTCTAGTGCTGTGAGACTACAAACAACTTGTGGGTACCTCCCATCCTGACATTAGGTGTGAGACTGTACCCCACACCATCTACTCTGCCTCATTACATTTTTTTTTTAGGTTTAAAGTCCATTGGAGGTTGAGGTAAGCCAGATGTTTTTGTTTAATTTGTTTAAAATAGCATAAGGTTGCTCACTTTAATGTTTCCCAGACTGTTTGCCATGGGTTTTAAAATATTTAGAAACATAATCAAAATGTTGCTGTTGCTTTCCCTCCAAGAAAGATTGGGTAGATTTGGGTAGGGGTGATGGCCTTGACACAGTGCTGAAGGACATTAATATCCTACTGAGCAAGGATACAATGTAACCCCTGAATGTAGCATATCAGGAGGCAATCACAAAAAGACCACAGTGAATAAATAGTGCTATGTAAAAAAAAAAAAAAAAATGCACTGATAAAGTAATGGGGGTATGGCCTCTCTTGGGTGTGTCTGTAAAACTGATGTTTGTCCTTGAATTTGTGTCCTGAATTTTGAACCTTCATCCTGAATTTTTGTCCTGAATTGTGACTATTTGTCCTGAATTATTTACAGTCCTGTCCAGAATTTGCCTCGATGGCAGGTGGTCACCATGCATGGAGGGCATCCTTCTCCAGACTCACTCAGGAGGTCTCAGGCCAGTGTACTGTGCTGAGGGGCCCTTTGTTACGCCACTGGGCAGAGAGTGACTGTAAATGAATTTTAAAAAAATGAGATGGCTTCAAGATTAGCTGCCTCAGTATTCCTTGCGCGTGCCTTAAAGAAACTCCTTGTAACATGATTGTGTTTGACACTGTGACAGACTGCTGCTGCCTCTGGGGTGGGGGTGGCGACTGGCCTGGGAGACGGGGGGAGGCAAGGCTGAGGAGGCTTTGACAGAGAAAGAGAGAAAGAGAGAGCGAGCAGAGCAGCCCGCTCAGTGAACAATGTCCAAACTCACTGAGTCATCAAAGTGACGGATTCGGCGTCTTGTGCGCCTTAAGTGCAGCCAGAGCTACAGGGTCCAGCAAAGCCCAAAATTAAGGCACCAGCCAGATGAGTTTTTTCCCCGTTGTAGGAGTCTGGCCTGGCTTGTAGTGGGTACCAAGGGGTACTTACACTCTGTACCAGGTCCAGTTATCCCTTATTAGTGTAGAAGAGGTGTTTCTAGCAGCTTAGGCTGATAGAAGGTGGCTATAGCAGAGCAGCTTAGGCTGAACTAGGAGACATGCAAAGCTCCTACTATACCACTGGTGTCATATGCACAATATCATAAGAAAACACAATACACAGATATACTAAAAATAAAGGTACTTTATTTTTATGACAATATGCCAAAAGTATCTCAGTGAGTACCCTCAGTATGAGGATGCCAAATATACACAAGATATATGTACACAATACCAAAAATATGCAGTAATAGCAAAAGGGAGTAATGCAAGCAGTGTAAAGTTACAATAGATTGCAATAGGAGCACATAGGCATAGGGGCAACACAAACCATATACTCCAAAAGTGGAATGCGAACCACGAATGGACCCCAAACTTATGTGAGCTTGTAGAGGGTCGCTGGGACTGTAAGAAAACAGTGAGGGTTAGAAAAATAGCCCACCCCAAGACCCTGTAAGTGCACCTACAACCCCCAGAGAGCACAGAAGTCGTGATAGGGGGATTCTGAAAGGAAAACCAACACCAGCAAAGCAACAACAGTGGATTTCCAGACCTAGTAAGATAAGGGGACCAAGTCCAAGAGTTGCGACAGTGTCAAGAGTGGACAGATGCCCAGGAAATGCCAGCTGAGGGTGCAAAGGAGCTGCCACCGAATGGAAGAAGCTTGGTGTTTTGCAAGAACGAAGAGGACTAGGAACTTTCCCTTTGGAGGATGGATGTCCCATGTCGTGAAGAAGCTTGCAGAGGTGTTCCCACGCAGAAAGACCGCAAACAAGCCTTGCTAGCTGCAAGGGTCACGGTTAGGGTTTTTGGATGCTGCTGTGGCCCAGGAGGGACCAGGATGTTGCCACTTGGATGAGGAGACAGAGGGGGCACCCAGCAAGTCAGGGAGCCCTCACAGAAGCAGGCAGCAGCCGCAGAAGTACCGGAACAGGCACTTGGAAGAGGAGTGAACCGGAGTCCACCCGAAGTCAGAAAAGGGAGTCCCACGACGCCGGAGGACAACTCAGAAGGTTGTGCACTGCAGGTTAGAGTGTCGGGGACCCAGGCTTGGCTGTGCACAAACGAAATCCTGGAAGGGTGCACAGGAGCTGTCTAGCATGGGGAGGCAAGGACTTACCTCCACCAAACTTGGACTGAAGAGTCACTGGACTGTGGGAGTTACTTGGACAGAGTTGCTGAGTTCCAGGGACCTCGCTTGTCATGCTGAGAGGGGACCCAGAGGACCAGTGATGCAGTCTTTTGTTGCCTGCGGTTGCACGGGGAAGATTCCGTCGACCCACAGGAGATTTCTTCAGAGTCAGAGCTCCTGGTGCAAGAAGGAGGCAGGCTACCCCCAGAGCATGCACCACCAGGAAACAGTCGAGAAAGCCGGCAGGATGAAGCGATACAACGTTGCAGTAGTCGTCTTTGCTACTTTGTTGCGGTTTTGCAGGCGTCCTGAGCAGTCAGCAGTCGATCCTTTGGCAGAAGGTGAAGAGGGAGATGCAGAGGAATTCTGGTGAGCTCTTGCATTCGGTATCTGAAGAATTCCCCAAAGCAGAGACCCTAAATAGCCAGAAAAGGAGGTTTGGCTACCTAGGAAGGAGGATAGGCTAGTAAGACAGGTAAGAGCCTATCAGAAGGAGTCTCTGACGTCACCTGCTGGCCCTGGCCATTCAGAGCAGTCCAGTGTGCCAGCACACCTCTGAATCCAAGATGGCAGAAGTCTGGGGCACGCTGGAGGAGCTCTGGGCACCTTCCCTTTCCTTTGTCCAATTTTGTGCCAGAGCAGGGCTGGGGGATCCCTGAACCGGTGTAGACTGGCTTATGCAGAGATGGGCACCATCTGTGCCCATCAAAGCATTTCCAGGGGCTGGGGGAGGCTATTCCTCCCCAGCCCTGACACCTATTTCCAAAGGGAGAGGGTGTAACACCCTCTCTCTGAGGAAGTCCTTTGTTCTGCCTTCCTGGGCCAGGCCTGGCTGGACTCTAGGAGGGCAGAAACCTGTCTGAGGGGTTGGCAGCAGCATCAGCTGCAGTGAAACCCCGGGAAAGGCAGTTTGGCAGTGCCCGGGTCTGTGCTAGAGACTCGGGGGATCATGGAATTGTCTCCCCAATGCCAGAATGGCATTGGGGTGACAATTCCATGATCTTAGACATGTTACATGGCCATGTTCGGAGTTACCATTGTGACGCTATACATAGGTGACCTATGTATAGTGCACACGTGAAATGGTGTCCCCGCACTCACAAAGTCCGGGGAATTTGCCCTGAACGATGTGAGGGCACCTTGGCTAGTGCCAGGGTGCCGACACACTAAGTAACTTTGCACCCAACCTTCACCAGGTGAAGGTTAGACATATAGGTGACTTATAAGTTACTTAAGTGCAGTGGTAAATGGCTGTGAAATAACGTGGACGTTATTTCACTCAGGCTGCAGTGGCAGGCCTGTGTAAGAATTGTCAGAGCTCCCTATTGGTGGCAAAAGAAATGCTGCAGCCCATAGGGATCTCCTGGAACCCCAATACCCTGGGTACCTCAGTACCATATACTAGGGAATTATAAGGGTGTTCCAGTATGCCAATGTGAATTTGTGAAATTGGTCACTAGCCTGTTAGTGACAATTTGGAAAGCAGAGAGAGCATAACCACTGAGGTTCTGGTTAGCAGAGCCGCAGTGAGACAGTTAGTCATCACACAGGGAACACATACAGGGCACACTTATGAGCACTGGGGCCCTGGCTGGCAGGGTCCCAGTGACACATACACTAAAACAACATATATACAGTGAAATATGGGGGTAACATGCCAGGCAAGATGGTACTTTCCTACACCCGTGCAAGTCGGAAAATATTTCCCAGTTGTGCAGGAAATAGCTCAATCTGGCAACAGTGAAACAAACTGTGCCCCCGAGTTTGGCACTTGGTCTTGCGGTACCGGTCGCACCACTCTAAAGCCAGCACTACTGATGACCGAAGTCTTGTAGCATTTTGGACATTGATATGTGGCATTAATAGGAAGAATTCTAGACATGTTCTTCAGTAGTGGTGATGAATGAGCTAATTCAATTTTGCTTGTGGAAACACAAAAAAATGTAAAGACTGATAGGCAAGATGGCTCATTAGACGGAATGCCTGATGATGGGATCTATATGTAGGTCTCAGATTTCAATCCCATTACGATAGCTCAGAGGCTTAATGTGTCTACTACCCAGATATGTGGTACCCACAAATTTATACTTGTATTTGCATCACGGCTTCCTCTGGCACATCCTAGATTGATCCTAGAAATTAGTACTAATGCTTTATTTAATTTTAGGGTCAAACTTTTCTGGCCAAGTACCATGTGCCTTCTTGCTCCTCATTTTTTCATTCTGACTGACCCAGCATGTTTTCTTTGCAGATGACTCATGGCACAAGCAACGTTCCCTCTAAAATGTTTCCTGTGTGCGGCATCAAAATGTACATGTGCACATTTCCCTAGATTGTGTGCAGAATCGAGGCTAGGGTCAGCTACTTCTTGAGTGCTTAGAGTGAGCAAGTTGTTATGCCTGTGTGGGGTGTATTGGTGGAGAGCATTTCAGCTAGGATTGTTGTACCAATTTGGGGATAAGCAATCCTCTCCAATGTATAGCTGCAAAAGTTGTATAATTTGGAACTTTAGTTTGGATGAAATAACCATACCTTGAAGTTCATAATTAATACTTACCTGCACCTCATTCACTGTGCATCACCAAAGATTTACCGAAGGGTCTAGATACAAAATGAACACTGATCATGGACAGTGGCTTCAGTTCAACTCAAACCTAGTGAATGAAATCTAGAGTTTTCAATAATTATGAACAAGCAATTAGGGTTCCTTTTATAACCCATTGTTAACATAGATGTGTTCAATTCATTACTTCATACTGAGCAGTTCTTGAGTGCTTTTCTCTTTGTTTCTACATTTATGACCCAGGTAGAGTTTTCTTGGACTCTCGGACTAATGCCGATCACTGATCCTTCCCTGGTGAATATTTAGATACTTCCACGTGCAGGTCTATTGAAAAGAGGAGTCTGCTAAAGGCTTATCTCATTACTCATGTAGCGGGGCTTTCACCAGCTTCCAATGAATACAACACGTTGGCTAGAGGCAGCATGACACAAGAGGTTGTTTTCCATTAGTTTTAGTATCCCGTAAAGCTTCACAAAAATGAGCTTCTCTGTTAGAATTCCCACAAATCCCTCCAGTTGTGTCTATGTGTAGTGTCCTGACAGAGGGTTACACATGCAGGGGCAGCTGCACAAATTGGTGCCTGCTCCATGTGCCATAGTTGGGGGTGCGGAGGGAACTTTTGATTCAGTCACCAAAGCCTTTAGTCTAAATGCCTCTTTTGATGCATTTTGGTTGGAGTTGAGTCCAGCTAAATAGTGTCTCATTCATACTCGGTATTTCACCAGAGAAGACAATGATTCACTCTAAATGTCACATGAATAGTTTTACTTTCTAAAGTTCTTTATGTGTGTGAGGTATGCTGAGCTATATGTGAGTGTGTAATTACAATGGTAAAATACAAACTGAATTGTTTTGGCCTTTATTATTGCTGTTAGTTATTACACATGTTGATACCCATTTTATCAGCCTTAGTGAAATGAAAAATCCAAACCTATCACTTTAGAGTTGCATGCAGCAGGCATATAATCCATCAAGCAGTTTTACCAGGACTGGAACATGTGACCTGCAGGATTTCTGCAGTGAACACATGCAGCAACCTGAGCTACCCCACAACTGTAGAAACCAAAGACGAGCATGTCACTTGCAGTGTTCTACATCTGACACAGTAGCAGTCTGAACAACTTCATGACAATTCAGACCTGTGATCAGCGGATTCCTGCCACGAGACTTGACACGAGACTTGACAGATTCATCCAGCAGGCATCTTTACATTCTAAGGCATTTTTAGATATGGTCACTTTGTAACAAATAGTATGTAATAATCCCAGTTTGCAAGTTTTAATATAGTATGGCAGACCCAGCTTTCTGTCTTTCCAAGTCAAGTACCACTAGTTATGTACACCATTAAATGAACGTAATCAGGATGAAATGTAGATATATTAAAAACATTTGTTATTGCATTTTCCTTGAGCAGATTTTCTGGGCAGAGTTTTTTAAACAATGCATATGCAGCAGAATACCATAAGTAGAGTACCTCTGAGTTCCCTCCTGACTGCACCTTTCATGGCTTCACCCTTTCTAACACGTGTCTGTCCTGCAGCTTGTGGGTTATCAGAGTAACTTTTTCTTTTCATTTTCAAGCACTGATTCGGCTTTCACTAATATGCTCACTTAAACAGAAAATGTCTGCCATGTTAAGTTTTCTGTGCAAGGCCCCATGACAGATGCAGGAGAGTGAAACAGAAAGAAGCCCAGTTGTTCCCAATGGAAGAGTGAGACTCTTGCCGGAGCCTCATATAGGGCTTGTAATCTAAGCTCAAGCACACATTCCCAGTAGTTTAGCTAAAGACTTAAATATGCTTTTAAGCGTTTAACTATTAAACTTCACTTATGAGTGTATTATAGGACAAAAGTGAGCAGCATCTACTAGAACGATTCTGTGATTCAAGTTACCTTGGAAAGAGGTAAAGTAAGGAGGATAGCTCAGTGGGTAACTGCACTGACCTGGTCAGCGTCTGCTGCCCTCCCCAGCTCCTCTGGTTGCTGCTGCCTTTGCCTTTTGCCTGGGACAAAGTGAGAGTCTCCTTACTCTCATTTCAAGGCCCTGATCTACCCGCAGTCTCGTCCCTGCACCTCATCCCTGATGGTCTAGTGGCCATCACAAGTCAGTATTTCTCTCTGTCGCTCCTTCACTCTTGCTTTTTCTGCCTTTTTTCACTTGTTTTTTCTTTTATTTTCCTTTCTCCCCTCCTTTCCTCTGCCCCTCTAACTCCTCCGCAATGCACCTTTCCCGCCCTCCCGCCTCCCAGCTGACCGCTTCCCCCACCCCCTCTACTTCTTAATGGCGGCTGTGCACAGCGGATGTGCCGCTGGCGTGCTGAATGTGCACCAAAGGCAAGCCCGTCTGCACCCGGACCGCGCCCAGCACCAGGAACCCTGGATCACCGTTAAACCACCCGCTGGCCTGCTTCCGTTCCAACTCCAAGACCCTCCTCCGTCGCAACACCAGACGTCCCAGCATCCGCTACATCATATCACCCAAAGACACCCCGAACCTTACACCTGCAGGAACTGCAACTTCAGCGCCAGCCTCAACAAGCTGAAGGAACTCTCCGCACACAAAGATACCAACAACCTCCACAATCCCATCAACTGCTTGCTCCTGAACATCCGCTCCCTCCACAAACACGCCATAGATCACCGGGATTTGATCAACACCTCCTGACCGGACATCAGCTTCCTTACTGAGACCTGGACCAACCCCACCTTGGGACCAGACATCGCCACCGCCATTCCCGATGGATACAGCATGCTAAGGAGGGACTGGCCCTCCTGCCTGGGTGGAGGACTCGCCATCGTACACAAGTCCTCACTATGTTTCAAGGCCGTCCCAGAAGAACAGTGCACCACCATGGAACACCTTCACTTACTGGTCCACTCCAACCACAACTCCTCCATTCGCAGCACTGTGGTGTGCATGCCACCCGGCCCCACCCAGCTTTCATAGATGACATTGTAGACATCGCTACCATCTTCAACTAAGGCAACGGGATCACCATCGAGACCATCTCCACCCCTAGACTGGACCGAGCACCGTTGCATACACTTCACAATCACCGCACCCAGCAGCCGAATCCCCAGCACCCTTCACAGGAAATGAAACGAAATTACCATGAGCAACTCACCTCATCGCTTGCAAAATCCCTCCCTCGTCCCTCCGATGACGCCAGCACAGCAGCGCGCAATCTCAACGCATGGATCTCCGAGTGCACCAACACTCTAGCCCCCCTCCAGCTGACATCGGCCAAACGCGTACCTAAGACAAGAATCAAACGTACCCACAGACATTTAAAGAACAAAATGGAGTAACAGTCAAACCAGCGAACACCAAGCCTCATTCAGAGCTGCAACCGCCGCCCACCGATGAAAAATCAAAAACGCAAGGAAGGACGCACTCTTGGAATGCATCAACTCCTCCGCAGCTGGTTCACGCTCACCACAAAGGAAACAGTCAGCATCATGAACAGCACCCACTTTGGAGCTCCCACGGACCCCTGCCTGCACCACATATACATCAGAGCCAGCACATCCATCGCCACAGAGCTCCGGAACACAATCAACTGCTCCATCAACACTCGCACCTTCCCTGAGGACTGGAAACATGCCAAAATACTCCCTCTGGACCTTGAAACCTTTGGCCGACCCATCAGAACTAAAGAATTTCCAGCCCATCTTGCTGCTACCCTACCCCGCCAAAGTACAGGAGAACGCAATCAACATAACTATGGAATTTCATCTAGGCCAACAACTCCCTTGACAGCTCCCAGTCTGGCTTCTTAAGCAAACCACAGCACGGAGACAGCCCTCCTGGCAGCCACTGATGACATCCGATTACTCCTAGACCATTGCCACACAACAGCGCTCATACTCCTCGACCTCTCAGCAGCTTTCGACACGGTCTCCCACAGCACTCTGCGCACCAGACTCCACGACTTAGGAATCCACGGAAGAGCCCTGGAATGGATCCACTTCTTCCTTTCTCATCGGGAGGATGCAGAAGGTCAGACTCCTACCCTACACTTCCAGACCCACAGGAATCAACTGCGGAGTCCCCCAAGGATTCTCACTGAGTCCCACACTGTTCAACGTATACATGGCCCTTCTCACTGTCATTGTCAGAAGCCACGGTATGAACATCGTGTCATATGCCAATGACACACAACTCATCATTTCCCTTACCGAAGCCTCGGACACTGCCAAAAGGAACTTCCACTTAGGAATGGGAGCCGTCGCCCCCTGGATGAGAGAAGGCTGCCTCAAGCTCAACTCCAACAAGACTGAGCTTATCATCTTCAGAAACGCCACCTCAGCTTGGGATGACTTCTGGTGGCTCATATCCCTCAGCGCCCCCCCCCTGCACTGACTGAGCACGCCTGCAACCTAGGAATCATCCCAGACTCCTCCCTATCTACGACCTGCCAGGTAAACTCAGTCACCTCCTCCTGCTGGCACACACTCTGCCAACTTTCGGAAGATCTTCAGATGGATCCCAGCAGACTGTCACAGGACATTCACCCATGCCTTAGTCACTAGCAAGCTCACTGCGGCAACGGCCTCTACTCCGGCACCTCAACTAGAAACATAAAAAAACTACAACTCATCCATAGCACTGCCACCAAACTCATTCTTAACCTCCCCCGCCGAGAACACATCTCCCAACACCTGAGGACCCTCCACTGGCTACCAGTCGAGAGTCGAATCACCTTCAAGCTACTCACCCATACGAACAAGGCTATACACAACCCAGGACCAGCCTACCTGAACCACTGCGACTCCTTCCACACCCCCGCCAGATCCCTCCTCTCCTCCCAGATGGCCCTGGCCACCATCCCTCGCATCCACAAAACCACCACCAGAGGACAATCCTTCACCTACATTGCAGCAAAGAGCTGGAACAACCTCCCCCTGCACCTCAGACAAAGCCGGTCGCTCACGATCTTCAGGAACAACCTCAAGACGTGGCTCTTCGGATGAGGTCCTTCTCCTCCCCCCCCCCCCCCCATGCCTTGAGGCCCTCACGGGTTACTAGCCACGTTTTACAAAAACAGATTGATTGAGTGGGTTAAATGGTCACTACATAGACTTGCAGTGACCTGTGTGTTAAATCTCAGCAAGAGAGTCTCATCCTTCCACACTTCTGAGGCTGGTACATTTTTGTACCAGTACCACTTGTTGTTTACAGCACTTAGAAAAAACAGAAGTACTGAATGAAGCGCTATAAATAACAAGATATTTGAAAGGCTGCTGTTGCACCTTAAACATATTCAAGCAGGCCATTTCCAGTGATGCAGGAACAGACTTACCATTACGCTTGTAGAGCCAACGGGTTGCACCAAAGACTGTTGGGGCACCCCCCATCACCCAATGATTTATCGCATGTTTGCGCCATGCCACATTTTCCCTATTGTCATGAGAAAAGATTAAACTTCTGTGCTGAAGCTCACATACCTTCTAACAATGCAAACACGTTTCCCCTCACATTGTTTAAGGCATCCTTTCTGTAATTTAGGCCGCTCGATGCATCACAGTGCACCCAAGGCGCCACGGAAGCCGGCTTTGGAGTTTCTAAGTATTTATACATTGAGTTGTCTGGTGTGTGCGCGCTCATGTGTTTGTTACTTCTCAACAGACCTCCAGACCTTTTTGGATAAATTGAGTGCACACAGTCAAAGTGGTTCCCATGACCAGACCAAGACTTGAGTAATGGTTGAGGCATTTAATCTGTGGTCGTGCCTTTCTACTTGGTTACCGATAGGGAGCCTGCCTGCTTGCTCTCCCTGTGTAAATCGGTGTAGTCTGTCATGATTGGGTCTCCAGCTTTCTTTAAGTGTAATAGTAGCACTTACATACTTGAGGGTTAAAGTACCCATTGCTATGGTACACCTATGGTTATGTAATTCCTAAGCATCGAAGGTCTCCCAAGAACCGAGGATTCTCCTGTGTTGCTCTTTTTTTCCATCCTCCCCAGTGAATCCATTGAATCATAGCCTATAACTTGGAATGGAACAGAAGTGTTTCTTGGTGGTGAACCTGGTCATCCTGTGTACGTGGTCAACGTGTAGTCTGAGAGGTGTGATACCTGAACCAACAACCGAGGCCGGTGAAATGGCAAGTGCTACACAACTAGACACGCACATGGGCTGCCGGTCTATCCACTGCATCCTGTGTCCTCATCTGCTGGAGAAGCAAGAGACTGTCTACAGCTCCTGACACCATCAGCAGTTCCTGATTGGCCAGAGGTCTTCTGGCTCCAATCTATAAAACCAAGTGATGTTATGGGATGCCATACGTCCCGCCAAAAACACAGAGGCTGGCTGCCAGAAAGTGTTGGTTACCTCCAAAGGTTTATAACTTTGGCTTGGACCCAGCTGCCTCTGTTTCTGTAATGTGACCCTCTCGATAAATTTCAGAGTTCAATGTTTAACTTTAAAGAAGCTCTTTCATCCGTGCAGAGAATGTTTTGGACTCAAAAAGCCTCTCGACCACTGATGTAGGTATTTCAAGTACCCTCACAAGGCTGGCTGTTAAGCGTGGGTGAAAGCTGAAGCTAAAGGGATACGCTGTGCCCGTGTGCTGTTCATATGGTGTTGTCTGTATCTTCGAGCGTGTGTTCTGCTGGGCGAAGTTGTTTAGTGGGTTTTTGTATCGTGCAGAAATCTCATGAGAAGTACAGGTTTTATCCCTGCTGCGAAATGGGAGACATCCATGTGGAAAGGAGAGGTCTTGCACTGTTTTCAGTGCAAGACTTCCTTCCATTTTCACCAAGTGTTTGTGAGCACAAAACAACTTTGCGTACCCTTGTGATTCTACACTAGTGTGAGCTATTTCTCTTGAAACATCAGAGCTAATAGAGAAAGCCACACAAATGGTGTAGGCATAAGGCGAAGTGGAAATTACACAAGCTATGGGTAGCCTAATTAGCTGAGCCATGTACGATTACTCTTCCACAACACTAATTATGTACTTCCCTGGTGTGTGTGTGAATATACTGCTTTTCCTTTTGTTGTTATGAGTGTCCCCAAAATTGTGTGCATTGTTGCCTTTTAGATAACGTATGGTAGGTAACTCAAATGTTTCAGCAAAGACAGGAACTTTTCCAGAAAGGTACAGTTGTCCGATCCCAAAGAAAGAGGCTGAGTTGCTTGCTTGTGATGACGCAGAAATGAAGGTTTTACATTTATTAGCGCATAAACGTAGTGCCGCAATAATCAAGTGTGACTTTAACCGAACTAATAAAGATTGTACGGGGACAAATGTGCCCTCAGAGTAGTTTGCCAACATTTATAAGCGTGCTTTATATAACGTGATGTATTAGAATTGTACTAATCTGACATAACCGTAAACGTGTGCCATGATTTGCTTGTTTGGAATGTTTTAACTTAGCATAACTTTAGTGGAGGCTTTGGCCTAGTTGCCTTGTCTCACGGTTTAGATGCTCGTGTTTTTCTGATGTGCTGATAAAACGTGTATTCTTGCTTGAAGCTGTACTTTTCCAGTGAGATCGGTTCACATGCTTATCTTTAAGGTTTCGTGCCAGCCTGGCATCTTCTTCTTTGCTCCAAGGTCAATATGCAGGTGCAGACAATGGAAGCTCTGAAAGTGAGTTAATTGGTAAAATATGTTGCAACTTACCTTCCCGACTCCAAGGATAATGTATGCCTAGGTAGAAGCTTGTGAATTGTTGTTTTTGATTGGACAATTTGAAGCCAACCTATGAACCCTCCAATGGAAGACCCTACTGGATTTGAACTGTTGTTTATTTAAACCTGGTGCACAAGAAGAAAGCGGATATTACCCATCAGACATTACCCATCGGACATTAGCCATTACCCGCCATTTGCAGGACATTGCAGCTATTATGGCCCATCTTGCAGACTTCGTCATTTTGCCATCTTCTACGATGCCAATTGATGTTCGACGCCATTTTAAATGAGACTTTGATGCTTTCTCTAATCGAGAGAAAGAGACTTTAAGTAATTCTCACCCTAGAGACTTTAACTTCGATTTGTCCCTTTGCATAAAGTAGTTTTGTCCTTTTATCTTGCCGCTGTGAGGCAACTGCCCCGTCCACCCTGCCCCTTTGCCCCCGTCCCATGCTGATCGAAACCGGTACCTGTGAGACGAAGACTTCCTTGAATGCTGATCGAATTTGGTAAATATGAAAGGAAAATGTACAATTGCATTGTGTTTCTTTTTAGGTAACCAACTGCTGATTAGTTAGGAGTTTTCCAAATTAATGTTGCTAAATTGTTTTTGCATGAAACCCCACATGCAGATGCTAATTTGAGGTTAGATGAGGATTCATTTGTTGCACGATGCAATTTGAGACCTTGTTATGCTGACTAATGTATGCAATTAGCCCATTACAGATTATAGTTTTAGTGGTTTGTGTTGCTATCATTGAATGCATTGTTATTCAAATGCTGCATAGATTGCATCTTTTTCGCCGTTATGGACAGCTATTAATGTTCATTTACATATATCATTTGGTGTTGAGACACATTTATATCGTGCTAGCTTTGTTAATATAGGGAAATAAATTCATTAACTTTGAATAAACTGGTGTGGTTATTCATGGCCGGAAGGTCATGGTTCGCCGAAATGTTTTCTGGATTAATTGTGAAGTGTTATGTTGATCAGGGCATTGCTTATGTTCGTTATTGATTATTGATTTGATTAAATTGACTAATCTCGGGTGAAGAGAGCCCCACTTGGTCAAAAGATTCATCGACCCAAGAGCGTCCAGATATAGGTAATTTATTAGGTCGGAACGCTCTATCAGTAGATGGTAGCAGAGGACGGTTTCGCCCTTTGGGACCCCCACTCGAGAGAACGGTTGCGCCCTTTGGGGCCCCGCTCGAGAGGTAACGGTTTCGCCCTTTGGGACCCCACTCAAGAGGTAACGGTTACGCCCTATGGGACCCCCACTCGAGAGGTATATGGTGTTGAACTGACGGTTTCGCCCTTTGGGACCCCATTCGAGAGGTATATGGTGTTGAATTAGATTTTTCTTGGGTAAAACAGATTGAGAGAATGATGATGCCCTAAGTCCCCCGCGACTTTCCCGGGATCTCGGAGCTTGCGAATGGAGAGAATGGAGGTGTGAAATCGGCGTTGGCGGTACTAGTGACGGTATGAGTGAAGTTAGGGTTTTGCGCTTGCACAGCTTATTGCCGCAGATTGTTTGAAAAGGTTGCGAGGATTTTAGAGAATAGCGGAGGTGCGACTCCGAGTGTGAGAGTAGGGAAGTCGTCGAACTTCATGTGCATGTGGCGCTTTGTGCAGAAAAAGGTCCACGTGGTTGTTGTTGTTGAGACGGGCCCTGCGAGGTCAAGAGACTCCGGAGTATGTTGAAAAGTGTATGAGACACTTGTTTTATGTTGTGGTCTGGTCGGTTTAATAGGTTGACCGGGCGTGGTCAACGAGTCGGTACGTGTGTTAAGGGAGTGAAAGAAAACTTCGACTTCGGGCTTTGACAAATTCTAAGTGCACTAGAATAGATCACTGACAAGTTGAGAGCAGAGTCTGCGGGTCAGAATTTGCTTGCGAAAGTGGGGACCGAGAAAGATGGAATAACTGCCGAGGCTAGTGAAAAATCCCTAAGGTCCTGAAGCGATTGTGTTACCCTTCCTGTAGTAAACCGACAGATCTGTTTTATTATTATTTGGTTGCTCGCAATACATGCTAGAAGTTGTTACGAGAGGAGCTGAGTGAAGGAGGACAAGCCGCGAGGCTTTGTCAGCCGCAGTGTGTGTCAGTGTGACGTCACTAGGAGCCACGCTGGGATAGGTTGGTTGCAGAGAAGGGTCGCGCATGGATTGGACGCAGTCCGTGGGGCTCGATTGGAAGGGGAAAGGCAAGCGAAGAGTATTCCGGGAATTAAAGTCACTTATTGATTACAAATTTTGTGAAATAAAAGACGAGAAAATGAAATTTTTGAAAGCATTAAAGAGTGCGATGAAGGGGGAGTCTTACATTAAAGCGAGCGTAGGAGAGGAGACGCCACCCGAAGGTACACCAGCTTACATTGTAATGGAGGAAAGGGGGGTAGCTCCGTGCCTTTGGCTAAAGCAATGGCACAAGCTGACAGAGAGACATGGGAGCGTAGCGTTCCCGATCCATGGGACATTCAATATAAGGATCCTAGAGAATTTGAGATTCGCGATGTACGACATGAAAGTACCTCCAAGGCCAGCACAGTTTGAGGCTCTAGCGATTTGGGAACTAATGGCTAGACAGCAACAGCAAAAGAAGTTTGAGAACAGGATAAGAAAGGTAGAAAAGACACTAGCGGACGCTAGGTGGGATAATGAACAGAAGGTGTGGAGGTCAGATATATTGCAGGGGATAAAATTGTTTCCCGCAATTACTAAGGAAGAAGAGGCTACAGGCAAGAAAGCTACTTGTAAGACAAACAGGAGGTGTTCCAACGATAGAGAGGACGAGGAAAAGTTAAGGAGAGAAGAAGAGTCAGAGGATGAGGAGTTCATCATGCAATTGCTGAACGACTGTCCACCACCTTATGTAGAGAGTGAACGAGGTCCAAGTACCAGTTCTGCCCCTCCGGCACCGGTACAGAATAATGAAACTCCGAATTCAGAAACGCCATCGGGATATAAGGACCCGAGTTTACTGTTCACCCCGCAGATACCGCAGGTTAGGAGAATATATCCAGATGTGCCTATGTTGAAAACAGCAGAAAATTATCAGCCGCAGGTCCCAAGGTACTACAGCAGTGACAACAGTACGGGAATGATTCTAGATCCAACCGTAATGGGAGTACAGAATGGTCGCAACCCAACATTGGCACAAGCTGAATCAACCCAGTTTTTGATGCCTCAAAAGCAGATGCAGGGGGGAACCGCACATGCTCAGATGACGGGGAGTCAGACGGGCATGCCGGCAATGATGACCCATAGTGTGGGAATGAACATGCCTCAGAACCTGGGGAATGGACAGAACCCAGATGCGATATCCCTACCCATTACTGTAGGTCCACCGGTACCTTTGTACATTCAGCCTAACTCAGGTATGAGCGGTCAAAGATCAGTGGTGCAGAATGGGACGGAAAGGAGGTGCATAGAAAACACTCCAGAGACAACTCCGATAGCGGCTCAGCCAACTGGATCTGGGTCCTTGATGGAGTTTAGTCCCATATGTGCTCAGTCAACAGTGGTGAGGTCGAGTCCCCCACTGATGATACCGCTATCATCGAACACTGAAAAGTTGCCGCAACCATCAATGGCAGTCGATGTGAATGCTACACTGATGGGGTTGAATGCGCAACAGCTAACACAGTGGTTCAACAGTTTGAATTCCACACAAAGCTCAGCCAATGGGAAGGGAGAAGACTATCTGAATAGGGTAAGGTTGAACATGGAAGCAGAAGAATTGGTGGAAGGGACTATGGGTTTGAATAGGATAGAGTCCTACTCGGAAGAAGAGCTGAGGTATCTATGTCCCAGGATTACGAAAGAAGTGAACAAGGTACATAGAAGGTTGCAAGAAATAGCTGACAAAAACGGGGTTGACATAGACAAGACAAAACACTTGAGTAGGAGCTATAGGTTGGATTTCGGGACCACAGACTTTGAACACATGAGGTCAGCAGGCATGAAAACGCACCTTAGAGAATTGCTCCAGAGTGCACAAGTGTGGAGGTGCTTAGACAAATGGGAGAGCAGATGGGCAAGGAAAAAGGAAAAGAGGAAAGACAGTGTCCCAGAGCACAACGAGAAAAGACCACAGAGTAGTGATGCAATAACCATGTTACCAATGAGGGAGACAGCAGGGGGAAAATTAATACATGTACCGTGGCACAGAAGCGACATTCAGTCTTTTACGGATGATTTTCCCAAACTGAGAGAGAAACCGATTGAATGGTATCAACAGACTGATAGGTTTGTGAAGCTTGCGAAATGTCTTTGGGAAGACCTGAACACCCTCTTTGAGATTGTGGTTCCGGCAGATTTGTGGGAAGACTGCAAAAGGGCTGTAGGTTGGCCGACAAGTGAACCAGAGAGAGACAGGGATACGGGTGCACCATCACCTAAGGTAATGAGCTTGTACTATAAGGTGATTGAGCATTTGAAGACGAAGGTTGCCGCGAAAAATGTGGATTGGCAGAAGATTGATCGGACTGCCCAAGAGGCTAAAGAGTCGATTCATGGTTACTATGAGAGGTTGTTGAAGGCGTTCAAGAACTACAGTGGTACGGAAACAATAGAGGCAAAGGACATGCTTCATTTTGTGTTTAGATTTGTGGAAGGGTTGAGACCAGAGATAAGTCAGATGATAAAGACGCATTTGATTTGTTGGCAGTCGAAACCTATTGATGAGGTGTTGAATTATGCGAAATACTGTAGCGACGAAATTGAAGTGAAACAGAAAAGGTTGAAAGAGAAAGTGATGATGATGCAACTTAAAGCAGCTCAGACAGGTTTGCAAGGGTTGCAAGGGTTCCAACAGCAGATACCGCAGCCGCAGGGAAACATGGTGTTTCAGCCACAGGCGAGAGGCAGAGGCAGAGGAGGCTTTGGGAGTAATGGTCCGGATTTGAACACTGTTGCGATTCCGAATGGTGTGCAGGCAATGAAAAGGGTGATGCCGTGTCACGTGTGCGGAATCGTCGGACATTGGAAACGCGAGTGCCCGATGGTGGTGCAGGAAGGTGCAGGTGTTGGTCAGCAAAACAATGATGTCAATGCATTCCAGACAATGAGGGGACCGAAAATGAGAGGTCCAAACCCAAATTTTCAGACCATAAATCAGCTGCAGGGATTACAGCCCATGCAGCCGCAGCAGATGCAGATGCCCCGTATGCAGGTGATGCAAATGCAGCCAATGCAACAGCAGTTTCCCATGGTACCTAATCAGCAAATGCAAATACCTTTGGCACCAGTGAGTCAGCAGCAAGTGATGGTTCCTCCACAGGTCTCGGGTCAGGTGATGAATACAAATGGCACAGTACAACAGTTCCCATTACACAGTGAGAATGGAATAAACAATGTATGGGAGAGTGAAAGAGTTCAGATGAGGAGGGAAATTGTGTGCTTGCAGCATCCTTGGAAGTTGATCAAAAGGGTCCATATGTGGAGGGAAGAGTTATGGGTCATCGTGTTTCATTCTTGGTTGACACAGGAGCCACACGTTCAACTGTTAGGAGCATTGAAGTACCAAATTTGCCACTCTCAGGGAGAACAGTTCAAGTAGTGGGAGTAGCAAGCAGGAACCTGACGAACCCAATCACAGATCCAGTACAAGTCAGAATTGGTAACTATCAAGGTTCACATAGTTTTGTGGTATGTGACTCAAGCCCGATAGCACTGTTAGGGAGAGACCTATTGTGCAAATTGGGATGTTCGATTATGTGTTCGAACGATGGAATTAGAATTCAGACGAGCAGTGATGGGGAAGAAGAGGACAGTGTAGAAGGGGATGAGATGGAAACTGTTGATGAAGAATATCCTCTGATTAACCTTTTTCCAATGATAACTGAAGAAGATATTCCAGCTGAATTACGGGAAACAGTCGGAAAGGAAGTGTGGGATATGACAGGAAAAGAGGTGGGATTGGTGAAAGGAGTGGAACCAGTGAAAGTGACCGTAAAACCCAATGTAACCTTTCCCCAGACCCCACAATACCACATGGCAAAAGACACCCTCATGAAAGTCGCCCAACTCATTGACGAGTTTGTGAAACAGGGAGTACTGAAAGAAGTGTTAAGTAGTCCATGTAATTCACCAATCATGGGACTAATAAAGTCGAGTGGAAAGGTCCGAATCGTGCAGGACTTGAGGAAAATAAATGATATCATAGTTAAATGCTGCCCTGTAGTACCGAATCCAGCTGTGATAATGTTTCAAATCCCTTGCGATGCCGAGTGGTTCTCAGTCATCGACTTGTCACAAGCATTCTTTTCGGTGCCTCTTCATGAGGACAGCCAATTTCTCTTTTGTTTCAAATTCTTAGACAGAGTTTACAGGTGGTGTCGAATTCCTCAAGGGTCTTCTGAGTCACCGTCAATTTTCAATCAGATTCTAAAGAAAGACTTGGAAGCGTTAGAATTGCCATTCGAGTCAACCCTAGTACAGTACATTGATGATTTACTGATTGCATCTAAGACAGAAAGTGGCTGCACAGCCGACACCATTGCTTTACTGAACCATTTGGGAAGGAATGGACACAAGGTGTCTCCTTCAAAGTTGCAGTTCTGTCAGAAGAAAGTGAAATACTTGGGTCATCAAATAGAGAAAGGGTCACGGAGAATAATGAAGGAAAGAATAACAAGTGTACTTCAAATGAGTCCACCAAAGACGAGGAGGGAGGTGAGGAAGTTTTTGGGGATGGTGAGCTACTGTCGCCAGTGGATTCCCAACTTCTCAACTCTAGCAAAGCCTTTACTGAAACTGACCCAGAAGGATGCCTTGGATGAAATTGAGCTGAAAGGAGATGAGATGGATGCTTTTATTGAATTGAAAGAATGCATGTGCAGGGCTCCAGCTTTAGGTATGCCTGATTACACAAAGCCTTTCACATTGTTTTGTCATGAACGTGATGCATGTTCTTTGTCTGTCTTGACCCAAGCCCATGGTGGCATAAACAGACCAGTAGCATATTTTTCAGCTACTTTGGATCCGGTCGCAGCAGCACTGCCAGGGTGTTTGTGCGCCGTAGCAGCAGTTGGTATCAGCCTCACTCAGAGTGAAGGAATAGTGATGGGACACCCATTAACAGTCATGGTCCCTCACTCAGTTGAGATACTTTTGACCCGCTCCCGAACGCAACACATGACTGGAGCAAGACTCACAAGGTATGAAACAATAATTCTGGGCTCACCGAATGTGCAGCTGAAAAGGTGCACTACGTTGAATCCAGCAACCTTGCTTCCCGGTGAAAGGCAAAGAGAACTGACAGAATTTTAATGGAATAAAATTTGTGGGAATGGTTTTGTGTGATGACAAGTAGTCATCAGAGGAGGGATTGATGACGCAGAAATGAAGGTTTTACATTTATTAGCGCATAAACGTAGTGCCGCAATAATCAAGTGTGACTTTAACCGAACTAATAAAGATTGTACGGGGACAAATGTGCCCTCAGAGTAGTTTGCCAACATTTATAAGCGTGCTTTATATAACGTGATGTATTAGAATTGTACTAATCTGACATAACCGTAAACGTGTGCCATGATTTGCTTGTTTGGAATGTTTTAACTTAGCATAACTTTAGTGGAGGCTTTGGCCTAGTTGCCTTGTCTCACGGTTTAGATGCTCGTGTTTTTCTGATGTGCTAATAAAACGTGTATTCTTGCTTGAAGCTGTACTTTTCCAGTGAGATCGGTTCACATGCTTATCTTTAAGGTTTCGTGCCAGCCTGGCATCTTCGTCTTTGCTCCAAGGTCAATCTGCAGGTGCAGACAATGGAAGCTCTGAAAGTGAGTTAATTGGTAAAATATGTTGCAACTTACGTTCCCGACTCCAAGGATAATGTATGCCTAGGTAGAAGCTTGTGAATTGTTGTTTTTGATTGGACAATTTGAAGCCAACCTATGAACCCTCCAATGGAAGACCCTACTGGATTTGAACTGTTGTTTATTTAAACCTGGTGCACAAGAAGAAAGCGGACATTACCCATCGGACATTACCCATCGGACATTAGCCATTACCCGCCATTTGCAGGACATTGCAGCTATTATGGCCCATCTTGCAGACTTCGTCATTTTGCCATCTTCTACGATGCCAATTGATGTTCGACGCCATTTTAAATGAGACTTTGATGCTTTCTCTAATCGAGAGAAAGAGACTTTAAGTAATTCTCACCCTAGAGACTTTAACTTCGATTTGTCCCTTTGCATAAAGTAGTTTTGTCCTTTTATCTTGCCGCTGTGAGGCAACTGCCCCGTCCACCCTGCCCCTTTGCCCCCGTCCCATGCTGATCGAAACCGGTACCTGTGAGACGAAGACTTCCTTGAATGCTGATCGAATTTGGTAAATATGAAAGGAAAATGTACAATTGCATTGTGTTTCTTTTTAGGTAACCAACTGCTGATTTTTGATAAGAGCCCTAGTTAGGAGTTTTCCAAATTAATGTTGCTAAATTGTTTTTGCATGAAACCCCACATGCAGATGCTAATTTGAGGTTAGATGAGGATTCATTTGTTGCACAATGCAATTTGAGACCTTGTTATGCTGACTAATGTATGCAATTAGCCCATTACAGATTATAGTTTTAGTGGTTTGTGTTGCTATCATTGAATGCATTGTTATTCAAATGCTGCATAGATTGCATCTTTTTCGCCGTTATGGACAGCTATTAATGTTCATTTACATATATCATTTGGTGTTGAGACACATTTATATCGTGCTAGCTTTGTTAATATACGGAAATAAATTCATTAACTTTGAATAAACTGGTGTGGTTATTCATGGCCGGAAGGTCATGGTTCGCCGAAATGTTTTCTGGATTAATTGTGAAGTGTTATGTTGATCAGGGCATTGCTTATGTTCGTTATTGATTATTGATTTGATTAAATTGACTAGAGATTCATCAACCCAAGAGCGTCCAGATATAGGTAATTTATTAGGTCGGAACGCTCTATCACTTGTCAGAAGAAATACAAATGTACTCTCTGAGATTTCTCATTACTTTAGTTAATAGCAACACAATAACTTATCTGTTCCAAAACTTTGAGTTACGTGCTAGAGGTAGTTTTATATTTAGAGTAACCGGTTTTCCTGCACTGACCGCGGCCAAAGCGCCGCGGTCAGAATGCCCTAAGGGGCACCGCCAGGCTGTTGGCGGTGCTCCCGTGGTCGGTGGCCGCCAGGGTCAGAATGACCCCCTCAGTGTTTTCTAGGTCTGGCCAATTTCTATCGGCAATTCATAGCCGATTTCGATCAGCAGACCAGTCATTTAACTCAAACCCTTAAAAAGGAAAGTCTACAGAAAGGTTTTCATTGGACCAAAGACGCAGAAACAGCCTTCCAAACACTAAAACACGCCTTCACCCAAGCTCCTATCTTACGCATCCAGATACCACCCAACAATTCATTGTAGTCACTGATGCCTCAGAAAGAGCCATGAGGGCTGCTCTGCTCCAAAAACAAGACGATGGTTGGCTAGAACATCCTGTATTTCATCTCTCTGACTGAACGTAATTACTCTGTGTTAAAGCAGGAACTACTCGCCTTAAAGATGGCTTTTACTGAATGGAGACAATTTCTCATAGGATCTAAAGAACCTTTTGAGGCTAGAACTGATCATCGGAATCTGCAGGGTCTACAAAACTTTCAATGTCACAATAGCCGTCAGGCTCGATGGGCCTTTTTCTTCAGCCACTACGATTTTTACAAAGCATATATCCCTGGATCCCAAAATATTCTGGCTGATGCTCTATCATGACGATATCCGGAGTGTAGTGATTCTACCACACAAAACCTAATTGAACCTGATACGATCATTGGAGTTGTACAATCCTTTCTTGACAAGGTTCACTCTGAGTATTCCAATCTAGGAGAATCTGAAATGAACAACTTATGTCCATTATTACGTAAGGATAAGGGATACTGTTTTCATAAGAAAGCCTTCTTCTTACCAACTAAAATAGTCCAAACAGAAGCTCTACGGATGTTCCTCGATTCCCCCGCAATTGCAGGTCATTGAGGAATCAAGACCACCCAAGACCTCCTTATGTGCTCCTTTTGGTGGCCTACTCTCAAAACTGATACTAAAAAAGATGTGACTTCTTGTCCTATCTGTGCTCAAGCAAAGACATCCCATAATAAACCAGCCGGATTGCTCCATCCCTTACCAGTTCCACCATCTCCATGGCACACAGGCCCATATTTATACATTTTTAGCGCCACATTTGCGTCATTTTTTGTCGCAAAAGCGACGCAATCTTACAAAATACAATTGAATTTTGTAAGTTTGGGCCGCTTTTGCGTCAAAAAGCGGCGCAAATGCAGCGCTAAAAAAGTATAAATATGGGCCACAGTATCTACTGACTTCATGTGTTTTCTACCTCTCTCAATGGGGAATCGAGTAATAATGGTGACAGTGGATTCATTCACTAAGATGGCACATTTTACTGCCTTAAAAAAGTTACCCACAGCCAAAGAACTAAGTCAAATCTTTATTCAAGAAATCTTCCGACTTCATGGACTCCGGCAAGTAGTCCTCTCAGACCGTGGTCCTCAATTTATCTCACGATTATGGAGACAATTCTGTAAAACACTCAAGATCGATGTGGCTCTTTCTTCTGGTTTTCATCCCCAGACAAATGGTCAAATGGAATGACTAAATCAAGGGTTTGAACAGTATTTATGACGTTTTTGCAATGCTACACAAAATGACTGGTCCATGTATTTAATCCTTGCCAAATTTTCATACAATAATGCATTACATAGTGCTTCAAAGGCTTTCCCATTTTTTTGTTCATATGGATACCATCCTAAAGCCTTTCCTAGTGTGCTCAGAGAATCAGCTGCACTGCCTGCCATCACAACGTTTGTTCGACGACTACGCACCATACAACGTGTTCTACAGTCTAATCTTCATGCCAGCAAGATACAAATGAAAAGAATGGCAGACAAGAGACGTTGTGAGGCCCCATCTTATCAAATCAATGATAAGGCCTGGCTTTCCTCCAAATTCTTACCTTTCCGGTTAATCCAAAATAAGTTTAGATTCCGGTACTATGGTCCTTTTCTGATTCTTCAAAAGATCAATCCTGTTTCTGTCCGTCTCCGTCTACCCCGGACTTGGAGAATACACCCAGTGTTCCATGTTTCTCAGCTCAAGCCATATATTCCTTATCCCTTTCATAGACAATTCTCCTGTCCGCCTCCTCAATTGGTTGACAATGTGCCGGAATATGAGGTTCAGGAGATTTTTGACTCCTGGTACTTCCGTGGATGCCTTCAATATCTCATCCATTGGAAGGGCTATCCTATGAGTGAATGCTCTTGGGAGGATGCCACTTCGGTGCATGCCCCTCTCTTGATCCATCGTTTTTTCTGCCTTTTTCCTCACAAACCAGGGGCTTCGGGGGGGGTGGGGGGAGACCTACTGTATCGGACTGCGTCCTGGCGGCGCAGTCCGATAGGGTCGCGGCGGGGGCTGCAGTCCAGTTTATGTGCCGCGGGGCCCCGCCGCGCTCCTTTTTTCCAGCCTCATGTTGTCCTTGCCGCTGTGGCGGGGACGGGAGCCCTGAATTGGGCTTCTATTCTCGCCGCTCATTTTGCGCGGCATGCAAATTATAGTTAGGTCCTTGGGCGCCCCCCCAGCCTCTTTCTTACCTGACATTTTTCTTGGTTCTTCTTTCTTTTCTCCTTCTCTTTATGGCGGAAGCCATCTTTGGCTATCCCATCATACTTTTCTCTTTTCTGGTTCCCTGCATGCATCCCTTCTTCCTGTGGCGTTTTTCCTATCTGTTCTATTACTTCTTTCCCAATCCAAGATGGCGGTCTTTCCGTTTCCTGTTTCTTACTTCCTGTTTAGGGGTATATAAGGGCCTTGATTTCCTTTCTCCTTGCGTTGCAACACTGCTCTGTGATGATTACGCTCCTGCTGATTTTCTCTCTGATATCCAGTTTTTTCTTCTCTTGTTTTTCCTGTTTTTAACTGCATTTGTCCTGGCTCAAGACTTTGATTTTTTTCATGTCTTCCTTCTTCCAGGGAGTCCCCATCTGGAGGTTTTTTCCCCTTTGGGGTTTTTCCTTAGGGACTCCTTCTTGGAGGCACAGACTGTACTGGCGTACACTGTCAACAGCACCGTGGCTACCGGAAAGGGTCGCCCTTACCTCGGCCAGAGCCGGACCTGCAAGAACCGAGGCCGCACTCCATCTCCCTCTGGTCTGGACAGTAAGCCTAAGCCAAAGCTTGACATTGGGCCATGTAAGGGGGTGCATGAGCAACGCAAAACATAAATGAGATTTATCAAGCCACGCAAAGCCACCTTTCGTGGCCCTGCGTGGCTTGATAATTCTAGAGTAACGCAAGGCAGCGCAATTTTCTGCCTTGCATTACTCTGCCCCAGGGAGGTATTACATGAGTAGAGCGTGGGTGCTCCCATGCATCCACCCATGTATTCTGGTGCAATCCCAGATTTCCCAATAGTGGTAGTCTTAGAAATGTGTCAAAATCCTACGTCTCACCAGGGTAGACGTAACAAGGAGAAATGAATGTGTTAATTTCTCCTTGTTTTTTTCCTTTCTATGAGTGCTGTATTCTGTAACACACATAGAAAGAGAATAATGCCTCTGAAGATTGTGTTTCTGCAGGAAGGCTTTCCTTCCTGCACAAAAAACAATCCTGCCTACAACACAGGCACCATGGCACCTAAGCAGCCAAAAGTGAGCCAGCGATGGTAAAGGGCAGAAATGCGCCGTACAGTGTTGAATATGACACATTCCTGTCCATTCCCTTTCACACAGCACAGCGTAGCAAGGTAGCCTGCTGTATTGCAATGCATAATTTTTTGGTAAATATGGCCCCAATTATCTAGAAAACTCTCGAGCTGGCTTCCATTCTGCACATAGTTTGGAAACTGTCTCTGTATTATGGACGAGATGATACTTGAATTGGATAAGGAACATATCAATGCCCTGATACTACTGGACTTCTCAACAGCATTCAGTACGGTTGATCACTCTGTTCTACTCAGTCACAAGAGAGCCATAGGTTTAATTGTGTCTCGCTGCACATTAAATGGGTAGTGCAGGGGGGCGGGGAAGAGGGGGAAGAGGGAACAAAAACAAATTCGGAAAAATAAATAAGAACTTGCCTGTTCTGCTGCTGCGCCGCTCCTCTTTCCCTTGTCACTGCAGGGACAGGCATCTGCCTGCCCTGCAGCCAATCCTGACGCTGCTCAGAGAAGCGTTAGGATTGGCTTGGGCCACCCAGCCAGGGCGCTCCCAGGCAGACTGGGAGCCTGTGCAGGCTCTCTCCAGCACAGTGCGCATGTATGTTTGGTCAGCCTGAGACGACCAGCCAAACAACCATGCACACTGAGGGGAATGCACAGTGCACTCCCCTCATCCACGTTGTCCCACATGGCCCGCTCCTTTCACAACAAAAGGATAATAAACATAGTTTATTATCGTTTTGTTGTAAAAGGTTTGCAGCTTCTGCTGCTCGAAGGGGTGGCGCTCTTCCGCCATAGCAGAGGACCCGCTGCTGTGTAGGTATTGTTAGTATTGTACTGAAGTAAGTCAAGTTCTTTCCATGATGAACATGCACAATCAGTTGGCTTCCACAATGACAGAATAGACAACACCTATTTGAGCCACTTAACTAAAGCATATTCAAATAGAGGAATCAGAACTTATATGCATGCAGAGTATAAATTCTGATACTTCTTGATGCTAACCTTACAATGAGACTGGTCTTTCAGCAGGTCATGAAATTCAAGTGGAACTTGATGGGCAGTAACTGGTTTAAAAGGAATACGAAAGAACCTGAACTTTTTATTGTAAGTGGTAAACATATTATCTGGCTAGACAATTACTCGCGGAAATGGGTGTCCTTCCTCACCTCACCTGTAGAAAACCTTGGAATGAAAATAGGCAAGGAACTATGTCTAAACTAATCACTTTTGTAATCTCCTCGTGTTCTTTTCATCTGAAGATTCTTAGAAAATGCTTCAGTTTCCAAAAGACAATGGTAAAAAAAAAAAAACTAGTTATCTCTGCCTTCATTTCGTTATTCCTAGATTGTATCAATTCTGGACTCTATTCTTCTGCCTATATTAGCTGCCAATGAAACCACACATTGAGTTT
This sequence comes from Pleurodeles waltl, assembly GCF_031143425.1. Classification (NCBI taxonomy): domain Eukaryota; kingdom Metazoa; phylum Chordata; class Amphibia; order Caudata; family Salamandridae; genus Pleurodeles; species Pleurodeles waltl. Next base: position 1,371,637,632 of record NC_090446.1, read on the forward strand.
AATAGACTGGGTATCGTTTATAGTTCCATTCAAGGACAAGCCCCCACTTTCATCAGGAATCATCTCAAGAGATAGAACCCTTGCTGAACAATATGCACATCCACCATTAATTTAATAGTAATTACAAAATCCAAAAAAAGCAGGACAGCTGACCACAGCTTCTCAGTATGCTTGGCCAAACTATGGATTCTCTGCCAGAAGACGTCCATCAGGAGGCCTCTTGTTGACCTTCACACTTTCGCTTAAGCCTTGTCTATTTTGCCAATTTTCTTTTATTTGCTACATTTTCTTACCGTTTCTCAGTCCTAGCGGTCTAGCACCAAGAAACCTGTGATGATTGTTTATTCTATCAAATTTAATAACACAATATAACACTTGACTTCAGTAGAAGGCAACACAAGGAGTTCAGTTGAATTGAACAGCAATTTTATTTTACCCAATCAACTCCACCTGTAGCATTAATCTTTTTTAAATTGTTGAAAAAACACTGTACATAATGACGCGAACAATACAACCAAAATGAGAAAGGTGAAATGGAGCGTGTGAAATAGGAGCCAGAGCAGGTATCAAGAAAAATTTGTAGTACAGGCATTAAGAGCCATATGTTAAAGTTTTTAAAGGAAAGTTTCTCTTGGTCATAACTGGCAGTTGATTGAAGGAATTCTCATTTGCAGTTGGAGATGACCAGAGAAATCACAGGCAGTTTTGATGGCGCTCCAGTTGAAGGTGGCAACCTCTCCCAGGGGCCTCCTGTGGTCAGGTTGTGATATTTGTGGAGTCTCCATGTGTACTGGTGCATCCACCACTGATTCTAAAGTGAATCTATGACTAGCCTACTCCCTAGGAAATACTGAGAATGGTATTACATTCGAATAGCCTCCAGATACTGACACCAAACTCTTTAAAAAGTTGCCTTATAAAACTGAAGTAGGAGCACGTGGGTAGGACAAAGTTTGATAAAAATAGAACACACAGCACCGCTACAGATTTCTTGAACATGCAAAGCAGGGCCCAGACATCAGGAGACCTAAGCATACGTGAAGCTGCCAGACTCCAGGCAGGATCTGAGACTTGGAGGTATGGCCCACTGTGAAGCAGACTGAATTTGCCCACGTTAAGCCAGAGTTGGGAGTAGATAAGAGAAAGCACCGATAGGGAATACACTGTGTACATTCAAGTGCTGTGAGGCACCATCCACTGGCTGTGCAGACTCATTGAGAGGAGGAAGGATGGGTGCTGGTGCCAATGAGGGAAATGGCACCCGTCTACACTTTGAAGGTGTTTTTCATTATCTTCCTGAGAAGAGGATGGCTTTTGACTAATTTTTTATGCTTTTTACTGCTTGTGCTGCTTTGCTCTTCACTACTAGTGCTGCTTTGCTCTTTGCTGCTGTCACCGCTTTCATCTCCACTGCCATCCACTTCACCAGAGCAGCTCTGACAGCTGCACGCCACAGCCTCCTTTACCAACATGGTCGTCTTCTTGCCATTGGGGCAAGGAATCTCAAACTTCTTGGTGTGGGTGCGCTGCACGGAGCAGCACTGGCAGTTGGGCTCCGGCTCCCAGCGGTGGCTGTATCCAGTGGAAGAGTGGCAGTACCCACTGCAGCTTTGTAGTTGCACCTTCAAGGGAAACACAGAAAGCAGGGATTAGCCGTGGGCATAGCGTACATGAATTGTTACTCGCATACCTGAGTATTTCAACACTCCTACAGAATGACAGACGTACAGCTAATAGGCTCATAGGTAACAGCCTCGGAGGAGAGCCACCCCTGCTGGAAAAGCTTCATGAGGCGAATTACTAGGCTCTGGGGGCGCAGCCAGTGGCTCCCAGACTAAATGAGGCTACCGTGCCACAACTAAGGCGTGGCACCTCCAGCATTCCATCCAGCAGGGCTAGCCAAGGCATGTGCCATGGGCTGCATCCTGTGAGAGCGGCAGCTCCTGCTCAGGTAATATTGTATTTGCAGTAAGGCGTTTGAGGTGTTTCCTGTACAGTGGAAGGCTTTGGTTCAGCTACTGAGGTATATCCTGGTCAGTGGAGGCTTTTGTTCTGTTACGTTTGTGCTCTGCAGTGTGGTGTCTGAGGTGTGTCTTCGGACGGTGGCATGCCTTCCTTCTGTCACATGTGTGCTCTGCAGTGTGGTATTTAAGGTGTGTCCTGTGACCGAGGCAGGTTTTCTCTCATGTATGTATGTGTGTGCTCTGCTGTATGCTGTTTGCGGTGTATCTTGAGACAGTGGCATTCCTTCCTTCAGGCACATATGTGCTCTGCAGTGTGGTGTTTAAGGTGTGTCCTGTGACAGGTGCAGGTTTTTCCACATGTATGTGTGTGCTCTGCTGTCTGAGGTGTACCTTGGGACAGTGGCATGCCTTCCTTCAGGCACATGTGTGCTCTGCAGTGTGGTGTTTAAGGTGTGTCCTGTGACCGAGGCAGGTTTTCTCTCATGTATGTATGTGTGTGCTCTGCTGTATGCTGTTTGGGGTGTATCTTGAGACAGTGGCATTCCTTCCTTCAGGCACATATGTGCTCTGCAGTGTGGTGTTTAAGGTGTGTCCTGTGACAGGTGCAGGTTTTTCCACATGTATGTGTGTGCTCTGCTGTCTGAGGTGTACCTTGGGACAGTGGCATGCCTTCCTTCAGGCACATGTGTGCTCTGCAGTGTGGTGTTTAAGGTGTGTCCTGTGACCGAGGCAGGTTTTCTCTCATGTATGTATGTGTGTGCTCTGCTGTATGCTGTTTGGGGTGTATCTTGAGACAGTGGCATTCCTTCCTTCAGGCACATATGTGCTCTGCAGTGTGGTGTTTAAGGTGTGTCCTGTGACAGGTGCAGGTTTTTCCACATGTATGTGTGTGCTCTGCTGTCTGAGGTGTACCTTGGGACAGTGGCATGCCTTCCTTCAGGCACATGTGTGCTCTGCAGTGTGGTGTTTAAGGTGTGTCCTGTGACCGAGGCAGGTTTTCTCTCATGTATGTATGTGTGTGCTCTGCTGTATGCTGTTTGGGGTGTATCTTGAGACAGTGGCATTCCTTCCTTCAGGCACATATGTGCTCTGCAGTGTGGTGTTTAAGGTGTGTCCTGTGACCGGGGCAGGTTTCCCCATATGTATGTGTGTGCTCTGCTATAAGAGGTGTACCTTGGGACAGTGGCATGCCTTCCTTCAGGCACATGTGTGCTCTGCAGTGTGGTGTTTAAGGTGTGTCCTGTGACCGAGGCAGGTTTTCTCTCATGTATGTATGTGTGTGCTCTGCTGTATGCTGTTTGGGGTGTATCTTGAGACAGTGGCATTCCTTCCTTCAGGCACATATGTGCTCTGCAGTGTGGTGTTTAAGGTGTGTCCCGTGACCGGGGCAGGTTTCCCCATATGTATGTGTGTGCTCTGCTATAAGAGGTGTACCTTGGGACAGTGGCATGCCTTCCTTCAGGCACACTAATGCCATACTGGGACCTCTACCCACAGGACAGATTGAAGAGTACAGTTCAGCCAGGCTAGTTCTAAGGCCTGGCACGTTTTTAATCATTAGTGCTGGTCACGGTGGCTTTCATTAGCAACTATTAGACATGCATGTCGTATAAGGGTGGGTGTTTGCAAAATTACGATGGCACATTGTGTCAAAGGTCACACAGGATACAGGCAAGAAACTGGTTGGAAGATAACATGTCACGCAGTCACCGTTTTACTGCTCCTGAGAGATATTTTCAACTCAAATCACGTGAAATGTCACACTCATAAAATATTGTGAAATTTTGCAAAATTCAAATAATGTTAATTATGCGAATTTCACAGTGTTATGTGGGTTTGCCTCAAACGTCTTTCAGTTTTAGTCACATTAAGATTGGCCTGTGTCTGGTGTAAGATCCCCAATCTATAGGTGAAGAAAATGCTATTGAATAGGCGATCGTGGTTGTTCATATGAGCCAGCCAGATGCCTCAGAGGATCCCAGGGACCAAAGTCTATTGCAAAGGAAGAAAGGGTAGGTTTGCTGTGTTCTGCATCCACGGATAGGTTATTCTCTCCCCCAAAAAGATAAACGTAAGGCCATTCTGCTAAGGTTTGAAAAAACATACATTGTGATATTCATTTTCAGAGTCTGTATTTCATATTGATACATCTGTAAAGGTTTTGTGTAAGTTCGTATGAAGAAGAGCTAATGATCCTTAATGTACGTTGTATTGCGGGATAAGTAAATGATCTACCGACCCCATATTAACTTTGTGGTTTGTGGTGAATAATCGAAAGTGGAAAAGTCTCCTCCACGCAGGGGCATAGCTTGGCCAGTAAGATTGAGGGGGGCGAACTTCAGAATTTCCGACAATCGGTCTGGCATATAATGTTTAAATACATTATACAAAAAGCAGGGTGGATGAGAGGGGCCTAAGGGCAGTGGACATGGAGAGGAATGCGGATTGGTAGGAGTAGTACGAGAGAAAACTCAATATTCTGTAAAATAACCAACATTCTAGAGAACTTTAAAATATAGTGTGTGTGCGTTTCTTTTGTCTGAGTGTATGTAAACCTTCCTGCTGAAATCCGACTGACATCTCACAATACCCGGCTGAAAGCACCTGCACCCAACTATTTGTAAGAAAACACATTTATTAGGAGAATGTAACACCTCCCATTAAGCTACACCCCTGCCTCCCCACCCCTGCGAAATCCTTCCAAAGTTGTCAGTCTAAAGCTTGGTAAGCTGGAAGGTTTTCTACCAAGTTGTTTAGGTTTGCATACACACTGTCCAGGCTGTGGAATAATCCTACGTGCATGTGCTGCAGCCGCCCTGCCGGAAGTATCCACTCACCGTAGCTTCACATTCCCCGTGAATGAGCTGCACTGCTTTCGGGACAGTGTGACACTCGTCTTTTTTCTTCTCTGTAAGTTAAATGAAAATAATGTATGAAAACATCTAAATTGTGGACAGCTTGTAGCACAATTTATAAATGTCATTCACAAATACCATTAAGGATCCCTTTTTTTGGTTTATTGGACCCATTACAATTTGAGTAAAGATTGAAGACTGCATCATGATTTTATTGATTAATTTCATGTTTCATGAAAAACCCTGGGTAGTAAGATCAGAAAACATGTTTAGCCCTCTGCTTTATTCTTAGAGTGTTTGATTTCAGAAAAAAGCACTGCATTTTAATAAAACATTGTGGGACGACTCCTCCGCTGAGACCGAGGAGCACTGCCCCACTGGATTGTGGGGAAAGGGAAAATAAAACGATTATAACATTACGTTATTATCATTTTATTTTTCCTGGGAGAAGGGGCGTGGCGATGCTGGGCCAGAGGAAGGGAGCCGGAGGAGGGCTATGCGGACTTTGCATGTTCTCTACCCCGCTGTATAGCACAGCAGAGTGGAGAACATGCCCAAGCTCCCATTCCTAATCAGAGCGATGAAACAAGCCGCGCCGACCAATCACGACGCTGCTGTTACTAGTGACAGCAGCATCATGATTGGCTAGGAGCCTGGGAACAGGAAGAGGATGAGGACGGAGGGGAGACAAATGTGTCTCCCCCACAGGTAAGCTTTTTTTTTTTTAACCCCGTTTCCCCCCCCAAACCTCTCCACTCCTGCCCCCGCCCTCCCACCACTCCCACCCCGCCGCCCCCATTGAGTGGCAACCGCTACTGAAAACATTGTAAGTTAATGTAGCCTTAGGGTTAGAACTGCTTCAGTTTATCATTAAAACTCTTCATTTCATACAATGTGAACATTAGAAATACCACTAGTCATGTGAAATTAATGGAACAATGACATTCATTGAAAACCCCTTACTTCAAGTGAAACAAACATGTTAAATTAAACTAAAAAACACATCCACAATGCATTGTGGTTCACAGTACATATAACAAAAATATATCTCTTCTACCCAGTGCAGAATTAAAATTGCTGCAACGGCATGAGGAGGCGTCATGTGTATGATCAATCTATACAAGACACACACAAGACTAAGCACACAGATTTTGCACAAACAGGTGTGATTTAAGGGGATCACACAATAACCATGTCTCGATAATTCACTGTAACAACGTAATAACCACAAATGACTGAATTCAGCCAATGGGGAGAGTAAACAGTAGTGTAGGAAATCCACCTTTTTTGCATGGTATCCCATATATTTGCTGGCTTTAGATCTCGGCTAACCAGTAGTAAAGTGCCCGTGCTCCCCCTTTAACCATGGTTAAATTGGCTCATTCCTGATTGTTGCATTTAACTTGCCCCTAAGTCCGTAGTAAATTATGTTATAACTGCACCCAGGGCCTAGACATTAAGGGCCTGATTACAACTTTTGAGGACGGTGTTAATCCGTCCCAAATGTGACAGATATCCTGCCCACCGTATTACGAGTTCCATAGGAAATAATGGACTCGTAATACGGTAGGTGGTATATCCGTCACATTTGGGACGGATTAACACCGTCCTCCAAAGTTGTAATCAGGCCCTAAATGCCACTTGTGGACTGCAGCACCTATCATGCCATTCACTATAGTGGCAGTGCAAACATATCTTCAGCCCTAACCTGTGTAGCCTGAAGGACGCAGTGTAAATATGCACCACAACCTGTCTAAGTAGACTTTCTGACAGGTAAAAAAAACCTCTTTTAAACATTAATAAGTTACACCTATGTGAGTCTTGTAGCACTCAAGTTAGGGTGCATGATATTTAAAAGTAGGACATGTAGAAAATAATATTACCATATCTCTAAAATGACAAGGCACTAAAAGCTATTCTCACCGTGGCAGATCTAGCTGTCCTATGTAGAAAACAAGAGTACAGATTAAAATACTAATACTGTATTTCTGGATTGGGACCAGCTACAACAATAACTAAACAACAATTTTTAACAGTTATTAATAATCCAATTCAATTGTGAAGTTGTTTTTGTAATAAATACTAAGGAAAAGTCACTTTTAGAAGTTGCTGGAAGTTCATTTACATTGTCTCTCCGGCTTCTCTGTCTCTGAATAGGTGTGAAATGCCTCTCAGAAGCAACCTATAGGTTGACCTCAATGGGCAGAGAGAACTCCTACCAGAGCTGTGAACCTCCTTTTGATAGCACAGTGTCCCATCCTGCTCGACAGGTCTGTTGATCCACATGTAGCACTTGTGGCACACTTGACAGGGTGAGATCAGGATGCCAGGAATTGAATAGCCACTATCTAGTTGCTGGAGGACTCTGATTTTAACCTACCAGACCTCATTCTTTGGGTTTGTTGTGTGTACAGTACCTGCCAGAAACTGAATTTTAGTGTTAGATGTGAGAGGACACTAGGATTACCATAGGACACTTCCCACACACACCTCAGCCCTAAGAGCCCAAGTTTAGTATGGCTGATGACTTTCATCGTCTTAAAAAGGCCCTAAAGCATAGCATTTTGGGCCTCTTTGAAGTAAGGCAAACAGGAACTGCTGCAAATGTAGGTAGTTACTCCTGGGAACTATTACCCCATTGGTGTGGGTGTGGTCCAGGAGTCATTCCTTCGACTAGCTAGTGCCAGGCATAAATATGGCACCTCAAGGCATTCAATTAAGAACTCTCTCAACCTGAGAAAGATCAGAAGAGGACTGGACCTGCTGTCTGTGACTTGAGAGGAGCTCTGGAGGACTGGACCAGCTCCTTCTTGTACCCAGGAAAATGAAACTGGCTAAAAGGGTCATTTGGCCCTTGTTTAGCTACACTGGGACAACAAGTTACAAGAGGCCTTTTCCTGGAAGCCCTCAGCTGACCAGAGGCAACTGGACCTGAGCTGGAACACCCTGCTGTTGGTCTCTACCTGACATCTTGTCAGTTTCTACATTCCTTTCCTGAGGATCTTGGGGGGGCTTTAAAATGTGTACCCCTGTGGTGGAATGTGTCTTAAAAGACTAAGGGTCTGATTTAGATATTGGCGGACAAGTTACTCTGTCACAATAGTGACATATATCCCGCCTGCCGAAATCTAAATCCCATAGGATATAATGGGATTGGGATTTAGATTTTAGTGGATAGGATATCTGTTATCGTTGTGACAGAGTAACTCTTCCGTCAATATCTAAATCAGGCCCTAAATCAGAAGGTAAAATCTTTGATGAGGACAAAGCTGGTTGGTGTTTCTGACACTCAATTTATGTAGGTCAGCCTACAATTGTTCCTAGGTCCAGGTCTACCACGACCATATACTATAATTTGCGATTTATTTTTGGCACTAGTTACCTGTAAATCTTCAGAAACTCATGTCTCCGGTTCTTCTGATTAGATTTTTTTGTCATTTTGTTTATTACATTTTACTCTATTTTTCTAATTCAGGATTTTAATTTTTTGGCTTTTTGACTTCATTACTGTTTTGGTACTTCATAAATACTTTACACAGTGCCCTGAGTTAAGCCCATCTACTCTGTTCCATAGCTACCTCAGGGGTGTGCTTGGGTTAATTTAGTGACGTAACAGTTCAGCCTCACAATCAACGTGAATACCTCTGGAGGTGAGTAGTCACCCACCACAAATAATAATCTAATTTATTAAAGTAGCATTAAATATGGTGCAGAATTAATTTGTGGTTAATGTGTATTAAAGTCTAATAATGCAATCTGAGAGTTCTGGTGCCATTTACAAACAACTCCAAATTGGTCTTCATTCTAATGCTTTCTACCCATGTCATTCTTTTTAATAAAATAACATGTTTGTTATACTTGAAATGGCAATGAGGAAATCTACTCTGCTGGTATAGATTGCATGGAGAAGGATAATATGCCATCAGAAGATATTTTACGAATATTTCTAGAGAAGGTGTGAATTGCAGAGGATAGGATCACAAGACATAATATAAAATACATACCACATTTCAGCCTTGGACAGCACTGGTTGACCTGGTGCACTGGGACCAATCTCTCGTCACTTTCACAAGTTGGCACTGAATCGCACTGGCATTCTGCAAGATGGAAATAGAAACTAAATCAGCATCGTACTGGTCCTCTATAATCATAGTTAGTTAGATTTTAAAATGGCCAAAGATTGTGATTTTAAGTTCATGGCTGAAAAGTGCATAAAAAGGGTAACTATATTGAATATATTATTTTATGGCAAAACTCATTTATTCTTTCACTGAACTGTTTAAAAAGACATGACTAACAGGTGAACACACAAATATAAGCTAGCTAGGTTAGTACATGCATGAGTGAATGATGGATAAAGGGAGTTTGTAATACAGTGAGGCCAAAGTCCTCACTATTTACGTAGGTTTCCACGTGAGCAGAAACATGAAAACCCAAAGCCTCGAGACGTTCAGGTAAGTCAAGGCATAAGAAGAAGTCGAAAAAGGCAAAACCTAAACCTTCTTTGACTTCACCTCGTCTGTCGGCTGACGAGATGAGGCAGAGGGAGCATTGTTGATCGAGGCCTCTATCAGTGGAGCCTGTTCCTGGGCCGACTTCACGCTTCCCCGAGTTTCCAGGAGCCCGAACAGCCCTTCGTCAGCTTAAAGAGGTTTATGAGGCCATGCACCTCATCTTTGGGCAGTCCGACTCTGTTAGTGTGCCTTCGGGCACCGCAAAGTCAGAAGGGGCCCCTGCTGGTTCCGGGACAGCAGGTCGGGCCTTGGCTCTGAGGGGCACCTAAGGACCCGTTTCGGGATCCGTACCAAATTGACCTTCCCCAGCACCAGTTCTGACGTTGACACTCCCAGTGCCACTCATGCCCCTAGGCAGCACTGCCCCCATCCTCATTGCTGACTCTGTCACGGAGACGGATGGACATTGTACACGGCCGACTCCGGCACCGGCAGGGGCCTTGCCTCCTATGTCAGATCCTGAGCCTTAATATTAAGGGCTAGGTTACAGTGAGGAAGGAGAAGGGCCGCTGGGCCTTTTGCTCTCTCCTCCTACCGTTGCTATGGAGGGGGGTGCTTCATATTCAATGGTGGTCCTGACAAAAGTGCTTCAGCCTGCCAGCATTCATCCTCTGAACCCGTGCTCCTCTTTAATGAAGCCCTTATGGACATCCTTCTGGGTACTTGGTCCAAACGCAGCACAGGGGTTCCTGTGAACAGGATTATTGCCCGCCGCCATTGGCCTGACCTGAGATATCCAGGGTTCTTAATGCAACACCCCACCCCTGACAGCTTGGTTATCCAAGCCTCCACTTCCCAGGGCGCATTCCCTTCCGCACCCCAGACAGGGAAGCCAAGAGGCTGGACACACTTGGGAAGAAGATGTTTTCTCTGCCAGCCTGACATTGCAGTCCTTGAACACTGGATGCCTTTTGGGCATTTAATCCCACACGCTGTCGGATATGGTTGCACAAGTGCTGCCACAGGTCCAGGAGGAGGCCCAGTCTGTTCTTTCCCAAGCAGTTGCTGATGGGAGAGACGCAGCACAGTTCACAATCCGATATGAACTGGACAAGACAGACCCACTGGGCAGTGCATTTGTATCAACAGCGGCCCTTAGGTGCCACGCCTGGTTGAGGACGTCTGGCTTTTCAGGGGATGTCCCAGCCAATCTTATGGACATGCCTTTTGATGGCACCTGTCTTTCAACAGTCCCTCATCCTGCCCAGTCTGCTTTTTACCCCTTACATGATTATGGTAGGGGCACCCAGCCACTTCCGTTCTCCTCCAGCCTCCGTACTGTGCATGACCTCCACGTGGCCCGGGATGTGGGATCCATCGCTCTCATGGATAAGGGAGACAGCAGTCTGGCCAGTCCACTGCCTTCCCCATCCCCTGCAACTGCCTCCAAACCTTCCTAGTCTGATGGTTCCCCACTAGGGACCATTCAGGGGCAGGATCAACCAACACCTGCTCTGCTGGCAGTCCATCACGTCAGACAGGTGGGTTTTGCATATAGTCCGAAGGGGCTATTCTCTCCGCTTCGACACTACCCCTCCCTCCATGCCACCATCCTACGAGCAGATGACGGAGGATCACTTGGCACCTCTCCGAGAGGAAGTTACAGCTCTCTTGGCCAAGGGAGCCATAGACAGAGGCCCTGTGTCAGAAGTAGGTCATGGTTGTTATTACTGCTACTTTCTGGGGCCCATAAAAATACAAGGGTTTCCGCCCTATTGTAGACCTTTGGTCCCTCAATCGCCGGTTCACGGTAGGCAACGAGCACTTTCAATTCACAGTGCTTCCTTTTGGCCTTACCAGTGCCCCTCATGTGTTCACCAAGGTGATGGAGGTGGTCGCAGGTCATCTGCTCGGATTAGATGTTTTAGTCTTTCCCTGTTTCAATGACTGGCTGATGAAGGCGGGTTCACCCCCGGCTGTCGTCTCCCACTTCTAGACTATGGCAGACCTCCTGCATTTGCTGGAGTTCACTATGAACGTGTCGAAGTCACACTTGACGTCCTCTCAGACGCTCCCTTTCATTTGAGCTAATCTGGACCCAGTGCAGTTTTGGGCGTATCCTCCTGAGCAGGGAGTCCAGGGTATTTAAGCTATGATACTGATATTTCAACCTCGATCCTGGATTTCGGTGAGAATGACTATGAGGCTGCTGGACCTCATGGCCTCCTGCATTCTACAGGTGAGACAATGCAGGTGTGGTATACGGGCTCTGCAGTGGGAGCTGAAGTTCCTGTGGGCATAACGTCAGGAAAAGTTATCCGACATGGTCCAGATCTTAGAGGGAACTGCGCAAGGTCTGCAGTGGTGGCTAATAAACCGCGATAGTGTCAGAGGCAGATCCCGCTCCCTTCCCCAAGTAGATCTGACAGTAGTGACAGATGTGTGACTCCTGGGATGGGCAGTCACCCGTTGGAGGCAGAGATCAGAGGCATCTGGTCTCTGGCAGAGTCTAGAGTCCACATCAACCTGTTGGAGCTGCGGGCGATCAGACTAACATTGAAAGCATTTTTTCCCTGTTTCAAAGGGGAGGTAGGCAGGTGTTCATGGACAACACCACCGCCATGTAGTACTGCACCAAGCAGGGCAGGATGGGTTTGTCAAGAGGCTCTGCACCTCTGGATGTGGCTGGAACAACGGGGCATTTCACTGGTGGTTCAACATCTGGCAAGCTGTCTAAACACCAGAGCAGACAAACTCAGCCAACAATGCTTAGTTGATCACAAATGATATCTCTATCCGGACAGCCGTGGGGACAGCCTTAGTTAGATCTGTTTGCCTCTGCAGAGAATGCACAGTGTCAGCAGTATTGCATGTTAGAGTTTCTAAAGCAGCAGTCACTCTGCAAAGCTTTTCATCTCAGGGGAACTCAAGCTTCCTTTATGCCTTTCTGCCCATACCACTTCTGCCCATAGTTCTCAAGAAGATCAAGAACGACCTGTCACAAGTAATCCTTGTGGCTCTGGACTGCGCATGAACAGTTTGGTATCCTGATCTCTTGAGCATCTCCATCGATCCTCCAATCAGACTGCCCCTTTGTGAGGATCTTCTGTCACAGCAGCAGGGGAGGGTTCTCAACCCGAACCTCTCCAGTCCCTGCCTTCTTGCATGGAGATTGAGCGGCGGCAGTTGACAGCCTTTGCCCTTCCACCTGCCAGAAGTCTGTAATGTTATCTTGGCAGCAGGGTGAGTGAGCTGCAGATGTTGTCATCTAAGCTACCCTATCTTTCCATCTACCCTGACAAAGTGGTGCTTTGTACTAGGACTTCCTTTTTGCCAAAAGTGGTCACAGTCTTTCACTTAGGCCACCCCATCACTTTCACTACCTTTTATGCACTCGCACATCCTTCTAAGGAAGAGGGCAGACTCCACTTCCTGGACCCAAATAGAGCGTTGGCCTTCTACCTTGATCATACAAAAGAGTTCCGGGTGGATGATCAACTCTTTGTTGGATATGTGGGCGCGAAGAAAGGTTGGGCAGTGCAGAAGCGAACCATCTCCTGATGGGTCGTACTCTGCATTAAAATCTGCTATGCACTAGCCAAGAAGCAACCACCTGAAGGTTTCTGTGCTCATTCTACCAGAGCTACAGCTGCGACCACTGCGTTAGCACGGGGAGTTTCAGTCCTTGACATCTGTCAGTCGGCAACTTGGGCGTCCTAGCACATGTTCACCAAACACTACTGCCTGGACAGTCAGGTCCATAGGGGTGGGTACTTTGCCCGTTCGGTCCTGCAGGGCTTCCTAGTATGATCTTAGTTAACAGGCCCACCTCCAGGAATGGTATTACTTGTGTATCTACAAAAAACTCAAAAGCTGAGCACTCATATTGTAAATGGAACCCTAATAATTGTATAAAAATGCACCCCCATATCATACAACATAGTCATCCATGTTCTAGAATATTTACAATAAAAAAGTTTTCTTCTAGCAATCAACAAATGTCCAGTTATTAGTATTATGTTAAATTGATGTCTTTAATTCCTCTTGATATGCCCCACAACGAATAGCAGTTGTTCTGATAAAAATGATTCTGCCAAAGACCAGATATAAGATAAATACAGATGATTCAGCCAAACGTGTTTCGCCCACTCTTTGGACAAAGTGGGCCTTTGTAAGAAAAAGGACGTCATATCTGGCGCGGATGCCACCGAAAGATGCAGAGCTGATCGACACCACCTATCGGCCCGTAGGTGTACTTCTCAAGAAAAATCTCCAGATCCAGACTGACGTCTGGGGAAAATTCAAAAGGTAAGGAACCTGCAAATAGAATATGTCTCTACCAGATAAGGCATTACCGAAGGTAGGTAACTTGTTTATCATGGCTTTGCCTGTCTTCCAGTACATAGATTATTCCTCTAGGAATGAAGCACCTGAGTTACATGTAGGGTGATGTAATAGTATGGAAAGCTATACTCACCGCAGTCATAGATTGGGCAGCATGCCTGTGGGGGTGTTGGCCTCTGAACCAGCTTTTCATGGGGTTTGCAAGCCTTAACTGTGCACGTGACATGGTTGCAAAATGGCTGGAAGGCAAAGAAATAAGAGGTTACTTTGAAGACATGCAATATATTATTAGCGATTCTTTTATAAGACAGTTGATCTGTCTCGAACTAAAATGATCTCATAAATTTTCTTTAAATCGTTCTCAATCCACCTCTTTATACTGCATGTGTACACAATACCTTGCAGATTTTATTGGAAAACTCCCTTAGCTCATGTAGTAGAAAATAATTTTAAAACCAGCAACACTTGGCCGCTGTTTAACAAAGGATTTTATCCCAAAATCAAGGCACCTGGAGAAGCTGCAGATTAAGCTACCATTAGGAACACTCACTTTTTTATTGTCCATAGATGGTAGCCAAATCACTGAGTGTTATCCTCTTAATCATGTTAAGCATGACTCTCATCTCTCAAAGATTGTGAACGATCACAGGCATGTTCTTTCCTGTCTGTGCTTGCTAGTGTCACATAGTTGACTTTCTTTGAAACTAATGAAGCACGAAGGGGCAGATTTATTGAAAGTGGCGCTGCACTTCCCTGCGCCTCTTAGCACCCGCCTACCGCCACCATATGTGCGCCGTATTTAAAATACGGCGCACCATGGTGCAGGGTAGGGGGCAATAGTGTAATTTTTAAGGCCCTATTGATGTACTCTGCAGGAGCAGCGCCAAAATATTGGTGCTGCTAATGCAGAGCACATATTCTAAAGAATGGAAGCCCCATTTTAACACCTGCTCTTGAGCAGGCGTTAAAAGTGCCGTAATAAACCTATGAGATTTTCTTGCGCTATTTTTCCGGCTCCCCTAATGGGGGAACGCCCCCTATGCATACATTATGCCTAGCGCAGGCATAATGTAGCGCAGAGGGTTGCAGAGCAGCACAATGCATGCATTGCGCCAATCTGTAAATACGGCGCATGAATTTTGGCCTCGTTGGACCACATTAATGTCAGAATTAATGACGTTAATGTGGTGCAAGGTGGCGCTAGGGGCCTACAAATATGCCCCCAGTTTGCCTAGAACAAAATAACACTAGACTTTGGAAAACAAAGGTTTATGGTGATTATATGCTCCCAGCACACTGTGGTTACTCATCAAAGGTTTTTGACCCCATAGTTGGCATACATCTGTTTGACATCGATCACTGAGGCATGCCCATGAACTGAAGGTTATGACATTGATTTTCATTTTTCTCAAGTAAAACTGCACAGGTTTTTCCACATCTGTGCCTAATTTAGGTGCATAAATATTAGCATTTATAAGGCCAAATTACTGTTTGTGATCTGCAGTTACAAATCATGCTGAAAATGCTGACAGTATGACAATATTGTTTAATTTTATGATTGGTATGTTGTCAGGGGTATGTTGTGGACTTTCCACCCAAGGCGCCCTTGTAAAAGGATGTGAACACCATCTAGATTATTTGTGGCAGGTAGGTAATCGCAGGTGTAGCAGCTGAAGGTTTACTTTTAAGGACTTGATTTGTTTTCAGGATGAGAACTTGCAGATAATGTCCCTATTCTTTGAGGGAGTATAGGGTCTATCCACAGGAAAATAATGTCCATACTGAAGCAAAACGTTAAACAGTGCAAACGCATGTGTAGGATTCATTCAAACATGTCGAGATAAAGGCTTGCTTTATAGATCTATGCATGTTCATACATCTGAGTTCTCTTGGGAAGCTCCAACATCCCAAGCCTCCAAAGAATACTCATTCCAGGAAAAAATCGGAAAAATATGCAAATCATCGTGCAAACATGTGGGTGTATATTTTTGACTTTGGCATTGTGTGTGAGTCGGTCCACTAGGAGCATTTTTCAGGTAGAAGGTTACTTTAGACAACTTTACAATATAGGGTCAGAGATGGGAGAGGACGTAGTAAAACGAGAAAGTTATTATCGGTAACGATGCTCCGCTACCTACTTGCACAAGTGAGGGGACAAACAATGACATGAATCCCCCAAAAACCCCAAGCAGCCTGAGGGCAGATATGGCAGTAGGTAGCAGCAAAAGCGAAGTAAATTAAAGGATTAAGAAATTAACCCAAGAAGCTTCAGGGCAGATATGGCAGTAGGTGGTAGCGAAGATGAAGTAAATGAAACAATAAATAAATAAACTCAAGCAGCCCCAGGGCAGATATGGCAGTAGGTAATAGCAAAAGCGAAGTAAATCAAGTGATTGAGAAAAAAACACAGGCAGCCTCAGGTCAGATATGGCAGTAGGTAATAGCAAAAGTGAAGTAAATCAAGGGATTAAGAAATAAACCCAAGCAGCCTCGGGGCAGATATGGCAGTAGGTAATAGCAAAAGTGAAGTAAATCAAGGGATTAAGAAATAAACCCAAGCAGCCTCGGGGCAGATATGGCAGTAGGTAATAGCAAAAGCGAAGTAAATCAAGGGATTAAGAAAAAAAAACAAGCAGCTTCGGCGCCGATTTGGCAGTAGGTAGCAGCAAAGGGGTTTAGCCATGGGTTGAGAATAGCTGTAGATTAGATGGAACTAGGCTTCAGATTCTGCAATAATTCTCTCTTCTGTAAAACGTTTAGAACTAGGACATCATCCCCCACGCAAGTCACATGAAACTTACCGTAGTGACAGGCGGAGGGAGTGTGCTTCCTGGAGTCTGCGGGAGGGTAAATAAAGAGCATGTGTAAGACGGTTGGGAGTAAGGAAGTTATGTTTAAATATTACATCATGACAACGTTGGAACGGTGCAAAACACGGTCCATCATTTTAACAATCTACTTCCAAAAAAAAGAAAAACAGGAAAGCACACATTGCTTCCTATTGCCAAACACCAATATAAGAAGCTTAATGTATCATCTATTCTAAACACTCCTTACAAAACTTGGCACCCACAAATGTCATGATGCTGGGAACTCTTTCAGCCTACGCCTAAACCACTGAGTGAGATTGGAGTGATGGAAATTCTCTCCATCCATCCTAAATTTCTCGGTGGTGCAACAGACAGTTACTTGCCAGCTCCGCTTATCACCCACTTGTATGATCTCATCTCAGCCTGTAGTTCTAAACTGAAAACAACCTCAAGAGATTGAACCTTTGGTCCAACTGAACACCCATTCCTTTACGTCATTTGTGATTGCATTTGAAACTTTTTAATTTCAGTAATGCCCTTTTTCTTACAAGGTAGCCAAAACTGAACATAGCATTCTACGTATGGCCTGGTTAGGGCATTATGGAATAGTAAAATTGCCACTGAAACCCTTCTTATCAGTTATACTTTTTTTTTTTAAACAGATCAATCATAAACATGTAACAATGACAGTAAAGGTAGGGCTTGATCGAGGCCTCTGAAAGCCCCTACGTAGGTCAGCTACAGCTGGAAACTGGAAAGGTGACCGTCCTCTTCAATCCTTTACTGATATCTTAAAGAAAAGAGACTTACCACTGGTATTGGTTCTGCAAAGAAAAGCAAAGAGAACAGTCTTAGAACTCCACTCATACAAACATGAACATTACTCAGCATGTTGGGGTTTATCTTACAAGAAAAGATCCAGCAACCGGTATTTTCAGCATATTGGATAACACTGGCCGATGTTTTCTGAGTGGAATAAGTCTCTTTCCCACATATGTTGTATTTTTTGGTATATAACTTTCTTATGGAGAGACACTGCCTTAAGGTTTTTTGGCCAGGAAATGAATGGCAGTGGTGCTACTGAGCACTGCAGACTTCAGCTGCTTAAAGTCAGACCTCTGCTTTTCAAACTAGCCGTAGAGCCATGAACAGTCTGTTTGGATCATTATGCTTGTGTTTCTTTTTAGAAGTCAGCTGGGGGGACAGAGGGAGTTTTGTTTCCTCAGTATACTAGTTGGAGCAATAGAAGGGTCTTTGTGTTTGATTCAATAAGAAAAGGAGAGCTCTGGATAGAAGAGAACCTTTGGGTGCTTCCGAAATGTGCCAAATGCTGGCGTGTGAGAGAAATGGGGGAAATGCTCTACGAGGGACTTGTTCAATGGTAGTCAGGCTTCCGGCATCACAGGAGGGCCACTGTTTCTGTCTTGTTTCAGCAAAACCATTTGCCACTCAACTATTTTTGGGTTGTCATCAGACTTGTGGCCAGCCATTGCCCATCTTGCATCACATCCCTTTAATTTGTAACAAATTTTATGTGACAGCTGCCTACTAAGCTAATGTGAGGTCATCACCTCAGACTAGGCTGCTGATGGAAAACCACAGGCATCCAACAGAAAGAGCATACATGTTGTGGTTCTCATTAAATCATAGATTGCTCATTGTGCAGGTGCAGCAATCCATAATTACATGACTGACTGAGAGCGGAAAGTAGCATGAACTGATGCATGGCTGATCCACAGAAAGCAATATAAACTAGATCTCTGTTAGGTGACATTGATGCACATGCTCTGGCATTAAGTGCTGAGAGATTGCTCAAAGATGAGCCAGAACTGCTGTCTTTTTAATCACGTTAGTGTTCACTCACTAACCCCTTTCACAGTTATGAGACTCTGGGAATCTTTCTGTACTCACCGCACTCAAATATAGGGCAGCATGCCTGAGGAGGTTTTGGCTGTTCCACCAGCCTTTCGTTGGGCTTGCAGGTGATAGCTCCGCATGTCACATGTGCGCAGAATGGCTGTTGAGAAAAGATTAAAGGTTGATTCAAAACACAGCATTCCTAGCACCACAACTAGGATCTCAAAATTCCATGCTTAACTGCGTGAACCAGATTGAATTCCTTTTCTTGAGCTGTACACGTGTTTCTGACCATATTCTCATGGGCGCGGGTATTATTTACTTCTGTCTCTCAAGAATAGTGAATGGCACCTGGGAGTACTAGACAAAAGTAATTCTCCTGTATGGGCATGTTCCAGTATGTTCAACATCTCATTGAACTTACTAGAGGTTTTAGTAATGCAAATTGGGCCCCTATGAGATGGGAGAACTCGGCAATTAGGTATTTCCTTTAGGACTGTTGAGAGCATACACCTCTAAGTGTACTTTTACTTCCGGTATGCCCTCAGAGGAACAACAGCCTCTAGCCCGATCGCTGGGATGAACAGAGGTTGTTACTATCATGATGAGGTTGCTCATATCCAAAGAAGTCCACAGAGAGTAAAGAGGCAGCAAACTATGGGCTTGCTCCTGTTTTAACACACCTGGTTGGGAATAATATGTGCAGAAATGGCACCTTCAAACATAAATTCCACATTCCCACTCACAGAATCAGACTTGGTGGAAAATAACATTCATTGGGTGCAAATGCAAAAAAGGAAAATCTACCAGTGAAATCAAGCATTTGCACTTTTGGTGGTAGAGACAGCATGGTCACTCTTTGAGGGAGGGCAACTTTGGAGGAGTAGGTGAACATCTTCAAACTCATAGGCTTCTAGATGTGCACATATTGCTTGCAGGTAGTTCACCATGCAGAAAAGGTGCTTAATTGTTCTACGGTCGATGACAAGAAGGCCTCTCCAAGGTGGAAAATGAGAGGGGATACCGAGGGGAGAACTATTGTTTTTAGGGAGAAAACGGTACAATTGTCAATTCACATTTAAACTTTATTAGGCATAGCCACCAAGTAGAAATGTTGAATGTATACTGTAGTGCTCCAACAAATCTACGATTGCCAGAGACTTTAGGTATTTAAGGCCATATTCACGTTACTGAGTCCTGAGTTGGAGTGGTGACCCATTTGCTAACTGAATGTTAAAAAAAAGTTTGTTGGTGAATAGGCAGAAGTCTGGGGACCACTGCCAACTGCCAGACAACCTTTAAGAAAGTAAATTATCTTTTTTGAACGTAGCACCATTTTCTTTAAGAAAAATGAGCTGCATTAAAAGAGGTTATTTTATTGAAAACCGATTGAGGCATGATAGTCTGCTGACCCTAGCATTCAACCATGCCTGAGATGGCCTCCAGTCAGAGGAAGTTGCAATTTATGACCTACCTCATTATTATTATGAGGTTGGTTGGCTTAAAACTCACTTCGAATTAGAATTTGACAAACTGATTTATTAGTAAACAGGCCATTTAGTAAAATGTTGTAATGGTCGAAAAAATAAAGGTTGCAAATTGTGAGCAATCTTTTTCACCTTATTGATTAGATAGGTTTCCTTGAGATATTTGGATTCTAACTATAATTTTCCAATCATACAAAATATAGAGAAGCAGGTTGTAGGTTTAAAAGAGAACAACACGGAGTGGTAAAGCCAGTAGGTCAGGCTAGTATTTTGAGTCCTGACTAAAATAATTTTTCAAAAAAGCCTGTTTGATGTAGTGGAAAAAAATTAACCAAAACAATTATGTTCTATATGCAATGTATTTATAAGCTAACAAATGTAAAATGGCATCATTCAGTGTCCCTTTGAGATATAAAATAGTCCTTCACGGATTACAGTGCAAGCACTCAGTAGGAGGTGGAATGGCAGATCAAACAGCCAATAGCCTAAGGTGAGAAAGTAAGGGCCCGATTTAGAGTTTGGTGGATGAGTTACTCCGTCACAAAAGTGATGGATATTACATCTGTCCTGTTACGATTTCATTAGGCTACAATGGAATCGTAAGATGACGGACGCAATATCCATCACGTTTGTGGTGGAGAACCCCATCTGCCAAACTCTAAATCAGGATTTAAGTCTCCAATGGTTGGAGCCAAAGTGCACCCTGCGTATAGTAAAATATTTGGAAACGATAGGTGGTGCAGATGGAAGTATTTTCAAGCCAGATATGAAAAGGGCTGGGATCCAGTGGGAAAAAGTAGGAGTGATGGCTGAGTTTGGGGGAGGAGTGAACAAGAGTAAAGGAACTTACTGCAAACTATGGGTGCATATGTTCTGTAGATGAGACAGCAAATGAATTATTGCAGTAAAGTAACTCATTGGCCTTATATGCTTGCTATAGACATATGTGTATAACCTGCAGGTCACAAGCCAAAAACTAGTCCGAGGCTGCTCAGCTTGCCATCCTTCATTAATCAATTAAATGAATTTCAAAGGCCTGCATGAAAATATATGTATTATTAATGTGATAAACCAACCAATAGATCATTCAAAAGCTTGTTTTGCTAAGTTTGTTGCTCTCTCCATCCTTTCCACCTTCACTGACCCGTAAACTCTGCAAAATTCATGTGATGACTTTTTGCAAAGCAGTGAAGTGAGCAAAGTTAAGTCCCACTACCCAACTGAATCTTAAAGGTGGCAAAGCTGCTACTGAGCTGCTTTACAACTACTGACATTCTGGATGCAGCAATTCTAAAATATTGAATCCTGCAAGCAATAGTTTTCAACGATTTCCTGTTGTCAGAAAACCACTATGGGCATTGCTAAATTGATGAAAGAAGCTTTTAAAGAAAGTACTTCTTGCTGATCACAGGGCTCGATTTGGACCTAAAGTCTATGCTTACCTTTGTGAATCGGGCCCTTAGGCTTCGGATCTAAACTCAGACTTCAGGTCTAAGTTTACCTTTGTTAATAGGGCCCTTAGACTTCAGGTCTAAACTTAGATTTCAGGTCTTAGCGTACCTTTGTGAAATGGGCCCTGAAATTAACCCTTCTCCTATAGAAACCCTTTGCAGACTCGAAGAATCCTACCACCTACTAACTGATCCAAAGCTTGCCAAACTCAAACAATATCTTGGGAAACGAACTTAAAATAATTGCCACATTATATTAAAATCAACAACATGCTTATCAACCTGCAATCAGACATAACTGAAATAAATCTAATTTTGCTTACAAATAGTAATACCTATTATCAATTGATATTATGCGAAACTGTGTACGCATTCAAATATCTCATGATCCTTAGATAATAGGTGATCCTATTATTCACACATTTTGTTGAGTTCAGAAGTTTGAATGGCTCAATTGGCCTCACCAGAAATTAAGTTGTTGATATATATTGGGAAACTAAAACTACAGTCTTACCACACTTACTGAAGTTGTCACTCGCTAGTTGGGGCCATTTGGCAGCAACGTCTAATAAGCAAGAATGTAGAAAATAAATGAACATTGCCACTGCATTTTACAATCTATTGTTTTATTCCTGCATGTAAGACAAAGAAATCGGAATCTACACCTTCGATTCTACACATTTTCTGAGTTTGTCTTCACACTTTAGCACACGTGTCCCCAGATTTCAGGTTACGCTTTCGAAGATAGGGACACATGTTGCCGATAGCAGAGCAGTCTTTCCCTGTTGTGCAATGATGCCTGTGCTGCTTAAACAGAGCGTATCTGTGAACTGAAGGGAACTCGCTACCTTGTAACTGTAGGGATATAGGGCCATATGTACAAACACTTTTTCCCATTGACACAGAATGGGTAAAAACCTTTGCTACACCTGGACCATAGTGCATATCAGATTAATGTAAGGGGCACCTCCTATGATGTATCCAGATTTAAAATAGTGGTGGATCAAAAACCATTTAAGAAGACTGTAGGTCAAGGATTTCAGTATTATTCTGTCATGTGTTCAGAAGGAATTGCAGGATTCAGACTCACAAAATATGTTAATGATTGCATCTTCAGTTTTTTTGCAAGGTAAATCTGTCTTGGGGCGAGAAGCAAGATGGGAGATGATGGGTCCATTTTAACTGACCTGACATTACCTTAAAGTATGGAACCCCTGCACTCACTCTGCCTTCACAAAGCTCAAAGCAGGGGATTTTGAACTGCAGTTTTATGAATGCTCGATCAGTACATTAAAGATCTACATCCCTGCAATTCCTCGTCAATTTTACAGGTTTTAGTATCAAACAAATGATATTTCACACTTGGAATTAGCGCGGCAAGACCACGTCAGTAACATAATGCATGCTATACACATGTCTCAAACATAACATATAACATGACAAGAGCAAGTATTCCGATTATAAAATATGATGCTAGATAATTTCCTGCCAGAGCAGACTTGGCTGCATCAGCATGGCACGTACCGTAGTGGTAGGCGGGATAGTTGGCGGAATCTGTCAAAAGTGGGGAAAAAGAGAACATAAATGAGCTGGCACATTATGAAGCATTTTCTTGAATGTGACTAATGTACTGCGTTGTGATTCAAAGTCCTACTTCTTTCTCCACTACTGCTACCGGGATAATACCCCTTTGGGTTCAAACTCCAGATTGTGTCGGAGAGATGGATGCGCTCTCTTACAATCGAGGCGATTATCATCATTGTAGGCCTTGGACTGTGTTATTGGATTGGACTGAATTCTAGTCAGGAAGAGGATTTCATGCTGTTCTCTACCCTAAGAACACATCCTGGTTGCTGGTCTCATGCAGTTCCTCACTAAAGCAATGTGTGCTTGTTATACCAGTGCCCAGCTGGGAGACACAAAGGATAACTATTGCTGTATAGGACCTTCCTTGGTCCCATTATTAGTCCTGAAGGAGCAGGAGCTCCCTTAACACCACATAATGTATTTCAATTTGTTTTTCACCAAAGCCAACATGAGCAGATAGTGCCCAATGGCCCATTTTTGGAAACAAGCATTGGCAAAGCCAATAGACTTCACTTTAAAAAAAAAAGGCAAAGGGAACAGGGCTGGCTTTTTGTTAGAGGAAGTGTTTGATAATAGTTGGAGGACTGTGTGTTGCTCACAACTATTGTAGTCTGTAATGAGACATCAAAAAATGCATTTTGGCAGAGGACTGCAGCAGCCCCTGCCACAATTCCCTGTCCAGAATGTTCGGCAATCAGAATCCAGACTGAACCACTGACTGTGCTGCAATCAGGATCCAGACTGAGCCGCTGACTGCACTGCAATCAGGATCCAGTCTGCTGACTGCACTGCAAGCAGGATCCAGACTGAGCCGCTGACTGCGCTGCAATCAGGATCCAGACTGAGCCGCTGACTGCACTGCAATCAGGATCCAGACCGAACCACTGACTGCACTGCAATCAGAATCCAGACTGAGACGCTGACTGCGTTGCAATCAGGATCCAGACCGAACCGCTGACTGCGCTGCAATCAGGATCCAGTCTGAGCCGCTGACTGCACTGCAATCAGGATCCAGAATGAGCCGCTGACTGTGCTGCGATCAGGATCCAGAACTCGGGGTTCACAAAGCGGATGCAAACTGCGCATAATGCGGGAGTTCAGGGCAGGTAAACGCTGCTGCCTTTCAGGAGTGCAAGAAAAGCAAAATAACTGGAACAGCTGAATTCAGTTTGTAGGTAATTCCTAATTCTGAGGAGGCGGGGCAAACTGTGCACCTGCTAATTGCCGCACCGCTTGCTAATGGTAATTAACAGGTGCATCCACTGATTGTGCATGACATGCAATCAGGGCCTTAATGTTGCACAGACGCACACTCATAAATAAAGAGACACACACTAGACATGCTTCTCTAGTAATGCACTCTCTTATACTACAAGTAAAACATCAAAACATCCTAAACAACTTACCGTTGGAATAGGTACTGAAAGGAAAAACAGAGACAATTATTAGCATGTTATCTTTTTAAACCCACTTTTCACTTTCAACATTTCTTTTAGTCTAAGGCCACCTCTACTCTCCATATCCGGCTTCCTCCAGTCGCTTTAGTTTCATTGTTCACCATTCTCCGTCCTGTCACTAACTTCCAATACTTGTAAGGTCTGCACTGCTGCTCTCAGCTCTCTGCCCCCAACATCTCCCCTTGCTCCCATCTGCACTTCTACTCGCTGCATTTTTTCACTTCTCTTGTTTCTTTCACTGCACCTGTTTTCTATCTTCTCTGTACTTCTACTCTCAGCCCCACCAGGACACCGTAGTTCCCTCTGCACCTCTGCTCTCAGAATCTTTTTAATACCCTTCCTTATTTCTTTACACTTCTGCTCCCAGTCTTCGGAATATTTCTGCTTCTTCTCTCAGTCCCATGTTCACCCTGCTTTCCTCCCTGCAGTTGGTTAGCTTTTCCTGGTTTATGGACTTGCACCTCTAGACTCAGATTCTACTTTCTCTTTGTAGATTCTCGACACTTCATTCACTCTGGGAGCACTGGCTCTCTCCCACCTCTCCAGCTCATCTATCTGTTCTGCTGCTGGCATATTCTCTGCGTCCTCTGGCTGCTGTCTCACTGGAACCAAGCGAGCTGCCCCCGTGTAATGCCCCTCCTCTACCCGCACCAAGCGAGCTGCCCCAGTGTAATGCCCCTCCTCCACCCGCACCAAGCGAGCTGCCCCAGCGTAATGCCCCTCCTCCACCCGCACCAAGCGAGCTGCCCCAGCGTAATGCCTCTCCTCCACCGGCACCAAGCGAGCTGCCCCAGCGTAATGCCCCTCCTCCACCCGCACCAAGCGAGCTGCCCCAGCGTAATGCCTCTCCTCCACCCGCACCAAGCGAGCTGCCCCAGCGTAATGCCTCTCCTCCACCGGCACCAAGCGAGCTGCCCCAGCGTAATGCCCCTCCTCCACCCGCACCAAGCGAGCTGCCCCAGCGTAATGCCCCTCCTCCACCCGCACCAAGCGAGCTGCCCCAGCGTAATGCCTCTCCTCCACCGGCACCAAGCGAGCTGCCCCAGTGTAATGCCCCTCCTCCACCTGCACCAAGCGAGCTGCCCCAGTGTAATGCCACTCCTCCACCTGCACCAAGCGAGCTGCCCCAGTGTAATGCCCCTCCTCCACCTGCACCAAGCGAGCTGCCCCAGTGTAATGCCCCTCCTCCACTGGCACCAAGCGAGCTGCCCCAGTGTAATGCCCCTCCTCCACCTGCACCAAGCGAGCTGCCCCAGTGTAATGCCACTCCTGCACCAAGCGAGCTGCCCCAGTGTAATAGCGAGCTGCCCCAGTGTAATGCCCCTCCTCCACCTGCACCAAGCGAGCTGCCCCAGTGTAATGCCCCTCCTCCACCTGCACCAAGCGAGCAGCCTCAGTGTAATGCCCCTCCTCCACCTGCACCAAGCGAGCTGCCCCAGTGTAATGCCCCTCCTCCATCTGAACCAAACAAGCTGGCCCAGTGTGATGCTCCCTTGGAGCGCTGCATCAGTGCGTGCCACTCTTCCTCCTGCGCTGTCTCACTGGAACCAAGCGAGCTGCCCCAGTGCTTGTAACCAAGCGCGCTGCCCCAGTGTGATGCTCCCTTAGAGCGCTGCATCAGTGCGTGCCACTCTTCCTCCTGCGCTGTCTCACTGGAGCCAAGCGAGCTGCCCCAGCTCTTGTAACCAAGCGAGCTGCCCCAGTGTGATGCTCCCTTAGATCGCTTCATCAGTGCATGACACTCTTCCACCTGGGCTGTCTTACAGGAACCAAGCGAGCTGCCCCAGTGCTTGTAACCAAGCGAGCTGCCCTAGTGCAATGTGTCTCCCCCCCAGCACCCCCACTGCACACCTGGGAGTTTGCGCAAAGCTTGGCTTGTACTTACCGCATTTGTACTGAGGACAACACCGACGTTCCTCCGAGTCCGCAATGGGTTCGGCAATATATCCAGGTGTACAGTCGGGGGCAGAAGCACACGGTAGACATACTGGTGGGAGGAAAACAAGGAGGAGCAACAAAGCAAAGCGTCAGTGTCTTTGAATCCTGGGGGCCTGTGCCCTAGTTGGGGAACCAGACAGGCTCCCCGGTATGTCTTTAGCCCCAGCTGTCAGAGCTGCACATCCCATGGACAGGGTAAACACGGATGAATGCAGGTCTTCATTCACTGCACTGGTCATACACGCATCTGCTTTCACTTCCCAGACACTGGTAGAGAGATTTGTACTACTGAGCTGGGAGGGTCATTAGAGCTATGACAATGAGCGGTGAAGTCGGTGGGCCCAAAGAGGAGTTACAGTCAGAGTTGAGATGAATAGACCTAAAGAAGAGGTGAACTGGATGAGCCAAAAGAGGAGAGACAGTGAGAGATGAATTGGATGGGTGCACAAAACAGAGAACATTTGAAGTAAACTGGATTGTCTCAAATAGGAGAGACAGTGAAAGGTGAGCAGAATGGACCCAAAGAAGAGAAACGGTGAGAGGTGAACTGGATGGACCCCGAAGTGATAAAAGGGCGCAAAGAAGAAATTGAGAGGCAAACTGGATGGACTCAAAGAAGAAAGACAGAGGTGAACTAGATGGGCCCAAAGAGGGGAAGCAGAGAGGGGGCACCTGAACGGGCCCTGAGAAGAGAGACAGTGAGAGGTGAACCGTGTGGCTCTTGAGAAGAGAGATGGAGGTGAACTATGTGGGCCCTAAGAGCTGAGACACAGATGGACTGTTTGGGCTCTAAGAATTGAGGACTGGATGGACCCCCCACAACCGAGATGGTTAGAGATATTCTCTAAGAATTGAGACAGTGAGGGAAAACCAATGTTGTCTGACATCTGAGGTAGCGATGAGCCCTGACAGGTGAGGCAGTGGGTAAGTGAAACTGGTTAGGGCCTTCTTTGAGATTATACAATTGGGACACAAGTTTGTCACGTTCCTCTACACTCTCAAAATGTAACAGTTTTATTTGTCTGCAACGTTCTTTTTAAATATTTTAAATTAGAGAATTCGGATGGTTAAGAACTTAATTCTCATAGTTTTAAATAGTCGTGTATGGAAAATCTCTTGTAAAATCCTGCACATCTCCCTGTGCTACACACAGCTCCCAGCACAACCCTCTTTATCTGGTATGCACTTGACTACTCACCACATTCGTAGTCATGACAGCAGGCGTCATGCCCAGAGCCTTCATAAATGATTGCAATTTCACCAATCTTCTTGCATTTTGGTGGCTCCGGACATGTGACACCCAAACACTAAAGAGGACAAAAGTCAAGAACAATAACTGTTAGGTTCACAGCATTGTCAACTACTTCCATACAGTTTTTGTGAAGGCTTAAGATGCATATTTGCAGTGGCAGCCTATCCTTAAGGGTGGGTCTTTTTCCTGACATGAAGAGTGTCTGTCAGGCTGAGCAAAGGTTCAGGTCAGACAGCCAGGGACTCTACATGCGCTAAATGCACAGGCGCCTGGCTGCCTGAGCTGAACCTATCTTGGATGAAGATGTAATAGCCCTGTGGGCTTGACCTCCTCAGCCTGGCAAAGTGCCTGGTGGTCCTCCTCCTTATGATGTGGGTGAGTGTCACTGATAGCCTTGGACCTAGGCGCTTCAATTTTATCCCCTGAAGGGCCTGGGCTGACTGTCTATTGCTGACACCTTGTCACAGAGTGGGGTGGGGTCAGCAAGTCTCACTGAGCCCATCCCACTCTGTGATAAATCAGGGCCTTTCTCCTCCTCTCACTGGCCTACCCAGATCAGCCAATGAGAGGAGGCAGCAGTACCATCCCTCTTTGAACCTCAGAGGCTTCTCACCCCCCACCTGAGCTGCTGCGGCCGGTAAGTTTTATGTTTTTTAATGTTTGGTGAATGTGTGGATGTATTGACAATTTTATGTGTATTTGTGAGTGTGTGCTGTGAATGGGAGAGTGTATGAGTGTGTGTGAATGCATGGGTGTGAGTGAGTGTGCATGTGTGGCTGGCCTACACCCCTCTGCTCAAATTACCGCCTGCCACTGCATACTTGTAATAGTAAGGGCTGATTTCAGCAACTCCCCCTTCCGCAATCCACCCTTCACAATGGGGTAGCATGAAGGCTTTCTCCTGGCCTGCAGAAGACAGCTGTGCCCCGCCTTGCTCTCAGAGAGGAAGAATATTGATAATAGAATATCTGCTCTCTTGCCGCTAACTGTAGATAGCGCAGTTTACATGTTCATCCTAATGTGTTCAGTGGCATAATAGCCAGGTTTGCTTTCTAATCAGAGTAGCCTTTTCTGCTATGGTAGGCACAGAGCGCCTTCACGACTTAAAGCCCTACACCAATGTGGGTCAAAAAGGATGTGGCTGTATATATCATACACAAAACTAGTAAGAAGAAAAAAAACACATTTAGGCTTATTACGAGTGTCCTAATAATCCCAGTGTGCCTGCTAAATGGAATTACCGGGCCTATCTCAATTATGAGAACTGCAGAAACACTACAGACCTCCTTTTTGCCCCCAAAACATTCTGGGGAAAGTTCTGGGTAGCAATTGGGAATTATCGGGTGAAACGTACCTGGAATTACGATTCACACAGTAACTGCCTATGTAGCAGTTAATGTAATGTTTTAAAATAGTAAAATCATTAATAATAAAATATCCCTTTTTACATTCAGAAAAATATATATAATTTAAAAGTCAAAATTATTTAATTAATTTACCATTATTTACTGTGGGTCATTTATTCCCCTGCCACCACTGTTTTCTATGGGACCATGATACCATACCTCTGAGCGGTCATGCGTGGTGCTTGACTTACTCCACGGCTGGGATGGAGTACATTTACACTTGGTTTGACACCTTCAGGGCTGTAGAAATAGCACTTGTCTTATTTATTTGTAGGTGTGTGTTTGTATTAGCACTTCCCTCTCTAAACCCCTCCCATTTAGTAAATATTCCCCATTTTTCATCTACCCCCCCCAGTCACTCACATTTACTACTCAGACGTATACCCATATGTGCAGAGATCTCTGCATCTGTGATGGGGATCACCGCATAGAAAAGATGTCAGAGATCTCAGCACAGAAAAGGAAGGAGAGGTGAAAGTGAAGGTCTCCAGCCACAGGTCTATGAATAGCGTTTTGTGGTATGTGCCGCACTACTGTAATACCACCTAACATACTACAGAATACTGTTTGTGAATAGGCCCCTTTTTATTTTACTAAGTAGTGCACCTGGTTTACCCATGGCAAAAACACTAAGAATTGTGTGGTTTATAGTTGTATGCTTTTGCTACACTTGTGTAAGTGTACTGCACAACGTTCTATTCAATGGCACTATAATACACCTAGAGCAAACAACCTTAAAAATAGCAAACTTTTTCATCTGTAGCTCAAATTCTCATTTTGTCTGGATATGACATTATTAGAATGTTTGCAACTCCTTTGATAATTCTGTGTGATTTTAAGAATAAAAATAAATTTCTGGTCTTTAATATAGCATCTGTGATTCCTTATGCACATCTCTCTGTGAGGGGATAAACGATAAGGAGAGCTGCTCAGAGGGAGGTCCGTAAATTCCTCTTGACTTGATCTGCAATTTTCCATGCAACCTTCCTAGTAAGGCCAACGGACAACCATCAATTACTCATCAGGTGACATTAAACTCCTTTTAACAGCGAGGATGTCAATAGTTATTTCCACAGTCAGATGCAGAAACAATGAATCTGACAGGAGATGAGGACTTAAGGCCCAGCAAGTCAATTTATATCCATTGCTGAATGCAAACTAGTGATTGCTACTTGGTCTCCAGTTGTAAACCAGTTTTCCTAGGAGTATGGCACCCTATGTCTTTATTAGACATTGTCATGAACAACAAAAATTGATTTACTTACATGTTCTTGTCCTACTAGTCTGTTATACTGAAATACCTTGGCTCTTATTCTATCAGAAACAAGGAACTCAAGATAAGTGGGTGGTATACATATACTCATGCCTGGGGTACTAAATTGCCTCCAGGGTGATCATGGTTTATTTACTCATGGACACCGATCCACCCTTAATGAGTAAGGAGTTAGATGTGGAAGAGGTATGATGTGCTAATGATCCTCATATGACCCTCATACAGTATTTAGGCACTCCTACCCCCCTTTATACTTTTCAATCTCCCTCTCCACTCTACTGTTTACTTAGTAACATCAGCTGTGCCTCACAGGACTTGTGGTTTAAACCAGATGAATTTTGTGCACCTGTCTCTGGAATAGCTTTAGTACATTTGGATACTGCTACAAGAACCGATTTCACATTGACCCCTGATTTCTAGAATAGCACAAGAAATCCTTTTGATGTTTGTTATCCCCTAATGCACTCAGCATTCCTTTGATCCCTTTCCACCCTACTCTAATGCATGCTAGTCACTCTGGCGCAGTTCTGTGTGATTGCGCTTATGCCCCTTTATACATATTTATGTTCAAAGCCTCACTATCTCCTGCAGATTGTGTTCAAAATAGATAGTCTGAAACTCAGTTGTGCTGAGTTTCTCTTTATTTTACGTGCCATTCTCCACGCTATGTTTGATTTCTCCTGATGTTATTGTGCATGGCTCAGCATGTGGACCTTGCCTTCTGAAAATAGCCATTCCTTCCTTCCCAGGACTTCTACAATATTCTAATGATCAGAAGGATTTCCTTTGGGCTTGTACGTCTGTGAAGCGGATAGAATAGGGACCAGGCAATATCCAACAGGTACTTGGCTCTGCCCTTCTACATTATCAGTGTACCTTAGTTCACTTGTGGACCATTACTATCCATGTGTGGTCTTATACAGAACAGGTGGGTTGGTTTAAAATGTGTGCCCCTCAGATCTCTTCCACAGAATTTCCCTGCTAGTCTGTGGATCTAAACTTGCTGTATGAAGTGCGCATGTCACTCCTACATTACAGCACAATTACTCCTCTAACCTGTTCCCTTCAAAACCTCCTCCCCCTCTATACTTCACCGCCAATACAATTAATGAAATCCACGTATAATCAGAGGCACTGTGGTACCAGGAGTCAGGGGTGGATGCCAGGAGGACACTGCAAACTTGACTTTTAAGGATGAGTCGAGACACAGGAATTAAATATTAACGTTTCTGTTGCCAGAGTGTTACTTACTGCACAGCCATAATGACAGGCAACTTACCGGTGGATCTGAAATGGAAAATAAATAAAGAATTGTTAGTTCTCTATTATTATTTACATATAACATAGGCACCAGTACGATTGGACCGCCTCACTTTCACACATTTGTGAACTTCAGTGATGGAGTTCTACTGAATGTGAGAGGCAGGTGCCACCAACATGATTCATTTATTCAAATCTCGTTCATTATGTTTATAGCACAGATAGACCCTTGGGTACAAGCACTTTCAGTTGCTAAATAGATGTACTTATGAAGTACTGGATGATGTGAACACTGCCTTATACTGAATGCTCCAAAACGGACATCTTCTGCTTCTCATGCACTCAGACATGCAAAGCTATGCCCTCAGTGATCTAAAGTTAGGCTGACAACCTCCTCACATCACCACGGCTAGAGAACCTTGAGGTGCGCTGGTATGCGACTTGCTCGTGCCACCTTTCTTGCGTGAATTGCCTCCTTGACTTATTGCCACTCTTTTAACCCATACTCTGTTTAACTTCCCTAGATCTCCCCACATTCCTTCTTATGATAACAAGGCTGGCAGGGTCAAGTACTCAAGAACTTCCAATCAGCCCAGAACCTCAGCCCCTTCATCTAGCTGAACCCATCTCCTTACATTCTGAGACATCCTTCCACTTGCAAAGCCAATACCATGCAACTACCCTAAACTCCCCTACACCACGTGTAGATTCAAGTCTTTATTCCCTGAGAATCCCCCTGCTTGTTGAATCCTCTCCCTAAAGACAGTAGTCATCAGTCTCACTCTATACCTACAAAACCTCCCTTAAGAAACACCTCCTCAGCTTAGTAGCATGGGCTGCGGTGTCCACTGCGCCTACCACCAACATCGCATTTGCACTGCATGTAAAGGCTCTTAAGTTGTATATTTTGACCTTCCCCCTCCTTTTTGCATACTGTCATCGTTTATACTCTAACAAGCTGTAATCACTTAGGCATTTTTTGTGATCTCAATGTTGCAGCCCTCGCTAAGAAAAGAAATACAACATACACAATTAACAACACACATGTGCAGCGTGGGCGTACGGTTAGATTATTAAATGGATCAGCAGAATATACTCCGACCAGTCCCCTACAGCATGTGGAAGGATCACAGAGGAAGATTACAGGGATTTGATTAGCTCATAAGACCTGGTATTCACTGGGCTTTTGTCTGTAAATCGTGGCAGTGACTGCTGCATAAAGTGTTACTATTCAGTACAAATTGTAGGTTGATCACTTGACATGGAAAAACCCATCCTCGCCCTCTCCAAATTCTATGAGTTAAGCAGGGCAGTTTAAGAGCCAACTGGGAGTATTATGGAAGAGTACATTGGGGCGCCCCAGAAATACAAATGACTTAAGAAGTTTGACAAGGGAACTATCTAAGGAAGCAAGGATATGCAAAGATAGTAACCAGAAAACTTCACATTCTCCCGAAAATCCAATAGACAGAAGCTGCCAGGCACAGCTCTGCACCAAGGATAACAGATGTGCTGCAGACTGCAGCCAGAGTAGCAAGGGAAATACCTAGAGAAGCCCAGGTCTGCTGAAAACCCAACAGAATGAGGCGGTGAGGCCAAACTCTGCAACCAGAGTAACCGGAGAGACACCTAGA
Organism: Pleurodeles waltl; assembly: GCF_031143425.1. Lineage (NCBI taxonomy): Eukaryota > Metazoa > Chordata > Amphibia > Caudata > Salamandridae > Pleurodeles > Pleurodeles waltl. The sequence goes on from NC_090446.1 coordinate 1,371,670,661, forward strand.
GAAGCCAAGCTTTGCCACAAACCCGACATACAGAGGTGCTGATGTCAAGGTCTGCAGCTAGATAACAGAAGGACGACTCTGATCTGTGCCTAGAAAAACACAGTGAGACTTAGAGACGCCAAGCTCTGTAAAAATAGTAACTGCCCATGGAAGCATAAAGAGTGACGTAGCAGCTGGCGCTTGAGTCCAGGCTTCTCAGCAAATATGAGGAGACGTGGAGAAAGGCCACACTCTGTAGTCATTGCAGTTACTGCGATGATTGTGATACCCAGAAAGGACTGATGAAAGTGTCACTGTGCTCCGACATCTCTAAAGACCCAAAACTCCTAAACTGGGAGCTGTTGCCAATGCTTAATTTGAGCCTCTGTTTGCTGATGGGGCGCACCAGCACAAATTTTTGGGGGCTGGCCCTTACTTTTCCTCATAAGACAGTGACCGCGAGCAATAGAGGGAAAAACATACAGAAGGGGAAGAAGTGGCAACAGCAAGGTGGAAACACCGCTGCAAAGGGAAACAGCAGGAACCTGTACCAGTGCGCTACATGGACAGGGCGTACCGGACAGAGGATGGAAGAGCCATGAGTCCGATCCAAGGGTGTGCATCTCTGGTATTAGGTGCGCCCACATTTAAAAGCACCAGCCACAAGTTTCTGGGCTCATTCTATTGCACATTAAGTATTGGCTGCTGCATGCCCCTTTTGACAGTTTGAGAGTCTGTGCCTAATTTGTAAATAAAAACGTTACGGTGCCCAAAGCCCTCCGCTTAAACACGCGGCTGCTTCAATTAAACGTGCAAACACGGAATACTGAGGCGGTGTAATCCTGAAGCCATCGCGGGCCTCTTTTATCCATTTACAGACACTCCCTGCCCCTTCAGCTCACTCTTGCAGCTTTCTTCTTTCTCCCTTTGTGATGCTTTTCCGTTTTTATCTTCCTCCATCTTTTCCAAATGTTTCTTTTGCTCGCAATAAACGCTTGAGGCAGAAAACGCGTTTCCGCACCACTTTAGATCTGCCACATGTGCCATTGTGAACCCTCCACCCTACGAAGGGTCTTGTAGACAGGCATTGACCTTCTTTAAAACTTTCTGCATGCTTTTTTCAGTTTCTGATTCTCGTCCATACATCGCTGTAAAAGGAACCTTTAATTCTATGGTGGACTCACAATATGCTGTTCAATCCTCTTTGTCTTGTTCATTTTATCATGTGCATTCATAAGAGTTGGATACATTCCAATGGTTGTACATCATAGACAGAATATCGTCTAACACCAATATTTTGCCCTAATTATAACTTTTAATAATAACTTTCCATTATATTTTTCTAAACGATATTTAAGGCAGACGATATTCTGGTACCAGACAGCGGCGGTGCCGAATTATCTGCTGGCGACTGCACGGCCAAGGAACTCGTGCCAAGCGGCCACCCTGGGTTCCTGCTCTTCCCATGGTATGGCTGTGATGCTTGTTGCAGTACTTACCGCAGGTGTAGTGGGGACAGCACTCTGTTTCAGGGTTGAACGACATCGTCATGTGGAATCCGGCAGGACAGTCCGGTTCTGGAGCACATTTGTGGCATTCTGAGAGAAAAGAGAAAACAAGGAAGTGAACATGGGAATTGTTAGTGCAGTCTACACCCAGGGGAGCGAGGGGAACATTACCCTGTAGTAGAGATATCCGTAGGTGGTAATATGTTCTTCGAGAGGCATTAGGTACCCTCCCCATGCCCTTGCAGGATGTTCCCTCTTGGCGTCTTTCCCAGACATAGGCTGGCATTCTCTAGGGTACCAACAGAACTTAGAGGATCTTTCTCAGACCTACAAGTGCCACTCTCAAGAGAACCTCAATAGATTACACCATTTTTTGCTGATTAAGTTAGTCTTCTCCTTGGACCGGAATTTGCAGAGGCATTTCCTGGTGCAAATGTAGGCGTATCCGCATTGGCGGAGCCCGTAACTCAGCTCTTCTGAGTGGTGGGTAAAAGGGAATAGGCTGTTCTAGAACACTAGCCATGCTGCCATTTGGCTGTCCTATCCGTAATAGGGGCACTGAGATCAAGCTTGGTTAATATTTTGCCTTAGGCAGTGCTCAGTCTCATCTCCGTCGAGGCTAGTGGCTGCTCAGAGCTAGTGGCTTCAAGATGGCTAGGATTCTGCATTAATGTGGACCCAGCTTAATCATTACTGGAATCTGAGGACTCCCGCTGTATGATTATTGAAAGCCAAGGACCTCTGATGAGTCATTACGATTTTGATGATTTAAAACTAAAAAAATACATAAAAATACAGAAACAAGCATTCACAAACAAACAAATACAAGATTAAATATTTTAATTCACAAAGAAATATAAACATCTAAATTTTCTTTTTAGTGGGAAGGTTGGGGTTTCCTAAATTCAGCTGAGGCCACCCATCGTCCATGCGGTATTCTGTCGAAGCTTTAACTGTATTCCATTTGATGCATTTACACTACTCCCAGAAATCAATCTGAGGACACCAAATGAATTTTTAGCCTCATATTTCAAATTTCTTTACATTTACGGAAGGCTCAACATTTTTCAACATTGCATTTTACTTCTTTATATACACTTTACTATTCTGTTAAAGTTATTTAATTTTCTAAGCAGTCGCGGACCGCCTGAGTTGGCTTTGCAGTCCCAGGGGTCCCCAGACCAAAGGTTAAGAACCACTGATTTAGAACATTCAGTCCTCAGTGGTTGAAATGCTCTAATAACTTTATATTAACTTTATAGCCATTCGGCCACCTCATCCTAATTCTAGGCCCTTGCTTGGTTCTTTGGACTGTAACTCATGTTTGGAGCCTTTAACAACCGTTATTGCCCACATTAGTGGGCTATAATTCCTACATGATGTTCTTCAAGAGTAAGGAAGACACAGCAGCAACCAGACTGGGAAGAGTGGTGAAGTGCTCATTACCATGGAAAGATTGGAGTCCCTAACAAAATCATGGAATGGGGACATGGACTGCATTAGATGACACTATCTTTGACCTTTTAGTGCCGATGCCAGATATTTAATTGTGTGCCTTTTGGTGTAGCATTAAACACCACATAAGTGATTGCTCCATTAGATTTGAAAGCTTCTACAACTCTGTTAAAATGAGAGGTGGCATATATTTTTTTGAGCTGGGAAAGTGAGAGGTTGGCTGATGGAGTCCTAAGAGACTGAATGCTGACATAATGCCTTCTAACAGCTGATAAAGCAATGGATGGGCCAGATGGCCCTAGGCGGGAGAGAGTGTGAAGGATAGCAGTAGGCCTGAGAGCCATGGTGTTGCTAAGAGATGCCACAGTGAGAGATGAACTAACTATTTTATGAGATATGAAACAGTAATAGGTGGATTGGGTGAGGCCGTTAGGAGCTCGGATAGAAGGTGACTGGCTTGTTGGTCTCTGAGACACTAAGAGATGGACCAAAGATTTCTAAAAGCCGCAACTAAACAGCTATTCCCTTTCTAGCCTACTTGCATTACATCTCCCTTTTCCTAGGTCAACATTTTGGTTCTGGTAGTAATTGTTCACTGTTTCGGATATCTTGGCTCCCAAACCCTACTAGTGTTGTACATCACAAATCAGGTATCAGTGTCCATGATCCATTCAGCAACTTACCACATTCATATTCAGGACAACATTCGTCATCTTGCCCAGAACCTTCCACTTTGACTGCAGTTTCACCTATCCTGTGGCATGTTGGAGCATCAGGACATTTTACGCCGAAACACTATGAAAGTGAAGAATAAACAATCTTGGGTGCACAGCAATGTCACCCTTTATTCCCAGCTGTCTTTTTTTTAATTATAACAATATCTTTTTATCATATCAATATTTTTAATGAAGATTTGTAATGCAAAAATAGGCGACGCTCCATCTTTCCCAGTTTATCTTACCCCTATAGGTTATTTGGGCAGAAAAAAAAAATGTCTCCTCTGACAGCGGGACATGCTAGAAACAATCCCATTGCATACCGCGTGTGGGACTCATGGACTGACTCACCCTAGTTTGCAGAAGCGGCTGTGGGAGGTAGGACGCCACTTTGCTGTAGCCCATGGATTTGTGGCATCCTCAGGCAGTGAACACAAATCGCCCACTAGCATTTAAAGCTGTTTTGCTGTGACCATTGCTATTACGTGAAGATCACAGTACCGCGCTCAGTACTACCCTTTTCTACTGCCTACTCCGAAACTACAGACCCATCCCGGCTAACAGGCCTTTTCTTGTTTTCCGATCACAACAATTAAAGCTGCCTAAATGCATGGGGTGTAAGCTAACTACCTGAAGCAACTGCTCCACCCCTATAGATAGTTACGTGATCACCTCTGCTATACGAATAATTCTGAATAGGTCCAAAGCCTGGTATCAAGTTAATTGGAAACAATCCTAATGAACTTGGGGGGGCTTGATATATAATCCTGATATTAAGTTATCCCCTCGCAGGATGGGTGTTTTTATCAAATGATTTGATGTTGCACCTTTTTTTCGTTTAATAAATAAGAGTATCTGTGGTACCCAGGATGCTCCTGGACAGTGTTTGGGTTTGTCTGCCTCAGATCAAGAGCAGTGGTACCGCAGGGGAGTCTTAACATTGCAAAAGAGAGATAGGCGGGCCTTTCGCGCCACATCGTCACTGAGGAGTTACCTCCACACTCACCCTGGGCCTCCACTGCCTCCTGAACATGTGCATGCAGACCCGGAGCAGAGAGGGTGGCAGGCACGGTGTATGAATGATGGGGGCTGAAGCACTAAGAATACACCATCTACTCGGGTTGGTCATTTGTACTTCCTCTTATGTCCTAGTCATTTCATTCAGATTCAAGTGGATATTCCATAGCATAAGAAATTCTAGTAAAGGCAGTTATGATACCCAGAGTAATCCTTCTAAATCATATGTGCTAATATGTCATGAAAAGCTGGGCTTCAGCTATTCAGCCCAATACTTAAGCCTCAACCACACTATGGGCATACCGCTAACAGCTGCTTGAAATATTTCTCTGATTGACACCTGTATCTGAAAGTCCATAGAGCATGCTTTCCTACCATAGGGGCTATGCCCCAAATCAAGTATGTCGCACGAAAGAACCCTGTGAGCTCAGAATGCCTTGGAGACTTCCCTACCTAGATCTGGGCTGCCATATGTGAAGAGCAATCTGTCTGTCCCCTCTCAGTGAGACCTGGACAGGCAGATCTCTTGATCAAGAAGAACACAGCACAGCCTTTTGAAAGAAAGAGGGATGTGTCCTTAGTCTCTTGGTGTCTGTGGCTTTCTTTACGGGGCTCCTCCACTAGCGAGGCTCGTCATTCACCAACACATTTGCCTCTAGCAAGGCAGCTTCCTGTGTTCGCATAGGTTTAAAAGTTGATGTACTAAGGAGACAACTTTGCACCATTATTGGACCCCTCCCCCAGTGCGTTATTTTAGCACAGGGGATAAATATGGCGCTAAGGCCATAGAGTCATTTTTTGCACGGGAAAGCCTAGCTTGCATTTCATTGACAGAAGATAGGTTTCTACGTCCACAAAATGACTTTAACTCCATAACTTTGGCGCTAGACGGGTCTAGCACCAAAGTATAAATATAGAGCTAGTTTTGCACCGAATTTGCATACAAAAAAAAAGACGCAAATTAGCCACAAAACAAGTATAAATATGCCCCTAAGGGCCCCACTTAATTTTGGCGGGTGGGTCACCGTCTGCCAAGGTGCCAGAAGTCATAACCTCCACCAATATGGCAGACTATTGCCCTACATATTTAGAATATTTAGAGATCTCCAAACTGTTAGAGACCTCAGTGTCTTCAAAAGTGCCACCGCCTTGGCGGCTCCTCTTAAGGCAATAAAAGATTGATTTTTCATGCGTCTGTTCAGCAAACTCCTGTATTTTATTTTAAAAAAAACTCCCCAAGTGGGAGTTTTTTTCTAAAACAAAATACTAATGACCCTGACACACAGAATTTTTACCTAAGCTATACGGCTTATATATGTTTTCCTGCTTATGACCACCAGGCTTTCCCTGGTGGTCACAAACAGTAAACAAAGTACATCATACTGCCTGCTCTAAATAGAGCAGATGATCTAATGAACTTACACTGGCCTTTCCATTCCGATTACACGTTAGCATCCCCTGTCCTCTCGTCACATCGTGCTTCTGGTGATCTGGCTCCAGGCTGACCCTACATACCAGCTATGTAGAGCTCCTCCTACTTGAAATACCCCTGCTGAAATTAAACTGTTTACTCTAAAGTGGGTATTTGCTTTCTGGAGCTAAGCCTGTACCATATATTACCTCAAATAAGGAAGAATTCCTTCGGGTCTCTCTGTAAAATCAGTCCTATTCCGGAGGGCTTCCAGGATACTGGCAGCGCTGAAGCGCAGGTATGGCTGGGGAGGCTCACACCTGACGCTTGCCTGAGCCCTCACTAGCTCCACTAAGGCTTTTTGTGATCGCAGACCATTATCGACCCAGAATGAATCTTTCTCCATAGGCTTGTGGGTCTACTTCGCATATCATTTTCATATCCATGCAAATTTGCCTGAACCCACCAACACCATCATGTTAAGCAATTTTTCTCACCTTTTAAGCACGTACACGTTGCTTAATTTGCTTCAGACATACATTTTTCAATCTTGAGGATGACTCACAACCAGAAATAATGAGACATTGGTAACAACAAACGTTTGCGAAATTATGTACATACCCTGTTTGATTTAGCATTTTGGAGTAAATTAAAGCTATCCAAAAACCTTCTCTGCACCTGCGTCCCATCACACTCCTGCCAATTGCTGAAAGTACCCACGTGGCCACAAGAGGCTTTATAACTTAGGAGAATGGCTTGGTTGCAAAAAAATACTTAACAAAGGCCCCCAATTTGCAGCGCGCTACTTACTGCATGACGAAAGTGACAGGCAACTTACCGGCGGTTCTGAAATGAAAAGCCGTGACAGTAGTGTAAGCATGTTATTCTTATTAATGATAAAAACATGCAAGGTCGACAAAGCAGTACAGTGACAAGTGTACTAAATGATAACCTTCTTCATTGTCTGACAATATGTTGGTTCCTGCTACAAGGAAGCCTCCCTCTAGGCCCACACCCTGATCTTCCCCAAAAGCAGGGAAGCAAGGCCAGCCCATACATGGTTTTTAGGCTTTTACTCAGCACTAACATTAAAAAGATGTCAAATAAACGGACAACCATTGTTTTAGCAGTTAATTGTAGGAAAGAGGACGTAACTAGGGTGGTCATTCTGACCCTGGCGGTCTTTGACCGCCAGGGCGGAGGACCGCGGGAGCACCGCCGACAGGCCGGCGGTGCTCCAATGGGGATTCCGACCGCGGCGGTAAAGCCGCGGTCGGACCGGCACCACTGGCGGGGTCCCGCCAGTGTACCGCGGCCCCATTGAATCCTCCGCGGCGGCGCAGCTTGCTGCACCGCCGCGGGGATTCCGACCCCCCCTACCGCCATCCAGATCCCGGCGGTCGGACCGCCGAGATCCGGATGGCGGTAGGGGGGGTCGCGGGGCCCCTGGGGGCCCCTGCAGTGCCCATGCCACTGGCATGGGCATTGCAGGGGCCCCCGTAAGAGGGCCCCTACATGTATTTCACTGTCTGCTGCGCAGACAGTGAAATACGCGACGGGTGCAACTGCACCCGTCGCACAGCTTCCACTCCGCCGGCTCGATTCCGAGCCGGCTTCATCGTGGAAGCCTCTTTCCCGCTGGGCTGGCTGGCGGTCTGAAGGCGACCGCCCGCCAGCCCAGCGGGAAAGTCAGAATTACCGCCGCGGTCTTTCGACCGCGGAACGGTAACCTGACGGCGGGACTTTGGCGGTCGGCCTTCGCCGCCCGCCAAGGTCAGAATGAGGGCCTAGGTGTCCTGCACCAGTTAACTTTAGAAATATATACATTTTAAAGACATCTTGCAGCAGTGTTAAAATGTGATAAAGTCTCTCTAAACTCAAAAAGTGTATTTCATTAACATGCAGAACCGTTTCACCTTAGTAAATCAGATTATGTCAGCGTATTGAGAACTATTTTTTTTAAAGTGAAATATTCACACTTCTCAACCCTGAAAACAATGTCCATTGTGAACCAAGAGGCAAGTCACTTGTTATGTGCACCAGTGGCCGGGTTTCCTACAGCACATGAGCAAACACTTTAGTTAATGAAATCAAACACAAGAGAAGCTTTTATACAGTGCACATCCTTAAGGCATGTATTTCGAGATCCTCTTATATGTGATAATGGAGAAAAATGAAGGAAAGTGAAACAAAGCTATTGCCTAGGATCACACAATTTGGTCAAGCTGGGAAGCCAGGATTGATCCTGGGTTTTCTCCGTCCAAACTGTTAAATTCAGTTCAGCTACTAGATGTACATGCTTTACTTCCCCTAAACCCACCTTACAGCCCCACCCCTCCGATACCCGCTCACAATCCTGCTGGCATCAGTGCAGCCCTTGGTCACACCACAGTCCAAACTTTTTGGCTTCTGGGATAATGTCTGCGAGCACCCATGAACTATGCACCTTTAAAGCGCACCAGGAACCCAATGCAAATCTGAGGACTTTCTGGCCTCATCATGGGCATCATATGCTAAATAAATTCTACAGTACAATAAAAAGGACCAACAGGGAAAGGAAAAATAAACAAATATTTCTCAAAGCAAGGAGTGATAGGGTTGATGTGGTGTCACTTGCTCCGAGGTTTGACAGGAGTCCGTGGGGAACGGAGCAAAGCCCTACTAAGAATGCAAGAAAACCACCCCAAGACCTGGACATAATCCACATTGTCGCCCAGGGAACTGTATGTGCCTTATGAGTGGGGGATTTAATGGACTAAAGAAAAAAATGAACAGCCGGCCGATGATAGTTCTTCAGTGGCAGGTAAAGAATAAGATGAATGTGAAGCAGGCCCGGATGCCCCCAGCGCTAACATTGGTTCTGTCTGTTCTGCTTAGCTCCAGTCTCCAGAGCAGGCCTTGTATCAAAGTTGACCTCATTTGCCTTTTGTGTATATTCATTGTAGTACTCCCATGACCCCATTTTCCTCATCAACTCCAGAGCACATGAGTATGATGGTTCTCACTACTTACCACAGATGTACTGAGGGCAGCAATGTTTCTCGTCTGAAAAACTTTTCAAAGTATATCCACGGTCACATTGTGGAGGGGAGCAATCCTGTTTACATTCTGATGAAGGGGCACACAAAAATAAGTACAGGAAGAAATTAGTGCAATTTAAATCCAGGGTGCCTGGCGCATAGCATGCTGTACTCAACAATTTAGGAAGGGCGGGGTATTAAGAACTACACTGTGAATAACGGCTGTCAGTGCTCAGTGTTGGACTGTAACTAAGGGCCTGATTTAGAGTTTGGCAGACGGGTTACTCCATGACAAACATGACGGATTCCCCGTCTGCGTATATCGGTTTCCATAGGATACAGTGGAATCGTAGTATGGGGGGCGGGATATCCATCACGTTTGTGATGGAGTGAACCCCTCCACCAAACGTTGGATCTGGCCCTGAGTTTGTTTGTGCATTAATGGCCACTACTCAGTAAGGGGCTACAATTGCTTTCGTGTGTGCAATGACAGTTAGTACTCACTCTTGTGTGCCGTCCTTACTCCTGGTCAGTACGGCCTGCAGTTATTCTTTTCAGGCGGTGATACTACTTTTAAAATTCCTTTAAATTTGTGAATTGACTCAAACTACGAAAAACTACTATTTCAGGTATAACAAATGTGTTACATAATTTTCCTTGGAGGTAAATAAAAAATCGAAGACATTCTCTCTTTTGGCTAGACAGACAAATTCAGGTGGTTTCAACTAAACGTAATTTCAGAAGAGAGCATCACCCATATCTAAAGAAACAGATACACACGCACACGGACCCCCATCAATTTTACATTTTAGCTCCCATATTAATTGTGGCTTACGCCGAAAGAAAAAATGTTGAACAGATTTACATTAAACTTGGCATAAAAGTAGAACCTTACTCATAAAGCATGCTTTAGTTTGGTGTGATTCTGTTTACTAGTTTTTGAGATTTGAGGTTTAAAAAAAGTTGCAGAGTGGAGGTTTAAAGAGTTAACTTTTAAAAGTGTGATACTGAAAACAGAAAATCTTGCCAATCCCATTAGAATTTTTTTTTATCAAATGTGACTGATTGACAAAGGGGTTTATTTTTTATGCCATCTTAAAAATATCATTTTTTGTATAAATTGCAATTTTCGTATTGTGAAAAGAACTGGTTCCCCAGCACTGGGGGGAGGGAGGGCACCCTAAGAGGTGTTCAAGTACAGAAAAGTGCTTAGGACCCTCGGGTGTGAAAGTAGTGATAAATAAATAAAAAAAGTCAAGTTTATGGTACGATGACAGTAGCTTTTTTATGTCTCTGAAAAAAGGCGCACATTTCAAAAAAAGAAAATACAAAAATATAGAGCAGGGTCTCTCATTATGCATTGTGAAAGGACAGATACAGTGGGGTTTAGTTGCCTGCAGATTATTGCCATAAACCCTGCGGTCAACCCCTGATGCGCACACCCTTCAGCCAGTCCCTGTGGCCAACCCCACTGAGCATTGCTGAAAGCCATGTAAAATGGGAGAAAGCCACCTGCAAGTGGGATGGGGGCAAAGCCTGGCCACATGCAAATGCCCTGTAGCCGGTCTCCGCTGTTAATGAATGAAGGTTGTGGTCAGTCGGAGATGGCCGCAGGGGACCCACAACATGGGGCTACTTGGCCCCAGCCATTGTGGTTGAGGTTGTTTGCCTTTGGTCCATCCTACTATGGCTCTTCAAACTGGGCCTAGCACAACTTTTTCCACAGTTGAATCTGAGAATAGTGAGGGTGAGCAGTCACAGGCTAGGTAAGGAGGTGGTGGGTGGGGCGTCTAAGTTCATAACTTAACCAACCAACAGAAGCAATAACTTTGTTGTCTATCTCAGTGCATGTCTTTTTGAGAAAAGTCAGTAGTTTTTAATCAAACAGCAGAATTAACTATTCTACTATCCAACTTAGGGTACAAGCTAGTGATCCAGGGGATATGTTCTCCCTTGAGGCGGGATACCTGTTGAATTTCCTCCATGCTTCTCCACTCCTGGGTGACTCTTAGTTAGCTGGTCCCTCCCACCTACCCCAATAATTAGTGCAGAAGCATGAATCAAGCTCACACACAGTCTCAAATACCTCCACAGGTCAAAGGCACATTCAGTTCAGATTCTTTACTCTTTTACAGCTGGTGGTAAATGTAAATGTAAATTAGCACTTGTATAGCACACTACTCACCCGTTAGGGTCTCAAGGTGCTGTACTCATACCGCTATGGAACCCCTCCTGGCTTTTCCCTGTGAGGCGCCCACTCCTGAGCACCCCCAGGGTGAAGCCAGGCATCCAAGCACTGTTGGGGCCGTTGTGGAGATTAAGCAAGCTATTGCCCAGAGTTGCAGAGTGGGACCCATGAATTAGATTAGGCACCAAGGCGAGAATTATCTGGTCAAGGGGAATTGAGCCCAAGACCTGCCGAAGCGGGACTTGAACCCTGGTCTTGAGCCGGATCTCTGCTTCAGGGTCTGCCGCTCTAACCATTGAGCCACACTTCTCCACTTGTGGTGTAGTGGATAATGTGAATGTTCTTGATCCTCCCCTCCAGAGAATATACTGCAGCAAGCAAAGACAACCTCAAGGACCATCATGTAGACCAAGTACGTCTCCATAAACATGGTCGCCTGGATGATCTCTTCAGTGAGGCAGTCAGATCCCAGGTGCAGGTAGAGTGCAGCAGGTCCTTCTGACTTCAATGCCTTATCAATCACTTTGACAGATACAGCCCTGACTGGACTGATACAGTGAGTTGCAGCCACAAGCGACCCAATACTGGCAGTTGCAACCACACTTGGGCTGACGCAGATGCAACAGTTTAAAGCTGTTCCCAACAGGAACCAGTCTTGTGAGATAAGGGGGATCTTCTGTTGTCCAAACCACTAACAGCAGGCCCTCAGGTTGTCTGCTTCCTCTGGATGCGCCACTGTCCCATGGACACACTGGGCTTTTCATCCCTGAAGGTCTCTCCTGCAGTGCCAGGCAGATTCTTTCCCTTTCTCAGCAAACAGGCAGGCGTCTAAGTTCTCAGACAAACCCTTAGCTTCTCCAGCAGGATATGAGGACTTCAAGTGATGTCCCCTCAGCTCTGGGATGGCCGGTTGTCAAGCAGACAACAGCACTGGCCACCCAGCAGCCCTTCAAGTACTCTGTAGCATACTCCCTTCTTTGGTCATGAAGGACTTGGAACTAGAACAAAGTGGACTGGTTTGGGTGCCACTTTTATGCACAATTTCTATAAGGGGATGTATATACACTTTCTCAGACTTAAGAACGGGTTTTGAGTGGTTCTTTTTCAAATGTCCTTTTGAGGCTCCTCTCCAGCCTTTGTGTTAAGTGATTCTTCTCACAGCAAGTAGCACTGAGGCTTTCTCCAGCCTGGAGTATTCACAGCACAGGCCCAATGAAATGTGAAATGTCTGCACTTGGCTGTCATCAGCATCTCTGTACGAGTAATCAGGGGCAGACAAAATATATGGCCTACCAAAAAAACGTCCTTACTTTGCACAGCAGAAAACAGTCCCACACATTGTCTTAATCCCCCCTAACTTCAGTTTCTGGATCTTCACCCTGTAGCGAAAGGAACACAGACAATACACATCCATTGGCTGGGAAGTGCCATCATCCTTCAATGTGTGCATTCAAAATGGATCACACTGGCTTCTCAGACTCATTCACCCACAAAGCCCTACTACTGCCTACCTACTACACACACACTCCATACACACACACATGAGCACCCAACACAAACTCTGGCTACTCTATCAATCTTCGAAGCTAGGCATGCAGCCACCAGCACTTTATGTTTTATACTGAAGACAGGGGCTGTAATTAGGGTCCAGGTCACAGATAAGGTCCAGAGCTTGCATAGTCAAAGACAGACAGATTATTCCACGCGGGCAAAATTCCTGCCCAACATATATATAGAGATCATTCAATAGATAATATGGTGTAGGGTGTTGTGTCAATGTTTGTTTTAGGTGTATGCCGAGGGATTCAGTTCCTTTGATAGTGATCAACTAACAGTATATGCTAAGAAACTCACCACACGTGTAGTGGGGGCAACATTCTCCGCTCCAGTGCTCCACTGGAACCTCACCAAACTTGTTGCACTGTGGAGGGCTGCTGCATATCACGCCCTGGCATGGGCCCTGTAATGAAGGAGACAAAGTACAGAGTCAAGAACCCAAGCTGGTGGCATGGTGGGTTATGGAGTCATAATTCAGAGTTTCATACAACCCACATTCTTGGAGCATTTGTAAGTTTCACTGTGCACATTGTGCTGCTTCGTGTCTAGAGTCCCCGGTACAGGAACAGTTAGTGCTAGTCGGTCACAGTGAGGTCTTCCATTCCTACACCATCATTTTGTCTAGCATCCCGCCCGGGCGCCTTCCGTCCATCCACCTGTCACGTACCCCCAACCATGTACTGCTCACTTCGGGTTGCGCACCTTAACTCACTTCTTTAAACTTGGCTATGGTTTTTTTTAGCCACTGCCCACTAAACCCTCCCCACAGTTTTATGCCACCTGCCTCTGAGGTCAGCCACCCCCACAAGAATGGTTTGATCTTTGTGGGACGCTGCTTGTCCCCTTTGATTTTCTATGTGACGTACATCAGGCAGCTTCTTGTGGGTCGATGTACAGAGTGGTCTGGTGACCTGTTAAGGGGTGTTAAAATGTTCAAATACTATGTTTTCATTGTATTGTTTTTTGTGTGGAATTTGCTTGTAATGTTATCATGAAAATATTACTTTTAAGAGCGTTACCCCGTCTTGAGAACTTATTATGCTGATAACGCAGCAGGCTGAAGTATCAAGTTTGCTCTATTCTTAAAAGCATAATTTGTTTCTGAACAACCTTTTGGTTACATTTTTCAGATTTTGCCTAGCAAAATTCTAATGTGTGGTAGTAACTTCCTCCCCTTTCCAGCTTGGCTTTGGTTTGCTTTGCGGCTTCATCCAGGGACTTTGGCTGGTCCCAGTAGTTTTGGTTTCAGACTTAAAGCGGATTGCTCTGGACCTCACCTTGAAAGGTTGGCCTAGCCTCACTCCCCATCATCTAAGAGTTCCGGACTGTCTTCGCATCTAGCCGTCTTGTATGATGGTAAGCACAGATAGCAATTGCTACTCTCAAGTCAAGTATTAGTTTGTAACAGATTGATGACAACTGTCACTAGTCTCTCTACCCACGAAAATGGTAGAGCAAATGTAGGCGTTTAATGACAAAACAGCATTGTGAACAATGCACCCAATCTCCACTGCCAACATCGCCTGACCGCCCGAACCCCCTTCATGAATAATGTGCATGAAGCCTACCACGGTGGTTGTCGGAGGTGGTCTTGGTGTTTCCGGAGTCGTGGTTGTCTAGAAGAAAATGTGCACTGTTAGCCACAAGAGTGAACTGATAGCTGAATAAATTAAGAATATATGGTATAAAATGTCACAGCGTTCGCTATGAGACTTAAAATGTGACAGGTTTGGATGCAAATGGTCCAGGTTTCCGGTAGAAATGGTGGGGGACACACAAACACACACAGACACGTATTCACACACAGGTGCATAAAAGAGCTGCACACTCTCTTTTAGAGCTTGATTTACTTACTGTACAAGGAATGTTTCGGGAGACTTACCTCTGGCACTGAAATAAAAAGCAGGGAGAACAGTATTAGTGACGTATTAACCTCAGTAAAATGCTACACACAGGTATTGTTGCCACTTCCTTACCCTCACCAGGGTTTTCTGAGTGTGTGCAGTGCAAATGCCTTTTCCTATGTCTTCTCTTGTTTAATACTTTTACCAACCCGCAGACCCTCATTGTGAGTGGCTTCTTAATTCCACTGTAGACATTATCAGCAGTTACCGGCTCCGTCGGAATCTTGAGTTCCACAGGAACAATGTGGATCTCTTAACTTTCACCAGAGATCAATTCCCAGTGAAAGGTCAGCCAAAAAAAGAGGAATTACGAGGGAAATATGATCTGGGATTGCTGGATCCCCTGGTAATTTTGCATTTTTTGTTGACCCCCAGCATCCAACTCGTAATGGGCTGTTTTAACTTGTCCTGGTAACTCTGGGTTTGGGAAAAATCCAGCCTATTTACGGGGCCCTCATAATGAGGACCTTAGTGGAAGCCGCTCTATACCATGTTAAGACTTAATTTCAAAGGACTTGAGTAACAAACATGCATTAGCAACAATTCACCAAACTAAGGCCCGTATTTATACTTTTTGACGCTAAACTGCGCTAACGCAGTTTAGCGTCAAAAAATTTTGCGCCGGCTAACGCCATTCTGAAGCACCATGCGGGCGCCGTATTTATTGAATGCCGTTAGCCGGCACAAGCAGACCGGCGCTGCCTGGTGTGCGTGGAAACAAAACCACGTACACCAGGCAGCGCCGGCGTTGGGAAAAATGGCGTTAGGGCGTCTTAAAATGGCGCAAGTCAGGTTGACGCTAAAAAATCGTCTTAACCCGATTTGCACCATTTGAAACGACGCCCAGACGCCATTTACATGACTCCTGTCTTAGTAAAGACAGGAGTCATGCCCCCTTGCCCAATGGCCATGCCCAGGGGACTTATGTCCCCTGGGCATGGTCATTGGGCATTGTGGCATGTAGGGGGGCACAAATCAGGCCCCCCTATGCCAAAAAAAAAATATTTAAAAATTTTTTTTTATACTTACCTGAACTTACCTGAATGTCCCTGGGGTGGGTCCCTCCAGCCTTGGGTGTCCTCCTGGGGTGGGCAAGGGTGGCAGGGGGGGTCCCTGGGGGCATGGGAGGGCAGCTGTGGGCTCATTTTGAGCCCACAGGCCCCTTAACGCCTACCCTGACCCAGGCGTTAAAAAGTGGCGCAAATGCAGGGTTTTTTGACCCGACCACTCCCGGGCGTGATTTTTGCCCGGGAGTATAAATACGACGCATTTGCGTCGCCGTCATTTTTTTAGACGGGAACACCTTCCTTGCATCTCATTAACGCAAGGAAGGCGTTCACGCAAAAAAATGACGCTCTTTACTCATACTTTGGCGCTAGACGCGTCTAACGCCAAAGTATAAATATGGCGTTAGTTTTGCGCCGAATTTGCGTCGAAAAAAACGACGCTAATTCGGCGCAAACGGAGTATAAATATGCCCCTAAATGTTTAGTATTTTGACCAAACCGTACCGTCAAGGACATATAGTCCCACCATCCCTCAAAAAACCCTCACTTCGAGCAGCCTGGTAAATGCGTCTGATTTTCTCCAACCCCGGAGTTATCAGTACTGGAGGTACTGGTAACTCCAGGGATGGGGGGAAATCTAGCCCATTACAAATTGGACCCTGAGGGCCCATTGACAAAATATAAATTATTGGGACAATTCATAAGTCTGGATCTGGTTCGCGAGTAAGTCTTCATTTTATGCAAGACTTTCATCTGCAGACTAATCTCCGGGTGAAAGTTAAGAAATCTGCAGTGTTTTTGCAGGTGTCATAACACTGATGGGATTGGTAACTGCTATCAGAATTAAGAGGCCACAAGCAATGAGGGCCTTACCTTAAACACAAAGACATATTTTTGGCAGCCTCCCTGAGCTGTCTGAAAGATCATAGGCTGTTTACATTACCATTCAACTAGATTACCGACAGCAGTAAGTGAGATGTCAAGGGAGCTGGGAGCAGGATGCTGCAGTCTCTGTAGAAATGGGCAAGCTCTGAAGTCACAGTTACTGATAGATAGCAGGAAAGGCCAGGGTCTCTCACAAAGAAAGGCTGCAGTTGCAGTCAAGTGTGATGGGAGAAACCTAGAAAGGCCATGGTCTGCTGTCAGTGTGATGTAAGAGACCAAGAGAGGCCGGGTACTACAGTCAGTGTGATGGGAGACACACAGAGAGGCCAGGTGCTACAGTCAGTGTGATGGGAGACACACAGAGAGGCCAGGTGCTACAGTCAGTGTGATGGGAGACACACAGAGGCCAGGTGCTACAGTCAGTGTGATGGGAGACACACAGAGAGGCCATGTGCTACAGTCAGTGTGATGAGAGACACACAGAGAGGCCATGTGCTACAGTCAGTGTGATGGGAGATACACAGAGAGACCAGGTGCTACAGTCAGTTTGATGGGAGATACACAGAGAGACCAGGTGCTACAGTCAGTGTGATGGGAGACACACACATAGGCCAGGTGCTACAGTCAGTGTGATGGGAGAAACCTAGAAAGGCCATGGTCTGCTGTCAGTGTGATGTAAGAGACCAAGAGAGGCCGGGTACTACAGTCAGTGTGATGGGAGACACACAGAGAGGCCAGGTGCTACAGTCAGTGTGATGGGAGACACACAGAGAGGCCAGGTGCTACAGTCAGTGTGATGGGAGACACACAGAGAGGCCAGGTGCTACAGTCAGTGTGATGGGAGACACACAGAGAGGCCAGGTGCTACAGTCAGTGTGATGGGAGACACACAGAGAGGCCAGGTGCTACAGTCAGTGTGATGGGAGATACACAGAGAGACCAGGTGCTACAGTCAGTTTGATGGGAGATACACAGAGAGACCAGGTGCTACAGTCAGTGTGATGGGAGACACACACATAGGCCAGGTGCTACAGTCAGTGTGATGGGAGAAACCTAGAAAGGCCATGGTCTGCTGTCAGTGTGATGTAAGAGACCAAGAGAGGCCGGGTACTACAGTCAGTGTGATGGGAGACACACAGAGAGGCCAGGTGCTACAGTCAGTGTGATGGGAGACACACAGAGAGGCCAGGTGCTACAGTCAGTGTGATGGGAGACACACAGAGAGGCCAGGTGCTACAGTCAGTGTGATGGGAGACACACAGAGAGGCCATGTGCTACAGTCAGTGTGATGGGAGACACACAGAGAGGCCAGGTGCTACAGTCAGTGTGATGGGAGACACACAGAGAGGCCAGGTGCTACAGTCAGTGTGATGGGAGACACACAGAGAGGCCAGGTGCTACAGTCAGTGTGATGGGAGACACACAGAGAGGCCAGGTGCTACAGTCAGTGTGATGGGAGACACACAGAGAGGCCATGTGCTACAGTCAGTGTGATGGGAGACACACAGAGAGACCAGGTGCTACAGTCAGTTTGATGGGAGATACACAGAGAGACCAGGTGCTACAGTCAGTGTGATGGGAGACACACACATAGGCCAGGTGCTACAGTCAGTGTGATGGGAGACACACAGAGAGGCCAGGTGCTACAGTCAGTGTGATGGGAGACACAGAGAGAGGCCAGGTGCTACAGTCAGTGTGATGGGAGACGCACAGAGGCCAGGTGCTAGTCAGTGTGATGGGAGACACACAGAGAGGCCAGGTGCTACAGTCAGTGTGATGGGAGACACACAGAGAGGCCAGGTGCTACAGTCAGTGTGATGGGAGACACTAAGAGCGGACAGTCCGTGTGATGGGAGAGACCCAGAGAGGCCAGGTGCTGCTGTCAATGTGATAGGAGATACCAAGAGAGCCCAGATGCTGCAGTCAGTATGATGGCCCAGACCCTTGATAGCCTCGTGCTGTGATGGCACAGACCCTTGCAGGTTTAGTGCTACAGTCAGTATGATGGGAAAGAGGCCACTACATCTTCCTGGGTCTCAACTTCACCTGATTACTTCTTTGCTGTTGTTCCTGCCAAACTCCTTTTGGACCCCTCTGTGCTGCTTCCACGCTAGATTCTCCATAGAGACTCCCATGTTTCTTTTAACCAGTGTCACTCCGAGCTTCCCCTGCAGTCAATCACCCAGTCCCCTTTCTCTCGCTAGACATTGCTGTGGAATTAGATGAACATC
Organism: Pleurodeles waltl; assembly: GCF_031143425.1. Taxonomy (NCBI): domain Eukaryota; kingdom Metazoa; phylum Chordata; class Amphibia; order Caudata; family Salamandridae; genus Pleurodeles; species Pleurodeles waltl. The sequence goes on from NC_090446.1 coordinate 1,371,689,539, forward strand.
AGTTCTTCAGTCTACTCTGGTCACCTGCAGCCATAACTGCAGACTCTGCTTTAAAGCTCTTTTGCAGTTTCTGGTGCAGTATTTTTCTTGACATCTCTAGCCCTGGCCCTCCATCTCGTGTCCTGGTCCAAGTTCCTTCTCTCAGTGTATGGGTGTAACCCCCTCTTGGTACCTACCGCAGATGTATCGAGGGCAGCAGACACTTTCAGGGCCGGGCACCACTTCTCTGCGATACCCTTCCTCGCAGGTCGGAGCTGGGGCACAAAGCTCGCATACTGATGAGAAATGGAGATACACAAGAGAAAGGCGTCAGTGCAGGCCAGGCCTCCACAATGAACAAGTCACAGGTCCAAGGCATGCGTCGGGTCCTGTGTGGAAAGCCACGTGCACTCATTGTGATCCTGTGCACAGCAGATGCCAGTAACTGATACCAATGGATACTACCCCCTCCTGAGATGTCTGTGTGTGACTGCCCTGAGTGTATTACACTGACTGCGACAGCCTGAGCGACGCAGAAGGGCCCTAAACTGGTCCACGAAGGCCAGCTCTATGTGGCCCTTCTACCATCTTTCCCTCGGCTTTGTACCTTCACTCCTCCCTCTACTCTTTGCCTGTCTCCCCACTACCCTTTCCACTGTCTTTCTCTTTATCCTCCACTCTCACTTGTCCATTTTTCTCCCTCCTCCATTTTCTCACCTCACTCTTTCCCATCATCTCCTTACTCCCATATACCTTTGCCCATTCCCCCACCCTCTCACATTCTCTCCTTTCCTCATACATTTCCCTTTCCCCAAACCTCTATTTAATATCCTTGTCATCTCTATCTCTTTCCACCCTTTCACGACTCTCATGTATTCGCTTCTCTCTCTCACTTATCTACTTTGTACCGTTACCTCTGCTCCTGCCCCTTTCATTCTCATCCTTGATTCCTTTTACTTGCTCTTATCTCATAACTCTTTCGTTCTTACTTCAAACTTCTCTCACCTCTGCGCCTCTCTACTTCATTTGATATATTAACATTAGTTCCTGTCTCTCCTCTGAGATCCCACTTTAACACTCCAGAAAATTGTTTACACCTGGACTAAATTTTCCAAAACAACATGTTTTAACTGTGATTTAGGGTGGACTTTAGTTGTCTGCGATGGGAGTTTTCTTAGGTTCTAGTCTGATTCCTTGGCTGCACTATTTGAACGAGCCAGCCCAGCAATGGTGGCCAGATTGCACTTCCACTCACAACATGCCAGTTGTTGGAGACAGTACAGATATGAGCGAAGCGGCAGGCAAACATGCCCTTAGCACCTCAAAGTAGAGGTTTCCAGCTGGAGGCAGAGATTTATAATTTTTGGTGGTGCACCATGGCTTTATAAAAGGCACTGAATCTGTCAACTACCCCTTTTAAGAGAACTGCAGCTTCCTCCCAGTGTTTTTGACTGTCCTGTCTGAATTATGAAGGTTGTGGATGGGTGGCTGCCAGTAAAAACAACCTTATTCTTCACAGTCTGGAGGACAAGTCATTCTTGCCAGACAGCTTCTCTGAATAGAAACATGTGAACCCTCTCAGAATCACACATCTTTGGACGTCTGAACAACCCTGCTGTTCAGTTCAGCATCAGATCCCCTCACTTAGCCAGCTGTGGCACATCCTGCCTAAGAGTATGGAAACCTGACTTGGGTTTGAAGGGAGCCAACCCCTCTGCTGTGAATAGGGGTGTCCCCTGATTGTGGGCACCAACAGAACTGGAGATATAGGCCAGTATGCTCCCCACAATTACAGCCAGCGAGCCAAGGCTCCCTGCAGCACACCCGCCTTCGAATGTTTTGACCACCACCTACGATTCTAATGTTATGGCCATTTTTCATTTTAAGTTCACGAAGTATTTTGATAAGCGACCCATGAATTTAAATACATTTTTCTTACCACATTCAGTAGATTATGAGTTATCAGTGCTGGCAGCCTTTAGTGACCGCTAACCACAACTGTACTTTTACTCCCTAGTGACCCGGGGAACCATGCAATCTGCAGTATGTCCAGTAGAAATAGGGATTGCCCAAGCTGTATCCAATTTTGATTCATTTTGATTTGTCTATTCTTATCTGGCAAATAACCTTGTTTACAATTGTGAGTCATCTGGTGGTACATTTTGACCTTTTAATCTGTGTTAAGACTCCCCATGCACCTCCACAGACTTCACCATTAAAGCTATAAACAATCTAAACATCTGGCTCGTTGGTTTTTGCTTTACAAAAATCTCTTGTGTGGTTAGGCAAGGGTCTTGAGAACACAAATATTATCAATCCAGATTGTACTATAATGCTAAGGTGTTTGTTAACGTATTTTTTCTTTGTACATTCTACCAATTATATTTATTGTGTACATATTTAGTTTTTATACATTAACTGACTCAACTTCACAACACCGCATGAGAGAGAGCTTTGACCGTTCGAGCAAGCTACCCAGGAGAATCAAGCATTTGGAGACCAAATTTCCAGCAGCAAAGTACACTTATATAGCCTTCTCTTTTATATTTTAGGGGGTTTCTATAGCTTCTCTGAGGCTCATGTCACCTACTGTCAACAGGGCAGGTGCTGCAGCAGGGCTTGCCAGCCAGTCTTTTGCGTGTCTTTTTAGATCTAACATGATAGATTGTACAATCAGTCTGGTTGTGAAAAAACTGTTGTGGGCTTACTAGAACTTCATTGCTCACTACTGGTTGGCTGTATTATTACTTCTATTTTCTTGCTTTTTATTCAGTGGCTTTCCTTGTCCCATCGTGTGTTTGTAGCCTCTTTATCATCCTTCTGCTTAGCTGACATGCATCCTTCAACTGATCTTTGTGAGGGAACTCCTATGTCCTTGATAGTTAAGCACTCCAAGACAGTGAGTGTCTTTGTCGGCTCTCTCTCCTGTGTGCTTTGCCTCACACTGTCTTCTGTGTTGCTATCTCCCTTGTGTGCGTCTCCCCTTGTAAAACACACCCATGCTCTGTGTTGCTGGGTGCTGTGTGTGCTTTCCTTGGCCCCTATTCTGTGTTGCACTGTCCTTCTGGTGCCCCCCCCCACCCACAAAACTCCCCCCACATTTTGTGTAGCTCACTCTCTTGTGTGCTTCACCTAGCATCCTGTCCCATGTTGCCCTCTCCCTCATGTGCTTCTTTCCTGCAAACCCAGTTCATCGTGCTCTGTGTTCCTCTGTGCTCCCTGTGCTTCTCCCTCCTGGAAAATACCCCAGTGCTCTATGTTGCTTTTTCCCTCATGTGCTTCCTTTCTGCAAAGTACCCCATGTGCTTCCTGTTGCTCTCTCCCTCGTATGATTCTCTATCAATTAAAATTACCCTATGCTCCACGCTTCTCTTTCCCTCAAGTGCTTCACTTGGCCCTCACGTTGCTCTCTCCTTGTGCTTCCCCCACAAGCCCTGGCCTCACTGCAATCCGTTTTACTTTACCCATCGTGTGCTTTCCCAACCAAAAAACACCCCTCGTCCCCTTCACTGTTGCTCTGTCCTTGAGTGTTTTCCTCCAAGCAACCCCTAGTCCTGCCCCAACCCAAAGGCAAAGCCAATAGGTCCAAAAGGCAAGACCTATTGGCTTTGCCAAGGCTTGTTTACTCCCATCGTCAGAATGTGCACTACCACACACAGCACCACAACTTCTATTCTCATATCCCATTTCCAGTATAGGATTTGATTAGTACTTACCACATCTGTAATGGGGACAACACTCAACCTCAGGGTCAACCCATGTGATCCTGTGAAATCCCACTGGGCAGGCTGGAGCTGGAGAACATTCCTGACACTCTGAAGGGGGACAGGAAAAGATTAACCTTAGAGAACTGTAAGTGCTTTCTGAACCCAGCGGAGCCCGTCATACAGCGCACTGTATCTAACACATTACAAGCACAGTATCCAATCACAGAATGGCTGTCACTGATTACCTGTGCACAAGGGCAGCCAGTACTCAATGATTTGCCTAGGGGTGTGAAGGGAGTGATAAAGAGTATTAAAGTATATTCAGGATTGTGTATGTTTTACATGTATAAATAAAGTCCTGATTTGAACAGGTAGTCAGAGTGGGTTTGGAAAAGTTGTGCTTAGTTTGTGTGGGTGGTTGCCAGTGGTGGAACAGGCACTCATGTTTGGGGACGAGGACACTTCCACATTGTTGTAATAACTCCTTATGGGTACGGGTGGGTGAAAACCAAATAGTCATGGTTGTGCTCCTCATGTAAACCGGTTTTCTATGTTACATGCCCCAGAATACTCATGCTTGGAGCACCAATCCACGGTCCTCACAAAATGGCTACATATCAAGTATGTTATGTGCGTTTGGATGGCCTCTCAGCGCTGTTTGGTGTTTCAGAGTGCCTGGTGAGAGATTGTTCTCCCAGAAGGTTCTCCCTCTGGTTTTGTGACCTTCCACTGTGTGGCCCTTGTCTGGGTGTTTTTACCCTCAGTAGCACTGGAATCTTTCTCCCTGGTTTACTCCCAGTGGCATAGCACTCTCGCACCCTGGTACCATTATGCTTCTGTGCCTGTGATGGTTGCAGAAGTATGTGAAGTTGGAGAAAATGGCTCCCCAGCGTCATAAAACATCGGACTTTCATGTCCTTCACGAGGCTGAAGAAGTTTAAGAAACACGTGGGCAGAAAAATCATACAAAGTGGGTTTTTAAGAAGAAAATCCCAGCAAAACTTAGGTTGTGAGGGAACAGTTTTTCACATGGCAAACAGAGCCACGGGTAACGCTGTGAGAAATCAAAAAACCTCACAAATTAAGACCCATATTTACACTTTTTTGCACCGCATTTGCGTCGCTTTTTGGCGTAAACTTACAAAATACAATTATATTTTGTAAGTTTGCACCGCTTTTGCGTCAAAACAAATGATGCAAATGCAAAAGTATAAATATGGGCCTTAGTGTGTAACTAACTCCAGCGGTGTGGGAGCTTTGCGTAAGGACCAGGGCGCTGAACGGTGTACTAGAGGGAGTTTTATTTGAGCTGAAAGCTTTGGCGATAACTTTGTGAAGAAGACTTTCTGATCCCTTCTACTTCCTCACCCAACATTTCTTCTTCTCAGAACATCCGCGCGACCTCTCCGATTCTCAAAGGTCTCCTTCTTGAATGGTTCTATGCGCGAGTTCCAAAATTCACAGGACACTGTTGTCTGTGTCTCACCTCCAAGCGCTGCGCGCCCGGTAACTCACCACAGATGTAGTCGGTGCAGCACTCTTGTTCGCCAGAGCCAGAGCCAGAGCCTTCTCCTGGGATTGCAACTGGAACTTCACCGGTCCTCGTGCATGTTGGGGGCGGCTTACATATTACGTCAGTGCACTGCAGAGGACAAAGACCAAGGACAAACCTAATGTGAGATTCGCAGCGGTGGTGTCCTTTTTTCCCAGCTCATCTTTTGTTTATGATGAAGTTCATTTTACAGAGGGTGCGCTATGTACCATGTCTGATTAGGTAGGGCTGCCTCTGCTTTTCATTCGCTCTCTCCTTTATACTGGTCACATTGCTACAGCGTCCTCTCACATTCAATGCGTCGGACTGAAGGCCCCCTCTCTCAGACTGCAGTGGAGGGAGTGGCGCTCCCTTGACACTGTGACGGCCAGGACGTTTCTCCTTCACACTGAATTGGGTTGAATATCCCTCTCACACTGGAATGGTCTGAATTCCCCTCTCTCACGCTGGAAACGGCTAAATGCCCTTCTCTCACGCTGGAATGGACTGAGTGCCCATCTCATACTGGAAAGGACTGAATGTTCCTCTCCCACTGGAACTGGCCGAATGTCCCTCTCACACACAGAAATGTGCTGGATGTCCCCCTCTCACACTGAAATGGACTGAATGCCCCCCCCATACTGGAATGGACCTAGTGTCCCTCTCTCATACTGGAAACGACTGCATGTCTCTCTCACACATTGAACGGACTCAATGTCCCTCTTGCACTTTGGAATGGGCTGAATGTCCCCCTCTCACACTGGAATGGACTGAATGTCCCTCTCTCATACTGGAATGGACTGAATGCCACTCTCAAATTGGAATGGACTGAATGCTGGTCTCTCATACTGGAGACGACAGCATGTCCCTCTCACACATTGGAATGGACTCAATGTCCCTTTTGCACATTGGAATGGGCTGAATGCCCCTCTCACACTGGAATAGACTGAATGTCCCTCTCTCATACTGGAATGGACTGAATGCCCCTCTCTCATACTGGAATGGACTGAATGCCTCTCTCACACTGGAATGGACTGAATGTCCCTCTCTCATACGGGAAACGACTGTATGTCCCTCTCACACATTGGAATGGACTGAATGGCCCCATTTCTTTACACCGTCTAGAATTCTGTGCATATTTTGGGGGATCATAATGTTATGTTTCACCAGATTGGTGTCTGCTGCATCATTAGAACTCATCCTTTGTTTTGGGTTAACTATGTAAGTATGTTTCACAGTGTGCTGGGTCCAGGATCAGCCCTTTACACTTAGGACCCACAGCATGCTGCTCAAAGATGGTAAAACCATAGAATAGGCATAGGAGCGTTTTGCACAGGCATGTTGCGCAGTGGTACATTTACCTCCAATACATTTTACACCAGCTGTTGATGACTGGAAACGAGTCTACTTTCAGGATGTCAAAGGAATGTTTCCATCATGTATTGTGCTGAGCTCCAGAACTGCATCTGATTGAGTTTTTGTCATTTACCTCACTCAGGTATGATACCAGAATATCATTCTTAGAATATCATCGGACATAAATATTTTATCCTGAATAGTTTCTACAAAAATATCGCTCCACTGGAGTAAATAATAGAAATAAAAGATAATGCGCACCCAATGGGATGATTTTTATTGTAAGAAATGTTAAGGACACGTTATTATTGCACACAATATTTCTGTAATACAGTATTCTGACAGACAACCGAGATTGTGCTCAGCAAGTGCAGAGTGGAGGTTGCATTTTATGAGTCAAATGAACAGGGGCAGCTCCTTTGCAATGGCGAAGGAGCCTTGCCCCCTGGCTAAGCCAGCAGCTGAAAAATAAAACAATATGTTATTTTAAGGCTGCTGTCTCAGTAGAGTCACTAAAGTGCGCATGTGTGTTTGGCCGGCCATCTTAGGCCGGCCAAACGCACATGCGCACTTAGGTTTCTCCAACTCGGCTGTATTACACAATCCAGTTGGAGAAACTGCACAGGCTCCAGTGCATTGTCTGAGTGGCAGACCAAGCCACGCAGATCAATTCTGATGCTGCTTTCATGCTAGGTTTAGCATTAAAGCAGCCCCAGGATTGCATGAGGAGCCTGTGATGGTTTCCCAGGGACTGCTGGAGCAGAGGAGCGAGGTGACAGGCTACAGCAGCGGGAACAGGTAAGTTTATTATTTTTTTATTATTATTTTTTTTCCCCCATCTTCCCCATCCCCCCCTTGAGATTTGCAAATGAATGAGGAGGTAACGACGTACAGCGTCGACTAGGCGCACTGCCACACCCCCTAGAACTCTGTGCTGAAGATAAAATCCCACAATTAATTCCTGTGTATTGTTCCTAGGGTCCATCCCTTGGTTTCACTGAGAGTTTAGGTCAGCCCTCAGATCATAAGAGCATCAGGGTACATGGCTTTTTCCCACCAGACACCATACAAATTGGTCCTGGCAGTTTTACGCCCTTCCTGAGAGACTTGTCTTCAATGTTTGCTTCTTACAAAGATTAAAACCAACCTATACAAGCTGAGATCTTGACACAGGAGCAGGCAGGGGACTATCTACAGTACTGGATTTGTTCACTTGAACGTCCTAATTCTGCTGAGTCACTGCTAGGAAAGGGTAAAACTGTGTTAACTGAACGGACAGAATTCACAGGTCTCCCTTCTGCTGCATCACTTACCGTCTAGAAGGAAAAGTTCTACCAAGGTGTGGACTTCAAGGATGCTCTTTCTTTCTGCACGAGGCAATCCAAATATTCCTAGATCTGGGAGTGTCATGGAGTGATCCAGGTGATCCTCACTCAGACTCTGAAGCTACTCACTGTTTACCACCTGCAGTTCCTGATAGCATGCCAAGGCCCTCTGGAACTTCCACCGAGAGGAGTCCACTCATAAGAACTACCTTGGATTTCACACAAGGCTTGGCATTTCGTTTCCTGGAAGAAGTCTCACCCATTATGGAAAATAATAATCATTTTTGAATAGCACTAGGTACTGCAATTTTTCTGTTTCGTAACAATAGTGTTCATTTTAATCAACTTAATGATGCTAAATATACCGACTTTGGGAGGATGAGAGACTGAGTTAGTCCTGCTGCCTTTTAAACCAATGGCTACACAGGTCGCCCTCTGAAGATAAGCTGGATACCTGTCCTTGCCATGTACATGGAATCGTTCATAGTTCGCATGACTTATAGCTGTCTGAGAAAAGTAGGGTCCCAGCTCCCAAAGATGCATAGGTGAGCCACAAACACACAGTGCTCTGCCGAAGCCCCCCTACTCGGAGTTGTACTTACTGCATGTAGATAATGACGGGCAACTTACCGGCGGCTCTGAAAAGAAAGCAGAGACAACAGTGTTAGTCTCCTGAGTTTACTGTCAGCCATAAAACTAACTACAAGCAGGTATCGTGGCCACCACTACTGAAGAGCCCCGAAGCACCGCACGACTCTAGGACAAGTGCGTGAGGTTTAGCCCAGACTGCCCCAGATGCTATGACTGCAAAGGTCCATCCCTACTTATTTACATTCCGGGTCAGGTGCCCTTGTCAGCAGTGCTTTAAATGGAAATATAGAAGCACGGGTACTCACTATTTAGAGTGCCTGCTCCTGAGAAGTGCCGGTACTCTCCGATTAAATGCATTCTAGAAGTGCTGAGAAGTGCAGGTACTCTTAATTTGAAATTGAAGAAGTTCAGGTACTCAGTAAAGGCGAGTACCTTCCCATTTAAAGCACTGCTTATCGGTGGGTTAGCCTGGGGGTCATGGGCCCTAGTGCAAGCACTGAAACTATGAACACACAGCTGGTATTAGAATACTGCATTAAATGAAGTGCAGCTGGGCCATCACGCACCTGGACCCGGTGTCACTGCACCCGCCATGCTTATATGGTTTACGGGTCTCCAAGTTTGTCAGTCTACCAGTATTTCCTTCTAACCTCCTTATCTCCACTGCGCCCTCCCCTCATCTCCTTCATCCATTCAATGCTGTCCTCTCTCGCCCCTTCCTCAGTCACTTTCTTCCCTTCTTCTGCCTCTCACTCATCCTTATCTCCTTCTTTCTTTCCCTCCTTATACCTGGCTCCTTTCTATTTCATTTTGCCTTGCCCACTTTACTCATCCTTATCTCCTTTCTCGTTCTGGCTTTTTTCCTTTTTCAATTGTCACCTTTTTGCTATCTTCCTCTCCGTTCTTTCACCCTCTCCTTTTCTTTCATCCATTTCCCCTCTCTTGTTATTTTGGCTGTATCCTGTACTCCTCCCAGTGCTTAATTTGTAAACAATAAGTGCCAGGTCCCTCGTCAGGAGGCCACTGCAGCTAGCACCACCCATTGCCACTGACAGCCCTGCCAATGACAGCACCTACACATATGCTAACCATCACACTGTACAAGCGTGACAGTCCACACAGTTTGAAGCCCCCAAAGCTATAAGAATAGCTTAGGTAGCAGTTTTAGTTGTTTTCAATGTATATGAAATGAATAAACAAAAGTGTTGTTCTGCTCATCTTTAAATTACACAAACAGTGCCACCAGGTGGCAGTTGTCATAAGTGCCAGTGTTGATAATTAGGTGCCGGTGCTGAGCACTGGAAACCACTGGCTCAGATTAAGCACTGACCGCTCCCCCTGAAAAGTAAACACGGTCAAATCCGTTTGAAAAAAATATAATCATAACAGGCAGCCCAGTGCGTTGCATCAGCTGCAAAATAGTAGCTATGCTCTTGGTCCTTATACATTGCTTATATCACAGTGCACTTCTAAGCTACCACAGTGAAGCTAATATTCCAGATACCAACGATAATGAGTCAAAATATGATTTGACAGCGATTTATCGAAACACGTGCAGCATTTTTCGTATGTGGCTGCTCGAAAGGTAGTTGATTGTTTATTTGGGTCTTATAAGCATCCTTCCTGAGTGACTTACATCATCCTAAAAGACAGCAGAGTTTCATTTGGGATTGCAATAACACTTTTTGTGCCATGGCTTTAGTAAGGTCTATGATTATGTATTCCTACGTTTACTATGGGTTGTGCAGATCAGTTATTGACGTCCCTTGGCCTTGTTTCAATTCTTCCATCTATCTGACTTGTCAGTGACACCGTGAACAGCACGCCCTTGTACAATCACGGGCCACTGCTCCCTCTCTTCCCAATGCAGGAATGTTCTAAGGCTTTGCTGGAACTTACCGCAAATGTAGTGAGGACAGCAGTCGGTTTCTTCATGGAAAATGGCCTTCCTTTTCATTCCAGAAGGACACACAGGTGCTGGAGAACACGGTTCACATACTGGTGGAGAACACGGAAAGGGGAGAGTCAGTGGAGGCTTAACCCAAGAGAGGGAGGCATAGCAGCAGGGATAGGAACGAGGAAGTGCCAATTCCAAGTGAGCACATGTGGTTTGAAGAGCCAGCCTAGGATTTGGGTTGGCTCCATTAATGTGAGGAAGGAGTCAAATCTAGCAACTGTACAGGGGAAGAGATGGCAAAACATTATCTGCCTTCGTGCCCGAATAATCCTTGCATTCACCAAAGATGACAGTGACCTGTCTTTCTGGCAGAGACTGCCTGTGTGCTATTGCGTTTAAGTAATCAGTGTGAGCTGTAATGGTAATCTGTGTGAGCTGAAGGTGCTTTGAGAGCGGAGTCAGAGAAGAACTGGATGGGTATAGAGATCTGAGATAGTGAAAGACAGACTAGACTGAGAGAGTGAGTGGTCAGCTGGGTGATGCATGAAAGCGTGAGGGATAGACCCTAAAAACCAAGTTAGAGATGGCCTATATGGGTACTCAGAGATGTCATGATGAGAGATGGATGGATGGGTCCTGGGACTCGTGATAGTGATGGCCTAGGTGGGCCCTCAGAGGTAAGAACGTGAGGGGTGGATGGATGTATGAGCACTGAGACCCCAGATAGGGATTACCACAATGGGTCCTCAGAGATGAGACAGTGGGAGATGGATGGATGGGCCCTAAAACTCGAGTTGGAGATGAACTGGATGGAGAGAGTGAGAGATGGACTGGACTAGAGTGAGAGCTGAAGCAGTGAAGGAAATGGTTGGTCCAGGAAAGCTGAAACAGTAAAAACAGTCTGAATGGGCTTTGAGATTGAGATAGTGAAGGACACACTGGACTGACCCTAAGGAAGCTGAGACACAGATTGATTGGACAACGAGAGAGCGACAAGTGGGCTGGATGCAGCCTGAGAAAATGAAAGCTGGATCCTGAGAACCGAGATAGAGTTGGATTAGATATGGTGAGAGAAGGAAAGGTGGAACGCAAGACCTGAGTGTGAGGTAGACTGTGCAGGACTGAGAGCTGAGCTAGCGAAGGTTTAACTGGGTTGGTCCCTGAAAACGAAACAGTAATTGACACTGTGGATGGGCTGTGAGCGGGTCATATGAAAGACAGGCTGGATGCTGGTTGACTGGTAAGATGATGAGAAATGGACTGGTTGAACCCTGGGATTTGAAAGACGCATTACTTGCTCTTCCAGATGTGAGGCAGTGGGAGATGACCTGGATGAGCGCTGAGACAGTGACTGATGAACTGAGGCTCTCACAACTGCCTTACTTCAATGGAGAAGTTGGCTGGCTCTAGGTGTCACTTCTCACGGTTTTTCTTTTGGTGTCTACAGAACGGGTGACCTGAAAACCCACAGCCCTCCACATGCAACGCTACACTGTACTCTTCTCTGCGAGCATTCAGTAGGGACTCAGTAACTTACCGCACACAAACTCAGGACAGCATTTGTCTTCCCCTGAACCGTCTTCCCATAAACCGTCCATAGGCACTGCAATTTGACCGTTCTTCTGGCATTGTGGGGGTTCGGGACATAGGACACCAATACACTGCAAAGGACAAGCAGAAAAAGTCTCAATCAGAAGGATGTCATTGCTTTCCCAGTTCATGCGATGGTCGCTCCTGCTTGCTGAATAACTAAAACCTGGGGCAAGAGAACCCACTGCTTTCAATACAGACCACTGATAGCGTAATCACAGGCCTTAGTAACTGATGAATAATAAAGTCCTGCCTGAGAAAAATTATTGTTTTTTATGACCTGCTCAATAAAGATTTGCTAGTCCTTTTTAGCCATTCAGTGTGAGGCCTTCTTCAGTTGTGTTGCACCTGGAAACCAGAGCATCAAATATTGCATGAATTGTACATTCCATGACCAACAGTAATATCGGAATGGGTTCGACGCTAGTTATATTATTTTCTCAAAATATTTTAAACACCGTGGCGCCCCACTGAATAATAACTATGCCCGGTAAAGCAATGTGTTGTAGTACGCTGGAGACAAATGCACAAAGGCCCATATTTATACTTTTTTAGCGCCACATTTGCGTCATTTTTTGACGCAAAAACGGCGCAAACTTGCAAAATACAATTGGATTTTGTAAGTTTTCGCCGTTTTTGCGTCAAGAAGCGGCGCAAACGTGGCGCTAAAAAAGTATAAATATGGGCCAAAGTGAGAATGTCACCCATATTTAATATTAATGATGACCTTGCAGATACAATTGTCATCTTCTAAGGGTATTTCTTTGAAATTAGGTTGAATATGTGATTTAATACATTTTTGAGGAATTGTGTTAACTAATTTCTGATTACTATCTGCGCTGGGACTGATTTCTTGATTATCTTGTGATTCGTAAATTGTTCATTCAGTCAAAACTGCCTATAGTCAAGAGATTCAGGTTTTAATGTTTCTCTGACATACTGACCCTGTAAACTCTTAGAATGTATGTTTATTGTAACACGTGTGGTAAAATAGGCCACTCTGGACGTCATAATGCTGTGTCCCCAGTTATTTGCTGTAGACTGAAGTGGTTTGATTTAGAAAGTAAAAATGTCCATACAATTCAAAGACAAGTGCCTCCACCATGTATTGAATCAAAATGATGATCAGAGGCAAATACCACAGTCCTGAAAAAAAGCTCCCAATAAAAAGGTGTTAGGTCCGCCCACAGGTCCACAGTTCTAACCTGTATCACTATCCTATTTTACGAGCAGGGCCGGCTTTAGGGCAGCAATGCTCGCAAGACCAGTTATCCCTTTCTTAAGATGAAATGATGGGCTGATAGTGTGGCATTCATGTTTAGACTGGTGAAAAGGGGTTCCCCGCAGCATCCATTTGTCAGAAGGGGCTTTAAAAGCTGCATGTGCGGATGTGTTTACTAGTTAGCAAAGTGCGCCTGTGCAAGAGCCTAGTGTTCTTCCCAGGAAGCTACAAGATCTCTGGAATTGAGGGAATGGGCGCTCGTGCCCATGGAGACTGTGATTCCTGTGACTGGATGAGGTGGTTCGAGTCCATAGCCAGATCTGGATGCTTTGAGTATCGCAGCCTTTCTACACGAGGACCTTCAGGTCTCCGCCCCTCCTCTGAAGCTCTACCCCAGTTGAACCCTCAAGACCATCTCCTTCAGATTGAGGACAGCCTCCACCAAAGAGCACACGGATGAGCTTAATCATGGACATTTTAACAGTAAATTGGCCAATATTGAAGAAGAGGAAGATGGAAGTGAAAGCTCATCAAAAGTATTTATTGGTGATTGCTAATTATTAGAAAGCTCTCAAGTTTTGTGCTCCTAATTCACTCCTGAAGAACTAAGCAAATTACGTTTTATGTAACTTCCAACGCAGTAATTCTCTATCAGAAAATCAGAAGCCCCGAGCGATAGCTCAGACAATGTTAATCTGTGGGAAGAAGCCAGATTGCTGAATAACGAAGGCAGACAAATTCTCATATCAGTTTATGGACCTCACCTGCAAGATCACCTCAGCACTACTCAACTCGTGATTAGGGCCGTGGTGTACCTTATTCCTTAGGTGTGAATTAGAAAAACTGTGACTAGGACCATAGGAGCCAGCATAAAAATAGCTTTATGCTTTTAAGCCTATACCCCATGAGAAATACATAATCACTGGAGTTCCGGATGTTACTATAAACCATTTGAGGGCTGTTTGAATAGGAGTTATGAGGTCTGCTGAGGTACTGCCACTAACACAATTCACAATTCACAAACACATAACACACTTCAGAACTGTACTTACTGCATGGAGGACATTAAATCCAACTTACCGGTGGTACTGAAATAGAAAGCAGGGATAGTGTTAGTACTGGATCTATATTAACACTAACAACACATACACAGATATCTATCAGTGCACCCGGTGCTTAATTTCTTAAAAGAAGAAGTGTGAACCCCGAGGCTTTGCTAACAAGCCCTCCTATATCAGCACTGCAGATACCAAGGTTTCCTAGTTGTGATTCCACCTTAGCCCTCTTTCATCCACCACCAGGCACTCCCTGACCCTTTATCTCACTCTTGCAGGTTCTTTTTCATCATTACTTTCTCCATGTGTAACACTTTTTCCATATTTCTCTTCCTCTTTCTTTCCCCCTTGTGTGTTTTCTCTCTCTCGTACTGGGTCAAAGTCCGATAAGAAAGAATAAGTGCCCCACAAGCCCCTTAAGTAAGCGCTGGTGGGCCCCACCCGCAACTACCGTCTCATATGCACCCTTACCATCCCACACAAGTCTATACGGTTCCGCAAGTTGTGAATTGTCTTTTCTATTAGTTTATCTGATTAATTCACAGTATATGTGCAAGTACTATTGCGCTTAGCATTCGGAGCAGCCAGTGATGAAGCCCCTCTCCCTGTCCTTCTCATCGCGTGCCCTCATGCGGTGTGATGTTCTTGTCGGTGCTTACCACAGAAGTAATTAGGACAGCACTCCGTCTCAGGATCGAAGACTTCTTCCCTTTGAGTTCCCACGGGACAGTCTGGAGCTGGGCCGCAGGGATTGCACTCTGAGGAAGGAAACGAAAAGATGAACATAGAGAAGGGACAATGCAGCTTAACCTCATGGGAGGCAGGCATGGAAGATAATTCACCAAGGATAGGATAGAAACTAGTGTTACCATGTACCCTGTGACTACTGACTACAACACAAGGTGGTCCAAAAACGTCACCCCTAGGCCTCCACAACCTCTTGTTTGCTGCTCATGTGATAGGAGAACAATGTGTGGAAACTATGGAAGGTAAACAAGCAGTAGTCTATAGCAGGACAAAATGAGAGAAGCAAATACTACACAAGGCTGAGCCTAGCTGACGTCTATGTCACACAGAACAGAGCAACTGAGTAGCATTCTCAGGTCAGATGTGGGGCGAAGGGAAGGTTCTGTTCAGGACAGGACAGGTAATACTCAGAGGCTCATTACCTGGAGCCGGTGATTTGATGCAGGGTTACTGGCGGTGGAATCTGCAATCCGGCCAGCATCCCTGCCCCAAATACTGGGCATTACATGCCATTCTCGATTCCGGCCCCAATAACACTCCTTCTTCCAGTCATAACAAGAGGCACCTAATACTTAGTGACTCACTTCTAGCCGCTTTCAATCACCAGCCCTTGCTTCCATCTAAAAAGATGTCTGATGTCTCAACCAATCAGACATTAACCCGGGTCAAGTCTTCATTTTACAGTCGTGGGAGGCAAATGGCATTGCGGGAGTGCTTCCAGCAGGGGGCAGAGTTGGGGAGGAGGAGGGCACAGCAGGGCAGTGCTGAGAAGGGGCCGAGGGCGTTATCTGACTCCCCGTGGTCCAAGAAGGCATAGGATGGGTGCCCTCGCCCGAGTCATCTGTGGTTTCAACCGGTGTGATCGTTCATAGATCTCGGTTTGGTGTTTTCGGGCCTGGAATTAGAAACACCAGGCCATTTGCAGCCCGACGAACCAGTACCCAGCGCCCCCACCCGGGGATAAAGCGCCAGGCAGCTCTCCACGAGCTCCTCAGCGTGGCTGTGGTGTAGTTTCTGTGCCATGTTTATAAACCTCAACAGTACTTTTTTTTATGTTTGCTTTGGGTGTCACACATGGTAACCTTCACCCCTCCATGCGTGCTGCAACATAATACATCCCTCTTCACAGTACCAGCATACGACGTTAGCACAACTCACCACAACTATGCGTTTCACAGCATGGGTCTTCTCCAAAATAAGACACCACAGTTTCCCCCGTCTTCCAGCACTGCGGCGGCTCGCGGCATGTCACGCCCTCGCACACATCCTGTAATGTGGGACAGCAAACCCAAGGGTCACAGCGGAACTCGGACATGCACAGCAATCTTGGCCTCTTTACCAGTGTTGGCGCTTTAAGTGTTTTTTCTTTTCTTAAACTGTGGGTCCACGTACTTCAGTTCTTGTCTTCTACAAACTGTTGTGGACTTGTCACTCTCCATTCCGAATATGAGAGATGGAAGCGGAGTGGGGGGGGGGGGATGGGAGGGAAGGGAAGGGGGCTGTGGCAGGGCCTAATTCAAGAGCTCTAAAGCACACCGGATGGATCAGAGGTTGATTGCAGCCCACGATCTCAAAAACCCACCTGATGTGTGAGTTGCTTAATCCTGTCCATCCATACCATGGTGAACAATTCCTAACACAAAAACATAGTAACTAAACTACACATAGGGGCATATTTATATTCTGTTTGCGCCGGATTTGCGTCATTTTGTTTTTAAGCAAATCTGGCGCAAACGTAACTCCATATTTATATGACCCGTCTAGCATCAGAATATAGGAGTTAACCTCGTTTTATTATAGTGGAAACCTACCTTGCGTCAATGAGATGCAACGTAGGCGTTCCAGGGCAAAAAATTACTCTAAGGCATTTGCGCCTTATTTATCCTACCGTGCAAAAATGACACACAGGAGGAGGAGGGCCTTAAATAATGGCGCTAAGCCTGTTTAGCGCCATTATTTAACACCTGGGTCAGGGCTGGTGTTAGGGGACCTGTGGGCTCATTTCCATGGGCAGAGACCATGGGAGCAGCCCACAGGTGCCCATCCCTGCACCCAGGGACACCCCTGGAGGACACCCAAGGATGTGGGAACCCATCCAAGGTAAGTCCAGGTAAGTTTATCTTGTTTTTTTTCTAAGTGCTATAGGGTGCCTAACTTGCACCACTTACAATGCACTGTGCCCATGGCCATTGGGCAGGGGGGCAGGACTCCGGTCTTTGCTAAGACAGGAGTCATGTCCATTGGGGGTTGTGCGTAAAAAAATGTTAGGTTAGCATCATTTTTCTGACTCTAAGCCGACTAGCGCCATTCTTCAATGCACAACCTCCTGTTTCCCCTACGCCTCCCCCACCAGGTTATCGTTATTTATTTTGACGCTAACCGGGCCTTCGCGCCGGCTAACGTCATTCCTTAAATATGATGCCCTGCTGGCGTACAGGAATGGTGCTAGCCGGCGGTAAATCAGGGCCATAGTAACTAAACATAGTAGCAGAAAGTCTGTTTCCTGGTTGCATTGCCCTGCATCACCTACTTTCCTCAGTTGGTCTCAAAGTATTTGGCGAGCAGACCAGAATCACAACCTCTATCCTCAGTACTGAAGGAATGATCTTCAAGCCATCAATACTTCCTTCTTTGGGCGTATCGCGATGATTGGTATGAGGTTATAGTGCAGATTGGACACAGTTCTGACCTGTTATTGACCCTATCTTAGACCTGGACCATGTGCTTTTATCCAGTACTCAAAGGCTTAGATAAGGTCCCTTATGGGGGTTCCCAGGCATCTACTGCAGCTATCCAAGCAGAGCTGGTTGGACTATGTGGCTTGACAGTGTACAAAAGTATGCCGACTACTGCTTCATCTCCATGTGTCCCACAGAATGCCTTCAAGTGAAACAAATACATGACCTGACAGTGTACTGGAATGCTCCAGAGTTAACCACAACATTCCAGCTCAGTTCAAGATCTCACTAGACGATCCATGCGCTCTGTGCTAGGCTTATGACATGTGGGCAGATTAGTTATTAATTTATTCAGTTATGCAAATAAAATATGTTGTTTTATTGTACAGAGACTTTCACCACAGGGGCTTTCAACACCTTAACAACAGTAGGAACAGATGAGCTGTCTTTCAAAGTGGTTCATATTTTGAGATTATGAATTGCAGTCTGGAGGTTGTAGGTAAAACAAGAGGGTGGGTGAAAGAACCTGAAAAGAGCACTGATTTCGGAGGATTAGGCATTATGGTGGTCATTCCGACCTAGGCGGGCGGCGGTTGCCGCCCGCCCGTCGGAATCCGCCTGAATACCGCCCCGCGGTCAATTGACCGCGAGGGGTATTCTGACTTTCCCGCTGGGCCGGCGGGCGATCTGATTCAGATCGCCCGCCGGCCCAGCGGGAAAGAGCCTTCCACAAGGAAGCCGGCTCGGAATCGAGCCGGCGGAGTGGAAGGCGTGCGACGGGTGCAGCAGCACCCGTCGCGCTTTTCAGTGTCTGCATCGCAGACACTGAAAAGCCTAGTTGGGCCCTGTTAGGGGGCCCCTGCCGTGCCCATGCCATGGGCATGGGCACGGCAGGGGCCCCCAGGGGCCCCGCGACCTCCCCTACCGCCATCCTGTTCATGGCGGCTTTCCCGCCATGAACAGGATGGCGGTAGGGGGGGTCAGAATCCCCTCGGCGGCGCAGCGAGCTGCGCCGCCTTGGAGGATTCTAAGGGTCAGTGGAAAACCGGCGGAAGACCGCCGGTTTTCCCGTTCTGACCGCGGCCAAAGCGCCGCGGTCAGAATGACCAAGGGAGCACCGCCGGCCTGTCGGCGGTGCTCCCGCCCCCGTTGGCCCTGGCGGTAGGGAACCGCCAGGGTCAGAATGAGGGCCTATGTGTTTAATAGTTTTTTTTAACGCTATGGTGATAGTGTAATCTTTTTAGGGTTGAGCCTGTGAGTGCATGTGCTAGAGCATACGTCTCGATTGTGAGACTCTCTTGTGTTCTGTAAAGGGCTTGGAGCCCGCCTTTTGCTCACCATTGGTTGGTTTGTGTGGCACTCTTCCCTACAGCATCATAATTTGTCAAGACACAACTGGCATCGCTTCCATTTCTATGCATGGAGCAGGGATTAAGCACTAATTGATGCAACTTAATTAGTGCCCATCTGCTGCTCCCGTTGTGATCGAGGTACTATTTGTTGTTATAAACAAGGCCTGTGACTGGCAAAAACTTGCCCAGCAGGCACACAATTGCAAAGTTTAATTTTTTAAAACTTACTTTCTGCTATCTTGCCAAGTCATCTTTTCTAAAATATTTCTCATGTTTTCTTTTGTTTTTGCTGGTGTGTGCTGTTGTCAAAAGATGACAATAAACTTGTTTGAAAAATTGCGAGACCTATTGCATTGTAAATGCCTGTTTAGATATATTAATTTTGGGAGGTGGGTAAATATTTGTGCTGGTGGGAGCCATTTCAAGCATCAACAGCAAGCATTTGGATGTAAAGAGCAAGTTAAATAAGTCAGACACGTGTGGAGCTTCTACAATGAGAGACGCATATCTCCATTGCTTCGCACAAGTCATATATAAATTCACAACAGCCGTATGTCACAGTAGCAGGCTTTTGGCCAAAAAGTGCTCCGACTGGTCAGGGTAGTAAGCGCTATACAAATACAATTACAGATCATCGATCTGTGTTTGTAACCAACACAGACCGTGGCCATCCAGCATCATCTCGAAACAAAGGCTCCTCCCCACCACTTTCTCCCCTCCCCCCTTTTCCTTCACCCCCATTCAGGACTGATGTTCATAAAACATACTGGAGTGGTTGTCGGAACTGTCGTCACAGGCTCTGGAGTCGTCTGAAAAAAAAAGATCATAGGTCAAATGACTGAAATAGGAAGAGGATACCTATAAACACTGAGCATATTTATTATTAAATGACGTCTTTGCAATATCTTTAAAAGGTGACTGATTGGGAGAGAAATAGTCAAGGGCCATAACAAGTTCAGAGGGGCGGCCAGCAAACACTGCCTTAATAAAGACTTTACTTACTGCGTGAAAAAAGTAGATGGACAACTTACCAGACGTTCTGAAACAAAACAAAAAGAAGAACAGTGTTAGTGATGATCTATATTCCACCTCCTCTGTTCCTCTCTTGGCCGTGCCCCTTAGTCCCTTTGAGTCTCCTGTCTGTGCTCAGTCATTCCCAGCCTATCTTGGGACACCCTCCACCACAGTCACTTGTGTCCCCTTGTAACTCCTCATCAGGTTATAAGCCCTGTCCTCAGACTCCCCTCTTTCTTATATCTCTCCTTGGTGTCTCTCTTTACAAACCCACCTCCTGCCCGTGTTGTGTGTGCTCTGCAGTGACATTTCTCTGTGTGTCGCCTCCCACTTGTCTTTTCTGTGTACTATGGATTCAGAAAATGAGCTTTTATTAATCTTTGCACTGTTTACTCTCACCTGAGTGGAGAATGTGTATGGCAATTTGGGTTACCGTGAACCCCTTTATCCGTGACGTAGCTTGGTCAGTAAAAAAGAGGGGGTGGGAGCTTCTGATTTCCCAACAATCACGCTGGGGTATTTTATTAGAATAGGTTATATGAGAAGCAGGACATGAGGAGGGCTTAAGGCAGAGGTCTCCAAACTTTTTAATGCCGCGCCCCCCAGTTGAAAAATAAAAATCATTGGGCACCCCCTTAGAATTTTTCACAATTATTTTATAAACATGGCAATGTTTAAATATGTCTAAACCTATTTAAACACTGCAGTTACGGGCTGTTACCATTCTAAAACTGCAATAACATGCTTCTGGTTAAAACAAAGGCCTGTTATCTGTATAATATTTATTTTGGCCAGAGTCTGGGTCCCACCCTGAGATCACTTCAGGCCCCCTTAGGGGGACCCGCCCCCCAGTTTGAAGACCTCTGGCTTAGGGTTAAGTGGAAAGAGAGCGCATTGTTAGCAATCCTTAAACACAACATTTTTCAAGCTAATCACTTTTAAAGCGAGAGAGAGATATTTTGTTAGTGTCAGTATGTAAAAACCCCAGGTGAAATCCGACACCTCACTACATACCCGACTGAAAGCACCTATACACAACTATATACTATATAATAGATTTTGTAGAGGGGTGTAGCACCCCCAACACCCCCCCCTGAAGCTACGCCCCTGCCCTTTACCAGTTCCACTGCCCTGTCCTTTTGGCCCTCTGCCACAGGTGTACGGGAGTAAAGCTTAGCGCTGTGCTTACCACAGGTATATCGTGGACAACATTCCGTCTCTGGATTGAAGAACGTTTCCCGGTGATATCCATGGGAGCAGTCGGGAGCTGGCAGACAGATTCCACATTCTGAAGGGAAAGCATGGCAAGTCAAGTGAGGATCAGGACCAGTGGGAACTAAATAAACTTTAGAAAGTATTCAAAACACACTGTAGCTCCTGGTTACCTGTCTTCATGATATTAAACATGAGTGAGCAGCAGACACTGGTTTCCTGTCTGTGAAGGGCTGCTGGTAGTTACCTCTGCCCTCCCACACGGGGAATAGGAGAAGATAATGTTTGCAATCGTAAAATGTAAATCTGCTCTAAAGACCCTTCTCTCAAATCTCCAAAAACTCGACCTAGTACTCGGCGACAGACTCACTTCCGGCTGCTTTCCATCAGGAGCTTTGCACTCAGTATAAAAATAGGTCTAAATCAGACATTGGCCAGGATGAAGTTCTAATCTATGGCTTCAAACTGAGCCCTTCAGGAAACAATATTCAAACTGGGTTAAATATGCAGCCACGGTAGCGTGGGAGGAATAACTTTGGGAGCACTTGAGTCCTTGGCAGAGGCTTGGAACAATGACTTAAGAAGTGTGAAGTGAATTAATGACCTAGGGTGATTTGGTGGAAGGGGCTGAATATGTTTCCGCTCTCCCGCAGCAGTAGCTAAGTCTGGGAATAACTTGGTGTCAGTCAATAAATCAGAGGTGGGTTATACTGCCAACGCTTGTTCAAATGGCGAAGAGTTGGACCGGCTTGTGCCTTAAGCCAGTCAAGGAATGGAAGGTAGAACCAGTGCAGGCAATGGGAAATCAACCACATGAAACCTGGAAGTTGGAGACACATGGACTTGTTGGGAACTGAGAGTTTAGAGAGTGAGAGGTTCATTTATTGGGCTCACGGACAGGAAAAAATGGACAGGATGGCCCCCCCACTCCCATGATCTTCTGGTTGGTTTCCCTGTGGCTTAAAACCACCCTTATTAAGATGATCAATACCTTGGGTATGGAGGTTAGTTGTGACTGTAAAGCTTTGTTTTAAATAACCCACCTAGAATTCCACAGAACTACACATGTGTTGCTACACGTCACACCCCTTAAAAACAAGCAGTACCCAGTATGGACTCAGTAACTTACCACATTCCTCATCAGGGCAGCAGTCATCACCAGACCCTTCCTGCCTCACAAGAGTTTGTCCCACCTTTGTGCACTGTGGTGGTGGGGCGCAGGTTACTCCATAGCACTGCAAAGGAGAGAGGTCAAGAATGCTCACCTTGAGACATATATGTTATGTTACTTAATATTATTGCCATGTGTATAGCACACAGTCTCCGACTGGTATGACAGTTCAGTGCTTCCAGTAGTTTCTGGTTGTCCAGTCGAGCCAATCTAGAGTGTACATTGCAGGCTGCAGTCTTAATCGGCTTCTGTTATAAGCAGTGTAGATGGGCATGTTCACTTAGTAGGAGAATGTGTCTAATTCAGTGATCTGAGTGTGCTTGGTGTTTGATGAGTAACAAATTACTTACGAATTCCCTTATTCAGTGCGTATGTCATTACCGGATCACTGCACGTGTGTGCGAGCAAGGTAGCAATAGTAGAGGGTGCCTTAATAGCCAGTTAAGGGTATAACAAGATTGCAGTGCATGTATGCATGAGTTTGAATGGTGTGTCTGGATGGACAGTGTTGCTGTGAGCATAGAGATGGACAATCAGATGATAAGTCTGCGCTCTGTTACATGTATGTCTACTTTTCATCTTAAAGTCTACTGTTGGGCGTCTTGAATGTAGTGCGTCATTAAAGAAACATACCACACTCATTCCCAGGACAAGCGTTTTAGTGATTGTTTTGTGATTGATTGGAAAGGGCCTTGTCACTTTATTAATGATGAGATCTTGCAACTGTAAAAATGAGGTCTATTACTGTAAAACACCGGTCCTTCTTGGGTTTCTCTTACTTACATTCAAGAAGATTTATGTTCTGCCTGCTTAGGTCAACAATACTTTTAAGGCTTATCACGCTTTCCTTGAAGAGCCCACTTTAAGATGCGTAATCCACTTTGAAGCAAACCTAAAGCCTCATAAAACCCCTGAGTTCAAGGCAAAACATGCTCTCTTGTCTGAGGGAGGTGCTCCCTCTTCCACAGGGAATCTGTCGAAGGTCTGCCCTGAGAAAGGGAGCACTTCTCCATGCACCTTCCGTACTTGAAAACAAACCTAGCTGCTCTCAACTATACACAGAATCCAGTGAACATGTTCCAGAGATGTAATCCATGAAGGATGTCTATTTTTAACAATACGCTATTTAGATTTGACCAGGTTTTCTGTGAAATTTCTCAAATCCTTATTGCTTGTTCCTTAACATTTAATTAATCAAAGTGATTTTAATCACAACGCCAGGACTGCTTTTTTTCTTTAACAATGGTGGGGGTGGGGGGAGAGAAAGCAAGAGAGAAATGGTTATCGTCCGGTTAAGGTATACAAGCTGAGCAAATGCCTGGGTTCAAAAATTCTTTCACTGACTTTACTTCGTTTTTAAGCTTCGTGATCTGCAATTTACACTTTGTTCTATCTAAAAGATGCTGTGGAATTCCCGCACTCGTTTGATTCTCTTATCCTGTCTTTGGACCGTTGCTTAATCTAACCTAAAGCTCAGGAGTTTCAGGAAAAGGTCAAATGTCACAGTTTTAAAGAGCTGTGGGTTAAGATGAGCCCTTTGAAGATTTGGACGAGACAAGTCCACATGGAAGTTGAGAACTCTTCTCCAAGCTCCTTGAAACCCAACTGTCTATAGCCTCCAGCTCTCAGAAGCCTGGGCTCGAGGAACCGGGTGTGACTGCAAAAAGCTCGCGCAAGTAAAGTGTCGTGTTTACTGGACATTATTACATAAAAGAACATACTACACCGTCAGCTGTCACCTTAATATTTTTAAAAGGTGACTACCTGGAGGGGTATGGTGCAAGGTTCCGTCGACGCTATTGAACCACAACCACATGCTCCCATCACAAAGCATGCCCCCTGCCCACAGCTGTACTTACTGCACAAAGAAAATAAATGATGAGTAACTTACCTCTGGTACTGCAATGGAAAGAAAAAATATATATATATTAGTGTGTTTGTTTTATTAACTCCAGTTTTTAAACATTAAACATTACAACTTCCCACCATGCAAGTGTGTGCAATTCAGCCTTTGTGTGTAAATTGTAAATGTTTTCCTCTGTCCCATTACCAGTGAAGGACACTAGCAGTGTGTGCTCTGCTGTGTGACTGTGCTAGGTGTCCTCAGTCTCGATCTGTCCTTGCTATGTGCCTAGGGCTGCTGGAGTTACTGTATCTTTGGCTGACCGGACTGTTATCCTGCCCCTCATCTCATTACTTTCATCGGCATGAATTAATTACCAAGATTTAATTCATTAACAACAGTCCCTTTGCAGACGCCTCTAGCTTGTCTAGTGGTGCAGACCTTCCTCAGCCTCATCTAGCCCTCCTTTACCTCCCCTGGAGCCTCGATGTGCTGCAGGGAGGTCTCTTTTCACATTCTCTGTCTTGTTTTTGTGGCACAGACTCTAATTCGTCTCCTCTAGTTACCTTCGTGATACAATCTCTCCTCACCTTCCTCCAGCTTTTCATGTGAGCAATCCTTCCTCAGTTTCCCGTGGCTGCTCTTGTACTACAATCTCTCCTCAGCCCCCTGTAGCTTCTCTTGTGATACAATCCCTCCTCTAGATTATCTTGTTGCAATCCACCCTAGCTTCCTAGCTCCTCTTGTGAGTCAGCGCTTCATCAGCCTCCTATAGCTTCTCTTGTGATACAATATCTTCTCACCCTCCTCTAGTTTCTCTTCTGATACAATTCTTCCTCAGCCTACTCTAGCTAGTCTTGTGATACAGTCCATCCTTGGCCTCTTCTAGCTACTCTGGGGGTACAGACCCACCTCTGCCTCCCCTAGTTACTCTTGTAATAAAATCTGTCCTCTACTTTCTGTACTCATATTCCTCTAGCTTCCCTTGTGATACAACCCCTCTCCAGCCTCCTCTTGCTGCTCTTGTAATACAATCCTGCCTTAGCATTGTCCAGCTCCTCTCCTCTCCTAATACAATTCCTCCTCAGCCTCCTGTAGTTCCTCTCAATGCATTTTCAATCTCCTAGCATCTCTTGTGATACAATCTCTTCTCAACATCCTTAATTACTCTTGTGCAACAGGCCTTTCTCTATCTCCACTGAGATGTCTCTGTGCTGCAGGAGCTCTTTTGCCTCCTCATTCTCTTGTGTTTGCTCCAATTTCTAAGCAGCCTCCTCCGCCTGTGATAAAATCTATCCCCAGCCTCTTCCAGCTTCTCTTGTGATACAATCTATCCTCAACATGCCTAGCTCCTCGTGATACAATCAATCCTCAGCCTCCTCTAGCTCCATCCTCGGCCTCCTCTAGCCCTGCTTGTGATACAATCCATCCTCAGCCTCCTCTAGCCCCTACTCTTGGGACACAATCCATCCTCAGCCTCCTCTAGCTCCTACTCTTGGGACACAATCCATCCTCAGCCTCCTCTAGCTCCTACTCTTGTGATACAATCCATCCTCGGCCTCCTCTAACCCTGCTTGTGATACAATCCATCCTTAGCCTCCTCTACCCCACTTGGGATACAAACTATTCTCAGCCTCCTCTGGGTTCTCTTGTGCTAAAGATACTCTTTGGCCTACTCTCTGGTCTTCAGCTTCCCTGACGCTTCCTTTAGTTTTTCTCTTTGCAGTTGCAGTCGCGCTTCTACCTTTGTTTTCTCTATGATGGTTTCCAATCCAGCTTTCAATCTATTCCGAAATCTGGATATACGCGTTATTAAAGTCATCTCTAGGAATTTCTGATCGAATGCAGGCACTGCAGCAGACCAGTTGGGTCTCTAGAGATGGGCCATATGAGGCCTGTGTCTCAAATCTAATTCTCCTGGCCCCCCTTCAGCCCCACCACCAGAGCTGTTGAACGTGCCAGGAGGCAACTTAGAAAAAAAAAAACAATGCACCTTGCCTCCTACAGTTATTTGTCCATCTACCTTTGACTGCAAATCAATGTTTGGATGAGGTAATGCAAAAGGCTGCATGTTTGCTTAAAATGTTTAAACCAGACCATGTATGTGTGTGTGTGTATACATATCTACACACCCCAGTCAGCTTCAAATGTTTTACGCACGTGCGGGGTGGGAGGTGTATGTGTGTGTGTGTGGGCACCTGTGTGTGTGTGTGTGGTGCTATTCTAGTGCTCTGTTCATTCCCCTGCCCATGTTCCCCCACAGCCTCCCATCCCTGTCTCCATCATCTGTGTGCGTGCAATACTTGTCATAATACTTACCACAGATATATGTGGGACAACACTCAGTGTCAGGATCGAATTCGCTTTTTCTGAGAAATCCAGAAGGACATTTGGGAGGCAGAGGGCAGGATTCACATTCTGGTTAGAAGACAAGGAAACACATTGAAGTAAATGTTAGTACACGTGCGTCGGGTTGACTTGCTGTGCCCAAAAGTAGTTATTGATCGTGTGTCGGTCTAGAACCGATTTCCAGTGAATACGAGTAGTTAACACCTAGTGTGGGACTCCAGCTCATTTGCTGTGCACAAGTGTGGGTAGGTCACCGTGTGGTGGTGTAGGACTGTAGCGGGTTTCCTGTGTACTACTTAATACTCATGTGTTGCTGTATAAGTGATTTCCTGTGCACAGGAGTATTTAGAGCTTAGCTTTACGCTTTAATTGATTTCCTAACAGGAGTGACAACTAGGTGTTGGGTTATATTTGATTTCCTGTGCACGAGAGTAGTTAAAACTTAGTATCCGGCTTTAGCTGATTTCCTTTACACAAAAATGATTAGTATTTAGTATTAGACTATAATCGATTTCCCATGCACAAGAGTGACAATCACTCAGTGTTGAATTATAACTGATTTCCTGAGCGTATGAACGGTTCGCTCAGTAAAAATAGGCGGCTGAAGACTAATTTTCTTGAAAACTGAAGTTTAAGTAGCATTGTGCAAATATATTAGATTAACAAGAATGTTTTCCTCGGGCAAGGTGCATCAAGACCAGTGAAAGAATAATTAACTAACCTGGCTTGCTTTAAAGTTTGCAACAGCCAAAAATTCCTAAATGGTGTGGGTGCAAATTAGCCCTTGGACAATGATAAAGTAATGACATGAAGTGGTTGCTAGGATACAATTACCGTGGGTGAGAAAGACTATAACTAGAGGAAGACTGGCCACTTTGCAATGGCTTACATGGAGATTGGTGAGTACCCTGGATATTTCCCCAAATCAACCAGATAGGAGCTGTGGCGGACTCTGAATGCTGGACTGAGAAGGGTCCGGAGAGCTGAGACAGTGAGAATATCTGAAGGGACCCTGGATCTGAGACAGTGAGCGATGAACTGGGCGCACCCTAGGAAGAGAGACAGTGAGATCTGGACTAAATGGGTGCTAAGGTTTAGGATAGCGAGACGTGGGCTGTGGGGGGCAGGCCCTGACAGCTGAGACAGTGAGAGATGGCTGGATGGGCCCTGAGATCTGACACCGTGGGGGATAGACTGGGTGTACCCTAAGAGGTGAGAAGTGAGATGGACTCAATGGTGCTAAGATCTGAGAGAGCAAGGCATGGGCTGGATGGGCTGGCCCTGATACTGTAAGAGAAGGACCGAGTGGGCCCTGAGAGCTTAGATAGTGAGATATGGACTGGATGGCTCTTGAGGGCAAGCCAAGACAATGAAAGATGGGCTGGGTGGGCCCTGAGGGCTGAGACAGTGACAGATGAACTGGGTGGGTCCTGGGAGCTGAGGCTATTAGAGATGGGAGGACCCTGAGAGCTGAAACTGTGTGACATGGACTGGGTGCACCCTAAGAGGTGAGGCAGTGTTAGGTGGACAGGATGGGTGCTAAGCTCTGGGAGACTGGGTGTGCAGGCCTGACAGCTGTGATAGTGAGAGATGGCTGGGGGGACCTTGAGCGCGGACGCCGCAGGAGATGGACTCTGAGAACTAACAGTGAGGGACAGACTGGCTGTATCCTAAGAGGGGAAGCAGTGAGAGATGGACTGGACTGGCGTTAATATCTGGGATAGTGAGGCATGAATTGGGTGGGCAGCCCCTGACAGCTGAGACAGTGAGGGACGGACTGTGTGGGGCCTGGGAGCTGAGACAGTGAGGGACGGACTGTGTGGGGCCTGGGACAGTGAGGGACGGACTGTATGGGGCCTGGGAGCTGAGACAGTGAGGGACGGACTGTGTGGGGCCTGGGAGCTGAGACAGTGAGGGATGGACTGTGTGGGGCCTGGGAGCTGAGACAGTGAGGGACGGACTGTGTGGAGCCTGGGAGCTGAGACAGTGAGGGACGGACTGTGTGGGGCCTGGGAGCTGAGACAGTGAGGGATGGACTGTGTGGAGCCTGGGACAGTGAGGGACGGACTGTGTGGGGCCTGGGAGCTGAGACAGTGAGGGGCGGACTGTGTGGGGCCTGGGAGCTGAGACAGTGAGGGATGGACTGTGTGGAGCCTGGGACAGTGAGGGACGGACTGTGTGGGGCCTGGGAGCTGAGACAGTGAGGGACGGACTGTGTGGGGCCTGGGAGCTGAGACAGTGAGGGATGGACTGTGTGGAGCCTGGGAGCTGAGACAGAGAGGGATGGACTGTGTGGGGCCTGGGAGCTGAGAGAGAGAGGGACGCACTGTGTGGGGCCTGGGACAGTGAAGGACGCACTGTGTGGGGCCAGGGAGCTGAGACAGAGAGGGACGGACTATGTGGGGCCTGGGAGCTGAGCCAGAGAGGGATGGACTGTGTGGGGCCTGGGAGCTGAGAGAGAGAGGGACGCACTGTGTGGGGCCTGGGACAGTGAGGGATGCACTGTGTGGGGCCTGAGAGCTGAGAGAGAGGGGGACGCACTGTGTGGGGCCAGGGAGCTGAGACAGTGAGGGACGGACTGTGTGGGGCCTGGGACAGTGAGGGACGGACTGTGTGGGGCCTGGGATCTGAGACAGTGAGGGACGGACTGTGTGGGGCCTGGGACAGTGAGGGACGCACTGTGTGGGGCCTGGGAGCTGAGAGAGAGGGGGACGCACTGTGTGGGGCCAGGGAGCTGAGACAGTGAGGGACGGACTGTGTGGGGCCTGGGACAGTGAGAGGGACGGACTGTGTGGGGCCTGGGATCTGAGACAGTGAGGGACGGACTGTGTGGGGCCTGGGACAGTGAGGGACGCACTGTGTGGGGCCTGGGAGCTGAGACAGTGAGGGACGGACTGTGTGGGGCCTGGGACAGTGAGGGAGGGACTGTGTCGGGCCTGGGAGCTGAGAGAGAGAGGGACAGACTCAGCTGAAGCAGTGGGCAGTAGGTGGACTGTGCGAGGCCTGTTTTGAACTGATTCAACAGAAAATATACCAAAGCAGAGCTCCCACCACAGTCCAACTTCCCGGCCACTTCTCCTCGGGACAGAGCTCGGCCTTGTCCGCTTCTCCTGTGGCCCCGGAGACCAGTTTCAGTGTTGAATTTGTGCGTTTTGGCTGGAAATGCGCAGACCCCGAGTGTGCCGCTGCCTTACAGAGTTCACCCCACAGAGATCGACGCCGAGCCTACCGCCATAAACTCACCGCATACAAAGTCAGAACAGCAGTGGTCCTCCCCTGAACCTTCCTGGCGGACTGCAGTTGCCCCCCTCTTTGTGCACTGTGGGGGTGGGGCGCAGGTGACTCCAAAGCACTGCGGACACAACAAGAAAAGGTCATCGTCTTTCCCAGCACACGGGCCTTTTGTATTGGGATGCGGAGGTGTAAAACCCATATGTGTCAACTGTCCTCTATCTCCGAGCAGGAGGAACTGGCGCTACACTTCGATTGCTCCCTCTTTTAGGTCACTCACACGCCCGGGGTCAGGGTGCCTCTCTCGAACGCTAGAACTGGCTAAAGCCTCCTTTTCTTGCACTGGAGCTGGTGAACGTCCCCCACGTGCTCGATGAGCTAGAACCCCCCACTTCCCCGCACCTCTACCGCCCTAGGATCGGCTGAATTCCCTCACACATCAGAATGGGCCACAGCCTCCTCTCTCGCGCTGGAATCAGATGAATGTCCCTCTCACAAACTAGAATGAGCTAGAACCTCCTCTCACATACTGGAATCAGCTGAATGTCCCTCTCACAAACTAGAATGAGCTAGAACCTCCTCTCACATACTGGAATCAGATGAATGTCCCTCTCACAAACTAGAATGAGCTAGAACCTCCTCTCACATACTGGAATCAGATGAATGTCCATCTCAGAAACTCGAATGAGCTAGAACCTCCTCTCACATACTGGAATCAGCTGAATGTCCCTCTCACAAACTAGAATGAGCTAGAACCTGCTCTCCCGTACTGACCTCGGCTGAATGTCCCTCTCACACGCTAGAATGGGTTAGAACCTGCTCTCTCGCACAAGGTCCCGGTGCCATTCAGGAGAGTGGCAAACACAGCGTCCATACCAAACGCCACCACCCACCCCCCATCCTTTTACGAACTTTACTTACTTCACAGAGGAAGGGGCAGGCAACTTACCGGTGGTCCTGAAAGGAAAAGCATAGAAGAAAGTCAGTGTCTTATTCGGGTTCGCACCAATAAAAACATTATGTTTAAAAATGACTGGAACTCCGGCCCATCCTTACAAGTTTGTTTTGTTCAGTTCTGTAATTTCCCTACGCCTGTGACTGGTCACTGAAGCGTTCTCTCCGTTCATGTTGCCTTTATTACACATCTCTGGAAGATACCCCTTCCGTTGTTATTGGGAGCCTCTTCTTCTAACCCCTGAACCCCCATATCTCTGGAAGATAACCCTTTATGTTTTCTTAGGAGTCTGTTCTTCTAACCCCTGAACCCCCTATCTCCGAAGATCCCCCTTTCTGTGTTCTTAGGAGTCTCTTCTTCTAACCCCTGAACCCCCATATCTCTGGAAGATACCTGTTTCTTTGTTCTTATGAGTCTCTTCTAACTCCTGAGACCCCCCGATCTCTGGAAGATACCCTTTCTGTGTTCTTAGGAGTCTCTTCTTCAAACCCCTGAACCCCCATATCTCCGAAGATCACCCTTTCTGTGTTTCTAACCCCTGAACCCCCATATCTCTGGAAGATACCCCTTTCTGTGTTCTTAGGAGTCTCTTCTTCTAAGTCCTGAACCCCTTTATGTCTCTGGAAGATACCCCTTTCTTGGTTCGTAAGAGCAGGAACATGCGAGTAGGTCGTGAGAGGGCGCAGATTCAGCCCCCCTCACTGTCCACAAGCTGCCCAGCTTCCCTGAAGCTACAGGGAATACTATGTTTCTTACAACGAAAAACAAAGGCCTGCCATTGAAGTGACATTACATGCACAAGGCCCTTTTCTGCCGCCAAGAATGGAACCTCCAGTTTGCCTTTGCTTTATGGTTTAAAGTAGCTTTTGCTGTTACTTTGTCGCTCTTATTAGCTGCACCAGAGCTCTTTTAACATTTGGGCTCAATCCTTATCCTTGCAGTGCCCCCCCTTGTATGCCCCAAAGCCCCCCCCCCCCCTGCATGCTATCATTGGTTACAGTAGTACTTACGGCATATGTATTGGGGACAACACTGTTCATCTGGGTTGAACCTTTCTATTCTGTCGTATCCTGTGGGACAGTCAGGTGCCGGATGACATTCCTCACATTCTGATATAAATTAAAAAAAGAGAAAGTTCAATACAGCGCAGTAAACTCCACCTGACGAGACGCAGATCTGCCAGACACAGAACACACTACCATCCTTAATGCAACCTATCAAAGGATATTCTGGCAGCCCTGGGGTTGAGAAAGGGCTGTCGCTGATGTGCTCGTTACAAGGACAGCGAGCACTCAGGGTCAGTCCGTGAGGCTGGAAGGACAAGGAACACTGTCCCACCCTGCACATGTTTGGCTTTCTCTGGTATGTCCTGTTATTTTCTCCTTGTGCAGTTGACAATCTGGAAGCCACTGGAGGTGCTTCATATTTTAACAATATTACAATAGCAAAGCATGAGGCTGTACTGGCTTGGGGTACCTGTAGAGTGTACCCCATCGATAGTCAGAGATGACTACTGTCCCCTTATTTGAGGCTAGGAAGAGACTGTTTGCTGGTGCTGCTGAGTCTACTGCAGGTCAAGGACTTTTTGAGTAAGACCCTAATGGGGAGGAGCTTATTCACTATCCCCTGTGAAATGTGTTCTGACCCTAATAACTGGAGTCCTTGCTTTCACAAGTACGTACACCGTGTGCATGCACATTTGTGGCATGTTACCCAAGTG
This sequence comes from Pleurodeles waltl, assembly GCF_031143425.1. NCBI lineage: Eukaryota > Metazoa > Chordata > Amphibia > Caudata > Salamandridae > Pleurodeles > Pleurodeles waltl. Next base: position 1,371,722,064 of record NC_090446.1, read on the forward strand.
CTATCCAACTGTGAAACCATGTAAAGTGTGAATTGTGGTCTGTGGAGGTCACAAGGACTGCTGCACAAAATGGTGGTCCCCTTCATGTTCTTTCTGTCTATCACGTGGATGCAACAGTAGGCATTCTGCCTCTTCGGGGCATTAGCTCAGATACAACAATGGCATGAGTTGGTTGGGTGACACGGGCATCAGATGGTGTATGACATTATGTTGGTGGATGAGTCACAGATGAGTTTCTAGTCCTACCCCAGGTAGCAAGAAATGCAAATAGTATTGTGTCATACAGCAGAGGCGGCATGAGTGGTTTGCGTTGGCAATGATCCATGAGAAGACACATATTAATCTTCATGTTTCTCAAACCCAAAGTGTGGGCTGCAGGAGAGCTGACACGTGATAGAATGGCCCTGGGAGGAGCGATAGTAACAGGACTACTGGATGGAATGGATGGTCCAAGTGAGATGAGACAGAAAGAGGGGGCTTGTTGATCCCATGTGAGATGAGATAAAGGGAGTTGGACTGAATGAACCCAGTGAATTGAGACAGTAAGAAGTGGACTGATCCATATTAGATGAGACACTGGGAGATGGAATGACTGATCTAAGTGAGATCAAACAGTAGGGGATGGACTGGATGATCCAGGGGCCGTATTAAAGAAAGTGCCCGGTGTGAAATGGGCATTTGCGCACCCGGGGTGCTTTAGATTACAAAAGGGGATGCAGATACTTGTGCAGCCTCTTCTGTAATACTGATAGCTCTCAAGATGGTGATGCCTCATTTGCATAGAGGAGTGGCCGCATACAAATGAGTGAATCTTTTCATCTGTGCACTTGCACAGTACTATGGACACAGGGGTAAAGGCAAAGAAGCTGTCAGGGTTGTGCCACAAAAAGGTGCTGCACTCTCAAAGCGCCCCCTGATGGCAGCCCTCTGGAAGGGGGAAAGTAGTTCCTATGGCACCCAGTGGCGTAACATAACATGATGGGGCCCCTCTTGCAGAATATGTAGAGGAACCCCTAGGTCTCCAACATGTCACAGATACTTATTGGCCTTGGGTGGAATGGGGCCATTCTGAAGGGCTTGGGGGCCGCCGAAAGGTTGGGACCCCCTGCACCACATGGGCCTGCATTACGCCCCTGATGAACCCCCCCAGACATCGCCTTGCAGGTGGGTGCAGTGACTCACTGCACCTTCCTGCACAGGGATCTCTAATCCCTCTTTAAAGTAGAGGCGGGTTGCCTGCACAGTGAAACATATAGCCTCCTAAGAATGACTCCCGGTCCTATTTTATTATGTTTTACACTTTAAGCTCTGAGTGGTCTACAGGTGCACCGTTCTAACCCCACAGTCAGCATCCAGCCCTAACTCAATAACTCACCACATTCATACATGTCACAGCAGTTGTCCTTGGTTTTCCCATGAGGGACAAGCTTTTCTCCCATCTTTGTACACTGCGGGGGACTGCTGCATGTCACACCCTCGCACTGGCTCTGAAATGTGGTACACAAGGAACAAAGGTCAGGAACAAAAGCTGCCATGTGTGCTAGAGGCAGATCTCCCAGGCGTGTGTCAGTAGTAGTACCCCAGCTCTCTCTAGGCAGAAGCAGAACCCATGTTTCTTAATAATGCTTGGTATCAGACTAGGAAGAGTGCACCTATTCCCTCCTTAGATGCCTTTTTTAGGTCACTGGTACTCCCAGGATGTCTGCTTTTTCCAGAATCCTCCCTCTCGTACACCAAAGTGGGCTAGGCCTATGTCTCTGGGATTGTGCTTCTTAGATGCTACAAGTACGCAGCGTGTCAGTATAGTAGACTGGAAAGGTTATGTACCATAGGAAACCCATGTTAGACCCTCAGTATAGTTCTGTATTGTTTACGTATAAAACACCCACTACCGCTTTCCATTCCCATTATCACAATTTTCATGAAATAACCGTGAGTGGGAGCTACACTGCATGCACATCATGGGTGTCAGATGCTTTGTGGCTCTGGGAGTCTGGAGTCATTTCCTGGACTCCATATGTTCGCCTATGACTCGCCTTATTACACTAAATTGAATCTGAAATCTTCAGGAGCCACCATAAGAGTTTTAAGAGGTGACTGTTTTCCAGACCTCAACAGTGTTCAGGTGACAAACACACTACAGTGGCAAAGCAGCCCTTCCCCACTTTTCAGAACTTTACTTACCACACAGAGCAAATGACAAGAAACTTACCAGTGGTACTGAAATAAAAAGAAGGGAGAACAATGTTAAAATACATTTTAAAATAGTCCAAAACTCAAAGATCTACTTGTCAAAAACTCGAACTCTGAACATGCTTGTTCCAGAAATCAAGTGGCAACAGATCTTCTGTACAAAATAAACCAGTTGTCATGTAAACTGTGTGCCAGCGTATGGCCGGCTTGCAGTTCCTGCTTTCAAGTTGTAACCCAAATCCACCACAAGTACCTACACAAAATACATGCAAAATACATGCTTATCTACATATCTTTAAATGAGGATATGGTGTAGTGTAGATAATAGAACAAGGAAAAGAGCCATAGTAAATAGCAATCCTTTCATACAGGAGATGTACAAAATACCGCAGCTATTTGTTACTATGATCATAAGAGGAAGGGTAGAGTCTAGGAAGCATCACCATGGTGTGCCATGCATCCTGGCTGCCTGCTCTTAGGCAGGACTGAACACTGCACTTTTGAAACTGGCTGCATGTGAAGAAGTAGTTCATCAACCTGGCTTGTTTCCTAGTGAGCGGTCAAGATTGGCTGTAGGGACTTTCCCTCCACTGTGGCTGTTGGTTGGCTTACTCTGTGCTTCTCTGCATGTGCTGGAGTGGCCTTCATTCAAGTGCATAAATACTTTGAGAGGCAGAGGTGGCGTGTCTGCCTGGTCCTCTTTCAACCATCCCTCGCCAATGTGCTCTGGGCACCTATCAGGAAATCTGTCTGATCCGACTTGTAACAGCCCTCCAGGAAAACTGTGAACTATGTGAATGGCAATGATTGGTCATCGCTGGTATAAGTCTCTCTGATGTACAATAAATGAGACTAATTGGTTCTCATTAGAATAACTCTACCATATACCCCGGGGAGGTGTAAGAGACAGGATCAGTTGCTTAGATCTAACCCTCCCGTTTGTGATCCGAGCAGCGATTAGCCTGGCTTCTCAGTCAATGACCCTCCTTCCCTAAGCTGTAGGTTGGTGTCACATGGGGTCAGCCGCCTATCCCACCATTTACAGCAGGGTCACCTGCATTCGCCTGGCAGCCCCATTTACATTGAGGCACAGGGTCTGGGTGAGTGCATGGGCATCGTTGGGTGATCTAGCTAATGGTTGATGCTTTTCACGGAGCAAGGAAAGTGCAAAGTCAGCAGTTGTGGCTTCCTCGTTTCTGCACCAACCGAAGAGGAGACCACAGAATTGCTGTTTTTCTGGGCCACCCACCCAAGAAACTTGGCCTCTTGTGCCCAAACGGCAGCAGGTAAAGGCTGCTGGAAGAGTAGAGGACTGAGATGAACTTCCAGTGTGTACCTTTCAATAGCAATTCGGAAAAAGAAAAATATTGCTAGACCAGGAAAACAAGGAAGCTAAAAATTGGTCCTATGCAGGCGATATTGGAAGTTACCACTGGAGGGATCCTGTGGCAATGTACAACTGTTTCTACACCTGTGTCATGCGGAAACTGCCAGGTGAAAATTGTTCATATGTGCGATACGGTGGGTAAAATGAAAAAACTGCCAATTCCTACCATGCCATTCTGTGGTGGTGTGGAAGCTGGCATGATCTGTTTTATAGAGGTAACATGGACATTTTGAATATCCGCTTTCCTGGGGGCAACATGGAGAAACCCAGACATTCCAGTAGAATGCGGTCCTTAAATCTCAGCCAGTTTGACTAATGCTGCAGATCCAATAATCTGTAAATTCACCTCTGGCGTGCATATTAGGAAGGTTAATTCAGAGATAGAAACATAAGTCTAGGTGGCGAATTTACATCTTACAACTATTTACTGGTGCTCTTGGAATTCGTTTGTCAAAGAACCCCAATCCTCCTTTAGAACACTCTCAACATTCTACAGATGTTGAACAATGTACTTGTACACATCTGTAGTAGCAACACAACAGTATTAAGAAGGGGTCTTTTGCAGGAGAGAGGTGCTTGCCTACAGTGGAGCAGTTCTGGTTTTCAAGATGGCAACCTTTAGCCTCTCATCGTTTTTTTGACCCCTTGCATTAATTGACGCCGCCAAAACAAATACTACTGTCATAGGAGCAATGAAGCACTAGACTGTAATACATGGCGATATCAGAGGTAGACGCTGGTGCAGTGTCAGTCAGTTTCAGCATCACTCACTGGCTGCTACAGAGGAGGGCTGGTGCCTTTACAAAGCATCCTATTAGGATGAACTTTACACATCTACCCTCCCCCATAAGTTTGTGGTTCCGCCCTGCTGTTTCACCGATCCAGTGACTTGTAAGTGCACTTTCTTTTTAAACATATTTTTATTCATTTGTGAAATGGTGAGAATGACAAAGCAGTTATTACAGTGTTTTCGTGTAAGGGTACTTTCTGATCCTCCTGCAGTAAGCGAGACTGCCATGGTTTTGCTCACATTGGCTCACAGAGGTTTTGGATTCGGCTTAGCACCATGCTGGGCTTTATTTGGCAGCTCTGTCCTGTCTCGGAGGTATCCCACTCTGGCGCAAGCAGGTAATCCTTACTCCTTACTGTATTTCTCCAAGCTGGCCAGAGCTCCGCTCACCACACACTCTCCCTCTGTGTAACCATTCCTCGCTGTCTAACAGTATCTAACCTCACAAGAGGATCTACTCATCCCACTTTCCATGTGCATGAGCCCACAATAATGATCACACCTAACTCCTATTAACTTAATCTGACAGAAAGCAACTGGAGAAAAAACATGAAACAAAGGAGGCTACATTCAGAGAGGGTACAGAGGCAGGGAACGGAGTAGGGTAGATTCAGAGAGGGTATAGAGGCAGGGAACGGAGTAGTCTACATTCAGAGAGGGTACAGAGGCAGGGAACGGGGTAGGGTAGATTCAGGGAGGGTACAGAGGCAAGGAACGGAGTAGGGTAGATTCAGAGAGGGTACAGAGGCAGGGAACGGAGTAGACTACGTTCAGAGAGGGTACAGAGGCAGGGAACGGAGTAGTCTACGTTCAGAGAGGGTACAGAGGCAGGGAACGGAGTAGGGTAGATTCAGAGAGGGTATAGAGACAGGGAACGGAGTAGTCTACATTCAGAGAGGGTACAGAGGCAGGGAACGGGGTAGGGTAGATTCAGGGAGGGTACAGAGGCAGGGAACGGAGTAGGGTAGATTCAGAGAGGGTACAGAGGCAGGGAACGGGGTAGGGTAGATTCAGGGAGGGTACAGAGGCAGGGAACAGAGTAGGGTAGATTCAGAGAGGGTACAGAGGCAGGGAACGGAGTAGTCTACGTTCAGAGAGGGTACAGAGGCAGGGAACGGAGTAGGGTAGATTCAGGGAGGGTACAGAGGCAGGGAACGGAGTAGTCTACATTCAGAGAGGGTAACAGGGGCAGGGAACGGAGCAGGGTACATTCAGGGAGGGTACAGTGGCAGAGAACAGAGTAGAGTACATTCAGAGAGGGTACACAGGCAGGGACCGGAGTAGGCTACATCCAGAGACAGTACGAAGGCACGGAACAGTTTCCTAAGAGCACAATACTAAGCCCAATATTAACAATTCCTAATAACCACTGGATTAACCACTAACCTTGAGTTTCGAAGTAACATGCTACCCTCAATAAAGTGCTCCAACACCTCGTCATGGGCAGTAAGCACTATGTAAATGCAATTACAATACATTGCAATATGCGTGACATTACCCTTCATGCTTTTATATTTCATTTCGCTTGCCCCCCTCCCCGCGCCCTTCTGTAACTAATTCCCTGATCACCATCCCACCCTTCTGCGTTTGCTCCTAGTTGGCTTCTGCAGCTTTCCTCGCCACTGCAATCATAGGTCTTTGGTCCTTCAAAAGCGCTGCTATAATTGGAACAACATTGCTTTATTTCGATCCCAAACCTTTATTTGGCCCAATCTTATTGTTTCATAAAAGTACAAACACTACAAAATTACAACAAGAATACAAACTTGTCAGTCCAAGTCATTTAAGACAGCAGCAGTGCTTTGTTTAATGCCTGCTGCCTGGGCCCGTGCGCCCTCTTCCGACACCTCTGTGCTATGGGAGGAGTGGGCGGGGCCTGTAAGGCAGGCGCTTGTAAAGAGGAACTGAGAGCCATACGGGCTCTCTGTATCATGTTAACGTGCTCAACGTGTCCGGGAGGGGCACGGAGCACGAGTGTATAAATAAAGGACGGAACTGTGGTGACGCAGTTCCGAGTGTGGCAGCAATGCATCGTGTCTGTATGTGTAATTAGCTCGCAGCGCCACGTGTCTACAATGGCGACGAGTGGGATCCGAAAAAAAACTAGTGGGAAAGTAACGTTGGCGTGAAGGAGCGCACATGTTTGAGTACCGGTGTTGCTGCGGGAGAGTGGTGGAGCCAGCCGCCAAGAAAACAAGTGAAATAAGTGACCCCTGGAGGTACCTGGTCGTGAAGCCGTCGAGGGCCTGCTGGTGAAAGGCGGTGAGGCGTGAATTTCCCGGTCGGGGAAATCACAAGAAGGTGAGCCGGCGGCACAACCCGCCCCGGGGAAGACCGTCACGTGCCCCGCGGTCTCCCAATCCGGGAGACTGAAGAAAAAAAGCCCGGCCCTGGCAGCGTGACCCCGCCCCAGGCAATACGATCTCTGCCGCGCCGCTTCCAAATCGCGGCAGGCTGAAAGGGATAGCCCGGCCCCGCCTGGAGCAGACTGCCACGTGGGGCAGCTAGAGTGCTGAGAACACGCTGCTCGCAGGCGCGTCTGGCCTGAGCTGAGCAGCGCCAACGAGGACGATGTGTCTTCTCAGCTGAGCGCTGCAAGTAACAGCGTCTCAGCTGAGAGAACAGCTGACACGGACACGGTTGAAGAAATAAAAAAAATAAAACACAAAGAGACTAAATACCGCAATAAAAAAGGGCTGAATAGAGTGCATGAAGAAAAAAAAAGTTGATAAATAAAGGAACACAGGGACATCACTGACTTTTGTAGCACAGTAGACTAAAAGGGGTGTGAAAATGAGTGCCCCACCACCAGATAACGTGGACAATGCCAATCCTCCTCAACCACCAGGGAATCCACAACTCCCAGCACACTTAAATAATAGTGTTCACTCCTCGATTACTTCGTTACCACCGTTTAGCCAACTGGTTGACCCGGCCACTGCTGCGCCTAGGTGGCGTCTGTGGATAAATCGCTTAGAAAAACTATTTTTGCGCTACCAGAGAAATGGATGGAGCTGTGCGCAGGTCAGTGATGCTGCTGATGGGGGGTGATGAGCTACAAGAGTTGTTTGATTCCCTACCTGATACAGGGGATAGATCTGACTTTAATGCAGCTGTGACTGCTTTGAACAGGCATTTTGATCCCCAACTCAACGCGGATTATGAACGGTTCAAATTAAGACAGGCGCAACAGACTGAAATAGAGTCCATGGATATGTTTTATGCCCGATTGAGGAAATTAGCGAGTTCGTGCACAGGGTTGAACCAACAAGAGGAAATCCGAGCGCAGATTATTCAAGGGTGTCGATCCAATGCTTTGAGAAAGCTCATCCTTCGGCAACAGGGCATGTCCCTTGATGACATTCTGATTTTAGCGAGGTCCCATGAGCTGTCGGCCGTGCGAGCAGATGCGATGGCGGCAGTGAGAGGGCAGTCGCTGGCTGCTGCTTCATCGACTCGTACCGTTCAAGTTAAGGAAGAACAAGTAGATGCCGTCCAGATGCGTCAGGCCACACCTCGCAAGATGAACCTGAATAAACCCAGTGAGAGAGCCTGTGGAAGCTGTGGTTATGAACATCGATCGAATGCGGGGTGTCTGGCAAAAGGTCAGTCGTGTAATCGCTGTGGGAAACCTAATCATTTTGCCAAAGTGTGCAGGTCCAGGAGGAATAAGCCTGGAGAACCAAAAGGAAGAGATACGAATGTCCGGGCTGTGTCTAAAAGTGTGGAGGAGGGAAGGGACCCGGCGATGGCGAGTGGTCCAGGCTGTGAAGAGGACGATGAAGAGGACATTTTTGTAATATCCTTTACAGGAGGAAGGTCAGGGAAAAAGAGACCCCCTCCCATGAGTGAGGTGCACGTCAATGGCACGTTGGTTTCTGTACTCCTTGATACAGGAGCGTCGGTCAACGTCATGGATGAAACTCTTTTCAAAAAGTTGTCACCTGCCCCGCCACTGACCATGACAACCACCAAAATATATAACTATGGGGGTAAAGATCCTCTTCCCCTTAAAGGAACTGTAGAAGTGGCTGTGAGCAGTGGAAATAAATCTACTGAGGCGAGGTTTTATGTTGTAGCAGGAAATCGTGGCACGTTGCTAGGATGCCACACGGCTGAAGAACTAGAGTTAGTGTTCTTTGCGCGTCAAATATATGACACTCAGGTGGAGCGCCTTCTCCAGGAGTTTCCGCAGCTGTTCGAGGGACTAGGTTGTTTGAAAGGAAAGCGCATTAAGTTGCATATAGATCCCAAGGTAGTCCCGGTGGCTTTGCGACATCGTCGAGTGCCGTTTCATCTTCGCCCTATCGTTGAGAAGGAGTTGCTGTCCTTGGAGGAACAAGGAGTCATTGAAAAAGTGGATGGCCCGACGCCTTGGGTGTCTCCTTTGGTAATCGCCCCGAAACCCAAGCAGCCGGGGGCGATTCGTCTGTGTGTCGACATGCGCCTGCCGAATAAGGCTATCAAAAGAGAGAGACATATAACCCCTACTATGGATGACATTATTGCAGATTTGAACGGGGCCCAATGGTTTTCCAAGTTAGATCTTAATGCAGGTTACCATCAGCTGGAGCTAGAACCGGAAAGTCGGAATATTACTACCTTTTCGACACATGTAGGGCTACGAAGGTACAAGAGATTAAGCTTTGGAGTGTCGTCAGCGGCCGAAGTATTTCAGAATGCTATTCGAGAAACACTGTCCGGATTACCGGGAGTAATTAATTTGAGTGATGACATTTTGATATATTCTAAAACTAGAGAAGAACATTATCGCCATCTGAGGGCGACCTTAAAAAGATTGACTGAAGCGGGACTAACACTTCATAAGAAGAAGTGTGCTTTCTTTCAAAACTCGGTAGAGTTCTTTGGATATGTGTTTTCTAAAGAAGGTCTGCAAGTGGATCCTAAGAAGGCTGAAGCCATCCGTCAAGCCCCTGTTCCGTTGAATCCAACGGAAGTTCGTAGTTTTCTGGGAATGGCTACTTATTGTGGAAGATTCATACCTCAACTGGCCACCATGTCTGAACCGCTTCGACAGCTCACGAAAGGGCAGCACCGTTGGGATTGGACTTCAAGTGCTCAACAGGCCTTTCTAGAGATTAAAAATGCCTTACTAGATAAAGCAACTATGGCATATTTCGACCCAGGTATGAAAACTGAAGTGGTGGTTGATGCGAGCCCCGTCGGGCTAGGAGCTGTGCTCTTACAGGAACAGAGGCATCATGAGTGGATCCCTGTTGCATATGCCAGCCGAGCGTTGTCGGCGGTGGAAACCCGATACGCTCAGATCGAGCGGGAAGCGCTAGCAATTCGATGGGCGTGCCGCCATTTCCACCTGTATCTGTATGGACATGAGTTTACAGTAGTAACCGATCACAAGCCTTTAGTCCCATTGTTTACGGGGAGTCCGCGTCTTGCACCTCCGAGAATTGAGCGGTGGACTGTTTTACTTCAACCATACAGATTCACAGTGGTGTATCGGCCTGGTGCTAATAATCCTGCAGATTATCTGTCTCGACATCCGTCTCCTGACCTAATCGATGGTCGCCAGAAACAAGAAGAAGAGAATACGGAAGTTTTTGTGAGCATGGTGGTACAGTCGGCATGTCCAAATGCTCTCCTTGTGACTGACATTGTGAACGCCACACGGGACGATAAGCTGTTGAATAGCGTCAAAGAGGCCTTAGGTTGCAAACAGTGGAAGTATTTTTTAGAGAAGACCCATGTGTCATGCCCTGTACAAAAGGTGGCCATGCAGAGCATCTGGAAGGTGCGAGATGAGCTGTCTACCGATGGTGATGGGTTGGTTCTGAGAGGACGGCGAATTGTGCTTCCACAGTGTCTCTGGTCAAGGGTCATCGATTTGGCTCATCAAGGACATCAAGGGGCTGCTAAAACAAAAGCGAGGTTACGAGCAAAGGTCTGGTTTCCGGGCAGGGATACGCAGGTTGATGAGATGGTAGGGAAATGTCATTCGTGTGTAATCACGTCTATAGAACCTCCGACTTGCCCAGTAGTAACTGAACCGGCCACTCTGAAACCGTGGGCTAAAATAAGCATGGACTTTGGGAGTTTCCCAGATGGCAGACTGACTGTAGTGTTAATCGACCCGTATACCAAATTCCCAGTGGTGGAGGTGGTGGTGTCGACGTCGTTTGAAAACATAAGACCCATTCTGCAAAAGACTTTTGCTTTGTTGGTCTGCCGGATGAAATCCGAACAGATAATGGTCCCCCTTTTCATGGACAAGAGTTTAAGTCATACCTTGATGGACTGGCGATTCGTCATCGTAAGATAATGCCTTATTGGCCTCAGGCTAACGGAGATGTAGAAAGGTTCATGCGAACTCTGAATAGGGCTCTTAGGATTGGAGTGGAGAAACATGAGAACAGTGAACAATGTCTTTATCAATTTCTAAGTGCTTACCGTCAAACCCCACATAGTACGACTGGTTGTGCTCCCTCATCATTGATGTTCAAGGTGTCTCCACGCGACTGCATTCCCGCCTACCCTAAATGGAAACCTCCAGCATTGGATATAAAAGCTACTCAAAACAAGCGAAAAGCTACCAACCAAAGGGCGAGTAGCCAACGACGATCCCAGTATAGGGGTTTCCAAGAAGGAGATCGAGTGGTGGTGAAATGTAGGCGCGGAGGATGGAAGTTCCGAACGCCTTTTGAGCCTGAGGTGTGGGAAGTGATCGGCATAAAGGGATCCATGATAACAGCAGCCCGAGGGAGACAAAGAGTCACGAGAAACGTGTCACATTTCAAAAGGGCTGGTCTACGAGAGTTGACCAGTGGAAGTGAGGAGATGGAGGACATCTTTGAGGAGTCACCTATTCTGGGTGAAGAGAGGAAGAATGACCCGGAGCCTACTGGGACTGACCCGGTGGAACCTGGTTCGGTTCTGGAACATGGAAGCGGTAACACCAGAAGGGGAAGATATAACTTACGCCCTAATCCTGTGCCGAGTAGTCATCTAAAAGATTTTGTTTGGTGAACAATTTGCTCAAGCGTAAATGCCCTGCATGAAGAAAAGAAATGTTGGGAACAGTGTACCACAACCCCGCCCATGTAAAAGGGACTCTGTGAGTGACATTAATGATCTGGGTGCCCAGAAACATAGTGGGGGTGTTTTCAAAAATGTGTTATTAACGAGAACGAGTTAGTTTAATTTTTTCATTTAAAAGTGTGTCGTACTACAAAGTTTAGTGTTCGTTTAGGTTCCTTTGATTAAGCCCTATCCATGTGGAGTAAAACATGGGGGAGATGTAAAGAGGAACTGAGAGCCATACGGGCTCTCTGTATCATGTTAACGTGCTCAACGTGTCCGGGAGGGGCACGGAGCACGAGTGTATAAATAAAGGACGGAACTGTGGTGACGCAGTTCCGAGTGTGGCAGCAATGCATCGTGTCTGTATGTGTAATTAGCTCGGAGCGCCACGTGTCTACAGCGCTCACTCCTGAGGCCTCTGGGCAGCTGGCTCCGAGGGCGCCTCCCTGCTCTGTTTAGTAACAGGTACTCATATTGCCCCCAGTCCTGGGCTAGCAGGCTGCACAGTGTTTCAGTTATTCTTCACGGCCTCACGGTCTGTTCCTAACGCCTGGCCCTGCTCCCCCCCCCGCTATGGGCGCAATACAGGTGTCCGAGTACTCACCACAGATGAATTTAGGACAACACTCCCTCTCAGGGTTGAAGGTCTCGATTCTGTGATGCCTGTCCGGGCAGACCAGCTCTGGGGGGCATCTTTGGCATTCTGGGGAGAGGACGTGGAAAGTTAGGAAAGGCTCAGCACAGTCTAAATCCAAGAGAGTCAGAAAAGTGCTGGTGACGTACAGAGCAGGCGCGAGTATCATGTTCAGTATGCTAGGGCAGTTATCTGTGTCGGACAGTTACGGAGTTCTTCTCTACATATGATGTTAATACTCTGTGTCGGACAGTGACTGATTTCTATTCTACATGTTTAGTTAGTACTCTGGGTCCAGCAGTGACTGATTTCTTGTCTGCATGTGTAGTTAGTACTCTGCGTCGGACAGTGACCTGATTTCTTGTCTGCATGTGTACTTAGTATTTTGCGCCCAGCAGTGATTGATTTCTTGTCTGCATGTGTAGTTAGTACTCTGTGTCGGGAATTACTCATTTCTTGACACTTGATGTAGTCAGCACTTTGTTTAGGGAGGTGAATGATTTCTTGTCTGCATAGAGTAGTTATTACTATGACGGCCAGTGACTGATTTCGTGTCTGCTTGTGTTGTTAGTACTCTTTCGGAAAATTAAAGGTTTATTGTCTGCATGTGGAGCTAGGACTCTGCATCGGGAACAGACTGATTTCTTACCTGCATATGCAGCGACTGTGTGTTGGAGTGACTGATTGCTGGTCTGCATGTGTAGTTTAGTTACTAGTGTGTTAGGGGAAGTGACAGCTGTTGTTTGTACATGCTGTTAGTACTCTTTGGCCGAAAGTGACTGATTTCTTTTCTGCATATGCAGCTAGTTCTCTGTCAGGAAGTGAGTGATTTCTTGTCTTCTTGTGTAGTTAGTACTCTGTCAGGAAGTGACTGATTTCTTGTTTGCACATGCTGTTAGTACTCTTTGGTAGAAAGTGACTGATTTCTTTTCTGCATATGCAGCTAGTACTCTGTCAGGAAGTGACTGATTTCTTGTTTATACATGCTGTTAGTACTCTGTGACGGGAATTGACTGATTTCTTTTCTGCATGTGCAGCTAGTACTCTGTGTCGGGAAGTGAGTGATTTCTTGTCTTCATGTGTGGTTTGTACTCTGTCAGGAAGTGACTGATTTCTTGTCTGCCTGTATAGCAGTAGTTTGTGTCGGGCACTGACTGATTTCTCGTCTACATATATGGTTAATACTATTTGTTGGGAAGTGACTAATTTCTTGACTGCATGTGTAGCTAGTACTCAGCATTGTGCCGGACTGCTTTCCAAAGCACAAGGACAGTTCCTACTTAGCGGAGGGCTACGAGTGACTGCTGATGTGTTCATGCGCAGTGTTCACTCTGACTGATCTCCTGCCTGCATGGGAGGATAGGGCTCAGGGTTGGCTATGGATGGTTTCCTTTCTGAATGGGCAGCAGTGACGACTCTGTGTTCTTCTCTGAGTACTTTCTTTTGCGCATGTCAGTTTGCCCTTAGTGTCGTGCTAGGCCAGTTTCCTGCACAGGATGAGACCAGAAGATATTAACTGATAAGCGTTAGTTATGAGCCGGTACCTCATTCTTATGATCCCTTCTCACCACCTGAGGTTTCACTGTCCCTGAGCAGCTTTTATCTTGGCGCTCGCCAACCCTTTCAAGTGACTTGTACCAGTGGTTGTTTCACCTGGGAGTGACCTCCCACACTTTGTGTTTCCTGCAGGGCACTCAGTGTCCAATAAGTAGCTTACCGCAGTCATACTCAGGGCAGCATTCGTCTTTCCCGGAGCCTTCAATAGGGACTGGAATTTGTCCTTCCTTCGGGCACTGTGGGGGATCCGCACATGTTACCCCAAAGCACTGCAGGGGACAAAGGTCACAGAAAAAGTACTGAGTCACACTTCTGTTTAGTGCTTCATGCAGTAGGAAGAGTCATGTTTGTCAACACTGCTCTGTGCCCTGGAGCCACCTGAACTCCCTCAGTACCCCTCTCCCAGAGTGGATGGGCTGGAAGGAGTCTCCTGGCCTACAGGTGTGGAGGACGCGTGAACTGGCTCACTCTCCTAAATGGGAAATCATGGTGTGCTGGATGGTGCAGACTTCAGTTTCAGATTAGGAACCCCACTCTGGTGCTCCACGTGGCATTAAGGATTCCCAAGAGGCTAGAAGCCAGAATGGAGTTAGCGGCCAGGAGGGCAAGCGACACACCCAAGAAGCTCCTCCTGGCATCTTCAGTAGTATTCCAGGGAGCTAAGTACAACAGTCCAACCAGTCACCGCTATGACGATTTGACACCCACCTACCAGGACTCACCTCTTAAAGGCTGCCCCTTACTCCCGCTTCCAACAGTGCACCACGTCTGCTATAGGCAATGAAGAGCACAAGCACAACCAGGACACTCCTTTTCCACTGCACGTGGTGAACATTTAGACCATGCTTGGCCTCCCTCTTTACTAGGCTTGATCATTAATATTGCTTCCCAGTGCATGTCCCAGACCTGTCTGAGTTCAGTCACTGTCTGCACTCCCTCCTCCGCCGTGCCTCACATGCAGTGCATTCATTCCCCACCATAACTGTGAACAACTCACTGCTGGAGTTCATTCATGGTCTCGGCTGCCCACAGTCTCAAGCAGGGACTATCGGCTTTGCATACTTGTTCATGCACCAGATATTGCCTTGAACATGCTCTGCCTTTGGCCCACCTAATCCGTTTCCTTTCATATATGTTTTTAAATAAAAAATATATATAATTGGAATTTCTTCAAACACAATAACATGTGGAGCATACTGAGGCACAGCACAGTTACATCACATCTGGCTTCCGTCCCAGCCGCACCAGGTTCATACTTTATATCACATCAAAGAACTTACTGCAGTAGCATGCATCACATATCCGTGTCGTCCCTCCGTGCCCCTCTCGTGTGTGAATCTTCCACCCCCCATTCCAGCAGGTCTCTCCTCCAGTCCTGCTGCTAGAGGGTGTCGCAGGCTCAACCGGCTAGCAGCAGCACGTCTCTTACCTAATATGAGACCCGGCATCGTCCATTTCCTACTCAGTTTCTTTGCGCTCTATCAGGGAATAGACTTAACAAACATTGCTTAACCGCACCTGGGACATCCCACCCCGTTATTCTCATTATTCTCATGATTTGGGCCAGTATCTCTGCCCAGTGGGTCATAATAACCGGACAGTGCCACGCTACATGAAAGAAGTCCGCCTTCGCACCCCTACATCTTGCACTTGCCCAACCATGGCCCCTGGTCGGGGAGATAGTGTGCAGCCTCCTAGGTGAGAGGTAGGCTCCATGGACAGCATTGTACCAGTTTAAATTGTGCCTTTATGGACACCCTGCGGGCGCTGTTGTGTATTTTGGGCCAGTCTTTAGGGCTTATGGGATGGTCACCAACACGCTGCCAGGCCCCCTCTACTCGCAGAGCTGCCAACCGTCTATCAGCCCCTGATGCGCGGTATAACTGCGTAATGGCTTTTCCTTTCATATATCTTCGTTCGATCATCGCGGATCTCCCCACTGCACTTTTAAACCTGGTGTCACCTGTCTCTCGGCGGTCGGGGTTCTGTCTCTGTCCTTCTGGAGATGCTGCTGCTAGAGTTACACCTTGCTTGGACTACCACTGCTGTAGAAAACTCTCTACATGCTCAGAAGCTTCTTGCCCCTTTGACCATCAGCTTCCCTCCAGCGCCACATCCTCCAGGGTCACCTGCCTTGCTCATTCCCCGCCAATGACAGCTCTGAAACAGCCCCTTTTCCAGGACTTTTGTCAGAGCCTCATTCCCCATCTTCTGTGCCCACCTGGGTTTGTGTCCTAAACCAATGACTTTAAGCTTGTCTGGATTGTCTTCGAGACACCCCCATTCCCTGCTCTAGCCCCTCTTCCAGTTCCAGCCTTATTTGAGGGGTGTCCTCATGTTAGCGTGCGTTACTCTGCTTATTATGAGCTGACGGCAGACCCACCTACCGTGGGCGAAGAAACCACCAGCCACTTTCCTTCAGCCCCTCTGCGGTACCACTTATGATCAGGAAACTGCCCCCAGGCTGATGCCCTGAAAGGCGGGTACAGCTGGGAGTTTTCACTACCCACAGACCAGCCTGGATCATAACCCTCTTGCTGCTACTGTAGATGAAATGTAGTGAGCCATACTAATGAGTGCACCCCATCTCTGCAGGCTCTCCTCACTACGTAAGGAGTCAGTGCCATCCCTGCTGTCCCTCTGCCATGCGTAAAGACTCCAGACCATCCCTGCTGCCGCTCTGAGGTACGTAATGACTGCAGACCATCACTGCTGCCTCTCTGAGGTACGTAATGACTCCAGACCATCACTGCTGCCTCTCTGAGGTACGTAATGACTCCATACCATCACTGCTGCCTCTCTGAGGTACGTAATGACTCCATACCATCACTGCTGCCTCTCTGAGGTACGTAATGACTCCATACCATCACTGCTGCCTCTCTGAGGTACGTAATGACTCCATACCATCACTGCTGCCTCTCTGCCTTACGCAATGACTCCATACCATCACTGCTGCCTCTCTGCCCTACGTAATGACTCCATACCATCACTGCTGCCTCTCTGCCCTACGTAATGACTCCAGACCATCACTGCTGCCTCTCTGCCTTACGCAATGACTCCATACCATCACTGCTGCCTCTCTGAGGTACGTAATGACTCCAGACCATCACTGCTGCCTCTCTGCCTTACGCAATGACTCCATACCATCACTGCTGCCTCTCTGAGGTACGTAATGACTCCATACCATCACTGCTGCCTCTCTGAGGTACGTAATGACTCCATACCATCACTGCTGCCTCTCTGAGGTACGTAATGACTCCAGACCATCCCTGCTGCCGCTCTGAGGTACGTAATGACTCCATACCATCACTGCTGCCTCTCTGAGGTACGTAATGACTCCATACCATCACTGCTGCCTCTCTGAGGTACGTAATGACTCCATACCATCACTGCTGCCTCTCTGCGGTACGTAATGACTCCAGACCATCACTGCTGCCTCTCTGAGGTACGTAATGACTGCAGACCATCACTGCTGCCTCTCTGCCCTACGTAATGACTCCATACCATCACTGCTGCCTCTCTGAGGTACGTAATGACTCCATACCATCACTGTTGCCTCTCTGAGGTACGTAATGACTGCAGACCATCACTGCTGCCTCTCTGAGGTACGTAATGACTCCAGACCATCACTGCTGCCTCTCTGAGGTACGTAATGACTCCATACCATCACTGCTGCCTCTCTGAGGTACGTAATTACTCCATACCATCACTGCTGCCTCTCTGAGGTACGTAATGACTCCATACCATCACTGCTGCCTCTCTGAGGTACGTAATGACTCCAGACCATCACTGCTGCCTCTCTGAGGTACGTAATGACTCCAGACCATCACTGCTGCCTCTCTGAGGTACGTAATGACTCCATACCATCACTGCTGCCTCTCTGAGGTACGTAATGACTCCATACCATCACTGCTGCCTCTCTGCGGTACGTAATGACTGCAGACCATCACTGCTGCCTCTCTGAGGTACGTAATGACTCCAGACCATCACTGCTGCCTCTCTGAGGTACGTAATGACTCCAGACCATCACTGCTGCCTCTCTGAGGTACGTAATGACTCCATACCATCACTGCTGCCTCTCTGCGGTACGTAATGACTCCAGACCATCACTGCTGCCTCTCTGAGGTACGTAATGACCCCAGACCATCACTGCTGCCTCTCTGAGGTACGTAATGACTCCATACCATCACTGCTGCCTCTCTGAGGTACGTAATGACTCCAGAGCATCACTGCTGCCTCTCTGCAGTACGTAATGACTCCAGACCATCACTGCTGCCTCTCTGAGGTACATAATGACTCCATACCATCACTGCTGCCTCTCTGCGGTACGTAATGACTCCAGACCATCACTGCTGCCTCTCTGAGGTACGTAATGACTCCATACCATCACTGATGCCTCTCTGAGGTACGTAATGACTCCATACCATCACTGCTGCCTCTCTGAGGTACGTAATGACTGCAGACCATCACTGCTGCCTCTCTGCCTTACGTAATGACTCCAGACCATCACTGCTGCCTCTCTGAGGTACGTAATGACTCCATACCATCACTGCTGCCTCTCTGCGGTACGTAATGACTCCAGACCATCACTGCTGCCTCTCTGAGGTACGTAATGACTCCAGACCATCACTGCTGCCTCTCTGAGGTACGTAATGACTCCAGACCATCACTGCTGCCTCTCTGAGGTACGTAATGACTCCATACCATCACTGCTGCCTCTCTGAGGTACGTAATGACTCCAGACCATCACTGCTGCCTCTCTGAGGTACGTAATGACTCCAGACCATCACTGCTGCCTCTCTGAGGTACGTAATGACTCCATACCATCACTGCTGCCTCTCTGAGGTACGTAATGACTCCATACCATCACTGCTGCCTCTCTGAGGTACGTAATGACTCCATACCATCACTGCTGCCTCTCTGAGGTACGTAATGACTCCATACCATCACTGCTGCCTCTCTGAGGTACGTAAGGACTCCATACCATCACTGCTGCCTCTCTGCCTTACGCAATGACTCCATACCATCACTGCTGCCTCTCTGCGGTACGTAATGACTGCAGACCATCACTGCTGCCTCTCTGCGGTACGTAATGACTGCAGACCATCACTGCTGCCTCTCTGCGGTACGTAATGACTCCATACCATCACTGCTGCCTCTCTGAGGTACGTAATGACTCCATACCATCACTGCTGCCTCTCTGCGGTACGTAATGACTCCAGACCATCTACACTATTGTCTCCGTACACCATAACTGCAAATTATCTCTGCTATCCCTCTGCTCTACGTAATGAGTACACACCATCTCTGCTGTCCCTGTGCCCTACGTAACAAGCCCATACCATTTCTGTTCTGTTTCTCCCTTGTGTAATGAGTGCACCCCATTTCTGCGGCCTCTCTGTCCTATGTAATGAGTGCACCCCATCTCTGTTGACCCTCTGCCCTAGGTTATATGCCCACACTGTCTCTTCTGTCTATGTCTTTTGTAATGACTCCATACCACCTCTGCCCTACATGATGTCTCCAGCCCTTCTCTGCACCCTACGTAATGCATATGTACCATCTCTGCTTTCTCTCACCCCTACATAATGAGTCCACACCGTCTCTGCTGTCCCTCTGTGCTATGTAATGAGTCAATACCATCTCAGATTTCTCTCCCCCTATGTAATGAGTCTATTCCATCTCTGCTGTCCCTCTGCCCTCAACCAAAAACATTGACTTTTGTTTCCAGTTTAATGGCAACCCCTGCACTTCTGCCTTTCCATTACACCCCTCATAAGGAGCTTGTCACCTTTGAATAATTGCCCCCTTTGATTGTTTCTTAGATCACTTCCTAAGACCATAGGGATTTCAGACGTATTCGGTTATGTGTGGCTACACCTTGACTCTTGCTTAACATCTGAGTGATACACAAAACATGTGTTAAGAAGATACACCAGGACCTAAGTGCTCTTCTGCACTTCTTCCTGCACATCCTCAGCACTTCCAGCCATCTCTAACCTTATAAGTTCTAACCAGGTAGTTGTCATCAGAAGGTCTACTGCAAGTGTGAGGGTGCCCTGACCCAGCAAATGTATTAACTGCATCACTTCAGCTTCCGTAATAACATTTTAAGGTGTCGCTGATTAGGAGCAGTATGGTCCACAACCCCAGTGATGTTCAGGACACACGGAACAATCATGACATGACACAGGTCTCTGTCTTCTCAGTGTTACTCACTGCATGTGGAAAGTGATGGACCCAGGCAACTTACCGGCGGTTCTGGAATAAAATAAAACAAATGAAATAATATTAGTGTCTTTTTGTCATGAAATCAATTAAATACATTTGATCCAGTTGCAAGCTCCTCACCCCCACAAGTATGCTCTGTTAAAACCCAGTTTCCCCGAGTGTTTGTTGTCAGTGTCCGGTCACGTCCATTTATTTTATTATGTGATTTTTCTTATAAAGTGCTATTTCCAACTTGTAGACAACATGGTAAGATTCAATTTTGAAACATGATCCACCCCCGAGTATCACTTAGCCATCCCTCTTACTCTTATCTGCAAGGTACGCCGTACCACATATATACCCACCCTTACTTTCCCACCAGATGTAACCCGGATGATGATAAGACTTGGATGGTGGGACTTTTCATTTTGTTTAAACTCCTTTGGTGATAAGTGATACAGATGTTTATATTATTTTCCACCTAAAAACACAATGGTACCTTGGTTCTCTTCCATGGATAATTGGAACCTTTACATGTTCCATAATGAGACTTGTGGACTACATAGGTCCTACAGTCAAAGGGATTGATTCAGAAAGGATTGTGCACACATTCTCACCAAGGACCTGTGGGAGGGTAGGAACTACAGTGCAGTGGTGCACGACCAATCCAACACATGAACATAGTGATATCAGACTTCAACTCAAAACCTGAGTATTCATGATCTCCAGAGTCTCCGAGGGCCTGGGTACGGTCAAGATAAACTAGAGGAGCCGCACTAGGGCTCCAGCCTCTGGGTAAGACCAGCTGCTGCCTGCACATCTCCTCGACAACTCCTACCTCCCGCTAACTCTCCATCCTTCCCACAGACCTCCTGGAGATACCTCATACCTCTCTCTCAAACCCCCGCTATCCCCCGGTCATGTCTCCTCCCACCACTCCCCCCTCACACCCCTTAATCAAGTGCCATACACATTTTTACAAATGGTCTAAAAGGAAGTTCTTGGTCAGATTCAAGGGAACTGTAATTTTTACTCGCTCGGCAACATAGTGATGAATATTTTAATTACCTGTATGTTGCCTGATGCTACCTCTATGAACGCTTCATAACTGCCTGTCTACATTATGGGCTGGAGCAAAGGGCGAGGCTCA
Organism: Pleurodeles waltl; assembly: GCF_031143425.1. Lineage (NCBI taxonomy): Eukaryota > Metazoa > Chordata > Amphibia > Caudata > Salamandridae > Pleurodeles > Pleurodeles waltl. The sequence continues at coordinate 1,371,743,041 of NC_090446.1, forward strand.
AAATTAGAATGAGGGCTGGTAATGTCCTGCTGCCCTAGAGGAGGGGGTCACAAGTACCATGTGAGCACCCCATGTTCATGGGTACAGTTAATATTACCTTTGTCAATCCCCAGTGCCAGTTAATATTTCCTTACTTTCTGATTTGCCACCCACCGTCTGCTGTTCTCTACACCGTTTTGTGAGTAATCACAGCCCCACCTGTCAGTTTCTGGCTTCTCTCTCCCGCCTGTGCCTCTCTTTCTCCTCTCTCCTATGGGGGCCTAGTTCTCACTTGGTCACCTTGTTTTCACTCCACCGCCTTTGTAGCGATCCTACAATCCTCATGGTTTTACCATCAGAATTTATGTCTAGATCCACAGAGGGTTTAGAATGTAAGCAAATAACAGCAGTAAATGTCCCCAATCTAAATCTTCTGATTGGTGGAGCCAATGTGGACATTCCACTGTGTCTGATAATTATTCTTGATGTCTAGAAGTCTCTGCACCCAGTGCCTTGTAATGACTAGCATCATACTTACCACAGGTGTATGCGAGGCAACAGTTATCAGGGTTGACCATCTCTTTCCTTGTCCATCCAGGCTGACAGACTGGAGCGGGAGGACACTCTTGGCACACTAATGGAAGAATGAAAGGAAAGATACTTAAAAGGAGTTAATGTCATCTTAACCTGGCAACAGGCACATGGTATTTAACAGTACCACTGTATGTAGCACAGTACATTTATGCAAGTTCTTGTGGTAAGGATGCGTTGGGAAATACTCCCCATGTACAGAAGCAATTACCATTTGTGCCACCTGTAACAGATTTCTGATTCGCAGCAGTGGTGAGTGCAGTACTCCATGTACACGTGCAAGGGTGATCAGTAGTCTGCGTAATGTTGTGGCTAGTTTCTGATACGAGGTTGCTTAGTATTTGCCTTGAAAAAGCAGCAAAGAATATAGGCTTGATTTATAAGGGTACACTTGCATGTGTAGATTTACTCCTACACCTAGGTGTTACTCTCCTCTTTTTCCTCTTTACCATCTGAGTGGATATTTGCACCTGGGTTCAGACTAATGAGGGGGTCAAGCCTCTTTTACCAGCTTTTGATTGAACTCTCCACCACCGAGGTGAAGATCTCCATATGAAAAAAGTGTAGGAAAATGTATTAAAGTTTATGATTTATAAAATATTTAGAAATATTTGCTTATAATATAAATACATGTAAAATAGTGTAAAATAGTTACTATTAACCTGGAACTACTACAATGATATATTACCACCCATTAATGTCTCTTGTTAAAAATGTATTAGATAATAAAATATTTTAAAGAGATGAATTTAATTTATAAATACTAATTGGAAAGTAATAATTTAAAAACTACCCACCTTCACCACCATTTTCTATTTTGATTTAATTTGTAGGAATTTTTGTTAAACATTATGTGCTTAAATAATTTAAACTATTTTTATATTTTAAAAAATAAGGCCCGTATTTATACTTTTTTAGCGCTGCATTTGCGTCGTTTTTTGACGCACAAACGGCGCAAACTTGCAAAATACCATTGTATTTTGTAGGTTTGCGCCGTTTTGCGTCAAAAAACGGCGCAAATGCGGCGCTAAAAAAAGTATAAATACGGGCCTAAGTTTGAAAGTGTCATTTTAAAATAGTTAAGTATATTAACGTTTAAAAATTAATACAATTAACCAATAATTATACTTATTTTGTATCTTATATGATAAAAATACATATCATCATTGATGTATATATGTATAGTCACTAAAAAAACAACAGTTAAAGTGACATTAGGTTCTGAAATGAGATAAAAAACCTTTACAAAACAAAAAAAACTCTGACATTTACCATTTATAATTCACTGAGCTAACTACACCTTGTACTGCTTATGACCTCATATATAATATCATTGATGACATCACTGATCACATCTCAAATTACATAATTGATAACATCACTGATGACATCGCACAACTATTTTGATACTGTCCTGTAGGGTTTGTTGTCTAGAAATAATCCAACACACTACACTAGTGGACAATTTTCTATTCACCTTCATAGGATTATCTTAATCACATGAACCATAATTTTAAGTCAAAGTATACATTTACCGCTGTAAAGACACCTTCTGTCAGTCCATATGGACTACTCTCTGCAGTTTAGAAAAAACACACACTACACACATTCCTGAAATGGCCATAATGGAATACAAACTTGGAGCCAAGCTTACAACACCAGCACCATTGTTAGGGGCTGATAAGTGACAGAGAAAATGTACAGGCTGAGTAAACAGATGTGCAACAGGGATGCCTATTCAACTCACCACAATCATACTCCGGACAGCAGTCGTCTTCTCCTGATCCTTCCTGCTTGACAGCAGTTTGACCTGTCTTTGGGCAGGGTGGGGGTGGGGCACATGTTATGCCAAAACACTACAGAGGACAAAGATGAAGAATAAAGCAGTCAGTTGTTTCCCAGTACATATGCTCCTTTGCACATCTGGTTGTAAAGAGATCCATGTCCACTCCAACGCCAGCAAAGTGAGAATAGGGCATAAACCTCTGCAGAACACCAAAATCCTACTTTCGCCACATCATGATCATCATATGTGAAAAATCAGGCCTTGGAATGGGCAATTTCACAGACCATTGAGTTCCATTGGATCAATCTTCGGATTACTCAGCTTCATCCCTGGCTGTGGAGTGTGGGGACAAGAAGAGGCGTCCCAGTGGCGTAACAAAAGCCCCTGTGGCCTGGGGGGTCCCCGAGCTTCAGAAGCCCCCCTCAGCAAAAGTGGTAGGTGGCAGACTGGGGGAGGGGGCCTCTATGTATTTTGCACAGGGACCCGTTCAAGTTTCGTTATGCCACTGAGGTCTCGGCTAGTGTAGCTAATATAGGAGGGTATGTAGAGGAAGAAGACGTGGCACAAAGACCTATACTGAAGGATACCCAGATTGGATGGCACTGTAGTAGCTGCTATATAGTGCTAAGTGCGCTATACAGTCCACCTAGGAGTGACAGAGGAATTATAGCTATAAGCAACTGCGGTTTGTGCCTTACAGAATCCATCCAGGAGTGACAGGGTAATGCACTAATTATAGGAACTGGCTTATATGGAGTGACAGGGGAGTGCATTAGGTATAAGGAGCTGTGGTATGTTCTTTATGGAGTCCACTGGGAGGGAGGGAGAGTGCACTAGTTGTATGCAGTCATACTAATTGCTCTCTAGAGTCCACCCAAGAGTGACAGAAGTATGTGCTAGTTGTAGGAAACCCTGGTATGTGTTCTACCGAATCCACCCAAAGCGACAAGGGAATGCACTAATTGTAGGAACTTGATTATATGCTTAAAACAGAGGAGTGACACACAGGAGTGACAAAAGAATGTACTAGTTGTAGGGATTCCTAGCAAATGCTTTACAGAGCCCACTCAGTAGTGAGAGACAAATTGATTACTCATAGGTAGCCGTGCTAAATGATCAATAGAAGTCACATGAGTGACAGAGGAGCGACCCACATGCATGCCTTGGATATAAGCAATCACTAAATGCTGGCTCAGCAAGCACCTTTTGTCAGTGGGGTGGAGTCTTTCCACCCTTATCCTGCAAAAGGAATATGCTTCGGATTCTGCGTGGATTCTTTCAGAAAAAAGTGATTTTTAGCTATTTATAAAATATGTGTGTAATATGAGTTGACCAAAAAATGCCTCATCTCACCTACAGACTAACATTTTGGATCGAATGCAGAACAAGACTATGCATCGAAGAAGCCCATATGATGGGCCAAGTGCTCTTCTTTATCACTTCCTTTCCTCTCTCAGGCCTCCCCCATCACTGTCCTTGATGAACTGGATCTGAGTGGGCCTCAGCCCAAGGCCTTGAGTTTTAGAAGTCAGGTATTGCTTAGAGAGGGCTTTAAGCAGGCCAGATCACTCCATGCCTCAGACTGGGCAATGAATAAAAGCTGACCTTGAAAGAGGTCCTTGTTGGGCTCTATGTTCATGTCCATAACTTGACAGGCCAAAACACTGATCGATTTCTGCACAATGGAGGTAGAAACCATTAAGGTGATCCATATTGGCAGAGCAGTCCCTGTTTACATTTCACTTGTTTTACTTAATTTTGCATTCCCTAAGAGTGTTTGTATTTCCAGATTGTTGTGATTCTGTATTTTGTTTATGCAGCATATTACTCTTGTACAATGCATACTGCGAACTCAGTTGCCTCCTGGTGTCTCAGTGAGATCCGGTTGGGGGTGAACGTTTATGATGGGGCTTGACTGAACACAGGATGTTAGTTTACATGTTTTAAGCCACACCTCTATTTACCTGGGCCACTTAGCTTATTAGGCCACGCCCCTTTTAGAGACCCCTCCGAACCCCTCACTTTTTTCATCTCACTTAACGCCCTATTCCTAGGTATGTTAAACATAGCACATGTTACATCTTCAGATGTTGTTATAATGCCTTGAATTTTCTCAGCTTCAGAGGGACATGGCCCAAGGCCCCAGTGGTGCTTTAAAGAGTCAGAAGGTCCATATTCAGAGCGCTACTTACTGCACGAAGACCGTCATGGGCAACTTACCCGTGGTTCTGAAACGAGAAACAGGAGGAATAGTCTTACTGTTTTGTTCTTAAAAACGCCAACAAAAAACATTCAGACAGGTTTTATTGCACATGCACCATCTCATCAGCTCTGTACAAACCCTTGGAGACATCAAAAATACAGGGGATGTAGAGGATTAAAGGTCCAGTGTATACCCTCCAATGAAAGTTACTAATACTGCAATACACTGTTCCTAGGTCACTAGGGAAGACAGGACGAGTGCTCTGGAGTCCTATTTAATAGGAGCAAGAGTCCTCACACACCCAAATGGGTGTCATGCTTCATCATTGGACAAGCTCCTCGTCAGACCGGCGCTGCAATGTCTGACGGGCACCACCCTTCCGGGGGGCTCTTTGCCAGAGATCTTTTTTCGTTGATGCCACTCTATCCCGCAAATGAGTAGGGAGAAAGGAAAAAATAGGGAGAGTTCAAAGAAAGGGAAATAAAATTGGCTCAGGACCCTTAATGAGTACTTAACTTTATTCTGTCTATATGGGGTGAAGGCCAAGGTTAAAAGAAAGAACAGAAGAGTGAGATAGAGATAATGCTCTGTCACTCTTTAACTATATGTCTAATAACAGTGGGTCAGACAATTATGGGACCCACCTCAAAATGGGTCGACATGTTTCGCGTCTTTGTGGTCCATATGGATCCAATGACGCTTCTTCAGGACCTAGTATAAAAACTTCTCCAACTATAAGCTAAATTAGCTAACTTAAATCAGAGCTGACAGTCAAACAAAAATTTTTTGTATATCATCAGTCACTTACTTAAGTCTATTGTGACCCTTAGCATAATTCCTATTCGTCACCCCTCCCACATTGAGTTAGGGCTTCATGGGTTCACGCGGGCCGTTGGCCAGGTTCAGTTAACACACTGATGTCTGGAGGGTCGCCATGGCTATTCTGGGTCCTGATACCTAGATCAGGAGGAGAGACTAGTCCAAGGGATGTCATCATTCAGTCCCTTGCGGTGGGTTCCAAGTTTAAAAACCCATCGTTGTTCTAATTCAAAAAGAGACCCTGTCCCCTGCTGGGTATTTGTCTGCAATACAACCCACCACATGTCATCAGGGCTATGTTGTAACTCAATGTAATGCATGCTAAGCTTTGTCGAAAATCGACCGCAACGGATGTTGCTGCAGTGTTCATTAATTCTTAGTTTGACTGCTCTCGTGGTCATCCCTACATATTGTAGGCCACAAGGGCAAGTGATCAAATATACACAGTTTCTAGTATTGCAGTTGGTATGTTTGAGTAACCGCCAGTTTCCAATGGGTGCTAAATCTAGTGTGTCTATTTGCTTTGTGAGTGAACATACGTTGCAATTTCCACAGGGGTAGTGGCCCCTAACTGGTGGTAACTCCCAGAGAGTCCCTTGTTTACTAGGTACAGCCTGGGGTTTAGGTCGCGTGTGGATCAAAATATCCTTCAAATTAGTGGTCCTTTTGAAGGCAAATAACGGTTTTGAGACAATTTCCCCACCACTGCAGAGGATGTCCCATCTTTTGTTAATGATCTTCTTGATGGTATTGGACAATGGTGTAAATGTGGTAACACATGTGAGTTTATTTTCTGAGTCACTGGTGGCCGTGTGCAGTAGTGAATCTCTGTCACTGTACTTAGCCCGCTTATAGGCAGTATTAACCACTTTGGTGGGGTAATGACGGTCACACAATTTATGCTTCAAACCCTTGGAGATTCACAAGTGTGAACTGTAAATGCCTCTTCCTATTTATTTTGTTTTATTACTTAAAAATACTGAAACAAATATATTGGTGTAGCTACTATTTACATGCCATTAAAATTTCATTTACAAATACAGTCTAATTTCGCAACGACTGAAGAATGCACGCACAGCACTGTGGCAGCCTTCATGGGCACATATATTTAAGAGCAGAGGAGCCTCACCCCACTGCCTCAGCAGCATAAAAACATGAAAAGTAAAATGATTATAAAGCAGTTTTATTATCATTAAATTTTACATGACCGGAGCCAGTGCCAAGCCGAGTTCTGGGGGACGGGGCCACGGCAGGCATGGAGGGCACTTGTAGTGGTGGGCACTGCAGGTGTGCATGACGTTCGGCCGGCTGTCTTAGGATGGCCAAGCAGTCATGTGCACTTAGGTGTCTCCCGGCTATTGCTGGAGATCAGCAGGTACAAGCTCTCAGTCCCTCTGAAAGCATAAAAGCAGCTCGCGCTCCCCAATCCCAGCACTGCTCTCATGCTGGGTAATAGTATTACCGACATAAGAGCAGCGTCTGGATTGGCACAGACGAGTCTAGGAGCCTGTGATCAGAAGAGCACAGAGGCGGCAGGCAGCAGGTAAGTTTTATTTTAAATTTACTTCTTATTGTCCCCTGTGCTGCCCCACCACTTTTCCCTCCTAGCAGCCGCCACTGATATTTAGGGTTGAGGAGCACATTCTCTGGCAAGTCATGCTGAACAATCCCAGAGTCTGAGATATCACTATGGCAGTAACACCTGATGTTTGCAGAGACCGAAAGCTCTGTCTTGTGGCATCAGTAGCCACGTGTAAATTCCAGAACCCCAGAAAGAGAAGCACTTGTAAACAGGGAGAGATAGCGGCAGCATGGTCAGGATGTGTCCCATGAGGTCAGGCGCTTCACTGAAAGTGGTGGTCCAGATCGAAAGAGAGCAGGTAGAATGAGGGCAGACATCCTGAGAGGCCAGGTACTGCAGGTATAGTTGGGGACAGATGTCCAGAGAATCCAAGTACTAAAGACAGAGTGAGGGCAGACACCCAGAGAGGACAGGTGCTGCAGCTACAGTGAGGAACAGACACCCAGACAGGCCAAGCTCTAAAGTCAAAATGAGGGGAAGACACCCAAAGCGGACTGGTGCTGCAGGTAGAGTTGAGGACAGATGTCCAGTGAGGCCACGTACTTCAGGCAGAGAGAGCAGACACCCAGAAAGGACAGGTGCTGAAGCTAGAGTGAGGTCAGACACCCCACGAGGCCATTCTCTGAAGTCAGAGTGAGGGACAGACACCCAGAGAGGTCTGGTGCTGCAGGTGGAGTTGGGTACAGATGTCCAGAGAGGCCAAGTCCTTCAGATAGAGTGTGGGCAGACACCGAGAGAGGCCAGGTGCTGCAGCGAGAGTGAAGTCAGACACCCCGAAAGGCCATTCTCTGAAGTCGGAATGAATGGCAGACACCCTGATAGGACTAATGCTGCAGGAAGAGTTGGGGAAAGACGTCCGGAGATGGGCAAATACTTCAGCTAGAGGGAGGTGAGACACCCAGTGAGGCCAAGCCCTGAAGTCAAAGTGCAGGCTACACACACAGGGAGGACGGGTGCTGCAGCTAGAGGGGCGACAGGCGCTTAGGGAGCGCAGCTGATACAGTCAGAGTGAAGGGCAGAAGACCGGACAGTCAGAGTAAAGGGTTGTGGAGGCAAGGTTCTGCTGCTAATGCAGTTAGAGAGGCCCAGGCAGGCCAAGTGCTGCAGTGAGTGAAGGTAGGGACCCAGAGAGGTCAAGCCTTGCAGTGAGTGATGGGAGAGGCTCAGAGAGGACACCTACTGCAGTGAGGGACAGGAGAGACCCAGAGAGATCAAGCGCTAAATTAAGTGATGGGAGAGACCGAGAGAGGCCATTCAGTTCAGTGAGTGATGGAAGGGACCTGTGCTCTCTTGAACGATAAGGAAGACCCAGAGATGGTAGGTGCTTCAGTCAGTGATGGGAAAGCCCCAGGGAGGACACTTGCTGTAGTGAATGACGTGAGAGATCAAGAGAGGCCAGGCTCTGCAATCAGTGCAGTAGGAGAAACCCAAATAGGCCAGGTGTGGCAGAGTTTAATGAAGAAAATTGAGAGAGGCCAAGCCGAGTGAATGTGATAGCGGAGAGTGAAAGAGGCCGGGCTCTGGAGTGAATGTGATGGGAGAGTGAAAGAGGCCGGGCTCTGGAGTGAATGTGATAGGAGAGAGCGAGGCCAGGCTCTGGAGTGAATGTGGTAGCAGAGAGTGAGGGAGGCCAGGCTCTGGAGTGAATGTGATAGGAGAGAGGGAGAGACGCCAGGCTCTGGAGTGAACGTGATAGGAGAGGCCGGGCTCTGGAGTGAATGTGACAGGAGAGAGGGAGAGAGGCCAGGCTCTGGAGTGAATGTGATAGGAGAGGCCGGGCTCTGGAGTGAATGTGATAGGAGAGAGCGAGGCCAGGCTCTGGAGTGAATGTGGTAGCAGAGAGTGAGGGAGGCCAGGCTCTGGAGTGAATGTGATAGGAGAGAGGGAGAGACGCCAGGCTCTGGAGTGAACGTGATAGGAGAGGCCGGGCTCTGGAGTGAATGTGACAGGAGAGAGGGAGAGAGGCCAGGCTCTGGAGTGAATGTGATAGGAGAGGCCGGGCTCTGGAGTGAATGTGATAGCAGAGAGTGAGGGAGGCCAGGCTCTGGAGTGAATGTGATGGCAGAGAGTGAGGGAGGCCAGGCTCTGGAGTGAATGTGATGGCAGAGAGTGAGGGAGGCCAGGCTCTGGAGTGAATGTGATGGGTAGATTTCCTAGTTAAAGAGTTTAAGATATTGCGTCTTCTTGTTGCGCTCCTCACCCACTGTCCCCACGCAGCCTCTATCACAGTTCGGCTGTCGTTGAGTGCACCATTTATCCCTTGTGTATGGCAGGCTGGGGCCGTTTCCCTCCACTCCGCATCCCTTGTGTCCCCGCTCCTTCCCCCATGGCTGTTATACTTCCCTCAGTACCTACCGCATATGTATCGGGGACAGCACTCAATCCTCGGGTCAAAAGATTTCTTCAAGACGTCGCGATTGGAACACACCGGAGTTTCAGGGCAAGGATCACATACTAATGTCAGACACGGAAATACAAACGTGGGAGAATGTTAATGCAACGATCAAACCATCAGAGGTGCAGGCGCACCGCAGCGCAGAGGTCGGACCAGAGGTGCAGGCGCACCGCAGCGCAGAGGTCGGACCAGAGGTGCAGGCGCACCGCAGCGCAGAGGTCGGACCAGAGGTGCAGGCGCACCGTAGCGCAGAGGTCGGACCAGAGGTGCAGGCACACAGCAGCGCAGAGGTCGCACCAGAGGTGCAGGCACACCGCAGCGCAGAGGTCGGACCAGAGGTGCAGGCGCACCGTAGCGCAGAGGTCGGACCAGAGGTGCAGGCACACAGCAGCGCAGAGGTCGCACCAGAGGTGCAGGCACACCGCAGCGCAGAGGTCGGACCAGAGGTGCAGGCACACAGCAGCGCAGAGGTCGCACCAGAGGAGCAGGCGCACAGCAGCGCAGAGGTCGGAACAGAGGTGCAGGCACACAGCAGAGCAGAGGTCGGATCAGAGGAGCAGCACACAGCAGTGCAGTGGTCGCACCAGAGGAGCAGGCGCACCGCAGCGCAGAGGTCGGACCAGAGGTGCAGGCGCACAGCAGCGCAGAGGTCGGACCAGAGGTGCAGGCGCACAGCAGCGCAGAGGTCGGACCAGAGGTACAGGCGCACAGCAACGCAGAGGTCGGACCAGAGGAGCAGCACACAGCAGCGCAGAGGTCGGACCAGAGGTGCAGGCACACAGCAGCGCAGAGGTCGGACCAGAGTTGCAGGCACACAGCAGCGCAGAGGTCGGACCAGAGGTGCAGGCACACAGCAGCGCAGAGGTCGGACCAGAGGTGCAGGCACACAGCAGCGCAGAGGTCGGACCAGAGGTGCAGGCACACCGCAGCGCAGAAGTCGGACCAGAGGTGCAGGCACACAGCAGTGCAGAGGTCGCACCAGAGGAGCAGGCGCACAGCAGCGCAGAGGTCGGACCAGAGGTGCAGGCACACAGCAGCGCAGAGGTCGCACCAGAGGAGCAGGCGCACAGCAGCGCAGAGGTCGGAACAGAGGTGCAGGCACACAGCAGAGCAGAGGTCGGATCAGAGGAGCAGCACACAGCAGTGCAGTGGTCGCACCAGAGGAGCAGGCGCACCGCAGCGCAGAGGTCGGACCAGAGGTGCAGGCGCACAGCAGCGCAGAGGTCGGACCAGAGGTGCAGGCGCACAGCAGCGCAGAGGTCGGACCAGAGGTACAGGCGCACAGCAGCGCAGAGGTCGGACCAGAGTTGCAGGCACACAGCAGCGCAGAGGTCGGACCAGAGGTGCAGGCCCACAGCAGCGCAGAGGTCGGACCAGAGGTGCAGGCACACAGCAGCGCAGAGGTCGGACCAGAGGTGCAGGCACACCGCAGCGCAGAGGTCGGACCAGAGGTGCAGGCACACAGCAGTGCAGAGGTCGCACCAGAGGAGCAGGCGCACAGCAGCGCAGAGGTCGGAACAGAGGTGCAGGCACACAGCAGAGCAGAGGTCGGAACAGAGGAGCAGCACACAGCAGTGCAGTGGTCGCACCAGAGGAGCAGGCGCACCGCAGCGCAGAGGTCGGACCAGAGGTGCAGGCGCACAGCAGCGCAGAGGTCGGACCAGAGGAGCAGCACACAGCAGCGCAGAGGTCGGACCAGAGGTGCAGGCACACAGCAGCGCAGAGGTCGGACCAGAGGTGCAGGCACACAGCAGCGCAGAGGTCGGACCAGAGGTGCCGGCATACAGCAGCGCAGAGGTCGGACTAGAGGTGCAGGCACACCGCAGCGCAGAGGTCGGACCAGAGGTGCAGGCACACCGCAGCGCAGAGGTCGGACCAGAGGTGCAGGCACACCGCAGCGCAGAGGTCGGACCAGAGGTGCAGGCACACAGCAGCGCAGAGGTCGCACCAGAGGAGCAGGCGCACAGCAGCGCAGAGGTCGGAACAGAGGTGCAGGCACACAGCAGAGCAGAGGTCGGAACAGAGGAGCAGCACACAGCAGTGCAGTGGTCGCACCAGAGGAGCAGGCGCACCGCAGCGCAGAGGTCGGACCAGAGGTGCAGGCGCACAGCAGCGCAGAGGTCGGACCAGAGGAGCAGCACACATCAGCGCAGAGGTCGGACCAGAGGTGCAGGCACACAGCAGCGCAGAGGTCGGACCAGAGGTGCAGGCACACAGCAGCGCAGAGGTCGGACCAGAGGTGCCGGCACACCGCAGCGCAGAGGTCGGACCAGAGGTGCAGGCACACCGCAGCGCAGAGGTCGGACCAGAGGTGCAGGCACACAGCAGCGCAGAGGTCGGACCAGAGGTGCAGGCACAACGCAGCGCAGTGGTCGGACCAGAGGAGCAGGCGCACAGCAGCGCAGAGGTCGGACCAGAGGTGCAGGCGCACAGCAGCGCAGAGGTCGGACCAGAGGTGCAGGCGCACAGCAACGCAGAGGTCGGACCAGAGGAGCAGCACACAGCAGCGCAGAGGTCGGACCAGAGGTGCAGGCACACAGCAGCGCAGAGGTCGGACCAGAGGTGCAGGCACACAGCAGCGCAGAGGTCGGACCAGAGGTGCAGGCGCACAGCAGCGCAGAGGTCGGACCAGAGGTGCAGGCGCACAGCAGCGCAGAGGTCGGACCAGAGGTGCAGGCACACAGCAGCGCAGAGGTCGCACCAGAGGAGCAGGCGCACAGCAGCGCAGAGGTCGGACCAGAGGTGCAGGCACACCGCAGCGCAGAGGTCGGACCAGAGGTGCAGGCGCACAGCAGCGCAGAGGTCGGACCAGAGGTGCAGGCACAACGCAGCGCAGTGGTCGGACCAGAGGAGCAGGCGCACAGCAGCGCAGAGGTCGGACCAGAGGTGCAGGCGCACAGCAGCGCAGAGGTCGGACCAGAGGTGCAGGCGCACAGCAACGCAGAGGTCGGACCAGAGGAGCAGCACACAGCAGCGCAGAGGTCGGACCAGAGGTGCAGGCACACAGCAGCGCAGAGGTCGGACCAGAGGTGCAGGCACACAGCAGCGCAGAGGTCGGACCAGAGGTGCAGGCGCACAGCAGCGCAGAGGTCGGACCAGAGGTGCAGGCGCACAGCAGCGCAGAGGTCGGACCAGAGGTGCAGGCACACAGCAGCGCAGAGGTCGCACCAGAGGAGCAGGCGCACAGCAGCGCAGAGGTCGGACCAGAGGTGCAGGCACACCGCAGCGCAGAGGTCGGACCAGAGGTGCAGGCGCACAGCAGCGCAGAGGTCGGACCAGAGGTGCAGCACACAGCAGTGCAGCGACCGAACCCTGGAGGAGCAGCACACAGCAGCGCAGAGGTCGGACCAGAGGTGCAGGCGCACAGCAGCGCAGAGGTCGGACCAGAGGTGCAGGCACACCGCAGCGCAGAGGTCGGACCAGAGGTGCAGGCGCACAGCAGCGCAGAGGTCGGACCAGAGGTGCAGCACACAGCAGTGCAGCGACCGAACCCTGGAGGAGCAGCACACAGCAGTGCAGCGGTCACACCCCGGAGGAGCAGCACAGCACAGCACAGTACCGCGGTTGACCCAGAGGAGCAGCACACAGCAGGGCATAGGTCAAGCCCCGGAGGAGCAGCACAGCGCAGTACAGCAGTTGACCCCCGAGGAGCCAGGCACACTGCAGTGCAGAGGTCGGAACAGAGGTGCAGGCACACAGCAGAGCAGAGGTCGGAACAGAGGAGCAGCACACAGCAGTGCAGTGGTCGCACCAGAGGAGCAGGCGCACCGCAGCGCAGAGGTCGGACCAGAGGTGCAGGCGCACAGCAGCGCAGAGGTCGGACCAGAGGAGCAGCACACAGCAGCGCAGAGGTCGGACCAGAGGTGCAGGCACACAGCAGCGCAGAGGTCGGACCAGAGGTGCAGGCACACAGCAGCGCAGAGGTCGGACCAGAGGTGCCGGCACACAGCAGCGCAGAGGTCGGACTAGAGGTGCAGGCACACCGCAGCGCAGAGGTCGGACCAGAGGTGCAGGCACACCGCAGCGCAGAGGTCGGACCAGAGGTGCAGGCACACAGCAGCGCAGAGGTCGCACCAGAGGAGCAGGCGCACAGCAGCGCAGAGGTCGGAACAGAGGTGCAGGCACACAGCAGAGCAGAGGTCGGAACAGAGGAGCAGCACACAGCAGTGCAGTGGTCGCACCAGAGGAGCAGGCGCACCGCAGCGCAGAGGTCGGACCAGAGGTGCAGGCGCACAGCAGCGCAGAGGTCGGACCAGAGGAGCAGCACACAGCAGCGCAGAGGTCGGACCAGAGGTGCAGGCACACAGCAGCGCAGAGGTCGGACCAGAGGTGCAGGCACACAGCAGCGCAGAGGTCGGACCAGAGGTGCCGGCACACCGCAGCGCAGAGGTCGGACCAGAGGTGCAGGCCCACAGCAGCGCAGAGGTCGGACCAGAGGTGCAGGCACACCACAGCGCAGTGGTCGGACCAGAGGAGCAGGCGCACAGCAGCGCAGAGGTCGGACCAGAGGTGCAGGCGCACAGCAGCGCAGAGGTCGGACCAGAGGTGCAGGCGCACAGCAACGCAGAGGTCGGACCAGAGGAGCAGCACACAGCAGCGCAGAGGTCGGACCAGAGGTGCAGGCACACAGCAGCGCAGAGGTCAGACCAGAGGTGCAGGCACACAGCAGCGCAGAGGTCGGACCAGAGGTGCAGGCGCACAGCAGCGCAGAGGTCGGACCAGAGGTGCAGGCGCACAGCAGCGCAGAGGTCGGACCAGAGGTGCAGGCACACAGCAGCGCAGAGGTCGCACCAGAGGAGCAGGCGCACAGCAGCGCAGAGGTCGGACCAGAGGTGCAGGCACACCGCAGCGCAGAGGTCGGACCAGAGGTGCAGGCGCACAGCAGCGCAGAGGTCGGACCAGAGGTGCAGCACACAGCAGTGCAGCGACCGAACCCTGGAGGAGCAGCACACAGCAGCGCAGAGGTCGGACCAGAGGTGCAGGCGCACAGCAGCGCAGAGGTCGGACCAGAGGTGCAGGCACACCGCAGTGCAGAGGTCGGACCAGAGGTGCAGGCGCACAGCAGCGCAGAGGTCGGACCAGAGGTTCAGCACACAGCAGTGCAGCGACCGAACCCTGGAGGAGCAGCACACAGCAGTGCAGCGGTCACACCCCGGAGGAGCAGCACAGCACAGTACCGCGGTTGACCCAGAGGAGCAGCACACAGCAGGGCATCGGTCAAGCCCCGGAGGAGCAGCACAGCGCAGTACAGCAGTTGACCCCCGAGGAGCCAGGCACACTGCAGTGCAGAGGTCGAACCCCGTAAGGGCAGGCACACAGCAGCACAGCAGTTGAACCTGAGTGGATCAGGCACACAGCAGTGCAGCGATTGAACCTTGGAGAAGTAGGCACACAGCCGGGAAGCTGTCAAACCCCAGAGCAGCAGCACACAGCAGCGCAGTGGTCAAAGCCCAGAAGAGCAGGCACACAGCAGTGCAGTGGTCGAAGCCCAGAGGAGCAGGCACAGAACAGTGCAGCTGTCAAACCCCAAAGGAGCAGGCACACAGCAGTGCAGTGGTCGAACCCCCAGAGAAGCAGGCACACAGCAGTGCAGTGGTCGAACCCCCAGAGAAGCAGGCACACAGCAGTGCAGAGGTCGAGCCCAAAAACAGCAGCCACACATAAGCGTAGTGGTCGAAGCCCAGAGGAGCAGGCAGGCACACAGCAGTGCAGCTGTCAGTCCCCTGAGGAGCAACCACACAGTAGTGCAGCGGTCTACCCAGAGGTGAAGACACACAGCAGTTCAGAGGTCGAACCCCAGAGGAGCAACCACACAGCAGCGCAGCGGTTGACCTAGTGGAGCAGGCACACAGCAGTGCAGTAGTCGAACCCCGTAAGAGCAGGCACAAAGCAGCACAGCGGTCAAACTTCAGTGGATCAGGCACACAGGAGTGCAGCGATTGAACCTTGGAGAAGTAGGCACACAGCAGGGCAGCTGTCAAACCCCAGAGGAGCAGCCCACAGCAGCGCAGGAGTCGAAGCCCAGAAGAGCAGCACACTGCAGTGCAGCGGTTGACCCAGAAGAGCAGCACACAGCAGTGCAGCGGTTGACCCAGAGGTGCAGGGACACAGCAGTGCAGAGGTGCAACCCCGGAGGAGCAGCACACAGCAGCGCAGCGGTTGACCAAGTGGAGCAGACACACAGCAGCGCAGTAGTCGAACCCACTAAGAGCAGGCACACAGCAGCACAGCGGTCAAACCTCAGTGGATCAAGCACACAGGAGTGCAGCGATTGAACCTTGAAGAAGTAGGCACACAGCCGGGAAGCTGTCAAACCCCAGAGCAGCAGCACACAGCAGCGCAGTGGTCAAAGCCCAGAAGAGCCGGCACACAGCAGTTGAATCCCAGAGGAGCAGCCACACGTAAGCGCAGAGGAGCAGACCCACAGCAGTATAACTGTTGAACCCCACAGGGGCAGGCAAAGAGCAGTGCACTTGACGAACCCCAGAAGAACAGGCACACAGCAGCACACTATACTGAACACTGGGGGAGGAGGTACGTGGGGTAAGAAAGGAGTAAATCAAGTTACAGTTACTAGAACTTTGCACAGGTGCTCACATGGCACAACACATTGTAAAGGGCCACAAGTATCATGAAAATTGTGCTGAGCTGCACAAGTTTAGATTGGGCTGTAATGGGTTAATTATATACAACTGTGGTTAGAAGCCGGTGCTCTCTCGCTAAGCAAAGCATAGGCCAGATAAGGGTTCTCCAACCTTTTCAGTAACATGACCTCAATGAAAATCATCAAGAGCTACTAATATTATTAGTGTTCTAATAGTGACCACAAAGGACAAGATTGCATTAGTGGCCACCATATGCAAGATTACTATCCGCGATCACCAAATATCCGCTTATGAGTTCTAATAATAATCACATTTTCCCATTGAATATATAGTCCCTATTTTGGTATATGTATATTAATTAAACCAAGCAAAACCTTCTAACTTAGTAAGCTGGTCTACACCCAGGACAGCTATTTACAGGTGGCTAGAGAGCTACCAGTAGCTCACAAGCTACTAGTTGGAGAAGCCTGGACCAGATGCTGACAATAGTAACAGATACATTTAGGGCAGAATGTGGAGCATTAGCAGATCCATTTTAAATCTCTACATAGGATCCCCGCAGGTACAGATTCTTAAGGTGGAGTAATACTGCTGACAGCAGCAAACTCGGCTGAAGGAGAAGAAACACCGAAGAAGGATCAAGGGAGCCATGGAGCAATGCTATGTATAATATCCCCTGAAATATAAGGGCGGAACTAGGAGCTGGTTTCCAATGCAGCCCAGAGTAGGAAGAACTGGAAACAGTATGGTCCAAGGCAGAAGAGAAGGAAGAGTTGGGTCACATGAGCCAGGAATGACTCAGTTGTTAGATTGAATAAAGTGTCTAACTCTGAGTAAATAATGTAAGGTGGAAATCGATGAGAATTTGAGACTGGAAAATGGACAGGACGGACCGTGGCAGTTTAGACAGTCAGATATGATGAATGGACACCATGGGCACTGGCTGTGAAAGGTGGACGGGAAAGAACTAGAGTGTTGTGGCTGTGGGATATGGACTGGATGTGACCTCAGAACTGAGACAGTGAAGGTTAGACTGGTGGGTTTAGAGATCTGAAATTGTGAGATATGGAATGATGAACACTGGAACACAATCAGTGATGTATGCACTAGGCATGCCATCAGGGATCACAAAGTGACATATGGACTGGACAAACCACTGGAGCTGTAACAGCGAAGTGGGCTGTATAGGCCTTGAGAGCTGTGAGTGTCAGAGATGGGCTGTATGTGACCTCAGAGCTGAGACAGCGAGATACGGAGTGATGGTCCTTGAGAACAGAACCAATGATGTATGCACTTGACATGTCATCAGGGATCTGACAGTGACATATGCACTGGACAGGCCCTGAGTGATGTTATAGGGAAGTGGACTGGACAGGCCTTGAGATCTGTGATTGTCTGAGAGGCAAAGGATGAACACAGTGTTAGCTGTATTAGATGATCAAGAATCACTTTTCAAACACCTCCCATGTATCGCCACCACCCTCTCAACCACCGTGCAAAGATGTCCTCTTTGTACTCAGTGTGTGCTGCCAACTGCTCTTCTTTTTACAGTAAATCTGTAACCTGGAGGCTTCTCAGTATTTTTTTTTAATGTTTCATCTGCAAAGTGTTGCCCCTCCAGGTATGCCTCTACACCTAGTATTAGCCCAACAACTCACCACAGTCATATTCATGGCAGCACATGTCTTCCCCAGAGCCATCCTGCTCGATTAGTCGTGACCCGATCTTCGTGCACTGTGGCTTCTCTGCACATGTCACACCCTGACATGGATTCTGTAGAGTGACATACAAACCACATAAGTCAGATCCAATACCTCAGTGATTACTTCTTGTGCTCTATGATGACAGTCCTATCTCAGCTGACACACTGTGTTCATTGCTCCCTCCCTCTGGCCTGCCAGCTTTACCCCTATAAAAAGAGCATCCATGAAACTTACATGTGGGGTGGGTGTTGTTGGCGGAACCTGAAAACGTTGAAGAGACAGATAATTAGTACCTTTGCCATCCAAACAATGAATGCTTAATTTGAGCCAGTGGTTGCAGTTGGGGTCCCCTGGCACTTATTTCTCCTCATCAGACTGTGACCCGGAACAAGAGAAGGAAAAACACAAAAGGGGGAAAGAAGGAGGAAGAGAAAAACGTAAAAACAGTGACAACAGGAGAAAGCAGGATGAAACATGATGTGCAGGAGTTCGCTTGAGAGGCAGGGAGTGTCAGAAGAATCAAGGGAAATCAAGACTTCGCAGTACCACGACTTTCTGCAGAGCTTGCGGTAGCTTCTGAGCAAACGTCGGCCCCAACACTTATTACTTTACAAATTAAGCACCGCAAGTAGTCACCATTTGAATGCCCCGTAGCATTCTTTATATTATTTTCAATGGAGCACGGTGGGAAGTGGGTACGTTCTGGTGAGACATATGAAAGGTAGAATAATACGACAGAAGGGCTGGAGGCAAGGAAGGTCAGCAGTACTGCGGTGATATCAAGACTAAAGCAGAAGTCCGTGCAGTTGTGACATCATCATAGCCAGAAACATCACGTGACATCAACATTATGTCTCAGATTTCGTTTACAAACATGTCAGTCAATTTGCTGTAGGTTTTGCATTGGTAACTGCACTGGAGCAATATTCTTATATATGATATTTATGTCAGACAATATTCTAACAATGGTATCTTGATTCCACACTGGCAAGAGTAGAAGAGGAAAAGCAAAATGGACATCCTTGGTGTTGGAATGTGGAATGTGGTGACATGTTGGTTGCCTAGAGATGTGGGGAAGAGGCTGGAATGTTGAGAGCTGCTTGCAGGCAGTTGGGATCAAGAATCTGTCAGAGTTGGTTGTTATCCTGTAGCTGGAATAAAAGATACTGTATTTAATCTGAAAACGACGTTGGAGTATCTTTTCACTTGGGGCAGACAGAAAGGAGCGAGAGAGAGAAAGGACAAATCTGAGGACCAATCAGGGCCCGTGTTTCAAGAACAGGAGGGAATGCGAGGATTGGCTGGGCTGAGGAAGACTCCGAGGAACACTAAGAGTACTACTGAGAGAACTGAAACATCTGAAGACTATTCAGGGCAGGTGTTTTGTTCAGAGAATAGACTGGAGGCTGGGTGAGGCTGGGTGATACCAACACTGAGCGAAGTGCAAAATCTGCTAAGAATATCCAAGGCCTCTGCTCAACAATAGGAGGGATTGTGGACATCGGGTGGTCACGGATAGACACCAGGGAACGCTAACCCTGAGAGAACTGAAACATCTGAACATTCAAGGCCGGTGTTTCGAGAACGGAAGGGACGGGGAGATTGGGTGGGTAAGAAAGACTCCAGAGAACACTGAGGGAATTGAAAAACCTGATCACTGTTCAGGGCCGGCGTTTTCTTCGAGAACAGGAGGGACTGTGGAGACTGGGTGAGCTGGGATGGACACAAGACTCAAGAGAACCTTAACACAAGTGGACTGGATGAGTGCTGGAAGATCTGAGATGAATGAGAGAATTGGAAAATGTGGGCAACAATCGACAGGACAGTGGTGGGATAAACACAGTGGGTGGGCTAGCAACAGCTGTGAGAGAGCAAGGGCAAAGGGGGAGACCCAGCAGGGTTTGTTTCCAGAACAGTGTGATGGGGAGTATAGTTGGGCCTCGGATAGGGAAAAGAAGCAACAACAAGGATGATAACGCGTGGACAACGCTGCAGACCCTCTGAGGTCTTTTGTGTCAAGAACAGTCTAGACACTGTTGTGTACGTTTACTTGTAGGAAAAATACCCCCTTGGGCAACCAGGCTTGTTGCGACTAGGCTCCTTTGGTGGTGGACTTGATTCTGTAAAAGGAGCCGCTGGGATGGGCTTTTGAAAACACGGGGCAATAATGCTGATCTGGTAAGGATGCTGTGGGAGGCCATTTGGGAGCAGGACAAAAACATGTTGAGTGGCCCGCTACATTTCTGTGCCTAGAAAGTACAAGGACCCTCATGCCAGGCAGCCAAAGAGGAGGATACACAGGAATAATTAACTGGGACACCCCATTTAAGCAAATATATATAACATGAAGAAAAGCACGCAGAACTTACCACTGTTGTTTGTGGAACTGAAAGGGAATTAAGAGTGAATAAGGTTAGTGGTTTGCTTATTACACCTGTGTTTTTATTAACCCAAACAACCGAGAACTATGTGAAGACAAAGGTTGATAAGACATAAACGGCAAACAGTCAAAAACGTGTCTGATAGAATATTTAGCACACCTAAACCACTAGCAACCTCCTAATCATGCAAAAAAAAACTGTACATTATCCTAGACTAAAGGCAGATGAGAAGAGGGTTTGGTAGTATTTACGAATTTAAAAAAAGGTTGATGGTATTGTATGGAAGTATTTATTGACGGTGGAGATTTTGGAAGCAGGTGGTATGACTCTGTCTCCATCATTGTTTTTTTTCAGCCTATTTGGTCACATGGATCCCACACTGAGCATCCGGTTTATCAGAGACAGTTACTGCCACATTTTATTCCTGGTGTATCTCTGCTGTTAGAGACGGAATTACCACATTTTTTTCAAAGTGTATTTCTGCTATCAGAGACGGTATTACCACATTTTATTCCTGGTGTATTTCTGCTGTTAGAGACGGAATTACCACATTTTTTTCAAAGTGTATTTCTGCTATCAGAGACGGTATTACCACATGTTACTCATGGTGTATTTCTGCTATCAGAGATGGTATTGCCACATTTTACTCTTAGTGTATTTCTGCTGTCATAGACGGTATTGCCAAATTTTAATCATGGTGTATTTCTGCTGTCAGAGACCGTATTACCACATTTTACTCATGGTGTATTTCTGCTTTCAGAGACGGAATTGCCACATTTTACTCATGGTGTATTTCTGCTATCAGACGGTATTGTCACATTTTACTCATGGTGTATTTCTGCTATCAGAGACGGTATTACTACATTTTACTCATGGTGTATTTCTGCTGTCAGAGACGGAATTGCCACATTTTACTCATAGTGTATTTCTGCTACCAGTGACAATATTACCACATTTTATTCCTTGTGTATTTCTGCTGTCAGAGACGGTGTTGCCACATTTTACTCATAGTGTATTTCTGCTATCAAAGACAGTATTACCACATTTTATTCCTGATGTATTTCTGCTGTCAGAGGCGGTATTACCACATTTTATTCCTAGTATATTTCTGCTGTCAGAGACGGTATTACCACATTTTACTCATAGTTTATTTCTGCTGTTAGAGACAGAATTGCCACATTTTATTCCTAGTGTATTTCTGCTGTCAGACGGTATTACCACATTTTACTCGTAGTGTATTTCTGCTGTCAGAGACGGTATTGCCACATTTTACTCATGGTGTATCTCTGCTATCAGAGACGGTATTACCACAGTTTATTCCTTGTGTATTTCTGCTGTCAGAGATGGTATTGCCACATTTTACTGATAGTGTATTTCTGCTATCAGGAACGGTATTACCATTTTATTCATGGTGTATTTGTGCTATCGGGAACGGCATTACCAACTTTTATTCACGGTGTGTTTTGCTATCAGAGACGATATTACCACATTTCTTAAAGTGTGCGGGATTAGGAGAAATGTGCAGCATTCTGAATAGCGTACACTTTTGCGGTTTCTGCACCAGGTTTAATGAGAATCCCGGTGTATTTTAATTCATTAAATTGTCCTTACCACAACGGTAACTTGGGCAACAGTCAGCTTTCACATCAAACGTTTCTTCGGTGTCAAACCCACGGCCACACGCTGGAGGAGTGGGACACGTCTGGCACTCTGGTGACGGAGGCACACGGAAAGACAACAAGGAAACCAAGCGTTACTGGAGTGTGGAGCGAGACCCCGGTCCTTGTTATGTACACAAAGCTCGCGTTGTGCAGGGTCCACAAGCGATGCAGAAGCAGACGTGCTCCCAAGAGAGGGACATGTCTCCTTCCTCAGTTCATTACCGTGCAAGATCATTCTTTAGAACCACTGTACTGGATGCTTAGATTGAAAGAACACAGCATCCTCAGAAAAAAAGGTGTGGAGATGACTGCCAGCTTGAGGTGTGAGGCCATGCAAGATGGTCTGGATGGGCCCTTCAGATAGAGAGAGTGGGAGTGGATGGACCCGTGAGATGACTTAAAACAGTAACAGATAGGCTGGATGAGACCTTGAGATTTGAGACAGTGATTGATTGTCTGTATGTGATCTTAAGATGTGAGACAGTGAGACAAGGATTGGGTGTGCCCTTGAGACAGTGAGAGATGGATTGGTTGTGCCCTTGAGATAGTGAGAGCTGGAGTGGATGGGACCTTGAGATTTGAGACAGTGATTGATTGTCTGTATGGGATCTTAAGATGTGAGACAGTGAGAAAAGGATTGGGTGTGCCCTTGAGACAGTGAGAGATGGATTGGTTGTGCCCTTGAGATAGTGAGAGCTGGAGTGGATGGGACCTTGAGATTTGAGACAGTGTTAGATGGTCTGTATGGGATCTTAAGATGTGAGACAGTGAGACAAGGATTGGGTGTGCCCTTGAGACAGTGAGAGATGGATTGGTTGTGCCCTTGAGATAGTGAGAGCTGGAGTGGATGGGACCTTGAGATTTGAGACAGTGTTAGATGGTCTGTATAGGATCTTAAGATGTGAGACAGTGAGACAAGGATTTGGTGTGCCCTTGAGACAGTGAGAGATGGATTGGTTGTGCCCTTGAGATAGTGAGAGCTGGAGTGGATGGGACCTTGAGATTTGAGACAGTGTTAGATGGTCTGTATGGGATCTTAAGATGTGAGACAGTGAGACAAGGATTGGGTGTGCCCTTGAGACAGTGAGAGATGGATTGGTTGTGCCCTTGAGATAGTGAGAGCTGGAGTGGATGGGACCTTGAGATTTGAGACAGTGTTAGATGGTCTGTATGGGATCTTAAGATGTGAGACAGTGAGACAAGGATTGGGTGTGCCCTTGAGACAGTGAGAGATGGATTGGTTGTGCCCTTGAGATAGTGAGAGCTGGAGTGGATGGGACCTTGAGATTTGAGACAGTGTTAGATGGTCTGTATGGGATCTTAAGATGTGAGACAGTGAGACAAGGATTGGGTGTGCCCTTGAGACAGTGAGAGATGGATTGGTTGTGCCCTTGAGATAGTGAGAGCTGGAGTGGATGGGACCTTGAGATTTGAGACAGTGTTAGATGGTCTGTATGGGATCTTAAGATGTGAGACATTGAGAGATGGTCTGGATGTGCCCTTGAGATGGTGAGAGCTGGAGGGGATGGGCCCGTGAGATGACTTAAAACAGTGACAGATAGTCCGGATAAGACATCACGGTTTGAGACAGTGAGAGATGGACTGACTGGCACCTTGAGATCAGAGACAGTGAGAGATTGATTGGATGTGGCCTTGAAACAGTGAGAAATGGATTAGATAGGTCCCTGAGATAGTGACAGCTGGAGTGAATGGGCCCGTGAAGGGATTTAAATCAGTGAGATAGACTGGATGAGACCTTGAGATTTGAAACAGTGATTGATGGTCTCCATGTGATCCTAAGATTTGAGGCAGTGAGAGATGGACTGGAAATGCTCGAGACAATG
Organism: Pleurodeles waltl; assembly: GCF_031143425.1. NCBI lineage: Eukaryota > Metazoa > Chordata > Amphibia > Caudata > Salamandridae > Pleurodeles > Pleurodeles waltl. The sequence goes on from NC_090446.1 coordinate 1,371,766,590, forward strand.
AGAGCTGGAGTGGATGGGCCCGTTAGATGACTTAAAACAGTGACAGATAGACTGGAAGGGACATAGAGGTTTGAGACAGCGAGAGATGGACTGACTGGCACCTTGAGATCAGAGACAGTGAGAGATGTGGCTGGACGAGTACTTAGAATTGAGATAGTGAGGGAGATGGGCTGGTGAGGCCTGAGATCGTGAAATCCTGAAGGTGAGATGGAAACCAAAGGACTTTGTGAGCACTCAAGCCGTAATAGTAGGCTCGAGGGGCTCTCTTAGCGGAAATGGTGAGAGGCACCTGGAGAGACATTGAAATCAAAGACAGTCGTAAGTGAAATGGATGGGCCCCATGGGATCTTCGACAGGGAGGACTGGAAAGGATGAGGGCTTAGACTCAGAGAGTGTAAGGGATGTATAGCCTGAATGGGCCCACTGGAGGGGAGACAGTGCAGATGGAGTGACAGCTGAGACAGTGAGAGAAGTACCGGATGCCCTGACAGCTGAGTCCATGAGATAGGGACTGGGGGAGCCCATGCAGCTGAGACAGTAAAAGACAGAATGGGTGAATCCTGAGAGCTGGGTCTGTAAGAGGTGAGGTGGAGGACCCTGAAAGTACAGACTGAGAGGTGTGGAGTGAGTGCACAACTAAGAGGAAAGAGCGATTGGCAAGAAAGCAGAGCTAGTCAGGGATGAATGGCTGACCCATGTGAGCTTAGACAGTAAGAGACTAGTTGGCTGAGCACCGAGAGCTGAGACAGTGCAAGAGAGGGGCTAGATAAGCACTGAGGGCAGACATAGGGAGAGGTGGACAGCAAAGATACTGATACCTAAATCTAGATGAACACCGAAAGCTGAAATAGTGAGAGGTGGACAGCACAGGTCCATACAACTGACAGCTAACGGTGGGCTAGATGAGCACTGAGAGCTAAAAACAGCGCAAGTTGGACAGTACAGGCCCTAATACCAAGAGGTGTGCAAGACTGAGCCCTGAGAGCTGAAATAGCGAGAGATGGACAGCACTGACCCCGACAGCTGAGAGCGAGAGATGGACTTGATGACCATTGAGAGAAACTGCGAGAGGTGGGCAGCACGGCCCCTGAGAGCTGACAGCGAGAGATGGACCAGATGGGCACTGGGAGCTGAAATAGAGAGAGGTGGACAGCTCGAGCCCCGAGGACTGACAGTGAGAAACATTGAATATTTTCTGCTAGAAGAGACAACGAGAGGGGGGCTGGCTGGAGGCACTGTGAGAGGAGACTGGTAAAGATGGTTGGGATTATTCTACAGTACTAAGAAGCCACTTATCAACTTACTGCACACATATTCGGGACAGCAGGGGTCTTCTCCAGAACCCTTTCCAGAGCCTTCATCGAGCTGGTGAGGGAGTTCCCCCGTCTTCTTGCAGCCTGGCAATGCACATGTCACCAGATGACACATGTCCTGATATGGGGGGAAAAGAAGCATCAGTCAAGGCCCAAGCTCTGGGGTATACTGGTCACACCTAGCACCCCACACTGCCTTTCTGTATCTCTCATTTCCTTCCTCACTTCTCTAGTGACCCCAGCATCACCCAGAAAACACAGCACATTGCAGGAAAACAAATAACAGATCGCAGCATTACTGTATCAAAAGTCAGAACAAAAACAATACATTCAAACACGAAATCTGAAATGTAATGGATCGCAATGAGAAAAGTGAGAGCGAGAGTGGAATGCAGCTTGAAACACAAAGCAGAAGAGCCATCTTTAAAAACACACAAGACAACAAGAAGCCAAACTTAAATAGCAGCACAGGAGCCTATCTCGTATTACTGTCTTCCATTGCTGGCATCTTTCGTTCTATCCCTCCTTCAGGGCTCATTCATCTTTGATCTTTGTGTGATTTAGTTTAACCTTTTTAGGAGGTAATCTGGTCAAGGGTGGTAGGAAGCCAAGACAAGATGGCTGCCGATTATACAAACCGGAACCCTGAAGAGGGTAAATCCTGATGAAGAGAATTTGTCAGGTAAGAGCAGTGATTTTTGGACAATTTCTATCTCCATGCTACTCCGGCTGGTGGGAAGTACTTGGCTCAGTTTTCTTTCACATTGCAGCAGCTAGCTGAGAAGACCTTCAGAAATGGCCTGGATTCTCATCTTTTGCCATCCTATACTAACTACATGGTCCATACACAACACAAAGAAATGGGCGAAACATACTCATAACCCCACTTTGGTGGGTCTGAGCAAGATCTGCCTTGACTTTCCCCATGTTCTTTCAATTCTTCAGCTCCCCTCCTGCGCGCTTGGCCCAATGCATCTTCTCAAAAGCGAGTCAGCAGAATGCCTATGATAGCAACAGCAGGATGGGACTCCTTGCCTCCAAGAGCCCATCCTTGTGGTGCTATTGGCTCAGCTCAGTAAGCAGAATGAGCTTCTGGGAATGGGAAGTGTTAGAAAGTCATTTCTAGTCATCGATGCGCTAAACCACAGGCAGTCTATGACAGAAGGCAGCTAGGCATGAAAGCATCATTTTACAGACACACTTTGGGGCATAATCGCATCATAATCCAACTTACTGTAGGAGTTGGAGTTGTAGGAACCTGCAGAGGTAGAACAACAGAAGCTAGGTGAGTATCATTAGAAATGAGATCTATATGTCACATATTAAAACATCACAAAAATATTGTGAAAGTATATATTATATGTAGTGACAAATAGGTGGTGATGGTGGAAAGATAGCGAATACCAAACATGCAGTGATATAGTAACCGACTGACTCTCAATTACTTCATGCAGTGTACAAAGAAACAGGTGTGATGCTCACCGTTGTATAAGGCACTGGAAGGAAAACGAGAGAGAAACGTTTTAGTGTTACATCTTATCTGACCTCTGATACACTCACAAAAAGGCATTGTACAAGTAGATAGTTAAGATAAAGAGGACAGTTGGATGTGCACCCCTCTTTCTTTGAGTGAATATAAGTGGCTTGTGGTCTGGGGTGTGGGCTGCAGACCTGGGCTAGCCCTTAACCTAGCACCCACACACTTTAATGTCACATGCCAGTTTGGCCTAGGGTAGATAGCCTGCATGGCAGCGTGCACCGTTTGGAGACAGCCACATATTGAAAACATAGAAATAAGATAATTAATACAAACTTGGAGTCTCTAGAAAGCTGGTAGTGATGTCTCCTAACAAGACACTGACAACTATTAGCATGGGTGGCCCACCCACTCACCTACCCTATCCAAACATTGGTTACTTCTAGCTTGGGTGGACCACCTCCACTCTTCCACCCTTACCGATCAGTGACTATTACTAGCTTGAATGGTCGACCCCCACCTATTCTCATCCACCCCAAACCAGCAAGTGACTACTGCAGGCTTGAATGGCTCACGCCATACCCACTCATTCACCCGATTCCAGTCAGTGACTACTACAAGCCTGGCGAGCCCACCCCCACTTATCCAGACATAACCAGTCAGTGACTACATCAAGCTTGGTTGCTCCATCCCTAACCATTCACACCTAGTAGCCTGGGCGCCCATTCCCACTCATCCACCACTAACCAGTCAGTGATTATTACTAGTCTGTGTGGTCTTCTTCCATTCATTCACCTCTAACAAGCCAGTGACTACTACTGTCCTGGACTGCCTCCTGCTCATCTGCCACTAACAATTCCGTGACAACTACTAATCCAAGTGTCCTGCCCACTGACTGACTGCTAACTACCCAGTAACTACTACGAGCTTGAGTGGGCCACTCCAATCTCCCCCCCACTCATCCATAACCATTCTGTTGGTACAGCAATAACCCCTGCCTGGTTTACAGGCATGGACCCCTGCCCTGAGTAACCCAACTGCATGTTAAAATGGTATCTTATCTTTTTGGACCCGGCTAGCAATGCTTCTCTAGTATGTGTAATGAGACCTAGGCCTTGCCATGGAAAATCTATGACTTAGAGGGGCACAGCAAGCAGATGCTCTGTAGTGACATGGGACTCTCGTCCATACCCTTTGTTGTTTAGCGGCGTTGGCAGCATAACAAATCTTTACGTTTCATAATCCAGATCAAACTTTTTTGCTGTTTTGGGGGGAGTGCGGCCTACTGGAACGACTTGCGTGAAGTTCAACTGAGATGAACACCCAGACCCTTGTGCTGACATTCCGTGTGTGTTGTGAGCATGGATGGTGGACGTGTGGGACACGTATGGTAGTAAAATTTCATGTGTGGTGAGAGTAAGATTTCGGGGACCAGTAGGCTAGCTTTGGATTTACCCTGGTTTGGCATGGCACGCGATGGAGGGTCAACACCAGCGCAGTATCCGCTGCTGTGCTGTACAGATGCCTCTTCTTACCCTGCAGGCTCTCTGTGCTGGGGTAGTGCATGCTCTCCTCTGCACTGCATTCTGGCTCTTGACTCCTCTTCATGACAACAGTTTCTTTGCCTATCAGCTCACAGAATGTTAAAACAGCCGCCCTGAGGCACTGTTTTTCTATACTTACCACATTCAAACTCATTGCAGCACACGTTTTCGGTTTCCACCTTGCTGAGGAAAAACCCAGGCGTGCAATCTTCAGGTGGTGGGCACGTTGGTGGGCACTCTGGTGACAGGAGGAAATAGACACACCAGAGAGTTAGTGCTGTCTGAACAAAGGGTGCAAGTGTTTGTAAGCAAAACGAGATACATTACCTGCTACCAAATGTTATGATGATATTACAAGTCATTTACGAGTCTGTGACTGCATAGACAATAAGGCTGAAGGCCTGGCTTCTTTAAAGGCCACTGAATTCTGAAACGACTTGCACTATTCCCTTTACCTACAGAAATATGTTTATAATTTCTTACGAACAATGGTCACAACGTCACACATACCCTCCTTTATATTTTTGTCGCTTGCTCCTTCTTGTAAGTTTGATATTTTAATTGTGGCTATGTAGAATGAAAATAGAATCTGTATTTTGAAAATAAACACTGTAATATACAGGTCGTAATTTGTTGCAAAGACATTTTCCAAGCAGCTTAATGTAAGTTACTATCAAAACTTTCTGCAGGTGGCATTGTGACACCACTACTCAACAGTGATGAAAAATTCAAAAAGAGTAGTGATCTAGTTTTCTTAGTACAGGTGTCTGGTGAAGTATTTATTCATTACTGTATAGTTGCAAACTAGCACTTCATGTTGTGCAAAAATATATGTTAGAAACAAGCAATTAATACATTGTTGGTGCTTTTGTTGCCCAAAATACAGCGCTAAAGGTTACATTTTTCAATATTATGATTTTGCTTGGCATTAACAAAGAGACCTCTAATGAAACAACAAGTTACCACTCAAGGGTGTGCAAAATTCCAATAATTATCTTTCGGGTAATTATGTGAAATTATGGGAAAATTATACATTATTTTGTGAAATGCAAATCCATCATTTCGCGCTATATTTTACCACAGGATGCATCCATGCATCCGTTTTTGGTGGCAAAAACACATATAAATCAGTAGCACCACGAACAACAGACACTGACGTTCTATTGTGCCTGTCCATGGACAATACGTTTTTGCCACAAATTGTGCATTCATTATGTCATTATGTCATTTTGGCAAAATATGGAAAATACTTCACAGTTCCCTGTAAACTAGGAACTTCTCTGTATAGGTTACTCCACATCAGGCTGTCGTGGTGTTGAGTGCTGATGTGTAATAAATGATTGGTTGCACTGTGTATCTTATGTAATGAGGTTTTAACTTTAAAACCGATTTGTACATCTCAATATCTACGAATGTCACTCTTGTTTTGCTTATTTCATAAGTGAATCTGAGGATCAGAGATTACGTGCATTTTTATGAAGTTTTTCGAAATCTTAGCAATGGGCCATTGATGAACAAGTCATCTACATCACAAAGTCATGTGTTTTTCTCAAAAATCTTTAATTCCCTTCACACCGTGCAATCTCCTTCTCCCACCAGCCCACTGTTAGGTTTGTGTAGCTGGGGGAGGAAGGCACGCCCATGGTCATACCACATTTATGTTGGTAAATGTTGTGATTAGACAGAAAGATGTTGCACTTGCTGCAAAACCTTTACAAGAAAATGATAATAAACTGTGTTTATTATTGTTTTCTTGTAAATGGGCGGAGCCACGGGAGTGACGAGCAGTGAGGGGGAGTGCACTGCACTCCCCTTCAGTGCGCATGTATGTTTGGCCGGCCGCCTTGGCCCGGCAACAGAGAGAGCATGCACAGGATCCCAGTCTGCCTAGGAGCGCCCTGGCTGGGCGCTCCCAGTCAATGCTGACGCTGCTGTTAGCAGCGTCAGGATTGGCCACGGGGCAGGCTGCAGCAGAGGAGCGGCGTTGTGGTGTCAGTGGTGGCACCACATTTTAAATCAATTTAATGTTTATTCTCCCCTCCTCCCCTCCCCGTGCATCGCCCTGTCCCTTCTGTGCACCTCAGCTGCTTCATACACATCTTAATTAGTTCTAGTAATATTTGTGTTTGTTTGTATTGGTACTGGGGTGTGAATGTGTGCCTATGTGTGGGTCTCCTTTGGCTGTTATGCCAGAGGCTGCCTTAACTCCAGCCTTCCTGCATCAGATTCTACCTCTGAAGCTTTCACTTTCCTAGAATCTCCATGCCCTCCATTGCAGCTCCACAAGCAGTTCTATGTTTAGTTACATTTGTTTAGTGTTTGAACCTACAAACTCCTCCCAGGGGTAACCAACATTGATGGAAAACCACAACCTCACAATTCAATCTGATTTTCAAACTTTGGCGTGTTTTGTGGGACTAAATAAATAATGACTCTTTTAAAGATTTGGTGTGGCATGCCCTTTCGCCAAGCAGTCATTGTACACCCCTTGCCTGGGAATCAATTTGTGTACTTACCACATGTGTACCTAGGGCAGCACTCAACGGCAGGGTCAAAAGTTTCTACAGACATTAATCCGAGGCCACACTCCGGAGCAGGATCACAGGTGCTGCACACTGATGGGAGAAGAAAACAAGGAAGTACGCATTAGAATAAATGTAAATCATAGATCTCGTACCCGAACGTGAGCAAGGTACACACACAGCCTACAGATACACATGAAAGCTGCGCATTAGGCCTAGTCTTTGAGCGGAAGCCAGGTACACATATATGATGTGCTTTAAAGCAGAGTGACACCAGAGGCCTGTTTCCCTAACAGAAGCCAAGTACATAAAATGTCTGCGTGTTGAAGAAGCCTGAAACTAAAGGCTAGGCCCACAAATGGAAGCCAGGCACACACAGATAGTCTCACAGAAGACTGACACACACAGGCTACCTGTCTACAGCACCCTGAAACCAAAAGCCTGGTGCCCATGTGGGAGCAAGGAAACAGAATGACACACGCACACTGCCTGAAAGCAGAGGTTTGGTCTCCAAATGGGAGCAGGAAGCAGCAGACAGGCATACACCCACTGGCTACAGTTAGTGTAGCCTGAAACCAGAGGCGTGAGCCAGGTACACACCAGGGCTGCGCACGAAAGTAGCCTGAAACGAGGGGGTGGTCCTGAAATGGTGGTCAGGTGCACAGGTACACACACACTGTTAGAGCAGCCTAAAACCAGAGGCCAGACCTCCAAATGGGAGTCAAAACACAAACAAACTGCCCCTTAGAGCAGCCTGAAATCAGACGCCTGGTCTCAGAAAATAAGCCATATATACACACTGGCTGCCTGTCGAGCGGCCTGAAACCAGATGTCTGGTCCCCAGCCGAGAGCTAGAGACTCACAGAAGCTTTGTGTTAGATGGGGCTGAAGCCAAAGATCTAGTCCCCAAATGGAAGACAGGAAATGGTAGCCAGTCACTCACATACAGACTGCAGTAAGGGTAGCCGGAAACCTGATGTTTGGGCCAGGTACACACAAAGGCTGTGCTACATCTGACACACTGGGCGTGGAGTGAGCTGATCCAAGGCTGTGATATTTTACTCTCGCCCTGGCACTTTGTATAATAGCATAAGAGAGACCAGGACATGCTGTCATGTGTAGTGGTCTTCAGTTATTAGTTGTCTTTGGAGAGGAAAGGAGAGCAGGGGCCCACTGCTCACACCCACCATCCACGCCTCTCCAGAGACTGCTCCTAACAACTGAAGACCAACACATCTGACAGCCTGTCTGTCCTATGATCTCTTGGGCTGTTACACAAAGTGCCAGGGCGAGAGACAAAGTCCGCTCAGTGTAAAGCCACAGGTCTGGTTCCTGGCACAGCACGGGTAACACCATAGGAGTGGAGAGCCTTGGCATATATGTGACAGCCGTGGTACCCTGCGACAAATGACCTGGGAAGGCCCAAAGAACTGAGATAGCAAGAGAAGGACAGTGCCCTTCAAGATATCGAAGATTTGATATCAACCCCTAGTTCTCCCGACTCTACAGTATCCACTACTAACATATCATTACGTTAAGTGCATGTAGAGTTAAGAAAAGTAAATCTATATTCCCCTATATGCTGACCTTGACAATAGTCTGGTAGCCGACACGTGGAGTTGAGAAAAGTGCTAGTCGATGTTATTGACCTAGCTAGAACGACATATAGCTGAGAAGGACCAGACTTTGTCTAAAAATCATCGGTACAGTGGGACGTAAATGCGCCTATGCACTTCACAGACTCCAAGCACAATATTTAATTGGTTCTCGGCCACAGAATGCACCAAGTACCTGCTTCTGAAAATACGTTTGCCTCACACCCACCAAAGACCCTAAGCAATGACTTGTCTACTTACCACAGGTGATGCTAACACAGCAGTCTACAATAGACCCATCTGTTTCTGGGTGTTCGCCTGCCCTGCTGCACCGTGGTGCTGAGCACGTTACATGGTCACAAGGGTTCTGCAATATTAGGAAAAGATGCACAAAAGTAAAAAACAAAGGCTTTTTTGATGTGCTTTGTTATTCAGCCACCTCCCTAATGTTTGGATCATTTATTTTGTTCTCCTACCTTCTCAGAGATGAACAGCTTTATTCTGTAAACCAGATCTGGGGTCTGATTTAGATTTTGGCAGACGGTATGTCACTACGGTGATGGATATCCAGTCTACTAAAATATATATCCTATAGGAAATAATGGGATTTGTATTTCAGCGGACGGGATATATGTCACCGTTGTGATGGAGTAACCCGTTCTCATAATGAGCTGAGGTCTCTGTTCCCTGGAAGCGTCTCCATCTCACAAGTGCTTCAGCTGTATTCAAATCCCTTTTCCCACGTTCATGGTGGAGTCTTTGTTTACTAATAGTGGTGCCTTTCCTCACACTGGTCGTAGTGTCCATGTACAGTAATACTAGTGCTTTTTATCAGAATAGTAATTCGTCTTTTTTGCACTGGCAGTAGTGGGGGCGTCTTTGTACCCTAAAAGTGGTGTTTTTTCTCACACTACTCTGCCTTGTTAACTTTGGTGCTGGTGTCTTTGTACACTAGTTGTGGTGCCTCTCTCACATTGGCGGTATGTCTTTTCTTACATTGATGGTGTGTTTTCTCGCATTAGCAATGTTTTTCCCCCACACTGATGGTGTCTTTTCACACTAGTGGTAGCATATTTTCCCACACTGATGGAGTGTCTTTGTACACTAGTGGTGGGTTTTCCTTCACATTGGAGGCAATGTTTTTTCTCACACTAGTGGTGTGTCTTTACTCAAAATAGTGGTGTCTTTTATTGCACAGATGTTGATGTCTTTACACACTGGTAGTGATGTCTTTCTACACTAATGGTGATGTCTTTTCTCTCACAGGTCGTGGTAGTGTCTTTTCTCACACTAGCAGTGTGTCGTCTCACACTGGTGGAGGTGTCTTTTACATTATACAAAAGCAATGATGCCTTTTCACACATTTTGTTGTAGTGTCTTTACACTAGTGATGGGTCTTTTCTAACATTGGTGGTGGTGTCTTTGTGCACTAGAAGTGATGTCTTCTTTCACAGTGGTGTTTTTTTCTCAGACTAGAGGTGCGTCTTTTTGACACTGTTGGTGTCTGCTCACACTGGTGGTGGTATATGTACAACAATAATCACAAAAGGGAGGCGGATGTATGTTAGAGCTCCACTCTAATCATCTACAATCGTGAGTGGTCACATTTGGTTTAGTTTGGCTCTTATTTTGCAACCGCTATTTGCCTCATAGGGGCGAGGAGTGGACAGCCTTGTAGTCACACTTTCGTCAAAGGATCTGACTGGCATATTTACCTAAAGGGTCCCCCCATTCACCTGCATCTACAGTATGAGGAAGGACCTCAGGAGGTCCTTGTAAGCGTGTGGCATGTTGAACTGGGCACAAGAAGGCAGAAACACGTTGATAAGTTCCTTGACGCGGATCGCATAACAAAACTACTTCATCAACATCCTGTCTTAAATCTTGTAGGGGGGCCCTGGGAACAAAAAAGCAATACCTGCGGTTGCGCGCACCCCAAGACAATGTTAGTAAGTTAGATCTCCTACCTTTAGTTACACAAAAAAACACAAAAAGAGCTTCCTTGAATAAAAGGGGTAGAGCCCGCCCAGCTACGACACCAGTATCTGAGTCGAGGGCTCGATTGTGAAGCATGCCACTGTATTACAACTGAGTGGGTGAGAATCTTTAGAACGAACCAGAAGGTTTTCTTTTGGAAGCAGGCCATATCAACTGATTTGTCGCGGTTAAATGCGCCACTCTCGCTTGACTGGTATCTGTGCAGCAGAGGCGGTGTCTTTTGTCGTCACAGTAGTGATGTCTTTGCACTGGGCCCCAGGCCTTTACTTCCTGGTCTGTTCCTTGACCCTCCTATTCTCTAACACAAGCATGCTGTGGGGTCAGGGACGAGAGCCCTCATTACAGTCGAGGCTGGAATAAATGGCACCAGCAGGTACAGGCTGGGGTGTGGAGGGCTCCCCTGATGGTGCCAAGGTCACGCTCTGTCGGCAAAAGAGGAAGGGCAGTATTGTTTTGTAAGAAGAATGAGCAAATGTTTGCCCTACACCCTCTGTACAGCCATACTCCCTTCCCCATCACACTGTTCACGTGCTGGTCTCATCACAATGTCTGGACCCCTAGAACACCATACTGATTTCGACAGCATTTTCCAGCACTGTTATGACACCTGTAAGCGATGATGGGGGTCTTACTCAAATTACTTCTCCCCACTCCTCGGGTAGTTATTGGAAAACATAAGTGGCAGAGAGAGGCTGAAATGGCGATCACTGCTGCATGTAGAGAAGCAGTGAACCCAGCAGGCGTTTGTGCACTGCTGGTGGAGGAGAGTCGAGCAGAAAGGCCCAAGCTTTCCCAAACCTTTGCAGAGTTTGTCAGGTGTGTAGCCCTACGCAAAATATTCAGCGGACACATTGTTCTCCAGATTTCCGTTTTGAAACTTTGATGTGGCCATCACTGCCACTGGAGAGCCTCTCTGTGTCCTAGGGTAAAGTCAGTGCCTGTGTCTTGTGTATGTGTGTTTAGGGCAGTAGAGAGAGTAAATGCAACCATAAGCCCAAGGCAACCCCACTTCCCCCGAGCCTGTCCAGCCTAGCACGTACCTGAGGCGTGGTGCTTCTGGGAGTCTGGAGGAAGGAATGAGAGAAAGAAAATTATCATCACAAATATCCATGGATCACAAAACAGTTTTCACTATAACGTTTTGCCGGACATTACTGATGCTTGTATGGAAGAGACCATAAGACTAGGTTGAGTGCAGCCTAGAAAGGCAGAGAACGTGTTTATTAAAATGGCAGGCATGCTCAGTGTGGAGGTGCACAAATGGCGTAGTAGACACAGGATGGGCAATACAAATCGTGATATTTGATGGATGTGGTCGATAAAGGCAGTGGCCTAGGCTGAAAGTGCTCAATAAAGATGGCACACAACATACAGCATAGTAAGTAAAGATGGAAGACGGGGTGGGTGGGAATGATAATGATGACAGGCTAGAGTACGGATGCTCCATAAATACTGTAGACTAACCCGATTATAGTTGAACAGAGTGGAGGTCTAGGCATGTCGTGGCCGATAAAGTTGTCAGATTAGACTGGGTTTGACCCATGTAGAACATAGTCAATAAAATCACTGGTCTAAACTGAGGCCAGACTAGGATGGGTGTGGTCCATGTAGATGATGGTCCACTAAACCAGTGGTCTTAACTGAGTATGGCCCCTAATGGTTAGGCATTAGGATTACGCACGGTGTGGTACTATGCAGGACTATGCCCAGTATGGTACATAAAAAGATGGCAGCTTGCACTGAGCATAGCCATAGAGATGACACTCAGCACCATAACAGTCACAAAATGTGGCAGGCCAAGCTATTTGCAGCAGCAAGAAACTTACCGTGGTTGATAACACTAAAAGTAAAAATCAGAAAGAAAATGTTAGTTTTAGATGCTTTCTCATTCTTAAAACAAATCTTTGAATATATTCTGATAAAAAATATGCATCCACATTTTATTTAAACATCATACTGTAATTTAAATAAAAAGTGAGAACAGCTTAGAAACTATCACCCCGTTCCCTGTACAACTTCGTTAAGGACTATTACAGTTTCTATGAGCTAACCCTCTAAAAGATGTAGGGAAGCTTTCGGTTGTGGCACCTTACACCCGAGAGGCTGCAGGACTTACTTTGCTGCTTACCCCTGCCCCCAGCAATGCTATTCACTAATCATTCCATTTAAAGCACCCATCCAGCATCCTGCGCTGCGCCGTAGTGTGCATCCCTGCAACACACAGTGTGTATCACAAGGCTCCAGCACTGAACAGGGTATGCGCCACTGCACTGCGCAGTGCTAGGCAACGCTGGACAGTAACCCAAAACACCCCAGGCCTGGCCAGTGCAACTCGGAATCCCTGCAATGTGCAGTCATACATTATCCCTTCACGGTGCAGTTACACAGAGCACCTCCACTCAGCAGCAGTAAGGCGCATCCCTGCCCGAGCAGTGTTCCTCGGGTCCTGTATTTAGCATGAAAGTGTGCGTCCTGCCCACTGAAAGTGTTGAACCGCTGCACGTACTTACTCTGTAAAAAAGTGCATGTACTTCCTGTAGGACGAAATTCCACAGCTGTGTCTACATACTATACCACTATCCGTTTTTTCACTTACCTTTACCCCCTCCCCCATAATGTTGGTGTGCCCATGTAATCGGTCATTTCAGTGACCACATAGACACTAACATCAGTGCTCCCAGGGCAGCTCCGGAATCGTGGACGTCGGCTCACCAAACGTTCACAGGATGCGGAAGGGACATCAAGCACCCGGGGACCCTGATAAGATGACCTGGTGGCACCCTTGTCCCACCTTTAGCTTCTAAATCAACCTCCTGTTGTGTTCTGATTGGCTGAGGGAAGGAGGAAGAACGTCGAGCAGAGAAGGCAAAGGTCGCGCCTAGATTCTGTTCTTCCTGTAGCTGCTGCCTTCACGACCCCTCACACTCGGACAGCAAGTGCACAGCCAGGAGCACCACATTGTTAGCCAGGAGTAGTAGCTGATATATCTGTTTCAGGTGTGTCCGGCACATCTCTACCTAAGGCACTTTGGCACATTCACTCATCCCTTCTAGTGTGTGCAGCACTCTCTCCCCGAGCCAATGTGACATACACTCCTCTCTTCCAGTGCACGCTGCACTCTCCCCCTGAGCCACTGTGACATACACTCCAATCTTCCAGTGCATGCTGCACTTTCCCCCTGAGCCACTGTGACACACACTCCTCTCTCCCAGTGCATGCTGCACTCTCCCCCGAGCCACTGTGACACACTCCTCTCTTCCAGTGCACGCTGCACTCTCCCCCGAGCCACTGTGACACACACTCCTCTCTTCCAGTGCACGCTGCACTCTCCCCCTGAGCCACTGTGACACACACTCCTCTCTCCCAGTGCACGCTGCACTCTCCCCCTGAGCCACTGTGACACACACTCCTCTCTCCCAGTGCACGCTGCACTCTCCCCCCGAGCCACTGTGACATACACTCCTCTCTCCCAGTGCACGCTGCACTCTCCCCCGAGCCACTGTGACATACACTCCTCTCTTCCAGTGCACGCTGCACTCTCCCCCGAGCCACTGTGACACACACTCCTCTCTCCCATTGCACGCTGCACTCTCCCCCGAGCCACTGTGACATACACTCCTCTCTTCCAGTGCACGCTGCACTCTCCCCCTGAGCCACTGTGACATACACTCCTCTCTCCCAGTGCACGCTGCACTCTCCCCCCGAGCCACTGTGACATACACTCCTCTCTTCCAGTGCACGCTGCACTCTCCCCCCGAGCCACTGTGACATACACTCCTCTCTTCCAGTGCACGCTGCACTCTCCCCCCGAGCCACTGTGACATACACTTCTCTTCCAGTGCACGCTGCACTCTCCCCCCGAGCCACTGTGACACACACTCCTCTCTCCCAGTGCATACTGCACTCTCCCCCTTAGCCACTGTGACATACACTCCTCTCTCCCAGTGCACGCTGCACTCTCCCCCGAGCCACTGTGACATACACTACTCTCTTCCACTGCATGCTGCAATCTCCCCCTGAGCCACTGTGACATATTCAAGCTTCGCTCCCAGTGTGTGTGTGTGGCTCATTTCTCCCTAAGCCACTTAGACACACTCATTCCTCCCTCCCAGTGTGTGCGGCACATCTCTCTTTAAGCCATTTTGGCACAATCGTCACTCTCTCCATAACGCATTCACTCCTCACTCCCAGTGTGTGCAACACTTTCCCTCTGAGCCACTGTGACACATACACTCCTCTCTACCACTGCATGCTGCACTCTCCTCCTGAGCCACGGTAACGCCCTAAAGCTTCGCTCCCAGTCTGTGTGGCTTATCTCTCACTAAGCCACTGAGGCACATTCACTCCTGCCTCCCAGTGTGTGCAGCACATCTCTCCCTAAGCCCCTAGTGTGTGCATCTCTCTCTCCATAACGCATTCACTCCTCACTCCCAGTGTGTGCTGCACTTTCTCTATAAGCATCTGTGACACATTCACTCCTCACTCCCACTGTGTGTGGCATATCTCTCCCCAAGCCACTGTTCCACATTTACTCCTCCCTCCCAGTGTGTGGTTCACTCTCTCCCTAAGCCACTGTTATAACTTCACTCCTCCCTCCCAGTGTGTGCTACAATTGTTCCCTAAGCAGGGCCTCTTGCTGCAGCCTGCAGATTTACATTTTGATACAAGCAGAGGCAGGGTGAGGCACGCGAAAGGCATGTGAATGAGACTGCCCTTGCCCTGTTTCTGGGGGTGGGCATAACATGCAGAATTACCTAGAAATTCAACAAGATTATGCTTGAATTAGGCAAGGAAAGTAATTCTGTGTTTAGCACTATTTTTTGTGCAAAATGCCCCCCTGGTGTCCAAATAGACATGAGGAAACAACACTAAGGGCCAGATGTATAAGAGGGTTTTACCCATTCTGTGTCTATGGGAAAATGTGTTCGTGCATATGGCCCCAAATCCTGCAGAACAAAAGTGGCAAATGCCAACTGGTCACATTCCTCCACAGGCCAGTTGGTTTTCGCTGGTGGTTTCCTTACCTCACCTACATGCATTCTGTGGAGCTGCAGTCCGCCTACAGTCTGACCTACTTGTAGGATCTCAGGGGCTCTTTCTGCTGCACTGGCACACAGTCTGTCTCATCAGAACCCTTGGCTGCTAACAGAGCTTCAGCCTAAACTCCACCGCCACCTTGCATTTACCTTGTGTCTCCCACCTTCTGCCATCACCAGGACCCCTATCTGGTGTTGTGGAACTGTTGGTTCAATGTCCCCTGTCACTGTGCCACCTGCCCCTCCCCTAACTTGCCCCCAAACCTCCCCGGATGAGTTTTAATACTTACCACAATGATGGACTGGACAGCATGGATTTTGATCTTCAGTGTGTGATGTCAGGGTGTATCCAGGTTCACATTCAATAACAGGTGGGCATGATGGACACTCTAAAAGGAGAGGCGATGAAGGCAAACACATTGCATTGTTACTGTATGAAACATACAGAGTCCCTGGCTGCAGAGTAGAGTACCAAGCACAGAGTGCTGCTACAACCACATCAACATACATGGCCTCTCTGCTGATCCACACTGCACTGTTACTATTAGTAGCACCCCAAATAATTGGCTTGTAGATTACAAGGCATCAAGTGCACCGCACTGGTATTCCAACATGCTCTACATGACCTCTCTGCTGGCCACCAGGCCAGAGGCCAGACTTTGGAAGGGCATTGGACATAAAGTACTGTTTTTAAACCCACAGGACCTGTAGGCCAAGCCACCACGGGGACCAAGGCCACAGCAGAGTTACTACAAGAACACATACAAGTTTCACCTACCTAGTTAGCTGCACTATTACAACCTCACCCAAGTGAGTCGGGCGTTATAGGGAATGTGGCTTGTGGCTAATTACGTTCCCTTCTAGAGGGCATATGGCTTGGCAGTTCGGGGCAGGGCTATTCTTATGGCATATGTCTGTAGTGATACCACCAATAAAAAAAACAATGGAATGGAATGTGGGGAAGAATACAAACCCAATTCTGAAATTAATTCAGGCATTCCATCTTTCACTTTTGTTCTTCCGACTAACTAAGCTGTGTCAGGCGCATGATATCCTCATGGGGAAATCGGTGGCCTAAGTAGGTAATATGGTGGTGCTTTACCCTTGCAGTGAGTGTGATAACGGGGACGCGCCTCCACCAACCTCTATGTGGTGGTAATATGCACTAATGAGGGTGTAAGTATACGACTTTAAAGCTTTGAGACAGTAAAGTAGGCCTGCTCATGTCTTATATGTGTGTCCATTGTTTGAAATTGGATGATAGGAGGCTTAGACATGTGAATAACAACACAACATCCGATCAATATTTATGTGGGGCACCAAGATAGGGTAGGATAAAAGCTCAGGTCCTTCTGACAGGCCATTCAGGGGGCTGGAACATATTGATGAGTAGTTAGGGTGTAGTGGTAGGAACACACCCCACCGCCCCCCCCCAAAAAAAAAAAATATATATATATATATACACATATATACATGTATATAATTTTTTAACCATATCAAAGTTACCCAAAAATACAAAAACAAAGGGAAACTGGAGGGGTCCTTTAGGTATTTTTAATCTCTAGACCCCATCAGGAATAATATTCAAGTCAGGACTCTCAGCAAGAAAGCCCAGATGCTGGCAGATGAAGTCTTTGATTTCCCTGAGACGTCTAACAGGAGAAAAGCTCAGCCAAGTCCTTGAAGAACCTTTGGAAGCAGGATGCAGAAAGCAGAGTCCAGTCCTTTCGCTTCCAGGACAGTAGCAAGCAACAGGCCAGCACAGCAAAGCAATAAGCAGTCCCTCCTACAGCATCTAACTCTTCCTCCTGGCAGAATGTCCTTAGTCCAGAAGGATTCTAAAGTTGTAGGGTCAGGGGTCCAATATGTAAACTCATTTCTGCCTTTGAAGTAGGCAAACTACTAGCTTTGGGACTGCGCCATCTTTTTTGCACAACCCCGACGCAAAATCACATTTGTTAGATATTGTAATGCACTCAAATGTACCCATGACAGAGGTGTTAAACAACCTATGTGTGAAATCTTAAATTCTGATGTCACTTCTTGTGATGTCACTTCCTGTATTGGCATTACAAAGGCTCCAGGCACATCATGCTGTTACCACTACCAAACAGATCTCTATCGTAGAGTTAATACCTACAACACTCTGAGGCCTCTCTAAGGAGCCATATTGCTACAACTACTACCATCTCCCAGAGGCGTCTCTGTGGTCATGGCACACCATAGAGTTACAGCTATCGCCACTCAGAGGCCTACGGAAAGAGAGAGGAGGGCCCCACTCTAACTTCTACCAGCGCCCATGGCCTGGCCTCTGCGGAACCAGCTCACCCAGTGCTTCTGCCTGGTGAATAAACACCTCTCCTTGTATGTGCTGCCTGTTCCCTCTCACTGCACCCCAGTGTACATGTTTATAAAGGAAGCTCTACTCACCACAGGTGAACGTCGGGCAGCACTGTCTAGTACTGTCAAAATGTGGCTTTGCGATGAGTCCAAAGCCACAATCATGAGGTGAAGGACATTCGTGACACTCTGAGGAAAGATACACAACGTTAGAGCAGAGTAAGCTCAGAGGCACGCCCTCAGCCTGCCTCTTCATTTATTTTGCAGACTAGTGTTACAAAAACCATTGTACAGACCAAAGACCCTCGCATGTGGAAGAGGCAAATGGTATCGTATTGCGTAGAAGGTAAACTTGGCTTAGCCATGTTCAGTGCTCTTGAGAAAGTGGGGCGTGATTGGGTGGTGTCCCTGGAGAATGCATGAGAAAGGAATGCGGTCTAGGTGGGGGTGACGACTGTGGACATCGAGGGGGCGGGTGGAGTGCTCTCTTAAAGTTGAGATGCGAGGGGGCAAGAACTCTGAGAGCTGATAGAAGCTGAGAAGGACTGGGCAGACCCTTAGAACTGAGGTTGGGCAAGATGTGGGCAAGCTGAAGGGCTGAGGGTGTGCAAGATGTACCCTGAGAGCTGAGATAGTGATAGACGTGGGTTGGGTGGACCATGAGAGCTGACACAGAGAAGGTTAGGTGCTCCTTAGTTTTGAGTGAGTAAAAGATGGAAAGCGTAAATCTTGAGATATTATATCCCAAGAAATGGGCAGCATGTGTCCTGGGCCTGGTGTCCTGCTAGATGGGTCCAAGGAAGTCAGTAAGTGATTGGGGGCTAGCTTGGCCCTGAGAGGTGAGCCAGCGAGAAAGGGTCTGCGTGCGCTCGTAGGTACTCAGTGAAGGACCATTGAGTCACGGGCCCGATTGATAAATTCAGACTCCGATTGCCTCGTGTTTCTATCTTTCCGACTAGGGCTCTTATTCGTGCTTTTTCCCCTTCTCTGCTCAATCACAGCTCATCTCCAGTCACCCGGTTCATCAGTGAATTCTGGCAGTGTGCCCTGGATAGCTCTAACCAGGCCCGCGTTCTTGCAGACGTCTGTGCACGCGCCCTGAAGAGCTGCCCGGCCCTCCACTCACCGCACACAGCGCAGCACGGGTCGGCCGAGTCCACGGGAACAGCGCCTGTCTTTCCGCAGTGGCTCTTCGCGCAGGTCACATGCGCACACTTGTCCTGCGAGACATTGTACACGTCACAAACCGCAAGAATACAAAATCTGGAAAATCTGCACCCTAGAATAGTGGTTCTTAACCTCTCGACTTCCGTGGACTCCAAATGTAATCATTTTTGGAACCCAGGAGCCTGTGCATTTTTCGTGATTTGAAGTACAAACCATTGCACAAAAAATACAGAAACAAGCATTCATCGAACAAATACACGAATGATTAAATGTTTACTTTACTTTGCAAATATAAAAACACAATTTTAATTGAAATAGGAAGGTTGGATCTTTTCTAAATTCAATGGAGGCCATATTATACCCTGTTTAATCACCTGCCATGCTCCCGCTAATAGAGCTGAGAATACTAATGTAATCTGTATCCTCCAATTGCATACTCCTTCACACTTAAACAACGTTTTAAAATTTTCAGTTGACACTTTTGCTACTTTTATTATATTCGCTGTATTAGTCTGTTAATAAAGTTTCTTTTTCTAAGCAGTCGTGGACATCCTGAGTAGATTTCGAGGACCCTCGGAGGTCCCCCGGACGGCCCTATTGAGTTTTATACCGTATGTCCACATTAGCTGTTACCCCCGCCCCACCCAAACCCTCCATTCAGTGGCAAACATACCGTAGTTGTGGTGGGGGGCAGTGTTGTCTTCTGTTCAAAGGAAAACAAGACATTGTAAAAATGCATGAAGACGTCTTTCAATGAAAACAATAAAGGGTCCAAAAACTGACACTTCAAGGATGTCACAACACCGGGGGCTTCCATGGGACTCCAGGGATGTCCAGCGACCATCCCCATCAGAAGTTAGATTTCCACTCTTTACCAGGAACCACACAATGTTAGTTTGTGCACAAACTGACAAACATACCATCACACATACAGACAGACCCACGTACGGAGTCACAGCAGACAAGCCAGGTCATAGCAGGCACACAGGGGCAGCTTGGAAAAGAAACAGTCAGACAGGCCTCTCCTTGACAGGCACACCGAGTATAGTGGCAGAATGGAGCATACATACAGGCACACAATGGAAACACACACAACACGTAAAACATTCCCATTCTCCTTAACCCAGCTAGGCAGCACATCCCCACCTGCCCCCGTATTCAAAGTGCTTATCCCACGTGTCACATCTTCAGCCATCCTTGGCTTTTTTGCTAACGGAATGTTGCATTGTGGGTCATATAGTTTAACTTTACTGTTATAGTTAGGGGCTCAAAACTCCCACCAAGCGAATTTCTGTTGTCTAAGGAGACAGGACTGGCTGAACCTGTGACGTATAACATGGGGCCATTTCTCAGCTTAGAATCCAATAACTCACATCGAAAATTCCAACCACTTTTACAAATCAATATTCGATTTTTCTGTATTATTTTGGTATTGCATGGTATTGCAGCAAGATTTATAATATGCAACCACAGCTACGTTTAGCTAGGATCCAGCACAGTTAGACTCTAGGAATTGAAAGTTTTAGAATTTACAATTAACAACTTAAATGCCTGCAAGATTACACCTATAGTTTGTACATGAGCTTGGAGAAACCAAGCTGGTCTGCCAGCTTTGTTATCAGTGACAATCAAACACAAGTCCCTTAGTAGCATATAAAACAAACTTACCGGTTTACTTTCGTTAGCTAAAAAAGAAAAGAGAGACTGTTTTTAGTTTCTTCATCCTGACTTTCTCTTACCAAAGACCTGTCCTAGTGAGGTGGGGGTGAAAGCCAATTCTTAGATTTTTACAGGAAGCTGACCAGTGGCATTTCATCAACTGCACTATCTTTTTGGTCGTGAAAATTCCATTGGCGAATATTGTTTCCAGATTGACAACTTCCGCAGCAAAAGAGTGATCTTCTGTTACGTTGTTGTATTCCTGTCTATTGAGCATAGCGCCATGTTGCACAGTGCGGTCAGTCCAAGCTTGCAGACCTAGAATAAGAACCCTTCAATAGCAGTACAGCAGATACAGGCGAAACCATCGGAGGGCGAGGGACGAAGAGATACTTGAAATACCAAAGGCCGGTGAGGGCGGTAAAGCTTTTTAGGGGAGGTTGCAGGATGTAGGGCAGAGGTCTGTCCACTTTTGTGGGGCCGGCAGTGAAAGAGATGGGAGAGGGATAGTCGACGATGAGGTTAGGAGTTTAAGTTACAAGAAGCTGAAAAGTTCGAGTTCTGCTTGTTGGTGGAAGTGAGGATCTATTTTACTAATGACTTAAAAAGATGCACCATAACAATGGTTTCCAACCTTTTGACTTCTGTGGACCCCCACTTTATCATTACTGGAACCCGGGGAGCCCCACTGAATCATTACTGAAATCCGGGACCCCCACCGACTGAGTCATTACTGAAAGCTGAGGACCTTATCTGCTAATGTTATTTAATTTTCTGAGCAGTTGCGGACCCCCTGAGGAGGCCTTGCAGACCCCCCCAGGGTCCTCGGACCAAAGGTTGGGAACCACTGCACTAAATTATGGGGCCGATTCACAAATGTTATTTTGGAGTACCTAAAGTACTACTCCACTAGTACTAGCTCATATACTACAAAATACAGTTCACAAGCCCACAGCTGAAGGTCTCCACACACATAAGTATAGGAATAAGTAGTAAATGTGGAAGGGACACTGGGGAGTGGTGGGGACATGGGGAATCATTCTCACAAAATGGGTGGGATTAAGGGAAGGTTAAGTAGATGATTAGGGAAAGAGATGCTAACACAGAACACACACCCAGATAAGAGTGACACAATTACAGTTCACAACTTGGCACTTCTTAGAAACAGTGCTCATAATTAATGCTAAACGTTATCATTTTTCTGATTCATTATTACATACATGTAAAATTAAATTACGCTCCTGAGCTTAACATGGCTAAAAAGTAATAAAATGAATTAAAAACATAACTAAGTGTATTAGGCATTACGTAATAATAAGTGGCCTGGGTGGGCTCTTAGATACTCAGGCCCATATTTATACTCTGTTTGTGCCAAATTTGCGTAAAGTTTTTTAATGCAAATTTGTCGCAAACTTAACTCCATATTTATATTTTAATGCCAGACACGGCTAGCGTAAAAATATTGGAGTTCGCACTATTTTTTGGATGCGTGAACCTACCTTGCGTCAATGAGATGCAAGGTAGGCATTCCCATCCAAAAAATTGTGCTATCCCCATAGCCCCATATTTATCCCCTTGTGCTAAAATGATGCACGGGTGGGAGGAGGGGCTAAATAATGATGCAAAGCTTGCTGTGTACCATTATTTAAAGCCTGGGTCAGACCAGGTGTTAGGGGACGACCTGTGGACCCATTCCATGGTTAAACACCATGGAATGGGTCCACAGGTGCCCTCCCCAAGCCCCAGGAACACCCCCACCAGAGGGACACCCATCCCAGGTAAGTATTCCTTTTTTTTTTTTTTTTGCCATCAGGGGCCCTAACTTGTCCCCTGTGCTGGCCATTGGGGTGGTGGCATGACTCCTGTCTTTCCTAAGACAGGAGTAATGCTTTTGGTGGTTGTGCGCCAGAAAATGGCGCTAGTCTGGGTAGAGGCATTTTTTTTTGCATCTAACCAGGCTAGCGTCATTTTCCCCCTCCTTCGCTACCGCCACCTCAACCCGGCTAGCGTCTCCTTCTGAGTCGCTAGCCCAAGTTTACTGCCGACTTGCGCAGTGGATTGGCGCAAGCCGGCGCTATACTTTTTGCCACAAAACTGCATTTGCGCAGATTTGTGGCAAAAAGTATAAATCTGGGCCTGAGTGAGTTAAATGGGCCCGGAGAGGTTACAGCATTGTTCAAAAAGAATATGTGAACAATTAATATATTTTTTAAATTGTACAATTTAATATAAAGTTATTTTATGAGGTAATAGGAAGTATATATATTTTCAGTGGTCGTAGGTTAATATTAGTTGTTTAAAATTATTTACACTATATTAATTATATATATTTTAAATAATAAACGTTATTACATTTGCCTAAATTTTCCTGTAGGGAGATCTCTGCCCTAGATCACCACAAACAAGTGGCTATTTACTAATAAGAACTTAAACTTGTAAATGCAGATGTTGGAAATGCTTAAGTGTATATTATGGTGTAAATTGCCACTCAGAAATGGCGAATAGCAAAAAGGTAGACATTTACACTATGCGTAAGGGTAGATGTGCACGTTAGTAAATCTATATATGCATATTTATCTTTGTGAATCGTGCCCTACATATTCTAAATGCATGCAGGTTCTGAACTATTTTTGCTACTCCTTTAGAAAATTGACTCCGTATTTCTCAAGTACTTACGACATGTTTGGTTGGGGCAGCAATGCTTTTCAGGGTCGATTGTAATGGTAGGCTGGAGTCCAGATTCACAGACGAGTTTTGGAGGACACGGAAGACATTCTAAGGTATAAAGAACAAGGAATGGATAAGAGAAGAATATCCATGCAGTTTGTACATCACCCCTAGCAACTGTGAAGACAGAACACAACTGCTTCCATCATTAAGTACACTGGCGTGCACAGTTATAACTGAGCTGTTCGAAGTGGACCAGAACCAACCTGAGAACTGAGACATGGATGGATGCACCATAAGAGCTGAGGCAGTGAGAGATGGACTGGATAGTCCCTTGGAGGTAAGGCAGTGAGAGATGGACTGGATAGTCCCTTGGAGGTAAGGCAGTGAGAGATGGACTGAATAGGCCCTTGGAGGTAAGGCAGTGAGAGATGGACTGGATAGTCCCTTGGAGGTAAGGCAGTCAGAGGTGGACTGGATAGGCCCTTGGAGGTAACCCGGTGAGAGATGGACTGGATAGGCCCTTGGAGGTAAGGCAGTCAGAGGTGGACTGGATAGGCCCTTGGAGGTAAGGCAGTGAGAGATGGACTGGATAGGTCCTTGGAGTTAAGGCACTGCGAGATGGACTGGATAGGCCCTTGGAGGTAAGGCAGTCAGAGGTGGACTGGATAGGCCCTTGGAGGTAAGGCAGTGAGAGATGGACTGGATAGGTCCTTGGAGGTAAGGCACTGCGAGATGGACTGGCTAGGTCCTTGGAGGTAAGGCAGTAAGAGATGGTCTGGATAGGGCCTTGGATGTAAGGCAGGTAAGGCAGTGAGAGATGGTCTGGATAGGCCCTTGGAGGTAAGATGGTCTAGATAGACCCTTGGAGGTAAGGCAGGTAAGGCAGTGAGAGATGGACTGGATAGGCCCTTGGAGGTAAGGCAGTGTGAGATAAACTGGATAGGCCCTTGGAGGTAAGGCAGTGAGAGATGGACTGGATAGGCCCTTGGAGATAAGGCAGGTAAGGCAGTGAGAGATGGATGGACTGGATAAGCCCTTGGAGGTAAGGCAGTGAGCGATGGACTGGATAGGCCTTTGGAGTTAAGGCAGTACGAGATGAACTGGATAGGCCCTTGGAGGTAAGGCAGGTAAGGCAGTGAGAGATGGACTGGATAGGCCCTTGGAAGTAAGGCAGGTAAGGCAGTGAGAGATGGACTGGATAGCCCCTTGGAGGTAAGGCAGTCAGAGGTGGACTAGATAGGCCCTTGGAGGTAAGGCAGTAAGAGATGGACTAGATTGGCCCTTGGAGGTAAGGCAGGTAAGGCAGTGAGAGATGGACTGGATAGGTCCTTGGAGGTAAGGCAGTGGAGGATGGTCTAGATAGGCCCTTGGAGGTAAGGTAGGTAAGGCAGTGAGAGATGGCCTGGATAGGCCTTTGGAGGTAAGGCAGTGCGAGATAGACTGGATAGGCCCTTGGAGGTAAGGCAGTGAGAGATGGACTGGATAGGCCCTTGGAGGTAAGGCAGGTAAGGCAGTGAGAGATGGACTGGATAGGCCCTTGGAGGTAAGGAGTGCGAGATGGGCTGAATGGACCTGCAGAGGTAAGGCAGTGAGAGATGGTCTGGATAGGCCCTTGGAGGTAAGACAGTGAGAGATGGACTGAATAGGCCCTTGGAGGTAAGGCAGGTAAGGCAGTGAGAGATGGACTGGATA
Organism: Pleurodeles waltl; assembly: GCF_031143425.1. Taxonomy (NCBI): domain Eukaryota; kingdom Metazoa; phylum Chordata; class Amphibia; order Caudata; family Salamandridae; genus Pleurodeles; species Pleurodeles waltl. The sequence continues at coordinate 1,371,791,603 of NC_090446.1, forward strand.
GGCCCTTAGAGGTAAGGCAGTGCGAGATGGGCTGAATGGACCTGCAGGGCTAAGGCAAGTTATGGATGAGGTAGGTCTTGAGGTCTGTGACTGTGAGAGGTGGGCTGGAGGGGCAACAACAGCCGTGAATTTGCTCGCTTCTGCAGTTGATGATAAATGCGGCACAGTGCATCCTAACCTAGTATGGAAAACTAAATGCTGTTAAGGCCATTTTAAGGCATAGGTAACGTGAGTACTTGCCCAGGGCCCCAGCTTTTTAAAGAGCCCCCCCATGTATGTGCACCTCATATGTGAGCCACATGAACGGCTCCCCTTCACACTCAATAAGCTCAACTATGATCTAAATTGATTTTTTAAATGTATTTTCTGGCTTTTTGCAAGGACGTGAAGGCTGAAAGTCTATTCCAGGTGCTTTGTAGAGATTGGCTGTTCTTTAACCCACTCCACAATATGTTTTTTCATTGAAAGACTATCGCAACTTGGTAATAACCCGTGTTAATGTAGGGCTGCATACCACACTTTTGTCGTTTGTGAGCATATAATAGATGTTACTTATAACCAGTGTACAGGGGATGGAAGGATGGAAGACTGAGTCTGTCTTGTGATTCAATTCTTCACCTTCAAATCGATGCAGTGAGCAGTGGCAGGCGTTAACTCACTGAGTCATCTCCACAGTTACACATTTTATCCTTGACAACAGCACTAAGCTAATTCGGGAAAAATGAAAGATCTAGGACGTGATGCACTTGTAATGATGCGGATAGTACATCAACCATGGTGTGATGAAGAAAACCCATCTGCCAAACTCTAAACCAGGCCCTTAGCTATTCCTTGGCAACTTCTCCCCATTTCCCTAGAGTTCTTTCAATCTTTTCTGGAGGATAGTTTGCTGTGATTAAGGAGAACCTGTGTCCCCTTGCCATGAAGCCTGTGGCTAAGAAGTCGATTTTGAAATAAAATAAATAAATGCATAAAAGCAAGTGAAAACAGTGTTTCCGCGTGTTATTTCTCATGTAAAACTGCATCTGGAGTACTATCACGATCACTGGTTGTGGTAATTCTATTAGTGAGTCATGGAGTTACCGCAAAAATGGATCTTCTGTAAATCTGAGCCCAAGTGTTCCAAATAGGGCCCCAAAGCATGTCTTTGTCCAGATCCACTAAAACCCTCAAGATGGCGGCGAATGCCTAAAGTCTGCAATGGAAAGCCATCATCCGCGCAATGTCCTACAGTATGCAGCTTTGCATCAGAGCTCTCTGCCACTGCTAGTCCCTTCACTGTGGCAGGCCTGGCATCAATCTGCACCCTCCTCCCTAGGCTGTTGCCACATCTAGTAACTCACCACAGAAGAACCGAGGGCAGCAGCTGTGGTCGCTTGGGTCAGACGTAGCCACTTCACCGTCTCTGTGACAGCTTCTGTTTGGGCAGGTGACGCCCTCGCAACCCTTCTGGAACACACATACAACAATTATCAGAAAGAGAACGTTGAGTTCAATGTATTTTTCACATGCAATGAGGATTTTCACAGTCGCGACCGAGCTTTGGATAGGTAGCTCCGGTTGTTTGTGCCTGTCCTAACATTGGGAGTGGATCACACTCTTTGTTGCTATTGTCCGTTCACACTCTCCCACAATTCGCAGGTAGGGCTCATTTCACCTCTATTATTTTTTTATAAAACTTTTAACTTACATGTTCATAGGACCTTCACGGTGCTGTCTATGTGATACCAAACAAGAAAAGGCAGTACTCTAATATGTACATATCGCCCGCTCCATCCCTGCCCCCATAGACACATTTTGTCACAAATGAACGAAGGAAAACATATTTCTGACTCCATATATCATGAACAAAACAACCTGGGTAATCTAATATTCTTAGTGGAAGCGAGGCGCTACATAAAAGCAAGGCCCTCTAGTAAAACACCAGGCCTAGCTTTTAGTACATCCCGAAAAGATCAAAAGGCTGCATCCACAGGGAGCCCACTTCCTAGCACGACTCTTCCCAGTATGACGTCCCTTCCTGTGACCCACCCCATGTACCCCATCTTCGAAACATCACATTATTCTCTCCTTTGTGCAGCAGGTGAGAAGTAAAGTTCTTCTGTTAAAACAGCATTCTAGCCCTGTGCCAAGGGCAATACTGGCTGTTAAAGGCATCTTCCGGAGTCATTGGCTTGAACCTCCGGCACCGACCTATAACGAGGGAGAGGACCTTTAATGACTGGTATGGTCCGAAGAAGGAGAGCTGTAATGCTATTAGAACATTCCACCTACTGACGGTACAATGTTCAAAATTAAAAAGGAGAACTAGAACGGCAACAATTAGAATGTTGGCGCTGAAGGCCACACTGGTGAGCAGTGCTTAATTTGTGCTTGTTGTTTCCGGTGCTGAGCACCAGCACTTATTTTTTAGGGCTGGGGCTCATTCTTTTGCCTCAGGCATTTACTGCGAGCAAAAGACACACATGGGAAAGACGGATGAAGGGAAAAACGAAAAAGTGTCACAAAGGTAGAAAGTAGAAAGGTGCAAGAGGGAGCTGAAGAGGCAGGGAGTGGCTTTAAATGGATTGAAGAGGCCCGAGATGGCTTTAGGATTACACCGCCTCAGTATTCCGTGTTCCAACATTTAATTGCAGCAGCCGCATGTTTAAGAGGAGGACTTTGGGCACTGGCATGTCTTTATTTACAAATTAAGCACTGCCCATGAGTATTCGTCCTCTGCTATTCCACTGTCTTCAATGAAGCTCCCAGCATTCCGAGGTTCCACATATTGTTTCTGTCCTTGTTGAGAATCCTTAAGTCCCTTATCAGTCTTATTTCATGATCAGCTGCCAGATCTTTGCCGGTAACACACAACCGAAGCTGTAACCCTGGAAACTCTTGCAGGACAGTGATACATGCATCCCTGAGTGATGCAACACTAGCTCACTTTTAGTATTGGAATCATTTGATGGCTAGCCACAGGGTTCACGCAGTGTCTAACCTTAGGTCCAGTGCAATCATTTGTGGACCTTGACAAAGTCTTCCCCATTACTTCAAAAGGGCATCCTTGGTGGGTTCTGAGGACAGTCTGATGCAGCCCGGCTGGAGCCGCTAGAGGAAGCGCCTTAGTCTGGCCTTGCCTGACAGAACCCTGCAGTTAAGCCTCATCAGATCCTCTACTTCGAAGTCTTACTCTTGGTGTAATGGAGAGCCTTCTCTTTTCACCTTACTCCCAGGTGCACTCTTACAGGGGCCATCAAGTGTAAGAAAAAAGCAGCTCTTTCCCCCCAGTGCTCCATTGTCAACAATTACCAACAATGGACATTCTAGAATGTTTTTATGTTTGATGATGTCATCTAGGTTTGCGGCACAATGGGACATCATTCACTGGATGACTCCCAAAAATCTTGTGCCTTGTCTTCTGCATCACCTGCTGGCCAAATCAGATTCTCCTGGAGGTTCCACCCTAGACTGCTGAGACACCCCCAAGCATTTGTGAACCATTTGTGAGCCCTTCACACATTTGCCCTATGCATGCCAAGGTCTGACTTAGGTTCTTCTACATAGTTCTTCACTGGAGCAACAATACACTGCCCAGCCCTGCCCTACAGGTTTTTAGTGGCAGTCTATCAGTTTCTGTGGAGGCCAATCTGGCTCTGCGCCCCTAGCATAAAGCCTCACCCAAGGGGCAGTTTTAAGGATGGCAGGAGTCTAAAGGAGGATGAAAGAATATCATTGTTAGGATGGCTAAGACTGTTTGATCTGTCCAAAGTACTACACAAAGTCAAGGATGCTCTTCCCTATCTCTTGCATACGTCAGCAAGGTACTCACCCGAGGGGTAGTTGTAGGGATGGCAGGAGTCTAAAGGAGGATGAAAAAATAGCATTGTTAGGATGGCTAAGACTGTCTGATCTGCCCAAAGTACTACACAAAGTCAAGGATGCCTTCCCCCACCACTTGCATACGTCAGCAAGATACTCACCGGAGAGGCAGTTGTAGGGATGGCAGGAGTCTAAAGGAGGATGAAAAAATAGCATTGTTAGGATGGCTAAGACTGTCTGATCTGCCCAAAGTACTACACAAAGCCCCTGTTTTTTAAGAGTAATTGTTTAGTAGTCCATTACTGTAGGTAGCCCAGTGCATCCCAAACATGTCTATACAAAGTAACAAACTTACTGTTGCTGGTACTAGGTCTGAAAGAAAAGGAAAGAGAGAGAGAGATGTTAGTATTTCATATTTTGTTAAACTGTGCACAAAAGGCCAGTGGTTCCAACGCAGCCTGTCTTGCCTTCTCAGGACACTGTGGTTCTCTATTTTCACAGTTGGAGTCCTGAAACCATCGTTTCAGGGGAACTCCACTGCCTGGGGTGCGATCCACAAACATTTTCTCTACAGTAAATGAGAGTGTCTGGGATCTCTGCTTCTGTTCTCTCTATACCCAGAAGCAGGGCATCACCTCGACACTTCATGTGCATCTGTTCATGCTCTGGCACCGGTACATCTACCTGTGCTCTGGCACCTGTGCTTCTGTCCGGGCTCTAGCACCTGTGCATCAGTACATGCGCTGACACCAGTGCATCTGTGCATGCACTAACATTGTGCATCCGTGCATGCACTAACACCTATGCATCTGTGCATGATCTGACATCAGTGCGTCTGTACATGCTCTGGTACCTGTACATGCTCTGGCACCTGTGCATCTGCGCATGCACTAACACCTATGCATCTGTGCATGCTCTGACACCAGTGCCTCTATACATGCTCTGGCACCTGTACATCTGTTCATGCTCTGGCACCAGTGCATCTGTGCATGCTCTGACATGCTCTGTACATGCTCTGGCACCAATGCATGTGTGAATGCTCTGGTACCTGTACATCTATACATGCTCTTTCACCAGTGCATCTGAGCAAGCCCTTGCACATGTGCATCTGTACATACTCTGGCACCAGTGCATTTGTGCATGCTATGACACCAGTGCTTCTGCCCATGCTATGGCACCTGCACATCTGTAGATGCTCTGGCACCAATGCATCTGTACATGGTCTGGCACCAATGCATCTGTACATGCTCTGGCACTAGCGTTTCTGTACAAGCTCTAGCACCACTGTATCTGTCAATGCTCTGGTTCCTGTATATCTGCTCATGGTCTGGCACTTGTGCACCTGTTCTTGCTGTGGCAACAGTGCATCTTTACATGCACAAGCACTCCTGCTTCATCTATAACCACAAGCGGTAATCTAGCCCCACCCTCTTACGAGATTAACAAGATGTACTTACGACATGCGTACTCTGGACAGCACATTGTTTCTTTTTTGAAATGGGTTTCTTTCTCAAATCCAGGCCCGCAGTCTGTCACTGGGGGACATGTTGAGCAGACTGACGATGAAAGAAAAGGGAAAGAAAAAAAACAAAGGTTAGTCCATCCTAACCTTAAACGTCTACAGGGCACAGTGCATGTCTATCGATTGCAACACAGTGCACATCCAATTAGCTGGGTTAATGTCCACTGCAAAAAAAGTAAAATATTTGTTGGGATGGATGGTAGTCCACCACAAGTAATTAAGGGCCAGATGTAGCAAAGGGTTTTACCCATTTTATGTCTACGGGAAAATGTGTTCGTACATATGGCCCTAAATCACTAATCTGTTAGGTCCAGGCAAAAGATTTCAGTAATTTAAACCTGAGTTTAGGCCTGGTAGCTACTGCATAGATCAAACACACTTAACTTAGAGAAAATCTGTAAAGTATTTAGATGTACCAAAACAGTTAAAAAGTCAAAAAGCAACACAAATACATTCCCACTGCAAATGATAAAACTAGAGAAAACTGTAATAAACAAAATGACACCAAATTAATAAAAACAATAAGGGGAGCTGGAGATATGAGTTTTAAAAAATGTAAGAGAAAAAACACCAAGAAAAGTAAAGCACTAATAAAAACTACTGTTCATGTACGACCGAGGCCTAGGCACAATTTCAGACCAACCACAATGGAGTGTGGGTAGGGTACACCAAGCAGTCCCAGTCAACGATTTTACCTTATATTGGAAGTCAAAATCCTCCAAGAGAGCAAAGTTGCTGAATGTATCCAAGAAAGTCCTCTCAAAGCTGGATGGCCATTAGATGAAGTTCCGCTGAAGCCGTTGGTTTTTGTGAGAAAAAATCAGAGCGTCAAAAGTTCAAATTTAGCACCCAGGGAAGTCCTCTTGTCGGTCATATACTTTTCACACCTTTGCCTGGTCAAGATTTCCACATTTGGCCTTAGTGCCTTTTTTTGGAGCTCAGAATCATCCAGCGGGGAAAGGCTGCAGGCTGTACCCAAGAAGGTAACAAGTCGGATAGGGTTGCTGCAACAGTTCGCTGAATGGGTGTTTTTTTGAGCCGCACAAAGCTCTGAGCTTTGCCAACTTGAAATCTTCACCCGCATAAGTTGTGCCTTAGTCAAATTGATTTGGGTGGTTGCTCCCAGCCTTCTGGAGGTCTGGAAGTACAACATTATCTAACGTTTCAGAGGTTGTGGTGGAACTCCAGCTAGACAAAGTCAAGGGTCCCAAGACCACAGGGTCAGAATGTACTCCAGCAAAGGCAACCAGCAGGATCTAGTCCATGTTCAATTGCTACTGGAATGGTGGGCACTTCAAGAAAAAGTCCTCTTGCAGCTGATTCTGTCCCTGTAGCCCCACAGGAGGTCAGTCAACTTACCTTGGGAGTTCAAATTTGTGTCCTGGGTACAAGTGGGAGCAGGCCAAGCCATTCAGGTCTGAAACAGCAGGTGCAGTCCTTTTTCTGCTCTTCCACAGGGCCAGAAAGTGTTGTAAAGAGCTGGTGGTGAGGTCCATTTTTGTATAATTCAGTCACCAGTGGCGAAGATTACTCCTGGATACTCCCTAACCAATTGAGAAAATGTTCCCAGAGCCACTCTACCTGCTTCTGCAGCACATCCTATATGTTTTACTGCAAACTGGCCTGAAATGCACTATCCTATGGTGAATCCAAGAGGGCACAGGCCTTCTGCTCCTGAAGGAAGCTTGTGTAGCAGGCAGGGGTATGTTCAGGGAAATGAGACGTCAGTCCTCCTAAGCCAACCCAAACTGGTTCAGAGGCCTGCTCCCCCTCCCACTGGAACAGTGTCCAACTAGCTACTTTGGGCCTGAAGAACTAAGGCTTCCTCTTCATCACGACTCACCCTAGACTAAACTATGAATAGACAGGCTTCACCCCTGACCCTTCTTAGTTAATGAAGTTCTTGGAACCTCCCAAGTTGCCCTTCCGAAACTGATATGTACCACACCCTTCACAGCCAGCCTTCCTGTCATTGGGCTTAAGCCACTGTCTCTGCTTGGGGAGGCAGTTTTCACACCACGTAAAGGTCAAACACTGGCAGAGCAGCTGCTGTCAGTCTAATGTAAAGTATCCTTCAGGATCTTCAGGCAAGGAAAAGGTAACCTTCTAAAAGTTACTTTTGATAAGTATTTATTGAAACCCTAACTCCACCATTTAATTGGGTTTTTATTAAATATTTAAAATAGTTGGTGAATGATATCTGTAGCATTTCCCAAACCTGAGTTAGCAAAGTTAACGTATTAATCTGCACACTAGTTTTAATCATAAAACAGCAAGAGCCTTCCAAAGTGAAAATAGCTTTTCGAGGTTTGTCACTGTAGTGACATGGTGACATAACATTTCTACATGTCCCACTTTTAAATACCATGCACCCTACAATGTGGACTATGTGATACACAGAGGGGTGACTTCTTTAACATTTAAAAGGGAGGTTTTTCTCCTGTCAAAAGGGTTATTTTGACAGGTAGGGCTGCAAGTTTAAACAGCAGCGGTCAGGCTACATTGGTTGGTCCCAAACCATGCTTTCGTTGCCCCACTAGTGGATGGCACAATAGGTATTGTAGTCCATAGGTGACGTTTAACTTTCCATGACATGAGCATAGATTCTACACCATATACTACAGCCTTAGCAGAGAGTTAAGTATACCAATCAGGGATTCGCTAATTTTTAAATGTCTTAGGTGTCAGAATACATTTACTGTTTACTGGACGGAAGTATTCAGAGTTGAAAATCTGGCAATAAAATTCAGCAAACAATGGGGGTGATGACACAAAAAGGGGCATTTTCTCCTCCCTCCTTGTGAATTTGTGAGGTGTGAAGCTTCCTGGGATGACATTGCTCACCTTTGTTCACACTCTCATTTCAATAGTTGTGGCAGTAGAACAGAGAGGCACCAAATGATTCATATGGTTATGCCAACTTGACAGGCCAACTTGACAGCCTCTTGAGGAGAACAATCATCAGGATAAGTTGACCATGGCAGCTGGGTTAGGCAAGGGGGTTCTGTTGTCAAAAGGCGGGTGCCCTGTAGAATGAGATAACTTTCATTCTACAAGTTGTACTCATTCTCCAGAATGTTTCTCTTACTGACATTTCTACTGGTGTTCCATGTCTTCATGGACCACCAAGGTGCTAGCTCTATAGGGCTACCAGGAAGCACTCTACACTCTGGCTGTCAGAGATGAATCAAAGTAATTCTTCTTACATCCCAAGACAGTAACATCCCCTACCTGGCCAAGAGTTTAGACTTCTGAAGAGCTCTTATGTGTGACCACTCAAATCCCCCTAAATTCCAAGTGCAATCCGTGCAGCCCCCCACAATAAGTTCTTCTTCTTTGTTGAATGTACCTGGCAAGTTTGGGAATTGGCTGAAGGATTTCCTGTTAGAATAATTGGTGCTGTGGCATCATGCTTCTTACAGAGATGGGCAGCCTTGTGGACCCAACCCTTTCATTTAGGGACCCACAGCCTGCCCCAGATAGCTAATGTTCGGATTTGTCCCTGAGATGCATGACTTGAGCTACAATTGAAATCGTGATTCACATTGGCACATTGAACGGTGTTTTTTTTTACACCTCCATTTGCTAACCTCATCTATAACACAGATTAAATACTTATTTTCCAAACTTGCATATCCCATGAATTTTTGTAACCATTTTACACTTTTTTAAACAATAGGATATTAATTGTTTTGACAAAATTTGCCTTACTTCAGAATGGGCAGATTTTCTTTTTGGGTTTTAAAGTTGCTATGTCTGTGTTGTACACCCAGCAAGAACTTCTTTGGGATCATGCTCCAGGGCCCTCCGTTACCATCTGTCCCTTCAGCTCCACCCAGTAGCCTGTTATAACTTCACAATTCCCAGGTATATGGATACAGTCCACTTACCCCTTCTCACACGTGGACAACGTGGCATGATTGTGGTCCATGTTCATTGTAACCCTTTAGACATGAGGTAAGTTGTGTGCAGGAAGATGATGAATGCATAATATAATGTTAAATATGGTGCATTCCTACCGTCTCCCTTTCAAGCAGCGTAGCAGGCTGTCTTCCTGCAGTTGGTGTCACCAGGTTTTTTGGGTGTGTGTGACTGATTGCATGGGGAGGGCAGTCCATGATTCTGAAGGAGGGGGTGCTTAACTGCGACAGGTGTGCTCTCCGAAAGCCGGATCAAAAGATAGTATAATCTGTAGTTTAGCACGATGAGCTTCGGCTGGGCAACTCCTGTTTCGCTCAAGCAGTGAAATTGCATTTGTGTTTTTTCATCTAAAGTGTCCCTGAGGCCTAATCCACGCCGTGTAGCATCTGGATGCTGTGAGGACAGGAGCGAAGGATTTTGTGTAATCCAGATGCGCAGCTGTGACCTTGGAGCGCCCTCTGCTGGCCAACCCTGTGCACTAGCCGCTCAGCAAATGACGAAGGAGCGTAGTAGACCTATTTCTGACAGAAACGATGCTTGGCTTGCGTACAACGATGCAAAATGTACGCATGCCCATGAGTGAATGCAATCCAACTCATAATTCCTGGATCATAAACACGAGTTTGTCGGGAGTCCCGCGGTTGGGGGTGGCGGCGGAGAAATAGGGAGCCTCTGCCCCAGTGAAAGTAATACGTCCGTACAGAGAGCCTCTGACATACTCACCACATTCGTACTCATCGCAGCAGGAGCTGCCGCTGGTCCGCTCGCGCTTCTCTAGAAAGGCGCCGCTCTTCACGCAGGAAGGTTGAATGCATGGTTCATGACAAGGCGTCTGCAAGAGGAGCCACAAACAGGAAGAATTAACAAAAGGAGATGGCAAAACAGATACAGAGAAAGACCCTGGTTTTCAAAGACGGTCAGGGCCCTACAGTCAACTCCAGTGCAAGGCATCCGCCCCGGGCGCCCCAGCACTTGATGCCAGACTGCGGATGGGCAGTGGGGTACAAGGGTACAAACGGGAAATGAGCCCTCTAATGGGGTCGAAAATACAACCATAATCAGGGTACAGTGGGCCCCACACAATCCTGGGCCCCGGTGGAATTGCACGTTCTTCCCCCTTTTAGAACCAGGAGACAAGGTATCACTTCGTCTAGGTCAGAAGTCTTCAACCTGGAGGGGGCGCCCCCCCGGGGCCCATGGCTCCATCCCAATGGGAGCGCAAATGCCTCAGCAATACTTGTAGATGGCCCACCTTTATGGCGCGTTTTCAGGCTGTCTTCATTTACATGCAAAGTTAAAGTGCATAAAAACAATAATGGAACTGTGATCTTAAGTGCTACCGGGGCGGGATCTGAGTTTGATGACAGGAGCAAGGACATGGCTACACAGAAAACATTTTAGGTGACTATTTTATTGTTAATTGACACACCTTATATGAAAAATACGAGCACTTATGAGAACTGTTTTCGTAAAATTAAAAATACATGTTTTTGTATAATCACAGCATAGGCACGCTGTTCCCCTAAGATCGCACCCCATTCGACCTCTCTTAACATGCAGATGTTCTTTCATGGGAGTAGGGGATGTGTCAAAGAGTACAGGGGTGGTATGGAGACCAGAAGGGCTGCATTCTGATGCAGAGCCCTGATCATCCAGACCCCTGGGGCCTCAGAGTAGTGGCCCAGGAGAAAGAGGACAGGAACAAGAGCCATAGGTATTATTGAGCTTGCACAGACAAGGGATGATGTTTGGGGCTATTTTTTTTTATGCAAATGGACAATACAGTTTCCACAGAGAGATGCCCCAGGGAGGGGAGCAAGGTAATGGGGCTTATTCTTAATGTTAAAAAAAAACACACTATCGCTACCATTAGTGCAGGAGGTGCAACAGCACTGAGCCATTGATGAGAGGGGCCACTGCGCCCCAAGTATGGTGGTCTTACTACCAACAAGGGAGTGGAAGCCCAATTTCCTTGCTAGCATCAGGATTCAGGTCTCCCTTGCTGTGCAGGGAACAGAGTTCAAGCAACAGGGAGGTGAGCTATGGGGCTTTATCTTTTTGTTCCTTACACAAAGGGGCAGATGGCTTCGGGCCTCAGGCCTCAGGCCTAGGAGTGATGGTCCAGAGAAGTGGGCAAAGCAGACAGCCTGTTTTGCATGGTTGCAGCTATCACAAATGCTGCAGTTGCAGTGGCCCCGGGGACTGGCGTAACAAAACTGGAAGGGGTTCCTGCACAGAACATGGAGGGGCGCCTCTCAGGACACACTCGGGTCAGGTGCTGTGCTGAGGGGCCCCTGGAGTTTCCCCCCGCACGGTGGGGGCTGCGGAGGCCTTTGTTACGCCCCTGACACAAGGCTCAGGAGTGTGAGGGACCAACTACACTCAAACTATGGCTGTTTTACTATCCTTCCCTACTTGCATCAGGACCCAGTAGTCCATGGTTGCACAAGTGTAGCTTTGGGCATTGGAGCAAAGGCCTAAGTAAGGAAAACCTTGAAGCAGAGAAGACACTTTGATTTGGGCCTCGGAGGGATAGTGGGAAGGGCTAAGGCAAGATGGGGACTTATGTTTTTAACAAAGGGTAGGGTAGACAGCCCTCTTCTCAAGGAATACCTCTAATTAGTAAAGCAGGTGCATTGACTCTGGGACCCAATGGTGCAGGGGCCCACTGCATCACAATTATGATTGTTCTACTATGCAAAATGCCATGGGGGCTGACTTACCATAGGCACCCTCACTGCAAAGTGGGGGCAGTATGTCAGAGCTCATTTTTTCTGAAAGTGACAGAGGGCCTGTTTTAATGCTGGAGTGATGACCAGGAATGGTGGGCAAGGATGAAAGAAAGAAGCAAAGGCAGCAGCCTAATAATGGGGGCCACACCTACCATTAGTGTAGCAGGAGTAATTGCACTGGGGAACAGGAGTGTGAGGGACCCAAAACACCACACTTAAGGGGAGCAGTATTTCCTGGTCAATTTTTGTTTTTGTTTGACACATTTTCTCTTTTTATATTTTCTCATATTTTGTGGATTATGAGCTAAATGAAAAGACACAACCCTGCACTCAGCCATGCGCCTCCAGCTTCCCCAGTCCATGCCATAAAGTTTTGAAAGGGGGCCGACTTCAAAGCATTGGTTTACTGGGCCTAAGAGCAAAAAAGTTTGAAGACCTCCGTTTTAGATTGTCAACAATTTTGTTTCAGTACATTTTGAAAAGAGGTATGTTTTTAGATTCTTTTTAAATATCTCCAGTGAAGGACTTAGACACAGTTCAACCCCTGGACTAATCAGGTTCAAGGTTTTTGTGTGTGTGTTTTTTTTAAATTCAGTGTTCCTAAGAGTGGCTGTATAGGAACTCCTCTAACACCTAGACACTTTGGGCCAGATTGACGAAGATGCGAGACAGTGCAATACAATCCTTTTGTAAATCTGGCCCCTAATCTTGCCAACCACACAACAGGGCCAAGTACAGTGCAAAGCCTTACAAGCAGGGCAGACCATTTAAGGACAGTCCCTATCCTCTGAGAATGGCCTTTATGAGCCCAGAGGTGGCCATGGAGTGGACAGATAGAAAAGCATTGCTCCTACGTCGTTAACATGTTTGGAGGGGGGACATTTAGTGGGCAGGTATGGTTATGGGCATACTTCAACATGAATCGGCTGTTTAAAAAAAACACAAGCCCATGGGGTAGCCCTCAGCCACTCCCTTACATATGCCACCCCCAAAGTGCATGGACCTACCGGGGTAGTGATGGTTTCTGGAGTCTGTAGGGGCGGAGAAAGAGAAGAAAAGTGAGTTGGTTAAAAGTAGAAGCAATTTAGAACACATTTAAACTTTCTCAACTTCAGCCACAATTTAAAACACATTTTAGAAAACTGGTTAATCATAGAGTGGCTACATGTGCATTACATCTATGTACGTACCAACAACTTTCTGGAGCAGTCTCTACACCAAGGATGGTGAAAAGTCCACAGAAAGCAGTTAGTAGTACCTAGCTCCGAATGCGTCTCCAAAACTGAACAAAATGGGTGTCATTCAAGAACAGTTCTATTGCATTATTGAATTGCTGGTTATCTCTCATACCCCCTGCGAGGACTAGAGCACTTTCTGGGCGGTCTGACTGCATTGTTTACATAGCGCTTCATGTCCCTGATGAAGTTGCACAGCACTCTGGGCTTTAATGGGTTCCTGGGAGTCCTTTAGCGTATGGGTGGAAGGGTGTAGTCTTTCCCCTAAGGAGCACATTGTGTGAGGTGTGTGTTGTCTGTCAAGTGACGATCTGTATCTAAATGATGAGGTGGGCGTTGTGATGACCGTGTCAATGGAAAGAAGGTCCAGGCATGGGGAGTGAGTTGCCTGCGTGGTATAGGTGAACTCAGTTTGATGATGATGCTCATTCAACTAAGGATGGACTAATTGTAGGTAAGACAAATGGGAGGGGCATGGAGTAATATGCGGTAGGTGTGGTTGAGGAGTTTAAGGCATGGGGCCATTATTTCACTGTCTGAGCAGAAAATATCTTAGACCCAACTTGCTACACCTGAAGGTAGACCAAGGTAAGAATCCATGACTGAAGGAGCTTAGCAGCAAGGCATCCCAGGGATGCAGGGACGGGTTTATTACAATTAGCCACACAATCATGCTGGAGGGAGCTATAAAGAATCCGGGAAATGCTATTTTACTTGTTTGGGATTTGTTTTAATTACGAATGCTTCTAGCCTGAATTATATCTAAATGGTTTGTATGTTATAATTTGTTTTATTTGTAAGGACATGGAAAAGTGTAAATAAATAGCATTGCTATAACAGGGATTTCTGGACAGGACCATCTGAGTAATAGACAGTTTTTAACCAACAGAGAAAATATTCGAGCAGCTTACCGTCATTGGTTCTGAAAGAAAAATACAGAGGAAAAAAGCGTTAGTGCATCCTCTTTAAAAGTAAGATAACTCAAAAAACACAAATACGCCATTCTAAGCACAAGCAAACTGTGCGCTTCAAAGCACAAGGCGCGGCGCCCTCTACTCCTCTGTGTATCTGCTCGTGTCCAACGACGAGCTATGTGAATAAAGGCAGCAAATTAAACTGCTTAAAGTTGTTAAATGCAGTTAATCCCTGCATCTATTCATCCTTTCATCCACACATCAGTGCGCCCATTGCATCAATCGATCAGTTCACCCACATACGTGTCCTACCATTTATCTACCCAGCTATCCATACACTGGCCCGTCTAACCACCAGGGCATCCACCCGCCCCTATCCGCTTGTCAGTTTATCTAACTATTAGCCAGTCCATCTGTCGATCAATCAATCTATACATCCCCAATCCATTTATTTATCAACCCATTCCTCTCCCTGCCAATCCGCTCGTTTATCCATCAATCCACCCATCCCTTCTCCGCCCATCAATTAAGATAGATACATTAATAATACAATACTCGGGGGTGAAGACGGTGTTAGGAAAGCTGCAGAAACCATTTTGGAGCAAGAACGCATCCTTGCGATAACCGGTGGTTCTTCTGATTTCATCCAAAGTTAGTATTCTGTGATCCCTCACAATACATGTAGTTTCTATCTTATTAATGGACTATGCCAGGGCACTCGGCACAAAAGGCACCAAGTCCTATTAAATGGAGATAGTGCAGGGTCTCTACACAGAGGCCTCAAAACACTGGTCGCCAACCAAAGTCTTGAACCCAAGGCTGCATATTGCAATGGACACCGTGGTTAGTACATAGGTTCGCTTGGGCCTTTACACTCCACAGTTCAGCTACAAGTTGGTTCCACCAGCGCTCCTAGCACTGTTCATCAGTCACAGCAAAGGTATCTGTGTTCTACCAACTGCTTCAACAGAAGAAGGTGTAAGACTGTGGTCCACTCACCTGCTTCCCGATGCTCTAACTTCCTACCGCTGCACTGGAGAGGTTCTGGACACAGATTGTCCACTCAGCATGGAGGAAAATCACAGCAGCCCAAAGCTAAAAAAAAGAGCAACCCCTCCTCAACTTAAGGGGGCGGGTTTAAAGTCAACCAAAACTAAAAATGTCTCCTCCCTGGATCTGCTGTGTTCCTGGGTGTAGTGAGCAGAATTTGATGCAAAGGATCACATTGCTCATGGTTATTCCTCAAGTTGCATTTCAGGGTACTCAGTGGAATCAAGTCCATCAGCGCTATACTTGCACATGATACTGTTGCAAACCCTCAGGAACCTGGCCATACAGGAATCCAGTACCTGGTCAGGCGGGGTCTTCACAAATGAAGGGATCAGGCTGGAGCAGAAGCTGGAAGTTTCCACCTATCATGTAAACCATGATTACTCGTTTAGGTATTTCATGTCACCTTTCATCAGGACAGCTTTATGTCTTCTCCTTTTCTACTCCCATGAGGGAAAGAGGCTCCCACAGGGGGGTCTGACCACCTGAAAGGGAGGCAGCACACTCTTGGGCAGTTGAGGCAATCTGCTATACAGGCCACTGCCCCTTTCCAGCCCCATGAGCAGCTGTGTCTCCTTCCATCCCTGACCCCCCGATGGTGTTTACCCTTCAGTGTTACACCTCTAGACAGAAACCTCCACACTAAGAGTAGGTAGCACACACTGCTGTTGGGTTGTGGTTGCAGTCCTGAGAACATTGTGCAACCTTCTGAAGCTGACAGACTCTCAAGGGGTGAGGACTCATGGCCGGCCTCCAGACTCTGGTGCCCTTCAACATTGCCTGCACACACAGGCCTTTATCAGGGGCAAATAATAATCCAAGATGTCCAAAAACAGAGCTGTACAAACAGCAGGAGAGTAATGCCATACACCATTGAGTGTTTCTGGGGCACTCTGTAAAATGTGCCATCAAGAAACCTCTAACAGATAAAATGTTTTGGCCGCAAACTAAGAAATACATTAAAAGACAGCAGTTTTCAATGTTGGCTCTCAATATAGTAAGAGTTACTTGCTCCAATCTTTTGTGCTTCTTTCGATTTCTAATAAAAATGCGGCAAAATCATATGCCCCCCATGGCACGTATGTTCTTTTGCTGGGTGTTGGGGTGCCTAGTTTTAGTGCATTGTACCCCTTCCAAAGTAGGGGGCCTAGTTGTCAGTCCTCCTCCTCCTACCACTGAAATCCTTACTTCCTGGAGCCTTCATCAGCTCACTGGGCCACTTTTAGAGCGCTGCAATGTGCTCTGGATGCCAGTGTCTTTTGGGTGCACTTACCACATTCGGACTCTGGACTGAAGGGCCTTTCTGGTGTACTTACCACACTCGTACATCTGGTGTACTCACCACACTCACAATCTGGACGGCAGGGCCTTTCTGGTGCACTTACCACACTCGTACATCTGGTGTACTCACCACACTCACAATCTGGACGGCAAGGCCTTTCTGGTGCACTTACCACACTCGTACTTCTGGTGTACATACCACACTCGTACTTCCGGTGCACTTACCACACTTGTACTTCTGGTGCACATCCCACACTAGTACTTCTGGTGTACTTACACACTCGTATTTCTGGTGTACTTACCACACTCGTACTCTGGACAGCAGGGCCTGTCTGGGTTGGTCGTTTTCCTGAGGACAGATCCATGGTGGCAGTGTGGAGGAGCTGGACATTCTGGACACACTGAATAAATCATGAGACACAAAGTGTGAATACGTCAGTCAGTGCAGTGTGAACTGAGCCCTGCCCTCCTCTGACGACCCTCACACAGAAGGTGGGAGTGATCAATGGCACAGTGCAAAATGATGGGGCCCACCTGCAAAATGTGATGCCGGGCCCCTGAGTATTCCATATCTCACAGCAATTCATTGGCTTTGGGCTGAATGGAGGCCTCTGAAGGTTGTGCCACAAAGGGTCCAGGGGCCTGTGTTACGCCTCTGATTTGTACTGATGTTCATTGCCACCACCCTCAGTACTTTAAGACCACCGCAGGTGTGCTTAGGGCCTTCACGCAGGCCCCTGAAGCCCCTTGTGGCGCAGGAGAACCCCGAACCCTACAGAGTCCCCCTTCCAGCCCCAGACCAATGAATATCTGTGAGATATGGAAGAATCAGGGGTCCTCATCATATTCTGCATTGGGAAGCATCATTTTGTGTTGTGCCACTTGGGCCCATATTTATACTTTGTTTGCGCAGCATTTGCATCATTTTTTGATGCAAAAGTGGCGCAAACCTACAAAATATAGTTGTATTTTGTAAGTTTGTGCCGCTTTTGCGTCAAAAAATGACACAAATGCGGTGCAAAAAAGTATAAATACGGGCCTTGGTATGTTATGTATTTGGACAGATGTTGAGTCTGGGAGCTAGTGGGAGGTGAGGGCGGGGCGGGAAGGAGGGCAGGGGCAGGTTTGTCACATGGCCTAATGTTTCCAGGGCATCATCTTTCTGGCCCTGGGTCTTATTGTGCAGATTAATGCTTTCTGGGAGCTGTAGTACTGGTTTACTGCACCAATTAGAATAATGCACCACATCGTAATTCAAACCTGCCAACTTCGACAAAAATCACACTGTTTACAGTGGTTTTAAACTAGTTTTAGCAGCCACTGTGTGATAGCGGCTCCTCACCGGGTGATCGTGGGATGTGAGCCGACACGGTGGCACTGTGTGAGTTGGCATGTCTGGTCATTTCCAACCAAAAATCTCTGAGCTGAAAACTCATTGATCTGCTGACATGGGATATACAGTCAGTGCTTAATTAAACCAGTGGTTTCAGGTGGATCCCAGAGGCACTCATGTTTGGGGACCTGCTCTTTTTTTTCCTTAACTGACTTTGATCCAGAGCAAAAGAGGGAAAAACCCAAAAGGGGGAAAGACGCAAGAAAAGAACGATGGGGAAATCAATGACAAAGGATGAAAGCAGATATGAAAAGCAACCTGTCGGAGTGAGATAAAGAGACCGGAAGTGTCTGGGGGTATTAAAGAGGCAGGAGGCGGAATCCAGCCTGTGCAGCCTTAGCACTCAGTACTTGGACCTTTGATGGCAACTGCCTCGGGCTCTTGAGCAAAACGTTGCCCCCTTCACTTATTCCTTTCAAATTAAGCACTGACTACAGTAAATTATCAACCCCCTCTCCAGAATCTTCACGTGCCCCATGCCTTCTCATCATTTCCCTGCGCCCCTGGACCTCGTGTACTCACCACATGTATGCGAGGGGCAGCAATCTCTTTCCTTGTCTAGTCTTGTATCCAGGATATACCCCAGATCACAGGCAGGAGGGACGGGGCAAGGCAAGCACGCTGAAAATACAAAGCAACGAAGATGTTAGTGCAGTCTCGGAGCGAGGGCTCCTCCCCAGGAGGGCAGCAACACAGTCTGTGAAATGCACGAGGCAGAGAATTGTTGACTGGAAGATCTGAGACTGACCTGGGATGGACTAAAAGATCTGACACAGCAAGAGAGGGACTGGGTGGGTACCAAGACCTCCGGCAACAAGAGGTGGGATGGATGGGTCGTGAGAGAGCGAGAGAGTGACTGGGTGGGTACCAAGACCTCAGGCAACAAGAGGTGGGATGGATGGGTCGTGAGAGAGCGAGAGTGACTGGGTGGGTACCAAGACCTCAGGCAACAAGAGGTGGGATGGATGGGTCGTGAGAGAGCGAGAGAGTGACTGGGTGGGTACCAAGACCTCAGGCAACAAGAGGTGGGATGGATGGGTCGTGAGAGAGCGAGAGAGTGACTGGGTGGCCTGAGATTTGAGACCTTGAGAGATGGAGTGAGTAGGCTCAGAGACCGCGAGGGATGTACTTGGTGGGTTATGAGTCCTGGGACGAGAGATGGGCTTGATGGGACAGTGAGGAATGCACAAAACAGGCCTCTAGGAATGTAGTAGTGAGAGGGAGACAGTAGAGGTGGAGTTGTTGGGCCATGAGTTCTAAGACAGACAGAGATGGTCTCGAAGGACCCTGAGACACAGAGGAATTGACTAGAGGGGCTCCGAGAGCCACAGCAGAAAGAAGGATAGGCTCGGGCAAGAGAGCCGAGGCCCGGAGATGGAGCGGAGGGGATAGGAGAGCAGGGATAGGGAGGGGAGCTGATGCAAAGAGATGGGGAGGGGATCGGGAGAGCCGAGGAGGAGAGATGGGGAGGTGTAGGGGGAGCTGAGGCAGAGAGAGGGAGGTAGGATATCCGAGGCAGAGAGATGGAGAGGGCTTAGGGGAGCAGAGAGATGGGGAAGGGAGAGGAGAGCTTAGGGAGAGAGGGATAGGAAATCTGAGGCATTGAGAGGGCAGTAAGAGAGCTGAGGCAGAGAGGCGAACAGGATTGGCCCAGAGCTCAGTCACAAATAGACATGCTGCATGGGCTGTTAGCTCCCTCCTGGATGCCCACATGGGCCACGACTCGTCCCTCCACTGCACAGCACGTGCCCCAGCCCTGTGTGCTCTGACGTACTCACCACAGGTATATGCCGGGCAACACGGGTCATCACTGGGAGCTGATCGGAGGGTTTCCCCTGTCCTGCTGCACTCGGGGAAACTGCACGAGACATCGTCACACATATCCTGCATCACGAAATACAAATCACAAATGAGCCCTCAAACTGTCCACACTGAGGAGCGCTCACACTAAGATGGGAGCTTGTAGCATTCCTGGTGTGCATAGAAACGAGGAGATCTCTACAGGCTAGTATTTCTTCACAGGGCTGCCGTCCCCTGGTTAACTGATCATGTGACTGAGCCCCCACTACAAGGATCTGTGTGTAAAACGTGTGTCACAAGCACGGTCCCCTGGTGAGACAGCATGTTAGTCTTGCTACAACCTGGACCTTAGACTGGCTAGTAATGTAACTGAGTTAAAGAGGGAGGGGGATATTTTTAACCGGGTTGGCCATGCTTGCACCACAGAACGGGGTACATTCGTAGTGCAAACCACTAAGTCATATTATTGAAGCTATGCAAAGCCACTTTGTGTGGCTTTGAATTGCTTCAAAAATATGGAGTAAGGAAACGCAGCGCAAATCGCTGCGTTGCCTTACTCCGCGCAAAGGAGGCATTCCAGGGGCGTTGCCTGGGTGTTCCCACGCAACTGACCTATTTTGATTCCGGTGGTTTTTGACCTTTGCACCATGATGCAAGGGTGCCTGCATTGGTGCTATGCAGCCAAAAGGACGCCAGAATAGGGGGAAAGGACAGGAATGTGCCGTATTAGATAAATACAGTGCATTCCTACCCTTTCCCTGTGACGCAGGGCAGCAAGGTGACTTTCCGCACTGCCCTGCATCACAAAGCCCATAAATATGGGACTCAGGGGCTAACGTATGAAAAGTTAGCACTTCCTTCGCATCATTTTGTGATGCAAAAGCAGCGTAAACTTACAAAATATAATTATATTTTGTACGTTTGCACCGCTTTTGCGCCAAAAAATGACGCAAAGTCGGCACTAACTTTTCATAAATCAGGCCCTCTGTGTATTATTCATGAGTTGTTTTAGTGGGAAGGACTGATTTACCAGTGTGGGAGCTTGTGAACTGGGTTAGTGACTCTGCAGAATTTATAGAAACACAAACTCTTTCTCGGTCCTGGGTACAGAGGGACCAATACGAAAAGGCTAAATTTGAGCAGCAGCTGAGTGACAAAAAAAAGTGACTGACTCAGCTGCACCCTGCAGGGCGCTCAGAGGCATTAGCAGTGCTTAATATGTAATAAGGGAAGTGCCAATGCTCTTTCCAGGAGGCCACAGCAGCTAGCACCACCCACTGCCCTGTCAGTACTGTCAGTGACAGTACCAGCACCACTACTAACATCACACTCCTACAAGGTTGACAGCTAAGACATTTCCAGGCTGCCCAAAGCTAAAAGAACCACTGTGTTTACTAATAAATTAGTAAACACTGTGGTTATGCTCATCTAAAAATTAGACAGATAGCACCACCATGTGGTAGTCTGTCATTAGTGCCAGTGTTGGGAATTAAGTGCCAAGCGCCGGAATCCACCAGCTAAAATTAAGCACTGGGCACTAGCCTTTTCCAATAGTTCAGGTCACCTCTTAGCGCAGCAGTAGACGGAGGCATGCATTGATCATACCCGCTCACCTGCATTGATATGACATATTACTGGAATGTAATGAATCTCTGCCAGGGCTGTGGCCTCCTGGCTCTGTTGGCTGTTTGGAAATTGTGCTGCTGTTGCCTTTGGTGGGTCTGCAGAGTTTCTGCACTGTGCTTGTTCTACAGCTCTGGGTGTGTGAAGGGTGCATTGCTGGATGCCTCTGGGCTGCTGCACACAGTGCTTAACACGTAAAAGTATGTGCCAGGCTGCCAAAGGTTTTCTAAAAAATCCCCAGTTGGCTCCATTGAATGTGGGTGCGCCAAATTTAAGGCAGTGTAGTCTTGATCTGACCTCATTCCTCTTTAATCCACCATTAGACGGTCCCTTCCCCTTTAGGTCACTCCTGTTTCATCCATTTGTCACCGTTTTCCCATCTTTCTCTGCCTCCTTCTAACCCCATTGTGCATTTTCACTCTCCTGCTTTGGGTCAAGGTCTAATAAGGAAAAATTAGTATTGTTTTTCAAAAATAAGTGCCGGCAAAAAAAAAATACTATTCATTGTAGTGGCTCTGAGGTGGATTTACAGCTCGGGAGTTTGTAGGTTGTATTTTTGCATGAGTGTGGACTACCTCACAGTTCGTTGCCATGGCTCTGAAGTGGTTACAATCGTGCGTTGACGCACAGCACTGCCTACACATTCCACATTTGCAATATGTTGCAGCTTGATAAAAATCACATTTACTTCTTACTCTCGCAAATAATAACAATAAAGATGTCGCTTTCAAAAGGATGCTTCTTTAAACTGGATCAGTGGATCCAAGATGCTTTTGCGTTTTGTACTTTGAGAATATGACAACAAGGACACCGTGAACAGCACTGAAGAGTGCAAGTACTGCCCTCTCCAAAATGAGAGCGCTTCAGGTGATGAGAGGAGACTGCTGGGAAGCAGCTAACAATGAATACAGCTCAGTAACAGACCTGGGAGAAATTTTAATTACCCTGGAGTAATTGGAGTAATTTCTGTAATTTCGCATTACTCTTTTGAGAGAAAATTACTGACAATTATGAGGTTACACATATTTATGAGTAATTGGATGCAAAAATCCTACCGCA